>NW_027507718.1:157863347-158474268 GCF_037356315.1 Lithobates pipiens | reverse complement strand
CGTGCACCGCTCGTCGCTCAGCGTTCTCTGTATCAGGCTCTGCTTGTCTCCGTGAGGCTCGTGTACGGGGGAAAAACAATTCAATCTCAGGCTGTGCTGTCTGTCTCCTCTGCCTCTCTCTTCTATTCATCCCCGTGCAGGTTACTGCATGTAGGCTACCGCCTCATGGCTTAGCACTCCAGGTAATCAATCACCGTCTAATGACCAGGTGGAGGGTCAGGGCTCCCAGAGCGTGTGTCTCACTCCTCCACCATCTCCAAGCTCCACCCCCACGGGGGTGCGAGGTGTTCTGTTTAACCATTTGTATTTCCTGTATAAATATACCCCTAAGATATGCTTTAAAGGTTTCCCATTTCTGCAGGTTATCAGTGTACTGCTGGTGTGACCAGAAAAAGTCCTGAACCTGAGATATTATCCATTCCTGTGAGGTGAACAGCTTAAGCCAGAAGGCATTCAGCTTCCACGGGGCCCTAGATAACGAGCTGGGGGGTTGCGTGATCAGCCACAGTGCTAATGGGGAGTGATCCAATATTCCCCGTGGGAAATATTCCACTTTAGAGGTATATCGGACCATGTTCGGGGTACCAACACATAGGTCTATATGTGACAGTGAGCTGTGTGTCTTGGAGAAACAAGGAACTGTTTACTATATGGGTTGCGAATGCACCATATGTCAGACCATCCCACTTCTGCCATTAGGCGGCTATGAGCAGTCCCCCGAGGGGGTGATATAGGGGGATGTCTGTATAGTATGGGGTCTAGGTAGCAGTTAAAATCTCCCATAATTAAGACTGGAATATCTGGTTTGTTAGCCAGATAAGACAATAGTAACTGCAGCACCTCCCATGAAAATGGGGGTGGTTTGTACACAAAAGCTAAAATCATAGTAATGGTATACAGTTTACAGTATAGAAAAACAAATCTACCAGATATGTCTATGAAGGAATCCAGCTCCTGGTAGGCTAGCGCTTTATGTATCAGTACACTCACTCTGCTGGAAAAGGCGGAATAAGTGGAATGATAGGCCTTCCCCACCCAGGCATACTGCAAGAAGCTGACCGTATTTCCCTACAGGTGAGTCTCCTGTAGGCCAATTATGGCCGGGAGGAACTTCTGCATGCCCGCAGAGATCACAGTTCTCTTCAATGGGCCATTCACCCCTCATACATCCCATGACACTATGGGTGTAGATGACATGTCAAACATTTATATATCAATCTGTATTTATATGAGAGTCCTGCTGGTCTGGATAATGTTCCCACGTACCACCCAAAGGTGGCCTGTGAGCAGTCTGAGGGAGTTAGCAAATGATATGGCACTTGTGAGGCAGCATTGGAGTAGCTTCTGCACTGGAGATGCATAAAAAAACTGATGTGGGGCAACTTGCGCAAATGCGCCGCAAGGTAGACAGATTAGTAGGTATAGCAATGGCACTTGTGGCATGGCCCGTTCCCTGCCAACAGGGCAGAACAGGGGATTTCCAAAGAATGCGAGGCTTGGTTACTGTCCGCCAACATTTTGCCAATAGGGCATAGAAACATGCGCCATATCAACCATGGCAACAAGCGTAGTTCAGGTGTTATGCATAATCGCATTCCGCCTGAGTGTATCAACTTGAAAACAGTAGAAAACAAATATTTGGTGGAATTTCACTCGCTGATAGTGGATGTTTTGTAATGGTCCTCTTCAGACCGTGTGAGAGCTGTAAAAGTAATGGGGCGCCCTTCATGCCTGGTAGAAGCGTTGTCATCCTTCTCCATTTTCGCGTCCTCTGCAGTGAAGGCCTTTCTCATTGTGGTCCAGCCATCCTGCAGCATCATGTGCATTTTCAAAAAAGTTGTTCTGGTCTCCGGCTGTGATTCGTAATTTGACTGGGAATAACGTGGCATATTTTAACTGCAGCCGTTGTAGCTGTTTTTTGACGTCTGCAAACTTGGATCTCCTGTGTTGTACTTTGCTTTAAAAAATCCACTCTTGATCCGGAAGTTCTTTCTAATTATAGGCCCATCTCTAACCTTCCCTTTATATCCAAAGTACTTGAAAAAGCCGTTGCAAGTTATCTTCAGGATCATCTCAAGCATAACAGCCTTTTTGAAAAATTTCAATCAGGCTTTCGTTTTGCTCATAGCACGGAGACTGCTCTTGTTAGAGTTACAAATTACCTTCTTATGTCATCTGATGCCGGCTTTCCATCTTTCTTTATCCTATTGGATTTGTCGGCTGCGTTCGACACTGTCGATCATGGCATTCTTTTGGACCAGCTTCGTTATAATGCTGGACTAACTGACTTAGCCTTAAGCTGCTTTGAATCATATGTCACAAATAGGACAGAACAAATTTCTCTGGGTCATTTTAAATCCAAGCCGCATATTGTTACTTGTGGTGTTCCCCAGGGGTCAGTTCTTGGCCCAATTCTGTTCATTTTATATCTCATTCCTTTGGGCCATATTATCAATCGTTATAATATCTCATTCCATTGTTTAATGCCGATGATACACAGCTTTATGTAAAAACAGCAGCCGAAACTCCTTTTGTGCAGTCACCCCTTTCTGTCCTCACCACCTGTCTAGGAGATAAAGGAATGGATGGAACAACATTTCTTGCAATTAAATAGCTCCAAAACTGAGTTTATCATGATTGGTACATTTTATCAGATTAAATCATAATTGATAACCAGTATTGCCTTTTCTGGTTCAAAAATTCCAGTTTCGTCCACAGTTACTATCTAGGTGTAAAAATGGATTCTCCACTCACCTTTGAAGCACATATAAATTATGTATGTAAGACCTCTTTTTACCATCTTCGTAATATCTCTAAACTTCGTCCTATTCTTTCCCTTTCTGATGCTGAAAGGTTGGTTCATGCCTTTGTCTCCTCTAGACTGGATTATTGCAACGCACTTCTCATTGGAATTCCAAGAAAGAGTCTGCAGAGGTTACAGTATATTCAAAACTCTGCAGCGAGGATCCTAATGAGAGTGCGGAAGCATGAGCATATTACTCCGATTCTTAAATCTCTTCATTGGCTCCCGGTCTCTGCTAGGATTGAGTATAAGGTTTCTCTTCTGCCGTGTACACATGATTGAATTGTCCGGCGGAAAAGTCCAGCGGACTCGAGTCCGCCAGACAATCCGCCCGTGTGTGGGCTCCGGCTGACTTTTTTTTACCCAAAAGTCCGGCGGACTTAGAAAGTAGTTTTGCAAAATTTGCGAGTCCGGCGGACAATACAGCCATGTGTGTGCTAGTCTGCCGTACTTTTGAAATGAACGGACTTTTCCCGCACAGAGAAAAGTCCGTTCATTTTGAGCGCGGCTCCAGGTAGCCTTCGGCGGCGAGATTGACACGTCGCTGGCCCCGTCACCTGGTATGGAGCTAAAGGGGAAGCCCTACGCCGAAAAAACGGTGTGGGGGACCCCCCCAGGTCCATATCAGACACTTATCCGAGCACGCTACCCGGCCGGTCAGGAAAGGGGGTGGGGATGAGCGAGCACCCCCCCTCCTGAGCCATACCAGGCCGCGTGCCCTCAACATGGGGGGTGCTTTGGGGCACCTTGTCCCCATGTTGATGAGGACAAGGGCCTCTTCCCGACAAGCATCCTCTGGGACTGTGACATCATAATGGGCGGGAACATCACCCGGCAATGTCCCTATATAAGTCGCCGCATGCTGTGTCACAGTCATTGCGACCAGAGACAGCGACGAGTCAAAACCTCAAGGAAGAAGAAGAAAAGAACAGAAGGCGGCGGTGGCGGCGATAGAAGACCGGGCCACCACTTGTAAAAGAGCCAGAAGAAGGTGTGGAGGCCCGGCAAGAAGAACTGAAGAGGGGGACAAGACCCCCCCGTAAGTCAGAAGAAGAGGGTGGCGAGGAAGATGAAAGCCGGGCTCCTCCGCTAGTAAAAGAGCTAGCAGAAGATAGCGGTGGAGTCTGGCAAGAAGACCCCCCAAGACGGAAGAAGACCCCTGGAGCTGTGCAATAAATTATTTTTAATCCTTGTGTGTTGTGTTTTATTTAAAAAAAATTCACAGGTGAATGGGTAGGGCTACATTGTACCCCATACTCATTCACATAGAGTGGGGGGGGGGGGGGCGGTATCTGGGGTGGGGACAAGGTGATTTGTGGTGGTGGGGCCATGCGGCCCTCCCTTCCCCAAACCACCCCCCATGTTGAGGGCATGCAGCCTGGTACGGCTTATGAGGGGGCGCTCGCTCATCCCCACCTCCTTTCCTGACCAGCCGGGTAGCGTGCTCGGATAAGGGTCTGATATGGACCTAGGACCCCACGCCGTTTTTTCGTATGGTGTTCCCCTTTAACTCCATACCAGGTGACGGGGCCAGCGAAGGCGGCGACATTGACTTCCTTCGCTAGTCCCGGCTAAATGGAGCTGCGTTCAAAATGAATGGACTTTCCTCCGTGTGTGGGCAAGTCCATTAATTTCAAAAGTATGGCGCATAGTCCGGCAGAGTCCCGCCGTGTGTGGGCAGGTCCGCTCGTTCAGACAGTCCGGCTGACAGTCCGGATAGTCTGATACGTGTGTACGCGGCATTAGTTTGCAAAATGTATCTTATTCCCTTCGCTCAACTAATTTAAATTGTCTACAGATTCCGAAAACTAGATTAAAGACAATGGGAGATAGGGCTTTTTGTGTTGCTGCCCCACGTCTGTGGAATGCTTTCCCTGATAGTTTGAGGGTTTCTCAGTCTACTGATAATTTTGAAAAAGGATTAAAGACTTTTCTTTTTAGCAATTTTTTGATTTATGTTAGCTGTATGTTTTGATTGTAATTATGTAGCACTTTGAGATCTTTTGATGGAAAGTGCGTTATAAATAAAATGTATTATTATTATTATTATCACTTCTGCTGAGAAGTCTGGGTAGAAGGATATTCTGGTGCCATTGTATTGCACAGGACCCTTTTCTCTGGCCAGCCGTAGCACCACTTCACGCTCCTTGTAATTCAGGAGTCTGGCTATCACCGATCTCGGGGGGGGGGGGGGGGTTGCCAGGCAGAAGAGGTTGTGGAGGCACTTGGCGCGCCCGCTCCACCACATACAGGGAAGAGAAAGCCCCCTTGCCAAACACTTCTTGCAGACAGCTTTCAATTAATCATCACTTTCTGAACGATCGGATTTTCCGACAACTTTGTCCGACTGTGTGTATGCAACACCAGTTTTGGACAAAATCCGTGTGTACAAGGGCTTACACTTTTAAAGGCCCTGGAGTACCAGGACAATGGAAACGACCCAAAAATGACCTCATTTTGGAAAGAAAATAACCCAATGTATAATCCTATGAGGCATATCCAGTCTTTTGAACATGTCTTTTTTTTTCTACAATTTTTTGGTCCTCTGTGTCGCTCACTCTCCCCTCCAGAGCAATGGCTCTCTCCCTGATCTTTTGAATGTCCTGGAGGAAGAGACACTGTCTCCTTTAGCCCCCCAAATTTCTCTTTAAGATCATCCACTGAAGCGGCGCACCTGTGTACAGCATGTAATATTTCATTCAGTGTAGGATGGGGCCTATCAAACAGGCCGGGCATGGGATCAGGGACAGACTGCATAGATTAAGTGTCCTCCAGTCTGCTAGCTTCTGCGTGTAATAGAGCATATCTCTGGGCTGTTCTTTAGTCTCAGGGGGTTTTGATGACTTACCCCCTGCTCCGTTTTCTTATCCTGGCCTTGTGGCATCCTCTGAGACTGAGAGAGCCAGGTGCCACCTTGGAGGTCTGGGGATGCCGAGACCGTGGCTTCTCCCCAATTCCCGCGGGTCATCATGCCCATTCTTTTGGCAGCTACAGGTTCCTGGGATGTCTGGGGGACCATAGGCACCGGTACTATTTTTTTCGGGCGTTTGCGGTGGAGAGGTAAGGATCTTCTCAAGGATAACCAACGGGAGCTCCGTTGAACAGGTGTGTATGCTTGCCGCATTAGGCCAAACCCCCTCTGTCTTTATATGGGCACATAAATGACCAAGGCTGAACAAGCAGCAACTTGCGCTACCCAAAATTTATGGCTGCTTAGCGGTGCCGGATCTATGCAAGTATCTTCAGGCAACCGACTTGACCAGACTTAAAACGCCATCAAACTACTAAATTATGGTATCACCTGGAGCAGTTCCAATGCAAAATTCCATTAGACAGAGCACCTTGGTGCTACCATTCACTGCCAAATGCTGTCAAAATTCATCCATGGCCATGTAGCTGATGTGAAACTGAAGTAATGGGGAGGCCTTCCTTGCACCTCGGGTCCTTAAAGCCTCTGGAGATGGAGACAGAGATTTAGTGGGGACACTGAGGGGCAGGGGTGCCAAGGGTGCAGAGCACCGTGCATACCGTAGTCCAGGGTCCGAGCCGAGGTCAAGTCCAGTTGGGCAACGAAGCATAAAAGTGTTAATCAGAAGAAGAATGGTCGAGATCCAAGCTGGGGTTGGTTCCTATCTAGCAGCCCAGTACAAAAGGGGCAAAGAAGTAGAATGGTACAAATCTGGGGTCAAAGGAAAGCAGCAATCAAGAGTAGTCAAACAGGTTTGCAGGTTACAACAGGTTCAGACAGATCACACACCAGCAATTTGGCAGTGTCTGGACTTGGCTTATATAGAGAAGTTTGAGGTCACTTCCTGTGTGCCTCCTGGGCATTTTCCATCAGGTTGATGTCACTTCCTTTGCGCCCTCTGGGTATATTCTCGCCTTTCTCCATCGGGTTGAGGTCACTTCCTGTGCATGTCCTGGGCATTTTCTTGCCCTTTTCCATCAAGTCTTCTTCTGCGCAAGTGTGGGATTTTCTCTTGCAGCAACACTCCATTGGTGTATACGTAGTAAGCCGTGGACTCTTACAGAGCCTCCCCCGTCCAGGATAAAGCTCACTGAATGAACTGCTGAAGAAGATCTGGAGCGTAGATATGCGACTCGGGTTCCCAGGAATTCTCTTCAGGGCTGTAACCCCTCCACTGTACCAGATATTGGCGTCCACGGCCCCTTCTACGGCAGTCCAGGATGGCCTCCACTTCGTACTCCTCAATCCCTTTAATTATAGAGGTAGGCGAAGGACAGGCCCCATGTTCCCCAAAGGGGTTCGGGGCCACAGGCTTCAGGAGGGAAGCATGGAAGACAAGGTGGATCCGGTTAGTTGAGGGCAGTTTGAGCTTGCAGACAACATGGTTGAATCGGGACAGGACAGGGAAGGGCCCAATGAACTTAGGGCCCAATTTCTTGGAGGGACAGGCAAACTTTAAATGCCTGGTAGACAGCCAAACCTTGTCTCCCGGTTAAAGATCCAGGTCCCCCCATAGATGGTCTTGTAATCCAGCTGTGCCTTAGCCATGGGTTCCTTTAGGAGCTCTAAGTTGTTGTGTAGAAATTCCACTCTGTTCTGGACAGCTGGGACCAAAGTGGAACAGGTAGGACAGGGGAAAAAAAGGGTGGTACTCCAGGTTGACGTAGAACGGTGATTACTTAGTGATAGAATGTATTGCATTGTTGTATGCAAATTCTGCGCAAGGAAGTAGTGAGACCCAATTGTCTTTGACAAAGGTGGAGAAGCAATGAAGGTACTGTTCAAGAGTTTGGTTTGTGCGTTCCGTTTGTCCATTGGTCTGGGGATGGGCCGAAGAGTAGTGGTTCTTGATGTCTAGAGCAAGGCAGAGCTCATTCCAGAATTTAGAGGTGAATTGGACCCCACAATCCAATACAAAATTGCTGGGGACCCCATGGAGGCGTATGATCTCCTTGATAAAAGCCTGAGCTGTTTTGGGGGTGGAAGGAGTGGCAATCATAGGAATAAAATGAGACAATTTTGTAAGGTGGTTCACCATAACAAATATGGATGTAAACCCATTAGAGGGTGGTTGCTAAACTATGTAATCCATGCTGATCTGTTCCCAGGGTCTGGAGGGAACAGGCTGGGGGCGTAGGAGACCCCATGATTTATTCTTTCTGTTTTGCTGTGATTGCATACTGAGCAGGATTTGACGTCTGCCTTGAGGGTAGGCCACCAAAAGGTTTGCAAAAGAAGATCAGCAGTTTTGGTCACCCCAAAATACCCTGACAACTTGTTGTCATGGCAGAGTTTGAGCACAGGAACTCTCCTTTTCTTGCAGATGTTTTCCTGAGGGCAATTGGTCTAGAGAGGAGGCCAGTTTAATCCTGGACAAGAGGTCATCTGTAAGTAGGAAAAAATTATAGACAGGGAGTATCACATCCATTGTTGGCGAGTTATCTGATGTGGGATACATGCGGGATAGAACGTCAGGTTTACAATTCTTGAATCCCGGACGGTACGTGATTTGCATTTGAAATTAAGTGAAGAAGAGAGCCCATCTAGCTTGTCTAGGTCTGAGACATTTAGCTGTACGGTGGTATTCCAAATTCCTATGATCAGTGTAGACAAGTATAGGGTGCAAGGCTCCTTCCAATAGATAACTCCATTCTTCCGGGGCCAGTTTAATAGCAAGAAGTTCCCGGTCCCCTACATCATAGTTCCTTTCGGCTGGGGCCAACTTCCTGGAAAAACGGCAACGGGATGCAAGATGGCTGTGGTTTTGTGGCGCTGAGAAAGGACTGCCCCAACTGCAACCTCTGAAGCATTGACCTCCAAAACCAAGGCAAATGGCATGACCAAATACTCAAAATGGCCAAACCTAGTACGAAAGGCTGTTTTTCATTCATTGCCCTCTATTATCCGTATTAAATTGTGTGCGTCCTGGGCATTTTCCTGCCCTTTTCTATCAAGTCTTCTGCGCAGATGTGGGTTGGCGACCTGAGGTGTCTTTAGCGCATGCTCAGTTGGCATGGATTTCCACTTGCGGCAACTCACCATTGGTGCATGCGTAGTAAGCCATGGACTCTTACACCGCTATATCCGATAATTGGAGACCCTATATTCTCCCTGGAATCCCAAGATCCAGTCTTCCACTCTCTGAAGAACTCTAGATGCTTCCAAGCCTCCCATTTCCTCGCCCATAGCAGGTGGCCATCCCTATCCGAGCTCATGAACCTGGAAGGATCGTTCCAACTGGACCACTGGAGTGAACTCCAAATTAACAATTTTTTTAAGTCTCTACCTCCCCCAGACCTTTTTTGCCAAACTCTCATCACCCTCAAGACTTATTGCGCAGAGGAGGGTACCATGCCCCATACCCTATCAGCCGCCTACAGACCAGGAGACCAATTTCAAAACTGTAACTCGATGGTATAATACCCCCACAAAACTACAAAAAATGTCTCCTCATCCCCTGATTCCTGCTGGAAGTGCCAAGAGGACCAGGATACAATTCTACACATCTTCTGGTCCTGTCCTAAGCTGGATCATTTCTGGAAGACGATCCGGCACAATGCCCAAAAGTTTACCGAATGCCCCATATCAGAAGATCCAGCCTTCTTTTATCTCCATACCTCCAACATTCTGCAAAAAAATTATAAATAATTATTAGTTTGCCACCT
Organism: Lithobates pipiens; assembly: GCF_037356315.1. NCBI lineage: Eukaryota > Metazoa > Chordata > Amphibia > Anura > Ranidae > Lithobates > Lithobates pipiens. The sequence continues at coordinate 158,464,832 of NW_027507718.1, read as the reverse complement.
CCTCGACGCAGCCAAGGCTTGCATCCCTTTATGCTGGAAATTCACACAACCTCCATCCATTGTGGCTCAAAAAGATGGAGGAAATTAACAAAATGGAGGATCTTATCCTCATATCCCATCACCAATGGGAACGCTAAGACCTGGACACTCTGAAACATATCTACCTTCTCTGACAAGGGATAGGCCCTCTTTGAAACCGACAAAATGGACTAGTCCATCCATAAAACAACTAGGATAGCAGACAGCAGCCTCCTGACGCTATCCACCGACCCTTTCTGTTGGTACTACAGCATGGGAGATGCGCATTCGTCACCCACTTTCCAGGCCCCTTTGCCCCCTGCCCCCCCCCCCACCCCCACCACTCTCTCTTCTCTCTTCCCTCCCCTCTCTACCCTCCCCAATCCCTCCCTCTCCTCCCTCTCCTCCCTCCCTCCCCCACTTCCTCTTCCATCCTTCCCCGGGCCCATGTGCCTCTCTTGACTTCTTTCTAGCTCATTTTCTTCTCTTTCTTATATCTCTAACCTTCTGGAAAGTTTCTACAGAAATTGTTTCTAGAACTGTTCTATAATATTTGAAAAGGTTGAGATGGAGTCCATGAGATCACTCACTGCTGCACATTAAAAGGCAATGGGATAGACATTTTGACATTTGTTGACTTAGCAGTAGAGGTTTACAACCATGCCCTTTCAGAACCGTCAAAGGGTGGTTCTTACATGTTAAGGGTATGCTTGTCATATTTTACATGTCTTTATTTAGCGACTATGTCCATGACATGATATGTTGTTTCACCTCACTTGATCCCATTATGCCATTTTCATGTAACTGAAGATGTTGTTTCATACTCTCATGTTTCTTTAAATAAAAGATTAAAAAAGAAAAAGAATAGTACACACCTAACCATGCATTTGTAATAGATGCCTTAATGCTAGCAACATTGCTCCAATCCTCACTATCCCAGGCCTACATGGAGCTTACAATTTGATTAGGATCCCAGAGGAAGATGAGTGGAAGACAGCTTTCAACATCAGAGATGGGCATTATGAGTATCTTGTGATGCCTTTTGGCTTGTGTAATGCTCTAAACATTTTTCAGAACTTTGTTACTGTGTTACTCTGATCTTTTGTATGTTTGTGTCTTGTTTATCTCTCCAGATCTGAACACTCATCATCAGACTATATGTCTGGTCAATGCCGATACACAAAACTGGAGAATTGCCTCTTCAAGCGAACCCAGGTCCCTTTCCTTTGTCACAAACAAAGGGTTGCTTATGGACTGAGTCAAACGTCAGGCCATCTTCAAGTGGCCTGAGCCCTCAGGTCTGAAAGCATCACTGTGTTTTTTGGAGTTTATGTCGCCTGTTCATTCTAGGTTATTCTACCCTGTTGGCCCTACTCCCTTCTTTGACCCAGGAGGGTGTTGATGACAGAGCCTGGCCTCCTGAAGCAGTCAAGGCTTTCCACAACCTTCAAAACAGCCTTTCTCTGTGCATCCATTCTCTTTTATCCTAACTTTCTCCAGCCCTTCTTCCTGGAGGTAAATGCTTCATCCTTGGGTGTGGGGGCCATTCTTCTCCAAGTGCATAACGGCAAGATCTGCCCGTGTGCCTTCTTTTTCGGATGCCAATAGAAACTACACCATCAGGGCCTGGGAATTTCTGGCTACTAAGCTGGTACTGCAAGAATGTCAGTATCTACTAGAGGTATCTCCACACCATACTTAATTTTATAAAAATTTAAAAATGGCCACCCAAATGAGTTCAAAATTATACTTTTACAATGTGCACCTCATCCCAAATTATGTAAAACTGAATGTATGAGACCTATGGTCTCCAAACAGAGGTGTCAGAAGAGTGTGAGCTAGGGGACTATTGCGGTACATATAAATTAAATAATACATCACATGAAGAAAAAACAGGTTTTGCATAAAAAATGTAGTACAGTTTATTGAATAAAAACCATTACAGAATCCAACATATCCAGAATTCATGGAGCAGGTGAGGTATTTCGACTAGTTTTGCTTTTCAGCTTGCTCAGGAACTACCTACATCTAAAAATGCATCAATTATTCATAAATCTATAAAGAATATCTACAAAAGGTGATAAAATCACAAACAATTGAAATAAATATTAAGGAGACAGTTTGCATAATAAAAAACAGACTCTTGCCTAAACCGCCCGCCCCAAGATAGGCCAGAACCATGCAGGGGGAAGTCTCCCCCGGCGACTGGGAGAGATATAAAGCCCAGATGCCGACCAATATCTATATAAAAAATATTGGTATTCATTTAGATGTGTAAAAAGAAAAAAGAAAAGCTAAAAGGAAGAAGAGGGACACCTCCGGTGATAAGGAGTGCTAATCCGGTGATCCAAGTATGTATGACCAGTAGTGGTCAGAAGATGTGACTTGATAGTGATGGAGTTAAGTGACAAGTGAAATCCGATATAGCGTGCGCAGGAAAGGTAAAGAACTAAAGCCAAACAAACGAGAGTGATGAATAAAACAATCAAAATTCAACCCAAGGGGTGGTAATAAACAACCTGTGATCACAGATAGGAATAAGGTGATATGTGAAGAGAGTGTAAAATAACGAAGGGACATTATGGAGGGGGCCCATTATATATAATTATAATTACCAGTGTGAATTTGCGACTCAATTAATAAGTTAAACAAACGAAGGATCCAGGGACAGAAGTGGAGTTGGCCAGGGTAAGGTGAAAGAAACACAGCCTCACAGATCACATCCATGTGTGAAGTGGGCAACTTCCAGATAGAGCACCACTGTAAGGTAGGGACCATCTATATCAGTACAAGGATAAAATAGTAATCAATAGAAATGGTATTGAGAGCAACAAACATAATATGGGTCATAGCAAGTCCCAAGGGTGCCCAGAATCTGGGTCATCCACTCACCAATCACTCGGATGCCAAGGAGGTCCATAGGGACAGCGGCCATCGCTGCCTTCTTATACCCCTCAACCCCTCATTGACCTCTGCGCAGTGTCGCCAGCGCATAACGTCATGGGGGTCAGTGACTCAACAGCGCACATGCGCGGACGTATTACGCGCACTACAAGCCGGGACACCAAAATCATGGCCGCGCGCAGTGGTATCGCGCAGGTAGCCGAACACGCCGCTGCGCCTGCAACCCCACGGCTCACACAATGTAGCCAGGCTGCATGCAAGGGGAAAGAGACAACCGACCCACACTGATCTTGGGGCGGGCGGTTTAGGTAAGAGTCTGTTCTTTATTATGCAAACTGTCTCCTTAATATTTATTTCAATTGTTTGTGATTTTATCACCTTTTGTAGATATTCTTTATAGATTTATGAATAATTGATGCATTTTTAGATGTAGGTAGTTCCTGAGGAAGCTGAAAAGAGAAACTAGTCAAAATACCTCACCTGCTCCATGAATTCTGGATATGTTGGATACCTAATTTTATACCAATCACAAGAATCTCCATTACCTGCAATCCGCCTGACGCTTGAATCCCAGGCAAGCCCAATTGGCTTTCTTTTTCGACAGCTTTAACTTGTAACACTAACGAGTGCCATGTTGAGCCGGAACCCATTATTCCTGCCAGTCATATTCTGTCCACAACTTAACTTCAGTCTTCACACATCCCACTCGGGAAAGACCTTTGTCGTATCTGCCCTTCACCCCTAGCTTCTCAAATAAGCACATGATTCCAAACTCTGTGGACATCCTGGTGTATAAAGTACCTGTGCTTTCCTGCAGTGTCACTACTGGTGGCCCTCCCTTTGGATGTTAAAGATTATATTCAGGCTTTCTCCATTTGTGTGCAGCCTAAGTTTTCCTTGTCTGCTCTCTTACCTCTACCTATTCCATGTGAACCTTCAAGTTGCATATCCATGGACTTTATCTCTGAACTACCCTCCTCGACAGGCTCCACTATTATCAGGGTGGTTATGGATAGATTTTCTAAAATCTTTCACTTCACTCCTCTTTCGGGATTACCTTTAGCTGGCACTCTGGCTTCCATCTATATAAAGAATATCTTTAGTCTTCATGGTATGCCCTCTCACATTGTCTCTGATAAAAGAGTTCAATTTACAGCTCACTTCTGGAGGGCCTTGACAACATCCTTTGGTGTCAGGTTGGACTTCCACACACAGTCTAATGGGCAAACCTAAAGAGTCACCCAGAATGCTTAATGATATCTTCATGCCTTCATTTCTGCCCATCAGAATGATGGACTGAGTTTGCCCTCAATAACCATGCTCATGCCAGCACTGGAGAGTCTCCCTTTTTCATGGTGTATGGTTGTCCTACTTTGTTACCATTTGCAATTACCACCACTCCTGTAGTACCAGTGGCTACAGAGACTCAATGGTCCTTCAATCTCAGAGTACCCTCAACAAAATTCTCTTTTTATTTCTTTGGTCCCTTTACAATCCTCTACCAGGTTAATTCTGTTACTTTCAAGCTCCATCTCCCTTCACATTAAAGGATTCTTAAGGTCTTCCATGTTTCACTCTTGAGACCGTACATCATCAAAAGGTTTTGTCATCCTCTTTATCATCCTTCTTCAATGGTCAATACTACAGATCAGTATGAAATCAAGCAAATCTTGGATTCCAAATATTCCAGGGGAAGACTTTTATATCTAATTTAATGCAGGGGATATGGTTCCGGAGGAAAGATGCTGGATTCATTCTACAGATGTTTTTGCTTTGGTGACAACTTTGGAAGGAAATTCCACATCCTTGCCACCTTTACAGTAAAGAACCCTCTACATAGTTTAAGGTTAAACCTCCTTTCTTCTAATTTTAATGCGTGACCACCAGTCTTGTTAAACTCCCTTCTGTGAAAAAGTTTTATCCCTATTGTGGGGTCACCAGTATGGTATTTGTATATTGAAATCATATTCCTTCTCAATCGTCTATTTTCCAGAGAGAATAAGTTCAGTGCTCGCAGCCTTTCCTCATAACTAATATCTCCAGACCCTTTATTAGCTTTGTTGCCCTTCTTTGAACTTGCTCCATTTCCAGTACATCCTTCCTGAGGACTGGTGCCCAGAACTGGACAGCATACTCTAGGTGCAGCCAGTGCCATCTAGAGCCCAGGGCTAACATGCCAGATTATGTCCCACAAGATGTATGAGTGCTATGTGTCAGCAAAAATCCCCTCCCTAACAAAATCAAATAAAACGCTAATCTGCATGCTCCCCCCCCCCCCCCCCAGGCACCCAGCTCAAATCCCCTATCTCCCCATGTGCCCCCAGTACAAATTCCACCCTCCCCCCAAAAGTAATCTTCCCCCTCTTAGCACAAATTCTCTGCCCCTCAACTTTCTCCTCCAAGTACAAATCCTTTCCTCCAAGTCCAAATCCCCCCCCCCCCATCTTAGCACAAATTGCCCCCCTAAATCCACCATCTTAACACAAATCCCCCACAAATTTCCTCTCCTAGCACAAATACCTCCCTCTTATCCCTACTAGCACAAATTTCACCCCCCTCAGAAAAAAAATATTTCCCCTCTACCATATTACATTTATAGCACAGAACCCCCTTCCCCCATCCACCCTCCCAACACAAACCTCCCAAATCACCACTCCTAGCACACCTCCCCAAATTTGGCCCCCTAGAACAATTCTTACCCCCTGCCACCTGCCAAATTCCCCTTTTCAACACAAATCCCCTTGCCCCCAATCTCCTTGTAGTGCCCCCACCTCACATGATATCACAGTGCCCAGGGCACCAATCCCTCCAGCCCACCTCTCCTGCCACCTGCTAAATTCCCCTTTTCAACACAAATCCCCCTGCCCCCAATCTCCTTGTAGTGCCCCCACCTCACATGATACCACAGTGCCCAGGGCACCAATCCCTCCTGCCCACCCCTTGTCCCGGCCCTGGGTGCAGCCGGACCAGAGTCTTTTAGAGCAGGAGAATTATTGTTTTATCTCTTGAGTTGATCCCCCTTTAATGCATGCCAATATTCTATTTGCTTTTTTGGAAGCAGCTTGGCATTGCATGCCATTGCTGAGCCTATCATCTACTAGGACCCCCAGGTCCTTTTATATCCTAGATTCCCCCAGAGGTTTTTCCCCCAGTGTATAGATAGCATTCATATTTTTGCCACCCAAATGCATTGTTTTACCTTTTATATCCTAGATTCCCAGAGAGGTTTTTCCCCCAGTGTATAGATAGCATTCATATTTTTGCCACCCAAATGCATTGTTTTACATTTTTCTACATTGAACCTCATTTGCCATGTAGTTGCCCATCCCATTAATTAGTTCAGATCTTTTTGCAAGGCTTCCACATCCTGTAGAGAAGTTATTGCCCTGCGTAGCTTAGTATCATCCGCAAATACAACGTTTTTTTTGCTCTCCTCCACTATATGTCCTTCGTGTTCTATCTTAGCTTACCTTATTGCACCCTTGCATTTCTTGCTGCATTCTTTATAAAGTCTGAATGCTAATGATGATCCCTCAACCTTGTATTTTTTTAAGGCCTTCTCCTTTGCTTCTATACACATTTTTAATTAAGCCATCCAGGACTTTTGTTCGCTCTTTTAAATGTATTACCCAATGGGATGCATTGGCTAATGCCCTTATTTAATATGCTCTTAAAGTAAACCCAAAGCCATGTGACCTGAATTCAGCTTGTTTCCCAGATACTCTTCTGTCTCCTGCCATCTGTACTCTGCACACATGAGTGGTCTCTACATTGTCAGTCGGGTGTACCTAGGGGCTGTGACTGGGTTCCAGTTTGCTGCAAGTCCATGCTGCAAGTCCATTTCTACAGGACTCACTACCATAGAAACCTGACAGAATACAAGACTTTCCACAACTGGTTAAGGTGGAGAGGCAGCTGGATGATGTCACAATCTCTACCTCATCCAATCAGAGGAAGCTTTCTCTGACTGGCTGAGGTGAAGATACTGTCATAATTTGCCCACCTCTCTGCTACTGCTTGTTTTCATAAAAAAATAGAAAGCTTCCTGTGAATGGTTGGTTGTGCAGTGTCCAGCCCGACACAATTTTGCTCTGGGACAGGAAAAGCATTAGGAGTGCTGTTCTAGTTGTATGTCGCTTATGATACAACATAGATACAGTTTATACAGTGCTCCGAGCAGGTGTATTAGTGAAGGAAATAATTTTTTTGACCTACTCGGTCCAAATGAACTATATAAAGTTAAATCAAACCTTGAATTAGGATTTAAGTTTTCACTCCTGAACATTAGCTTGGGTCCCAAAATTACACTAAACAGTCCAGTGGAAAGTGGGTGACACTACACTCTCAGTGTATTTTAAAGATTACGTCTTCCACTTCTTCAGGAGGTGTAATGAATGTGTCAACAAATTCTGTCAATAATACAAATTAAAAATAATTCATTACAACTGTGCAAACATTCATTATTAACTACTGTATATAAAACACTCACAAAAATAAGGCTACTGTTCATTTGGCCCTCCATCCACAAATTTGTCATCAAAGGTCTATTCAGTGGTTGGAAGAACGCACAGACACTTAATTTACGAAAAGGTTGAATTATTTTCTGCCAGGGCCTCTTATGCATTTTTCTCCCCCATTATAAAATGTATATATTAATATATATTTTCGGAAAGCAGAGACTAGCAGAAAGCAGAGGCCCTAGTAAATAACATTTTTGTTGTTTATTTGTTTTATTTCACATGATATTAGCATAATGGTTTAGCAAAAATTAGGCATCCAGAGAAAATCGAAACAATATAGTGTCCATCATGAAAATCAATACAATATCATGTAGTCTTGATGCACGATATTGTATTGTTTTCATCTCCCCAATGAGGACTTGTGCACTTGCACTGGTGAAATTAGTTTCTTCTTCCACAACATCCACATCTCCCTCTACATCTTCTTCATGGTTTGTGGGGATTCTCCCTTCTTTAGGAGTAGTGGGGTTCCTGGTGTCCTCATATGTCCCGATTCTTTTCTCCCCTATGTGAATACAAAAAAGGTATACTTAGCACACAGATATTTGAGGCAAGAAATAGGAATATGAAACGTTGCTTGGAGGTGTGGTACAATTGTCTGTTTTGGCAGAGTTCCAAATTGAAGACATGATTTTTTTTCCTTTATTAAAGCAGGAATACTTACCTTTTTTGGTAAAGTTTTACACAAGGGTGTTATTGTGTAGGGATGAGCTTCGAGTTTGAGTCAAACTCATGTTCGACTTGAACATTGCCTGTTTGCCTGTTCACCAAACAGCAAACAATTTGGGGTGTTCACGGCAAATTTGAAAAGCCGCAGAGCACCCTGTACAAGTCTATGGGGAGAAATTGAAAGTGCTAATTTTAAAGGCTTATATGCAAGTTATTGTCAAAAAAATTGTTTGGGGATCTGGGTCCTGCCCCAGGGGACATGTATCAATGCAAAAAAAGTTTTAAAAACTGAAGTTTTTTCGGGAGAAGTGATTTTAATAATGCTTAAAGTGAAACAATAAAAGTGTCGTACGTGAGAGGGGAGGGGCCAGTCGGCGGCGCTCACACGAGTAGATGGAGGAAGCCCTGCCGAGCCAGCTGGAGCAGAGCGCTGTGAGAGAGCGCGACGCCCCGTAATGACGTCACACTGACCCCGCCGATCATGCTCCCTTCCCCGCCGCACGCCGCACGAACGGTCCCAGCCGTGGAACAGCTGAGGAAGAGTTGACTGACAGCATAAGCGTGACCTGGAGCCAAGCTGTGACGGCAGACGGAGGACCCCACCGGAGCATGCGGACCCCCCCCCGGATCCCCCCCACGTTGCCCTCTGCTGTCGTATCCCTCCAGTGGACCACAGAGCCCAGAAAGAAGACCAGAAGGGAAGAGCATTGAACAGCTACGAACAGGTCAGATTAAAAGTATCCCTTCCTAATTGATCTGATTGTTGTGGACTGTAAGGACTGGAGATATACGGGCAGTATAACAAAAGCATACAGAAGTATAATAAATATAGAGTTGGGACCCTGAACTCAATAATGTGGATGGAGTGTGTCTGAAAGCAGTAAGGAGCCCCTCTTTATGTCAAAGACAGCTGTTGAATGGAAGGATTAAGAAGAGCTGGTAAATAAGCACTCCATGGAAATGCATGTTAAATACATGTTAAATGCGTTAAAGCCCTGAAAACGAATTTAATTTTACTACGTATTGTCTTTCTTTGATCTACTGGCAGTTGATTCTTTATTTTGTTTTAGCTCTGAAATCAATTAAGCCTAAATTAATATAGGTTTTTGCTGTGCCTAAAAACGCATGCATCTCAGACCAAAACATCCACCAGAAAGACGCGACGTTAGTGCCGAAAGGAGAGAAAGGGGTGTGTGTGTGGTGAATAACTGGTCGGCATTTATCATGATTTATGCTGAAATGATAATGATGGACCGCACCTTATAAAAGTCTTAAGTGATCTCTCTCTAGAACTGTATACCTGCAGCAGATATACCAATCCACCACAGAGTGTGATGTAAAACGTAAAGGTTTACGTACAAAGGACTGTAAACGGAGTGGTAAAGATCAGGTGGGCTGAAGCTAGAACACCCAGTATAACACTAACACATATATCTCTGAGGAAAGGAATTTAATCCCGGACCCCTATAGATATTAATAGATGGTCCTGGTAGGACACTAAGAAAGGAGGGCTCTCTGCGGCTTTGCTTTCCTTCCTTCCTTCCCTGTTTTCTGGAAACAGCTAAATTAAGGGGAAAGCTGGGGAAGCGAAAAATAAAGAGTGGCAACATGAAAGGAAGAAATCAAAAAATGAGTGACCCTAAAGCCCCGAGGGAAAGTCTAAATACCAGTACGATCCAGAAATACCTCAAGGAGACAAGCCAAAAAAGCCCAGGAATAGAAAGAAAACAGGGTGCTAAGGAGAAGAGGAAAGACACTGGTAAATTAGAAGAGACGCGGGGAGACACCTCAGGGGAGGAGAGGGACTCAGACACGGAGGGCAGAAGAAAAGAGCGGAGAGATATATCTCAAATACCAACCAAAAGTGAAATGATGGACATGTTCATGAAATTAGAAAACACAATTAAAGCCGAAATTCTAACAGTAAGGACGGACATGGGGCACTTATTAGGAAGAGTAGAGGAAGTTGAAGAACAAACAAGTAGACAGGCCCAGGAGATATTAGACTTAAAAACGCAGGTAAAAAAAATGCAGGTGGCTCACAGGGATATCCTCTACAAAATGGAGGAACAGGAGAATCAAAATCGACGCCAAAACCTGAGGATCAGAGCGTTACCAGAACAACAGGGAGAAGACTTAGGAACAAAAATGGGAAAGATATTTAACCATATTCTGGGAAGAGAAGAAGGGGTAGAGTTAAAGATAGATCGGGTGCATAGAGTGAGGAAACCCACAGGAATAAAGGAAGAGGTACCAAGAGACGTGATTATAAAATTCCATCTCTATGAAGACAAAGCTAAGATTTGGAGTAAACTCAGAGGACTACCTCCAGTTCAATTTGAAGGGACAACGCTACAGGTTTTTTCAGATCTTTCATCGGGAACTTTAGCACGGAGAAGACGACTAAAACCCCTACTGGAACAAATGAGACGAGCTAATATAAGATATAGCTGGGGGTTTCCGGCAGCCCTTATGGTGCAGAAAGAGGGAAGAACTATTAGATTAAAGTTCCTAGAGGAACTGGAGGACTTCTGTAACCAAGTGGGAATTCCAACCCCAAAGATACCAATAGACCCCCATGAAATATAGTAATAAGTGGTGTTGGGGGATGGGGATGGGGGAGAATATGATATGATTGCTCTTGAGATTTTTTTTTTTTTTCTCCCTCTCTGTCCATATTTAGCTTTGGCTCACTGCTCCCAGTGGAGCCACGGGTAGATTGTTAGGCAAACTCAGTGTTGCTTACCGAAATAAGTCTGGCGGTATTGATTATCTTGTTCGGGTCAGTGTTTCACCTATCGCAGGTTCGAGAGAGCTGATAAGGGGGGGGTGGGGGGGACCAGGGGGAAGCGGGTGGAGGGGGGGATGGTGTGATAGAGGGTCTGGGCGGGGCTCTGGCTCCATCACTCTTACTCTGTGGAGGGTGTTCCCCTTCTCCCATTGAGGCGAGGGGATAGGGTTTACAGAGGGGGAGTGCCGTAGCCTGAGCCATAACCTGATGGATATTGCTTGCAGAAGGGAGTAAGGGCCATAATGCAAAGCAAAGGCCGGAATGGGGCCAGAGGGAGGGGGGAGGGAAGGAAGGGAGGGGGGAGGTTGGAGGGAAAGGGGGGAAAAGATATTCCTAGCAGAAGAAGAAGAGGGAAAGGGAAAAGAAAGGGAAAAAAAGGGAAAGAGGAAGGAAAAGAAAAGGGGGTTCCAATGATTTACAGGTTTAAAAGGGGGGGACCAAGTACCTCCTTTGGGAGTCTCGGATGACAGAGGTGAAATTTGTATCATATAATGTTAAAGGCCTGAACTCGCCTATAAAGAGATATAAATTACTACAGGAATTACAGCAATATAAAGCAGAGGTGGTGTTTCTGCAAGAAACCCATCTAACTCAGGATACAAATGTCAAGCTGTTCTCCGATAACTTCCCGAAATGGTTCTATGGAGACTCCCCAATAAGGAGGGCCAAGGGAGTGGCGATCGGGTTTGAGAAACACACAAAGTTTACCGTGATAGATAGGCAGACTGATCCAGAGGGCCGTTATCTGTTCTTGAAAGGGAAACTTGGGGATAGGATATTTACCTTGGCTAATGTTTACGGTCCAAATGAAAATCCTACTAGATTTTTGAAACAAATTTTGAAGAATCTTGCAAACTTTAAAACAGGAGAAGTGATCTTGGCGGGTGATTTCAACTTTGGCTTGGATCCATCTCTGGATAGTACGTCTCGTGCAAGGGGGATAAGTGGGAAAAATATGAAAGCATTAAAACTCCAACTGAGACAAAATCAATTAATAGATGCTTGGAGGATACAACATGAAAAAACAAAAGATTACACTTTTTTTTCCCCAGTGCACGGGACGCACTCTAGGCTGGACTATATAATGGTCGACCATAGACTGCTGGAGACCGTGATGGAAACAGAGATAGGAATAATATCCCTATCAGACCATTCCCCAGTGCTAATGAAGATGAGGATACCTGGAATACATAGACATCCATTCACTTGGAGATTAAACGAGAACCTTATACAGGACAAAAAAATCGCAGAAATAATACGGAAGGAAATAGAATTCTATTTCTTAACGAATGATACGGGTGAGATAACGGAGGCCTCCCTTTGGGAGGGACACAAAGCATATATTAGGGGTATCCTCATCTCCATAGGGACAAGAAAAAAAAAGGAAAGTATAGAGAAAAAAGAAAAATTAATAAAGGAGGTTTACAGATTGGAACAGGAACAAAAAAAACAAAAGGAGCACCATCAGGAACTTTTTCATTTATTGAACAATAAGCGAGAGGAATTAAAAGATATGTATGAACAGGAAGCAAGGAGGGTTTTAGAGGGGAGAGCCAGAGAGAGGTACTTGGGAGAAAATAAAACAGGTAAATACTTGGCTCGACAGGTTAAAAAGAGAAGAGAGATTAATTTCATTGAAAAAATACAGGATAAAAGTGGGAAGACGGTGTATACAACTAAGGAAATTGCGGAGGCCTTTAAGCAATACTATGAAGCCCTGTACAATGTAGGCCAGAAAGGGGTTCAAGGCAAAGAGGAAAAGGGGAAAAGCAAAGAATTCTTGTATAAAGCAAAACTTCCACACCTAACAGATATTGATAGGCATAATATGGACAGACCCATTACAGAGGAGGAGATCTATAATGCATTAAAAGATACAGCACCGGGTAAAAGCCCGGGGCCAGACGGGTTCTCGATTATTTACTTGAAAAAATATAAAGAGATCTTAGTCCCTAAGCTATGCAAATACTTGAATGGCTTGGGGACAAAATATGAAATGGGGAGAGAGGCCCTGCGCGCTTCAATTACGTTGATCCCAAAGGAGGGTAAAGATCACCTGCTCTGCTCTAACTATAGGCCGATAGCCTTGCTTAATGCAGACACAAAGTTGTATGCTAAAGTCCTGGCTTCTAGATTAAAGGAAAAAATGATAGAACTGGTACATTCAGATCAAGTAGGGTTTATACCCGAGAGAGAAGGTAGGGATAATGGGGTGAGGGCATTGCTCCTCCTACAGGCCCTAAAAAACAATGGGACCCCCGGTCTATTCCTGTCAATAGATGCCGAGAAAGCATTTGACAGGGTAGACTGGGGTCTCATGATAGAAACGCTAGAAGTCATGGGCTTGGGCCCAAGGATGATCCAGTGGATCAAAGTACTTTATAACCACCCGCAAGCTGCGGTGAAGGTTAACGGAGAATCATCTGCACAGTTTCAAATGGGAAACGGCACCAGACAGGGGTGCCCATTATCACCCCTTCTGTTTGCATTGTCTCTCGAACCCCTATTGGCCTCCGTACGAAATAACCCGGATATAAAAGGGATCAGGGTTGGAGAGGAGGAGCACAAACTCGCAGCTTACGCGGATGATGTGCTCTTTTTCATTACCAACCCTAGGACAACAATTCCAAACTTGTTGAGGTTGCTAGAAAAGTTTGGTAAAATATCAAATTTGAAGGTAAACCTGGGCAAGTCCGAAGTTTTAAACATCAACATTGGTATTATGGAAGAGAAGAAACTCAGCGCAGAATTCCATTTTCCCTGGCGTAAGGAGATTAAATATTTAGGAGTTACTCTCTCAGATACGATTAGGAAAATATACTTGAATAACTATATTCCTTTACTAGATGAAATTAGACGAGAAATAAAGAAAATTTCAACAAGTCCTCTCTCATGGTTAGGGCGTATAAATGTGGTAAAAACGATTTTGGTTCCGAAGATTATATATAAGTTCCAAATGTTGCCTATTTCACTCCCCTCGGCCTTTTTTAAAATATTAAGAAATGTAATCTCAAGGTATATATGGCAACATAAAAAGCCAAGAATCGCTTTCGCGGTGTTAAGAAGGGGGAAAAAACAAGGTGGGTTAGCACTTCCGGATTTAAAAAAATATCACACTGCGGTGGTACTTTCACGGGTGGTGGAATGGGCGAAAGAGGTCAATGACAAGAGATGGGTTAATTTAGAGATGACAATTTGCCAAGCACATTTAGGGAGATTAATATGGAATCCTCCATAACACAGGACATTAGGACATAATACACATGAAATAACACGATATGCACTTAAAATGTGGGATCAGACCCATACACAAAACAAATGGGGATACAACTCACCTCTGATTTTTTTGAAAGAGAATGATTATTTTTTACCGGGTAAGTTGGAAGTGGGAGGTAATTGGATAAGAAAAAATAATGCACAACTAAAAGATATATTGGTGAAGGGTCAATTAGTCACTTTTCAAGCACTGAGGGTGGACACTGAACTGATGAGGGTGGATGAATGGCAGTTCCTCCAGTTGCGTCAGTTTGTTGCAAAGCTCCCTCAACCAGTAAGAGGCGTAGAAGAACTAAGGCCTATTGAACGTCTTTGTCAGAGAGAAAAGTCAAAAAATAATATTGCTCGAATATATAAAATACTCTCAGAAGGGGACGAGCTGGAGGACCCGGCATACATTAAAAAATGGGAAAATGACTGGGGCTCACAATGTAGCAGGCAAAATAAAAAGAAAATATTTAAATTAGTTCACAATACGGCGCTTGAGAACAAAATAATAGAGACGAATTATAAATGTTTAGCTAGGTGGTATATTACCCCCGATAAACTGAGTAAATTCGGAGCTGGACATTCCTCGGATTGCTGGCGGGGATGTAAAAAAATAGGGACTATGGGTCATATATGGTGGGACTGCCCCATTATTAAAGAATACTGGAGGAAGATCATTGATATAATAAAAGAGGTAACTAAAAAAGATATTAAAGAAGACCCCTGGACAGTTTTATTCCATAGAATAGACGAACCCATAAAACAATATAAATCCTCGCTAGTCCCCATCTTACTTGACACCGCGAAAAGTCTAATCCCGCAAAAATGGAGAGAAAAGGAGAGCCCTAAAATACAGGACTGGATATTCCGAGTAAACAAAATACAAAATATGGAATGCCTAAATGAAGGGGGAGAGGACCTAACAGTAGAAGAGAATAATGGAGGGAAATGGGAACCCTGGAAAAAATTTAAAAAATCCTGGAGATTTGTTAAAGAAATAACACAATAAGATTAAAGATACAGAACCCCAATCAGTAAATGATAATTAAATTATGAACCTCAGGCGATATCTGCTGGGAAGGATAGGTGGGAGGGGGAGGGAGGAGGGTCGAGGGAGAAAATAGAAGAAGTATAAGGTTAAGAGGGTATATGTATGTGTAAACTAAGAAGATATGTATGTAAACATGACACATGCGTTTTCCTCTTCTTTTAAATTTGTTTTCTCTTTTTGTATTCTGTGAAAAAAAAAAAAAAAAAAAATAAAGATTAAAAAAAAAAAAAGAAACAATAAAAGTGTAATATTCCTTTAAATTTTGTACCTGGGGGGTGTGTATAGTATGCCTGTAAAGGGGCGCATGTTTCCCATGCTTAGAGCTGTCCCTGCACAAAGTGTAATTTCTGCAGCAAAAAAGTCATTTAAAATCACTCACGGCTATAAAGAACGCACCTGCTTTCTGTCCGCCATGTGCTCTCCCACTAAAAAGAAGAGGCGGTGAATATACTAGAAAGAAGGTCTGGGTGGAGTTTCACGCATGCGTAGTGTATATAAAGCATAACACGCATGTATCTTACGTATGATCTGTGAGCGGAGGAAGGAGTAGCGTAAGCACTGATTGTGCTAACGAAGGTACAGTTTTAACTTGGGGCATTAGTGGTTAGTGGCCTATACTGCTTATAGATTGAGGTCTATGTTGGGACAAGTTTAGGAGAGTTTAGCCTGACATTAGGGTTTTTCTTGTGTTGTGTTTTGCAGAGAATATGGATAAATTACCATGACTTCCTTCCCAACTTCATTGACAAGTACAGGGAGCTGCCCTGTCTGTGATAGGTGAAACACCCATTTTATAATAACAAAATAAAGAGGAAGGCAGCGATGGATCAACTGTTGGAATTGGTGAAGCCGGTGATTCTCCCGGCAAACATCCCCTATTTGAAGTGCAAAATTGGTGACCTGAGGAGCTCATATAATAGGGAGCGCAAAAGGGTCCAGGATTCCATGAGATCAGGAGCAGCAGCAGATGACATTTATGCCCCCAGGCTGTGATACTATGACAGATTGCGTTTTTTGTCAGACCAGAGTGAACCAAGGCAATCACTCTTAACACTTCCTTCCACTCTTCCTTCCACCTCAGCTGATGCTTCTGATGTACAACCTGGGCCTTCCACCCAGGAAGATGTGGAGGAGCCCAGCTTGAGCCAGGTATAGCATTGTTCAACATGTTTCTTGTCAAACAATTAATGATGTTAACTAGATGCTATTATTGATCACTAATTTCTGATTTAACTGGTTTACATATCAATAGACCGTTGTAGCCAAAAATGTTTGGGACAAGAATGAAAAATGCTGGGGTCAGAATTATAGTCTTTTCTATTGGTTAACATTCAATTTGCAACAGTCATAAGATCAAAATTGTGTGTGATTGATAACCAAAAATGAAAACTATGTCCCATTTTCATACACAGGAAAGTCTCAGCCGGGAGGAGGTGGGGAAAGTGGCAGTGAGGAGGTGGCTGGGCCCAGTAGCCTGAACAAATCGCAGGTTCCTCCCCTCGGCCCAGGAAGGGGAGGAACAGGGAGGAGTTAGCGCTTGCTTTGATTCGGCAGGCTACTGCGGCCCTCAGAACCACCCCCAGTGTTCAAGAGGCCTTTGGCTGTATGACAGCCAGTAAGATGCAGGAAATGGAGGCGGGCCAACGCCTCATCTGTGAGGAGGTCCTCTATCAGGCCCTAAATGAGGGGGGAGGGGCCAATTCGCCAACAAAAGTACTGTATGCGAGTTGGACCATACTCCTCCTCCACCTCCTGCTACAACTTTAACAACACAGCCACAGCCTGCATGGAAGAGTGGAAGGAAGTCAAGAGAGTGATGGCCTGGGTTTGATCTGGTCTTGCAAAAGACGCAGGCTGTTGTAAGACCACAGCCTTGGGACATATATGTCATCTGCTGCTGCTCCCAATCTCTTGTAGTCCTGGACCGGATTGTGCTTCCTATAAATGGACTCCTCAGGCTACCAATTTTACCTGTCAAATAATTGATGTCTGCCCTGGGGTACAAAGCCTTTGCCAATTTTAACAGTTTATCCAGCGTTGCCTTCCTCTTTATTTTGTTATGACCCCTAATAAATTTCTATTTTTTTTGACAAATACTTGTCTATGTGTTTTACTTCAAAAAGGATAGTTTGTTTGCGAGTAGGCATGTACATTTCAAAAATACAGTGTCAAATTAACAAGGGACACCAACAACAACCAACCTCTTTGAAGTTAAAAAATACAAAATAATAATGGTGTTGTGTTTACTTGACACATAAAACATCAAAAAATACTATGGAGATCACTATAAAAAAAGGAGATCACTATAAAAATAAAATAAACTAGATCACTATAAAAAAATAATAAAGATTATTCAGGAGATCACGAGAAATAATAAAGAAATCAGTTTGTCAGAACTCTGTGTGAATATCAGCAGAAAAGCAAGTTCATTATTCTAGCATTATGAAGAAGAAGAGAATGCGCTGCATTGAAAGATTTTAAAATTTGCAGCGTGATGAATGTGCTATCTCCATTACGAATGCTAGTTTTACAAGACTGAGCACTTCTGTCTCATACTTGATTCAGAGCATGCATGGAATTTTGTGCCTCTGAACAAGATTTTTGATCATAAAATTTGAGAACCTGCTCTCAAACAATTTGTTGTTGGAAATGCTGACAGAAAATGTCCAATGGAGCATACACACGGTCGGAATTTCCGACAACAAGCTCACATCAAATCTTTGTTGTCGGAAATTCCGACCGTGTGTATGGGGCATTATAGTTTATTTTTTTGTGCAACCCAACTGGTCGGAGCCACTGTACTCACCATGCAAATTTAGTTCAGTGATCTCCCTTGCTGAGCAGTTGTATTCTGACAGGGGGAGGCCTGCCCCCCCGGCAGAACACTCTGATTAGTGCTCTTTGTCAGGGGCGTAACTATAGGGGGTGCAGCAGTCGTGACCGCAACTGGGCCCTGTGCTGCAGGGGGCCCATGCAGCCCCTCTACATATGGCCGGCAGCAGCATAGGCAGCTAGGGGTACCAGTGCACCATGCACACGGGTGGCTGGAGGTAGAGGGTGACTAGCAGAGCTCCATGCTCGACTATCGCACTGGCTGCTCTTTAGTTGTGCATTCCCCACATAACCTGTGTCCTCAGCCGGCTCCTCAGAGTACCCCTCTCCTGCACCATGCATTGCCGCTCAGTCCTATGTCTGTTCTCCCCAGCCAGATTCCGGCCCACACTGCACTGCATACTTCTCCCGGGTAAACAAACTTTAAGCACACAGATGCAGTGTAGCCCTATGAGAGACGGCTCCCCGGAGGACACTGCAGGCTTGTCTGCCAGCCCCCCTCCTCCCCTGTCATACACAGATGATGAAAGGTCTTTCTGGGAGATATGCTGATCGCCCGTCCAGCACACTGGATGGAGCCCAGGCCAACATGGATGAGTGCGCGGCCTACAGCTTGGTCATGGTGAGTGAGAGGACCCCATCCCCCATACACCATTACATACCCCGTCCATCTCCCCCTGGGGCCAGGGACCCCTTCTCACGTGGGGACCGGGACCCCCACCTCTCCTTGGAACAAGGACCCCTTCTCACCTGGGGGCAGTAACTTCATCTGCCCTGGAGAAAAGGACCTCATCTATTCTGGGGACGGGGACCTCATCCTGCCTAGGGACAGTCCCCCAATGGGGCACCTAAAAATGAAAAAAAATAATAATAAAAAAACTACTGATGCCAGTGGTGGAACTACATGGCTCACAAAGGTCATACCTGTGACCACGCCCTGGAGTTCCACCGCCGGACTCGGAGGGACGGGCCCTGGCTGGGGTTCAGGGGGGCCCTTCATGGTTTCTTGCATCGGGGCCCTGAAGGTTCTAGTTACGCCACTGCTCTTTGTCATTGGCTGAGAGCGCTGATCGGGAGCTGGTCGGCTGCTGGTGGGCTGAAGGTCGACTGTTTTTTTTAACTGGCGTTGTCCCTCGACATTCAGCCTGTGTGTATCCGGCTTTAGAAAGAAGGTTGTGGATGCATCCACAAAAAGATGATTACACAATGAGGAAATAATCTACAAGCGAAGCAGATGTCAATTGAATACTAAATTGTTCAGGACTAGCTGATCCAGCTAATTCAGCTCAAGATGATATTAAAAGAGGTCCCCAATAACCTCAACATTTTATTGTGAAGTCTGTAGATAATGTTTACAACATTATATACAGTATTAAAAAAAAATTCATACGTTCTGTGAAAATTAACCAGCCATGTATAAAGTTTATATTTTAACACATAAATATACCACAGTGCCTGTAGTGAGACTCCTTGAGTGTAACATAGACAAATTCATCTTCCACCACTGTGACATGAGCAGTAGTCCCTGTGACATGGGACAATTCCTGTAACATGTGGGACAATTTCTGTGACGTGGGACAATTTCTTCGACATGGGACAATTTCTGTGGCCTGGGACGATTTCTGTGACATATGCAGTAGTCCCTGTGACATGGCACCTCATCACGACATGGAGCAATTTCTGTGGCATGTGGCACAATTTCTGTGACATGGGAGACAATTTCTGTTACATGGGACAATTTCTGTGGCATGTGGGACAACTTATGTGACATGGCACAATTTCTGTGGCATATGCGGTAATCCCTGTGACATGTGGGACAATTTTTGTGACATGTGGGACAATTTCTGTGACGTGGGACAGTTTCTGTGACATGTGCGGTAGTCCCTGTGACATGTGAAATCAGCATGGATTCATTAAATCAGCATGGATTAATGAAGAATCGTTCTTGCCAAACCAATCTATTAACCTTCTATGACAAGGCGAGTTGCCATATAGATAAAGGAAGGCCCGTAGACGTGGTGATCTGGATTTTGCAAAAGCATTTGACACATTTCCCCATAAATGTTTCCTGTATAAAATAAACCCTGTTGGCATGGACCATAGGGTGAGTACATGGATTGAAAACTGGCTACAAGGGCTGTCGTGGAAAAACCCACTATCCTCTTTTGCGCTAAAAATAAGCACACATTCAGTCTAATGGTATATTGCATTTTTAAATAACGCATTTCCCCAGTAAGCTCCATCGCTCCTTCTTCTGCCCTCCTCTCTTCCTGGTAGCCAACTTTTATTCATATACAAAATAGAGCCTGGTGGTTTCACAATCGACCAATCAAGCACAGGCATTCCTTCAAACACGAGGGGTTATACAACAACCAATGAACAATGACTAGGGGAGTCCTATGGGCATGTCTGGGTGGGGGCAGAGTCTACGATCTCTGGCCCCCTGTTTCTGTAAGCTATCTTCAGAATGATCAAAGGAAGCCTGAGATCATGAATGCTTTACCCGACCACAATGACTCAAAGATTCCTGTTTTTACCGTTTGGTGTGAATAATTATTTTGCATTTTTCAGAGAACAACGCATACCTGGACTATACTACCATTTCTGCTGATGGGAGATTATCGGCAGGTGTACGCCATGGCACCCCAAATATGTTGATCAGGCATACAGGGGTTACACAAGTGCACATTCGCCAAACCAATAATGTCTTTGCAGAGCGAACCCATCCCCTCCAGACGATCGTTTTGTGCATTGCACAGGGACCCTTCGCAGACAGACATATCCCTCTGCTGTTGCTGTCACCCGGAGCTCCGTGCGGGGGCTGGAGACGCTGCCGTGGTGACGGCCTGACGGAGCGGAGACGAGCGGAGCCGAGTGCATTGTCTCGGCTGGGGGGGATCTGTGTCCCGAGCGGTGTCTCGGGTGAGTCCGTTAGCCCTCAGATTCCCGGAGGAGAGGAGTGGTGGCGCTGGGCGCCCTCTGGTGGCAAAAGACGGGATCTGTGGAAACAGGAATTTCGGTTTGCTGACAACAATGTGCTCAGATGGAGATGCTAAAGCCTCATGAAAAGGTATAAAGCTATTTCTGCAAACAGTAGAAAGATCTTAACAGAGCGAAATTCCAGAGAGAGGAAGAGAGAGCGTGAAGATGCGGTATGTGGACTATATAATAAGCTATTGAAACACTGGAGAATTTTTATTTTTTTATAAAATAGACGGATAAATGGTCGCTAGTAGTCTTTCTAAGTGCTTGCAAGGAGAATAAATGCAGAAGCTAATACCGCTAACAATTTTTTCTTAAAATCTTGTAGCAATTGAACGGAAAATAATGCTAATATAGCAAATAAGATAGACTCTGAGTGTGAAAAGTGACTTTAAACTGGTGTTTTTCAATAGACATTTTTGTTCCGTTTGCATCGGACTCTCTCTGCAAGTAATTGCAACAATCTGGTTAACCCGAGAACGCTCGCAAAACGAGACTAATGTAATGTAAAGGAGGAGATGGTGCATGCAGTTTTGTGGACTATAGTATAAGTTTTTCAATCACTGGAAAATCCTTTTTTTTGACAGATGGATAAATGGTCGCTAGTAGTCTTTCTAAGTCCTCGTAAGGAGAATAAATGCAGTAGCGATTGAACGGAAAATAGTAAAAGCGCTACTTGCTTTATGCCAATATAGGAAATAAGAAAGTCTCTGAGTGTGTAAAGCGACGTTAAATTGGTGTTTTTCAATAGTCTTTTTTGCTGCGTTTGCATTGGACTCTCTCTGCAAGTGTATGTAACAATTCGGTCAATACGAGAAATGCTCGCAAACGAGACTAATGTAATGTTAAGGATGAGATGGTTCGTAAGCGTGGAAAAGTCTAATGAATTCCGGTATTAAAGGTGCGGTACTTGTCAGCCTACTCCTTGTATAAAGACTTTATGTATTGTCTTCTATAATAAAGGGAAGTATAGAAATATACGCAATCAAACTATAGTAAGGTTAAACAACAGGAAGTTGGAATACACCTTTTTTTTTTTTCTTTTCTCTCTCTATTGCTATGTAAAAGGTTCCCCGCCTGACAAATGGGGAAAGACTTTGGGATTGAAATTATACGCAATAAACATAAACCGAAATTATAATTATAAAAAAAAGTGGAGAATAAAAATAATAGAGATTACATGGTGATAAAATAGTGAAACAACAGTGACATTTTATTTTTGGGACTGAGTAAAGATACTTAGACAATGAAGGGAAAGACATCTAAGACCGGAGCAATCCCTAAATCACCCTGGCGGAGCCTGGTCGCTAGTCCCGGCTCTATGAATAAATTTGTTACTCAAACGGGGGGGTTCAGAGAAACAACAACCAGAGAAGCAACAACAAACAAGAAGCTCCCAAGCAGAAAATAAAGATAAAAAGGACAAGAAAAAGAGGGAAAAATAAAAAAAAAGGCAACAGGTCCAAAACAACTCCCTACAGGTCCAAGAGTGCATGCTGGAGGCTGAGACTGATCAATCAGTAGATTTAGGCTATGAAATAGAAGATATACAGTCGCATTCAACGCAGCATGAAAATCCTTTATCATTGCCTACAAAAAAAGAAATAATTTCTATGTTTGCAGCACTGGAAAGTTCCATGAAAAGGGAAATAGACAGAGTACATAAGAATCTTGCTCATGTATTGGAAAGAGTAGAAGAAATGAAAAAAAAGCGTAAAAAGAGGCAAACATAATAAAGAAATTAGAAGCTGAAGTAATCTCCTTAAAAAAAGTCCAACAAGAGCAAGCATATAAAGTAGAGGACCAAGAAAATAGGGATAGAAGGAAAAATATAAGAATACGAGGTGTCCCGGATACTTTGCAACAACAAGATTTAACAGAAATAATAAAAAAGATATGTAACCCTCTGATGAATAAAGATATAGCAAATCCAATAAATATTGAAAGGGTTCATCTTATAAGGAAACCCATAGAATTGTCACAGGACACCCCTCGGGACATCAGTGCGTTTTCAACAGGAAGAAGACAAAAATCAAATATGGAAAAATATAAGAGTAAAAGCACCAATCGTTTATGAAGGACAAGACATACAGATATTCCAGGATCTATCCCCAGATACCTTGAGGCGAAGAAGAGCTCTAAAACCGCTACTAGCAGTGTTGATTGAGAATGGGGTGCAGTATAACTGGGGGTTTCCTGCATGCCTAATATGCAGAAAGAACGGACGGACTGGGAGACTGAGACATATTGAAGACACAACAGAATTTTGTAAAAAACTTAATATTCCAGTCCCAAGGATTGGGGCGTAGGTTGGGGGTGGGGGGGTACGGGGGGGAGACAGCCAGGGGAAGAGCGTCCCCCCCTCCCCTCCCCCATTACAGGGGAGGGGGGGACGCTCTTCCCCTGGCTGTCTCGCCCCAATAAGTAATAGAGGCCGATAGGCCAGAATATGTATCTTTTTTTTCATCCCCGGGGCTGTCTCCCCTCCAGTCCCCCCTCTCTCTTTCTCTCCCTCCTCTCTTTAAAAGGGGGGGGAGGTATTGGGGGGGAATGAGATCCCCCAGGCATGTTGGGTATTCGTCTCGCAAGTAATAGGCAAGATGGACGGCGACACGGCCGAACAGAACTCCACCCTAGGACATAGGGACATTAGGAACAAGGAGGTTCCGGAGAAGTTGTCCCAGACCAAGGGGTCAAATTTACATCATAAGATGGGTCAGGGATGGGGGAGGGGAAGTGGGGAGGGGGGAAAGTTTGTTGGCCTGATTACAGTAAGGTTAATAGGAAAGATTTTAGAAGTGCAGGATGGCAGAGCTTAAGATAGTAACATATAATGTGAGAGGAATGAATTCTCCAAGGAAAGGATTTAATATTTTTAAAGAATTGGAGGGACATCTTGCGGATATCATTTTTTTACAGGAGACACATTTAGCCCTGGACTCCAATATTCAGATAGATACAGGAAAATATCCAACCTGGTACTATGCCGATTCCCCGATCAAGGGATCCAGGGGGGTAGCTATTGGGATGGCGAATGCAATTGGGTGGAAGTTAGAAGAGATGAAAGTGGATCCGGAGGGGAGGTTTTTACTTGTAAAGGGTAATATATTAAGGCAAAAATATACATTAATTAACATCTACTAAAAAAAGGTGCATACAAATCTGTTAATCCTAATTTTCAAAAAGTAAGTACCTTGAAGCGCTAGTGCTTGTGTGAAAAATTACTCCACTCAATCTACCTATCAAAACTCACTGTGTGCTAATATTGAAAATATACACACAAAAAAATATACAGTAAATATCCACTCAAAACAGTGAACAAATTCACAACATGCGTAATTACTTATACATGAAATATCTATAAGTCACAAAATGAACTGTAACTCCCCAAAAAACATATACATATAAATGAAAAATATAAAACATATGTATAGGTGAAATGAATATGAATATAGTCCACCAAGAGGTGATTAAAACTCTTCCAACAATGATCCCTCTTTTTTATGTGAAGAACTAATCAGTGTCCAAACAAATGTCATAAATCCTTCACCACACCAACAGTGTCCATGACCCCCCTCGTAGGAGCACTCACCAACTGCAGAGCCCAGCACTCTCGTGCTAGGCTAGTAAAGCATTGAATCCCATGCGAGATGATAACCGATGTTCAAATCATCAATATCTGGATGTTCTCCTTTAAGGCTTCTAAGAATCTATTTCATAAGACCCTCAAAAGAAAAGAAACCTCCAATAGTGCAATACTGTAAAACACTCTTTAATTTAAAATATACTCCACTCGTGTAATTGCTGTCGGCTTAATGAATGTCCACTGTGACCACCAATGCCTTGGAGTATAGTGCGATGTTATTGAAGATTGAAGTGATTTGATGTGATTTTGGAGTGCTTTCTTTCATATTGTTCATGTGAGTGCATTAACGAGTGGAGTATATTTTAAATTAAAGAATGTTTTACAGTATTGCACTATTGGAGGTTTATTTTCTTTTGAGGGTCTTATGAGATAGATTCTTAGAAGCCTTAAAGGAGAACATCCAGATATTGATGATTTGAACATCGGTTATCATCTCGCATGAGATTCAATGCTTTACTAGCCTAGCACGAGAGTGCTGGGCTCTGCAGTTGGTGAGTGCTCCTACGAGGGGGGTCACGGACACTGTTGGTGTGGTGAAGGATTTATGACATTTGTTTGGACACTGATTAGTTCTTCACATAAAAAAGAGGGATCATTGTTGGAAGAGTTTTAATCACCTCTTGGTGACGGACTATATTCATATTCATTTCACCTATACATATGTTTTATATTTTTCAATTATATTTTTCATTTATATGTATATGTTTTTTGGGGGAGTTACAGTTCATTTTGTGACTTATAGATATTTCATGTATAAGTAATTACGCATGTTGTGAATTTGTTCACTGTTTTGAGTGGATATTTACTGTATATTTTTTTGTGTGTGTATATTTTTAATATTAGCACACAGTGAGTTTTGATAGGTAGATTGAGTGGAGTAATTTTTCACACAAGCACTAGCGCTACAAGGTACTTACTTTTTGATAATTAGGATTAACAGATTTGTATGCACCTTTTTTTTGTATGATTCTCTGGTACAGAGAATTGAACACATCAACAATATGGAATATTTAATCAAAATGGAGAATAACCAAATGAACAGATATTGGGCAACATGGAAAAAATGGAGATCATTCAAAAGGACTGAAACCTACATCCAGGCACTAGTAGAATAAATAGGGGAGCAAGGGTCAACAAACACAGGGGAGGGTGGGGGGGGGTAGGGTATAGATTGGGATAGAGGTGGGGAGGGTAGATAGGAAGTACTATAAAGTAAATAAGCAAGATAAGGGGCCATGAATAGGATTGTACAGAACACTTGTTTTGTTCTTTTTTGCATCTTTTTTCGGTGGTCTTGTTAATTTGTTTTTTTCCTTATGCTCCCTGCCTGTTTTAAAATGTAAAAACTAATAAAATTTTAATTATATAAAAAAAAAACATCCCATCCTCAATGGATGAGAAATTGTTCAATTGTTTCTAAAGCTTGAGCCCCCGCTGTGTACAAGCAAGAAACCATGCCCAGACCTGGTCGAAGTTGGTGAACAATTTCCTTCTAGCTGTCCCTGCCATTCTTACCTTCTCTCATGCCATAAGATCCTCATGATCAGCCACGACATAAGATGCTGGAACGAGTCTCACCAGCACACATGAACCTCTTGCATTAGGGGAATTACCTTATAAGCTGCAGATCCGCATTAATACCTAACTAAAGTTGAAGCACACTTGTGGGCTACCTAGTTGTCCCTATACCAAAGCTGGCAAGAACCAGAGCTGTTGTTAAAATTATAATTATTTTTACCCTCTGTTGACAAGTGTCTGTTTGGATTTTACTAGTTTGTCAAAACTCCTTATACCAATATGAACATCACATATAGCATGTACCGCCGTCATCGCTGGGGCACTAGAGCTATGTTGAGACTCAGAGTAGATCTAACCATGTGTCCTGTTCACTTTGTTAGCTAGTTGGAAAATACACTTTCAAAATATGAATAAACAAAGATACTCCTCACTCTTGGTGTAGTTGAGCAGCTTCTTGCAGTGGGTGTCATGAATCCAGTTGTGTCGCCCCCCAAGCTTCTTTTCAATGTCCCAGTCACCTGGTTGGAAAGAATGTAAACGGGTTATTGTGTCAGGGTCCAGGAGGGACTCATGAACCCTGTGGTGGACCTTTTGAAGTTCATGTTATAGTGACTACACCCACCCCATCAGCTGAGAATGTAGGCAACAGCTGCTGAGGAAAGGACAACTCAGTTTTTGGTTGACCTCCAAACAAACCTAACTCAATGACTGTGGTCACTGTGTGGCTTACCATCTGGGGTGTAATACCTGGAACCATTAACAAAAAGGTTCTTCGCATCTGGTATGGGAGCCTCCTTCGCCGGACTTCTGCTTGCTGATTCAAATTCCATCAAAGAAAGACAGTCTTCCTACTAGGTCACAAACTTGGCTAGAATTAGAGCGGTTAGTATTATTGGTTTGAAAATTGTCAT
Organism: Lithobates pipiens; assembly: GCF_037356315.1. Taxonomy (NCBI): domain Eukaryota; kingdom Metazoa; phylum Chordata; class Amphibia; order Anura; family Ranidae; genus Lithobates; species Lithobates pipiens. Next base: position 158,437,726 of record NW_027507718.1, on the reverse strand, counting down.
GCTCACTGCTATCATCTACCCATTTTCTTCCTCATTACAAACTGGAGGAAGACACACAGGGTTTAGAATGGTTCAGAAAAAAAACAATGAAACAGGGAAATAGCCTATGATACTTTTACCTTCTCAGGCGTGTGTGTATTGATGCATGTGTACGGCTATCTACATACAACCTCTGACCATATCTGCCAGTCTTTAAGGGGTCTCATGTCCAGAGCCCCAAACCCAGACCTCATGTACTGTTCAGCTATCTGACTGGTGGGGAGTCTCATTTTTTTTTCTCCAACGCATGGACGGTCAACATTACCCATGACTATTCAAATCGCTTATGATGGTCCCTGCGTCCAGGGCACCCTCGCACTAACTTTCGGAGCAGTACTGCCTAGTGACTATTTTTACAGTACTGGCATCCGGGGTTTCCGATTAACTTAGATGGCCTCCCGGTATTCTAGCTTACTACTCCTCACATTTACATGCTCTACAATCAGTTATCTGCAGCCCTGTAAATGCGTTTGTCAGACAAACTACAAAGCACAATTAAATCATCCGCTATTCAAAACAATCTTATGGCTTCTATCGCTTCTACCTAGATATTACAACAATAACTTGGATGCCTCCTGTTTGCTCTCTACCCAAAACTGTATTACAGTATAAACCAACTGGAATTAAATGTTAAAATCAGACATACTTCTAAACACGAGTCAAAAGACCCCAAGCTCCTCCCACCAACTTCCTGTTGCACACCTGCAAAGAACTTCCTGGTGTACATCACATCTTGTAAAGAACTTCCTGTCTTCTCAGCTCTAAAAACCCATCTAACTGGTTTGTTTAAATATCAATGAACAGGAAGAGGGAGGGGGGGCCTTGAATAGCTTCATATTATGTCTATCAAGACATTAAAAAATCTATGTCACAACAAAAGCCAAAAACTGAAACACCTGCAAAAAGATGGCTCAAGGAGGTCAACCAAAGCCTTTCTTTTCTACTGCAAACTATACAATACAAACTTAAGCTCTAGTGATAAAACCCAAAACAATAAAAAATAAAAAAAACACACTGCTAAAAGTACAAAAACTCAGTTAAAGTCAGTAAATTCAATGCAAAGTAGAGCTGTTCACTTAAAAGGAAATGGTGCCTAGAGAAGAGGTGGTGGCTCAGAGACACACACACAAAAAGGAATTGGAGCAGTTTCCACTCTGGGATGATTTGCAGGCTAAACAGTCTAAAATCCTTAAAGCCTCTACAAACCAAAATCACCTTTTTAAACCTGGCCCAAAGCACAGCAATTCCACCCAAAACACGGCGGACACAAAATGGTAGTTGCCACGGCCACATAGTGTTTGGCTGAAGCCATTTGTTATAAATCAACTGTGTTTACTATTTTTAAATCATAATCAATAACAGAAACTACCCAAATGACCCTGATCTAATGCTTACATACCCTGGTGATTTTGGCCTGATAACATGCACACAAAGGGGTTTGAATGGCTATTAAAGGTAACCATCCTCACCTGTGATCTGTTTGCTTGTAATTACTGTGTGTGTATAAAAGATCAATGAGTTTCTGCACTACTGACAGACCCTTGCATCTTTCATCCAGGGCTGCACTGATATTTCAGGATTCTGAGTCATGGGGAAAGCAAAAGAATTGTCAAAGGATTTGTGGAAAAAGGTAGTTCAACTGTATAAAAAAGAGGAAATGGATATAAACAGATATCCAAGGAATTGAGAATGCCAATCAGCAGTGTTCAAACTCTAATCAAAAAGTGGAAAATTATGGGTTCTGTTTAAACCAAACCATGGTCGGGTAGACCAATTAAAATTTCAGCCACAATTGCCAGGAAAATTATTCAAGATGCAAAGAAAACCCCACAAATAACTTCAGGTGAAATACAGGACTCTCTGAAAGCATATGATGTGGCTGTGTAAGAGTCCACGGCTTACTACGCTTGCATCAATGGCACGTTGCTGCAAGAGGAAATCCGTGCCAACTGAGCATGCGCCAAAGACTCCCTTAGGCCGCCAACCCACACCTGCGCAGAAGACTTGTTGGAAAAGGGCAGGAAATTGGCCAGGACGTGCACAGGAAGTGACTTCAACCCGATGGAAAAAGGTGGAAAAATACCCAGGAGGCACACAGGAAGTGACATCAACCTGATGGAAAAAGGCAGGAAAATGCCCAAAAGGTACTCAGGAAGTGACCTCAAACTACCCTATATAAGCCCAGCCCAGACACTACCAAATTGCTGCATTATGTTCAGTCCACCCTTATTCCTGTGCTAGTGTGTGATCTGTCTGACCTGGAAACCTGCTTGACTACTCTTGATTGATGCTTGCCTTTGACCTCGGATTGCTTGCCTTTGACCTCAGACCTCCTGGCTGGAGTTTGCATGTTCTCCCTGTGCCTGCTTGGGTTTCCTCCGGGTACTCCGGTTTCCTCCCACACTACAAAGACATGCATCACAGAGGATGTCCCACATGTCACAGGGACTGTCCCACATGTCTGAGGGACTTTCCTACATCACAGAGGCTGTCCTACCTCACAGGAACTGTCCCACATCACAGAAACTGTCCCACATCACAGAGACTCCAAAGACATGCAGGTAGGTTAATTGGCTTCTGCCCAAAATTGACCCTAGTATATGAATGGGGACCTTGGATTGTGGGTTCCTTGAGGGTAGGGACCTATATGAGTGTGTAATGTACAGGGATAGGGACAATTGTAGATACTTACTCAGGTTGAACTGGATGGACTGGTGTCTTTATTCAACCTTACTAACTATGTAACCATTCTACTTCTTTGCCCCTTTTGTACTCAGCTGCCAGATTGGAACCAACCTCGGCTTGGATCTTGACCATTCGTCTTCTGATTAACCCTTTTATCCTTCGTTGCCCAACTGGACTTTACCTTGGCTCAGATCCCAGACTAAGGCTTGCATGGTGCTCCGCACCCTTGGCACCCCCGCCACTCTGTGTCCCCACCAAGTCTCTGTCTCCATCTCCAGAGGCTTTAAGGACCCGAGGTGCAAAAGAGGCCTACCCACTACTTCAGTCTCACATCAGGTACATGGCCTTCCTGATAGAATAATCCAGCTATGTCTGAGACTGAGGGAAGTGCTTCCTCCTTCGATGCCCTGTGCCAACAAGTAACCTCTGTGTCTCAGGCCCTGATGTCCATAAAAGAGGGGTACTTTCATCTGGAAGGTCGACTGACTGCAATGGCCAATCCCTCAGTTCTAAGCCCTGCGGAAACCACCTGTTATGGCTATGGAGCAGCCCATCCCTACTCCAGCTCCTGAACCACGGGTTCCTATGCCGGAAAGCTTTTCAGGGGTTCACCACAAGTTCCGGGCTTTCAGGAATGCCTGTCAACTATTCTTTATCTTACAGCCTAGGACCTTCTCTTCAGAGGATACAGTGGTCAGGTTTGTAATAGCCTTGCTTACAGAAGAACCTCAAGCATGGGCTTGTCAGCTATTGGAAAGGGAGAGCCCTATACTGCACTCATTGTCTTCTTTCTTCAATGCCATGGCAATCCTCTATGACGACCCACAACGAATGGCTGAAACAGTGTTGACCTTTCTACAACAAGGGAAACGCCCTGTTGAGGACTACGTAATGGAATTCCGCAAGTGGGCTGCAGACACTGCATGGAAATACGCTGCATTGCGCCATCAGTTTCACTTGGGCCTGTCCGAGCCCCTTAAAGATGAATTAGCAAGAGTGGGGCTCCCTGATACTTTGGAACCTACAATTCAGTTGGCTATCCAGCTTGATCAATGTGACAGAACCGATCCCACACTCCGATTGAGTGCTTCCGTCTCTATACCGCTTCCTAAGTCCTGGAACACAAGTCCAATGGATCTGGCTATAGGAACCCCCAAGCACTAGATGACACCAGGCTTAGGAGTACATCAGGAATGACCTTTATTTGAGATCTCACACAAAATATATATACAGCGGGGTGACTAAAACCTAACCTAATTAGCATGAGCTAATTATCTAAATCAACACTCAGATTAGTTGACTGAGGGATAAGACTTTTTCGGCTCCTGCCAAATTCAATAAACATTACTATAAACATAAACAAAGGATTAATTAGCACAAACAACAATGTTTGGAATGTCCTTACAAGCCAGACTCATTTACACAAGAGATAGGTGTCTGGAGTTAATGACATTAGCATCTGACAGTGTGTGTCCCAACAGCATGAGACAACACACATCATATATACATATCTACAGCATTGAATCTGACTAGCACAGATTATAGTGGGGTTCTCATTCACCCTGTGCCCCTTAAAATCCAGGGCCCATAATCGATCGGCAAGAGGCTCGCACTCAGTCCTCTCAAAAAGCTTGTGTCCCGGCTAGGTCTGTCACACATCTCCCCTTTCGGCAGGAGACTAACACAGGAGGAGACCCCAGACGGGTTGACTCTGAAGTTAGTCAAGGGTTCCAGTCCTCTAATGCTGGTTTCCACACAGGACCCCAAATAAAGTGTCCCAAACAAAGTATTCCTCACCCAGCCAACCTTTGCCTCTCTCAGAGAACATGCTTGATGCTGGGGAGAGGTGTGGACCGGTCCTTCCCCCTGGAGTCTCTTTAGCAGCAGGAGAGAAGACAGGGTGGTTGGGCTTAGTCCGTCATGCTGTTGGTCCTCTGGGCCTACTGCCCAGAATCCCTGGGGTATACAGGTGGAGACTGAAGTCCCATCCACCTTTACAGGAAATCTGTCCTCTGTTTGTTGTGGGCAGAGGCCAGCAGCACTCTGTTCCGTTTCCAGCAGTTCAGCAGAGTGTAGGAGCTTCCCTACATCATCTGCTCCAGCTAACTGTTGGGGAGAGAGGCTGACTGCCCCAGCTCCCTGGAACTCCGCAGTTGTTGCCAGTGCTGGGCAGAGGTTGGTAGCACTCTGCCCGGTTGCCAGCACTTCTGCTGGTTTTCTGTTAGTGGAGACCACAGGCCCATCCACTGACACCAGATCAAGCTGCAGTTGTGAGGTGCCGACTGCATTCTGTCCTTGGATCCTGATCTGCAGCTCGTGATGGACTGCCACCTCTTCACCCTGGGCCTCCAGAATTGCTGCAGGTGTGGGGCAGAGGTCTTGGACCCTCTGTCCGGTTGCCAGCACTTCTGCTGGGGATTTTCTAGGTGGTTCCTCCTCTACAGAGACGTCTATTAAATCCCCAGTCTCTGGAATTGCTAAAAGTGTGGGACAGAGGTCTTGGGCCCTCTGTTCAGTTACCAGATCTTCAGCTGGAGAAGTCTGTTGTAACTCCATAGATGCTGCTGGCAAAAAATCACATGTCCCTGTCAGTGTTGTGGGAGAAAGGCCGACTACCTCTTCTCCCAAGAAGGCCAAAGCCACTGTTGGTGCTGGGCAGAAGTTAGCAGAACTCTACCCAGTTGTCAGAACTTCAGGTTTGGGGACGACAATCTCTGGAGTTTCCACTGCCGATTCTCTGGCATGCTGCTGAACGTGTTGTAGCAGTTTCCTGTATGCCCTTTCCAGATGCTGTTCCTTCCTTAAAAAATGGTCCAGATCAGGTTTAAGCTCTGAGACCCCTGCAAGACGGAGCATAGCCTTTCTGTATTCTCACAGGTCCTCAAGGGTAGGTTCCCCTTCATCAGCAAACACAAACCGATCTGTAAGGCTCTCCCACAGCAATCCAGGGCCTCCAAAGTCATATCCCTCCGGAGAGCATTCTGTTGTCTCCCCTAAATATCCATGCTCTGCGTGCCATTGCAGAGCCCGATAATGATTGTCCAGCTCTAGCTCCTGCTGGACCAGCCTGTCCAACTCAGTCACCCATTGCTCCTGGGGCCGCTCTCCCAGGAATGCCATCCGCAATGCCCGTTGGTCACTGGCCCATTGCTCTTGGGTTGGAAAGCACTTGCCCTGTTTTATACCAGTGAGCTGGAGGGCTCCAATCCAGAGCTCCAACCGAATCTGCTGCCTGAGCTCCAGGTATTCATTCTCAGACACAGTCCTGGTGTATGCTGAAAGGAGGATCCGCAGCAGTCCCAGGAATTATGATGCCAGGTCCATATCGCCGCTGTGGTGACTTAAGTCTGCTATCCTGATCTTGGATCCCAGTGGAGGTTTGGATGTCCTAGACTGCAGGAAGCAACCCACTGCTTGCCACCAATTTGACGGAACCATTCCCACACTCCGATTGAGTGCTTCTGTCTATATACCGCTTCCTAAATCCTGGAACACAAGTCCAATGGATCTGGCTATAGGAACCCCCAAGCACTAGATGACACCAGGCTTAGGTGTACATCGGGAATTACCTTTATTTGAGATCTCACACAAAATATATATACAGCGGGGTGACTAAAACCTAACCTAATTAGCATGAGCTAATTATCTAAATCAACACTCAGATTAGTTGACTGAGGGATAAAACTTTTCGGCTCCTGCCAAATTCAATAAACATTATTATAAACATAAACAAAGGATTCATTAGGGCCGGTTCACACTGCGACGCGAGGCGAGGCGACACGGCTCGCCTCGCCTCGCTCCCGCAAGTCGCCCCCATTCAGTACTATGGAACCGTTCTGAGAGGAGCGACTCGAGTCGCTCCGACTCAGAAAAAAGGTTCCTGTACTACTTCGGGGCGACTTCGGGGGCGACTTGCATTGACTTCTATGCAGAAGTCCTCTGCAAGTCGCCGCTGAGCTCCCCGCAAGTCGCGGCGAGGTAAGTCGGAGACGCCTCGCCGCGGCTCGCTGTGTGAACCGGCCCTAAGGACATTCCAAACATTGTTGTTTGTGCTAAAGTGGGGTTCTCATTCACCCTGTGCCCCTTAAAATCCAGGGCCCATAATTGATCGGCAAGAGGCTCGCACTCAGTCCTCTCAAAAAGCCTGTGTCCCGGCTAGGTCTGTCACAATCGCAGACTCAGAAAACATCATAGGGAACGATCCGGTATGGCCAGTCCCACATGGATGCTCCCACGAGTAACCATGGCTCCACACCTGAGAACCCCTGAGACCCACGTATCAACCCAAATTCCAGAACCAATGCAACTCAGCTTAGTTCGTGCACCCCTCACACCCCGAAGAGCGACAACGCTGTCGCCTGAACAATTTATGCCTGTTTTGTGGTGGAGCAGGTCACTTTCTTCAGGGATGTCCCATTAGGCCGAGTAAGTGGATCTTACCCCCATCTGTTTCACCGTACATTGTTAAATCCTCACATCTCACTCTCTGCCTCTCTTTGCAGATACCGGGAAGTATAATTCGAGTAGCAGCCATTATTGACTCTGGGGCATGCAGCTGCTTTTCTGACCTCCACTTCTCCAAAAAGTATGTAATCTCACTATGCAAGAAGCCCCAGCTATTTACTGTTCATCTGGCAGATGGCTCCACACCAACCTCGGGTCCCATAACCCATGGGACCACCCTCATATTGGCCACCACCGAAGCAGACCATCAGGAATATCTTTGACTGGACGTGATTTCTTCCCCCATTTTTCTGGTTATTTTGGGGTTACTGTGGCTGCGACAGCACCAGCCACAGATTGATTGGTCCTCTGAAGTTGTGTCATTCGGCTCACCCTATTGCTTACACCACTGTTTCCCACAACAAGCCTGTTTGATGGTTCAACCCCTTTCCACAGATGACAACACTCTTCTCCCCCAGGTTTACAGAGACTTCCTGGATGTCTTCAACAAGAAGGGGGCTGAATTCCTGCCGCCTCACCGGTCATATGATTGCCTCATTGAACTTCTTCTTGGTTCTGCAATACCATTTGGGAGGATCTTCCCACTCTCTGAGCCTGAATTATAAGTCCTTAAAAATACATTGATGACAATCTTAGGAAAGGGTTCATCTGGCCCTCTACCTCTCCTGCTGGCGCTGGACTCTTCTTTGTGTAAAAAAAGGACCATTCTTTGAGACCATGTATCGACTACAGAGAATTAAACAGTATCACAATCAATCGATACCCTTTGCCTCTACTCCCTGAGCTCATTCAGAGGTTCCCCACCGATAAGGTCTTCTCAAAATTGGACCTACGGGGGGCCTACAATTTAATACAGATAAGAGTGGCCGATGAATGGAAAACGGCATTTCGTACTAGGTTTGGCCATTTTGAGTATTTGGTCATGCCATTTGGGCTGTGTAACGCCCCAGCAACTTTCCAACACTTTGTGACTGACATCTTTTGGGACCTCTTTACCCTCTTGACCTCTTTATTATAGTGTATAGGGATGAGCTTCGTGTTGGAGTCGAACATACGTTCGACTCGAACATCGGCTGTTCGCCCGTTCGGCGAATTCGTGTGGCGCCCTCGGCCCACAATGCACTGCGATGGCGCAGTGCATTGCTGGCTCATGATTGGCCAAGCATGCACTGTGACCCCGCATGCTTGGCCAATCACAGCGCCGGCAGCGAGGAGAGCCATCATAGCTCAGGCTGTGTAGTACACGCCTCACACTATATAAGACAGCCAGCACGGCTGCCTTGTGTAGTGTGTTGGCATCTGTAGCAGTTAGTGGGTGTTCTGTGTACCTTCAACACAGTATACACCGATCGTTATCGGCCGATTTTTCATTCTTGCTCTTCTGTAGTGGTTGTTGTCTGCGTGCCCTGACCGCAGTATACACCCCTATATTCACCTATATATCTAGCGTTATATCTATCTTTTATAATAGAGCTTGCAGTCAGTGTTATAGCTAAATATCTTGCTCGTTTTAAATAGAGCTTTCAGTCAGTGTTAGGAGATTGTGCGTGCTGTCTGCGTGCTCTGAACGCAGTATACACCGCTATATCCACCTATATAGCTAAATATCTTGCTCGTTTTAAATAGAGCTTTCAGTCAGTGTTAGGAGATTGTGCGTGCTGTCTGCGTGCTCTGAACGCAGTATACACCGCTATATCCACCTATATAGCTAAATATCTTGCTCGTTTTAAATAGAGCTTTCAGTCAGTGTTAGGAGATTGTGTGTGCTGTCTGCGTGCTCTGAACGCAGTATACACCGCTATATCCACCTATATAGCTAAATATCTTGCTCGTTTTAAATAGAGCTTTCAGTCAGTGTTAGGAGATTGTGCGTGCTGTCTGCGTGCTCTGAATGGAGTATACACTGATATATCCACCTATATAGCTAACTATCTTGCTAGTTTTAAATAGAGCTTGCAGTCAGCGGTAGGAGATTGTGCGTGCTGTCTGCGTGCTCTGAAAAAGACGGACGGCAAAACAAATTATACAGGGGTGATAACCCTTCCCTATGTTTTCCAAAAAGCTTAAAAATAGTTTTTTTGACTGGAGCTACACTTTAAAAATGTACCAGTTGAAAATGACAAACAGATTCAACTTAACACAACAAACCTACACAGTCCCTGTCTTGTTTGCACCGCCTGTATACTGCTGTTCTGAGTATATAGGGCCTGGGGGCCACATGTATTTCCTTTTTTTAATATGGGTACGGGGTTCCCCTTAATATACGTACAAGACCCAAAGGGGCTGGTAATGGCCAGGGAGGGCTACCCATGCCATTTTCTCAATGATTTTCAACCATATTGCAGGAACCAGATATAACATTAAAACCACAAGCAGTTTTAAATGACGTTATTTCCGTTAAATGTCATTTTGTGCAGGGACTGTTCTAAACACGGGAAACACGTGGCACTTCACAGACATACTACAGACACCCCCCAGGCACGATATTTAAAGGAATATTTCACTTTTTTTTTTTCACTTTAATCGTCATTAAAATCAGTGCTCCCTCCAAAACGGACGTTTTTAAAAGTTTTTTTTGCATTGACCCATGTCCCCTGGGGCAGGAGTCAGGTCCCCAAACCCTTTTTAGGACAGTATCTTGCATATTAGCCGTTAAAATTAGCACTTTTAATTTCGAACGTCGAGTCCCATAGACTTCAATGGGGTTCTAACGTTCGTACGAATTTGGGGTCCGTTCGAAAGTTCTGGTGCGAACCGAACCGGGGGGGTGTTCGGCTCATCCCTAATAGTGTACTTAGATGACATCCTTGTTTTTTCACCTTCCCTCGAAGCACATCACATCCACATGCGAAAAGTAATTTTTCACCTCCGAACCCATAAACTCTACACCAAGTTAAAAAATGTGAGTTTGAGAAAGACACCATAAAATTCCTTGGCCTCATTTCGACTTCTGGCCTCTTCATGGACCCCCAGAAGGTAACTGCAGTTCTTGAATGGCCAGTACCCTCAGACCGTAAGAGTGTCCAGAGGTTCATGGGATTCTCCAATTTTTATAGAAGATTCATCAAAGGCTCCTCATCAATAATTTCACCTATCGCAAAACTCACCAAGCAAAACAGCCATTTTCTATGGTCCCCCTCAGCACAAACGCTTTAGACAAACTCAAGAAGCAATTCACCTATGCCCCGGTCCTTCGTCATCACGACCCGGCCCTGCCTTACATTTTGGAGGTTGATTCTTCAGAGATTGAGGTTTGGGCAGTCCTTTCTCAGTGCCACAAAACCACAGTCATCTTGCATCCCATTGCCTTCCTTTCCAGAAAGTTGGCCTCAGCCAAAAGGGGACCGGGAACTCCTTGCTATTAAACTGGTCCTGGAAGAATGTGATATCTATTAGAAGGAGACTCGCACCCTATACTTGTCTACATTGACAATAGGAATTTGCAATATCTCCATACAGCTAAACGTCTCAGACCTAGACAAGCCAGATGGGCTCTCTTCACCCGATTTCAAATGCATATCACGTACTGTCTGGGATCCAAGAATTGTAAATCTGATGCTCTATCCTGCATGTATCCCACATAAGATAACTCACCAACAATGGAAGCGATACTCCCTGCCTATAATTTCTTCCTACTTATGGATGACCTCTTGTCTAGGATTAAACTGGCCTCTTCTCTAGACCAATTGCCCTCAGGAGAACATTTGCAAGAAAAGGACAGACTTTTCTCTCATGACCATGCTGTGTTTGTGCCATTTCAACTGAGAGTTCCTGAGCTCAAACTCTGCCATGACAACAAGTTAGCAGGGCTTTTTCCAAAACCTCTGATCTGCTTTTACAAACCTTTTAGTGGCAGACGCTAGACATCGAGAACCACTACTCTTCGGCCTACCACCCTCAGACCAATGGACAAACGGAATGCACGAATCAAACTCTTGAACAGTACCTTTGTCCAAGACAATTGGGCGACCCTACTTCCTTGCGTAGAATTCACATACAACAACGCAATACATTCTACTACTAAGCAATCACCGTTCTACGCCATCCTGGGGTACCACCCTTCTTTTTCCCCATCCTACCTGCTTCTGCTTTGATCCCAGCTGTCTGGAACAGAGTGGAGTTTATACACAACAACTTAGAGCTCCTAAAAGGATACCATGGCCAAGGAACAGCTGGATTACAAGAACATCTATGATCAAAAGCAGCAGGGGGACCTGGATCTTCAACTGGGAGACAAGGTTTGGCTGTCTACTAGGCATTTAAAGTTGGCCTGTCCCTCCAAGAAATTGGGCCCTTAGTTGATTGGGCCCTTCCCTGTCCTGTCCTGATTCAACCCTGTTGTCTACAAACTCAAACTGCCCTCAACTTACTGGATCTACCCTGTCTTCCATGCTATCCCTACTGAAGCCCGTGGCCCCCAACCCCTTTGGGGAACATGGGGCCTGTCCTCTGACTCCCTCTATGATTAAAGGGATTGAGGAGTATGAGATGGAGGCCATCCTGGACTGTCGTAGAAGGGGCTGCAGATGGCAATTTCTGGTACAGTGCAGGGGTTATGGCCCTGAAGAGAATTCCTGGGAACCCGAGCTGCATATCCACGCTCCAGATCTTCGGCAGTTCTTTCAGTGAGCTTTGCCCCGGACGGGCGTCCAGAGGCCGCCCCTTCGGGGGGACTCTGTAAGAGTCCAGGGCTTACTACGCATGCACCAATGGCGCGTTGCCACAAGAGGAAATCCATGCCAACTGAGCATGCACCAAAGACGCCTCAGGGTGCCAACCTGCACCTGCGCAGACTTGATGGAAAAGGGCAGAAAAGTGCCCAGGACGCGCACAGGAAGTGACCTCAACCTGTTGGAAAAAGGTGGGAAAATGCCCATGAGGCACACAGGAAGTGACCTCAAACTTCTCTATATAAGCCAAGCCCGGACACTGCCAAACTGCTAGATTATCTTCAGGCCCAATTGTTCCTGTGCTAGTGTGTGATCTGTCTGAACCTGTTGTGACCTGGAAACCTGTTTGACTACTCTTGATCGCTGCTTGCCTTTGACCACAGATTTGTACCTTAACCATTCTACTTCTTTGCCCCTTTTGTACTTAGCTGCCAGATTGGAACTGACCTCGGCTTGGATCTCAACCATTCTTCTACTGATTGACCCTTTTATGCTACGTTGCCAAACTGGACTTGACCTCGGCTCAGATGCCAGACTAAGGCTTGCACGGTGCTCCACACCCTTGGCACCCCTGCCACTCGGTGTCCCCACCAAGACTCTGTCTACATCTCCAGAGGCTTTATGGACCCCAGGTGCAAGGGAGGCCTTCGGTCTCACATCAGGTACGTGGCCCTTATGACAGGCTGTTTCAATATGCACAAAAAGGCACTTGAAGAAAGATGGTCTGCATGGTCAAGTCGCCAGAATAAAGCCATACTATGCAAATGCCACAAAGAATTACAATGCATCAAACAGCAAAGAGACAAGCCTCAAACCTTCTGGCACAAAGTCATTTGGAGTGATGAGACCAAAATTTAACTTTTTGGCCACAACCATAAACGCTACATTTGCAGAGAAGTCAACAAGGCCTATGATGAAAGATACGGAGGTGGATGCCTGTGGCCAATCATAGCTCAGGCTGCGTAGTACACGCCCCACACTATATAAGGCCGCCAGCGCGGCGGCCTTGTGTAGTGTGTTTGCGTCTGTAGCAGTTAGTGGGTGTTCTGTGTACCTTCAACACAGTATACACTGATCGTTATCGGCCGATTTTTCGTTCTTGCTCTTCTGTAGTGGTTGTTGTCTGCGTGCCCTGACCGCAGTATACACCTCTATATTCAGCTATATAGCTAGCGATATATCTATCTTTTATAATAGAGCTTGCAGTCAGTGTTAGGAGATTGTGCGTGCTGTCTGCGTGCTCTGAACGCAGTATACACCGCTATATCCACCTATATAGCTAACTATCTTGCTCGTTTTAAATAGAGCTTTCAGTCAGTGTTAGGAGATTATGCGTGCTGTCTGCGTGCTCTGAACGCAGTATACACCGCTATATCCACCTATATAGCTAACTATCTTGCTCGTTTTAAATAGAGCTTGCAGTCAGTTGTAGGAGATTGAGCTACACTTTAAAAATGTACCAGTTGAAAATTGCAAACAGATTCAACTTAACACAACAAATCTACATAGTCCCTGTCTTGTTTGCACCGCCTGTATACTGCTGTTCTGAGTATATAGGGCCTGGGGGCCACACGCATTTCCTTTTTTTAATATGGGTACGGGGTTCCCCTTAATATGCGTACAAGACCCAAAGGGGCTGGTAATGGGCAGGGAGGGCTACCCATGCCATTTTTCTCAATGATTTTCAACCATATTGCAGGAACCAGATATAACATTAAAACCACAAGCAGTTTTAAATGACGTTATTTCTGTTAAATGTCATTTTGTGCAGGGACTGTTCTAAACACGGGAAACACATGGCACTTCACAGGCATACTACAGACACCCCCCAGGCACGATATTTAAAGGAATATTTCACTTTTTTTTCACTTTAATCGTCATTAAAATCAGTGCTCCCGCCAAAACGCCCATTTTTAAAACTTTTTATTGCATTGACCCATGTCCCCTGGGGCAGGAGCCAGGTCCCCAAACCCTTTTTAGGACAGTATCTTGCATATTAGCCGTTAAAATTAGCACTTTAATTTCGAATGTTCGAGTCCCATAGACTTCAATGGGGTTATAACGTTCGTACGAATTTGGCGTTCGTTCGAAAGTTCTGGTGCGAACCAAACCGGGGGGTGTTCAGCTCATCCCTAATGACAATGATCCAAAACACAGGGCCAAGTCAACCTGTCATTGGCTACAGCAGAATAAAGTGAAGGTTCTGGAGCGGCCATCTCAGTCTTATGACCTCAATATCATTGAGCCACTCTGGGGAGATCTCAAACATGCAGTTCATGTAAGATAGCCCAAGAATTTACAGGAACTGGAGGCTTTTTGCAAAGAGGAATGGGCAGCTTTACTATCTGAGAAGATAAAAAGCCTCATTTACAAATACCACAAAAGACTTCAAGCTGTCATTGATATTAAAGGGGGCAATACACAGTATTAAGAACTGGGGTATGTAAATTTTTGATCAGGGTAATTTGGGTAGTTTCTGTTATCCAGGGGAGGATCCAGGGGGGGCAACAGGTCAATTGCCCCCCCGAAATAGTAGCAGTGAGAGTGAGACAGTGACATGTCATTGTCACATTCTCACTTGCTCTGTTCGTTCGCGTGTGCCGCTGCCTCCTCTGCCCGAGTCTCTCTCTCTCTCACATAACCCGATCAGCGGCGCAGAGAGAGAGACTTGTAGTTACGCCCAGCACTGAGACCATGGTCACGTCTAAGCTGGATCAGCCTTGCCCCCTCATTGGCCATTGACAGATACGAGGAGGAGGAACAGCGGTGGGTGGAGCCTCTCTCCTGCACTCGTTGCTAACGCCTGGGCCGCCTGGCGTCTAGCAACGAGTGACGTCACGGTCACGCCGGTCAGTCACATTGAGTCACGTGGGAGGGAGACAGACACAGACAGACTCAGCGGAGCAGAGCTGCTGGAGCCTGGAGAACAGATCAGGCAGCCGCAGCCAGGGAGAGCTCAGAGCGGAGGAGTCAATCATGTTATGCCAGTGAGTGACTGTGATAATCAATCACAGTCAGTGTGATTGAGAGTCTGAGACATTGAGTGGCTGTTCAGCTAAAAAACGAAGTCTTCCTGCAGAGTGGCAGCAATCTTAGTTGTGGAGTCCGCCCCTGATGGTGTTGGTCCCACCCACCCAGCTCCCCCTCCATCTTGTCCACGCTACAGGCCTCCGCTCTGCCATCCCTGAGTTAGTTGTAGCTCCACCCACCTCCTCCATCTTCTCCACCGGTTTGCGCAGTGCAGTCTACAGAGTGAATTCTACATACAATATTGAGAAGATTACTGCTGGATCCATCCATCCCATCCATCTCCACTCCATTGCTCCTGCATGGGAACGGTACCCCTCCCCTCACCAGACTACCAAAAGAATTGCCTAAACGTGAGTAAAAGTATGAATGAATGTTATGTGACAAATCGCAAAATACATGTGTGCCATTATGTATGATTATTTCTTGTGATCCTGCGCTGCGTTAGGCCGCGTACACACGCGCGGACTGTTCGCCCAACCTTGTCCGCTGAACAGTGTTTGGGCGGACAGTCCGCTCGTGTGTGGGGCTTCAGCGGACAGTTTCAGCGGACAGTTGGCCGAACAAGGTCTTACGGAAATTCCGAAAAACTGTCCGCTGTCTGTATCCGCCAACTTTATGAAGAGCAAACACAGACTAAGCCTGCTCTACTCTATGAGCGACTGGGTGTAAACGGACTCGGCTGTCTGTTTACACCCAACTACTTCAAATCCGATTTGCCAACACAGAAGAGGACAGATCCCCCTCCATTTTTTAGAGCAAATCGGAGAGGAGGTAGGCAGGTATAAATGGGCCATTTACACCTGCCTGTCTATAGGAATGCATTGAGCTTTCCAGTCAGGTCCCCCTGAAAAACTGACCAACAGACTTGATCATTGGAACTTCTGACAATTTTTTTTTATTGCTGTTGGGCACAGATACGGCTGCATTTAATGGGCACTGGTGAGACTGCATTGATCTCTTGTATCATGTCTGCAGTCTCTGATAAACTCCTGTATCATGTCTGCAGTCTCTGATCATCTCTTGTATCATGTCTACAGTCTCTGATCATCTCTTGTATCATACTGGCAGTCTCTGATCATCTCTTGTATCATGTCTGCAGTCTCTGATTATCTCCTGTATCATGTCTGCAGTCTATGGTCATCACTTGTATCATGTCTGCAGTCTCTGATTATCTCCTGTATCATGTCTGCAGTCTCTGATCATCTCTTGTATCATGTCTGCAGTCTCTGATTGTCTCCTGTATCATGTCTGCAGTCTCTGATTGTCTCCTGTATCATGTCTGCAGTCTATGGTCATCTCTTGTATCATGTCTGCAGTCTCTGATTATCTCCTGTATCATGTCTGCAGTCTCTGATTATCTCCTGGATCATGTCTGCAGTCTCTGATCATCTCTTGTATCATGTCTGCAGTCTCTGATTGTCTCCTGTATCATGTCTGCAGTCTATGGTCATCTCTTGTATCATGTCTGCAGTCTCTGATTATCTCCTGGATCATGTCTGCAGTCTATGGTCATCTCTTGTATCATGTCTGCAGTCTCTGATTATCTCCTGTATCATGTCTGCAGTCTCTGATTATCTCCTGGATCATGTCTGCAGTCTCTGATCATCTCTTGTATCATGTCTGCAGTCTCTGATTGTCTCCTGTATCATGTCTGCAGTCTATGGTCATCTCTTGTATCATGTCTGCAGTCTCTGATTATCTCTTGTATCATGTCTGCAGTCTCTGATCATCTCTTGTATCATGTCTGCAATGTATTCTTGCATATTTAAATCAGTTCAGTTATTGTACATGTACATGTCATCAATGTGTGTGCAGTGCTGTGCTGTTCTATAAAGCCAATTACTTTATATAGTGTGCACTTTTGTTCTTTAATTATAGAAACAGCAAAATGAGTCAGAAAAGGGTGAACTGCAGGACTATAGATTCTTTCTTCAGTGCCAGTGCAAAAAAGTCATCAGGAGAGCAGCCAATAGTAGAAAGCACTTCACGTATGGAAATTGACACTACCCTCCCATCCTGTTCTAGTGCATTTGCAGAGAGAATATCTGGTGAAACAGATCCTAATGTGTTGCCACTGTCTGTTAATACCCCGCCTGAAACCAGCAGTATGTTAATTAATGACATTGGCACACATCTTGGGAAAAAAATCAGTGACTACATGAAATGCTTGCTATTGGAAAGTCCATGGCAACCTCCTCCTGGATATGAATTACCTTTCTCTGTTCAGAAGATGACTTCCAAAAATGGAGAAACTCTGGAAATAAAGAGATACTTGTCAAAACAACATATTGACAGTTTTCCTTGGCTAGTATATTCACCTGCCAAAAAGGGATTGTTTTGCAAGTACTGTGCATTATTTGCACAACATCGCAAAGCTGGTCATAACAAAGGCATGGCCCTTGGAAAATTGGTCATAGAGCCCCTTACTAATTTTAAAAAGCTTAAGGGCAAGGATGGAGATTTGGAAGTCCATGCAAGGCTTGTTTATCACCAGGAGAGTGTATTTGAAGGAAATGCATTTTTAACCGCTTCCCACCCGCCCTATGGCCGAATGACGGCCTTAGAGCGGGCGGGTTCCTTCGCCTGGCCGTCCCTGGACGGCCTGGTGTTTACTTCCGCAATGCGCGCCGCCGGGGGCGCGCATCGCGGAAGTATTGTATTCGGCGTGTCTCCCGGAGACAGGCGAATACAGATCGCCGTGAACGGCCAATCAAAGCGGCCGTTCACAGCGCGATCGCAGCTGCCAATGGGAGATGATCTCATATGTAAACACATGAGATCATCTCCCATTGCCGTGTCTCTCCCTCCTCACAAAGAGACAGTGTGTGAGGAGGGAGAGCGATCTGTCAGCCCCAGTGCCAGCCCCAGTGCCAGCCCCAGCCCCAGTGCCAGCCCCAGCGCCAGTGTCAGCCCCAGTGCCAGCCCCAGTGTCAGCCCCAGTGTCAGCCCCAGTGCCATCTGTCAGCCCCAGTGCCAGTGCCATCTTTCAGCCCAGTGCCATCTGTCAGCCCAGTGCCATCTGCCAGCCCAGTGCCATCTGCCAGTAGTGCCAGTGCCGCCTGCCGTCAGCCCCAGTGCCGTCAGCCCCAGTGCCGTCAGCCCGTGCCGTCCGCCAGCCCCAGTGCCGCCCGCCAGCCCCAGTGCCGCCCGCCAGCCCCAGTGCCGCCCGTCAGCCCCAGTGCCGTCCGTCAGCCCCAGTGCCGTCAGCCCCAGTGCCGTCAGTGCCGTCAGCCCCAGTGCCGCCAGTGCCGTCAGCCCCAGTGCCACCTGCCAGTGCCACCTGCCAGCACCAGTGCCACCTGCCAGTGCCATCCGTCAGCCCCAGTGCCGTCAGCCCCAGTGCCGTCAGCCCCAGTGCCGCCAGTGCCAGTGCCACCTGCCAGTGCCACCTGCCAGCGCCAGTGCCACCTGCCAGCGCCAGTGCCATCCGTCAGCCCCAGTGCCAGTGCCGCCAGTGCCACCTGCCAGTGCCACCTGCCACCACCAGTGCCAGTGCCGCCAGTGCCACTTGCCAGTGCCACCTGCCAGTGCCACCTGCCAGCGCCAGTGCCACCTGCCAGTGCCATCCGTCAGCCCCAGTGCCGCCAGCCCCAGTGCCAGTGCCACGTGCCAGTGCCACCTGCCAGTGCCACCTGCCAGTGCCAGCGCCAGTGCCACCTGCCAGCGCCATCCGTCAGCCCCAGTGCCATCCGTCAGCCCCAGTGCCGCCAGCCCCAGTGCCACCTGCCAGTGCCACCTGCCAGTGCCACCTGCCAGTGCCAGTGCCATCTGCCAGCCGCAGTGCCATCTGCCAGCCCCATTTGCCAGAGCAATTAGCCAGAGCAAATAGCCAGCACCATCTGCCAGTGCCAGCCCCAGTGCCAGCCCCAGCCCCATCTGCCAGCCCAATCTGCCAGCGACATCTGCCAGCCCCATCTGTCAGCCCCATCTGCCAGCCCCATCTTCCAGCCCCATCTGTCAGCCCCATCTGCCTCCAGTGCCATCTGCCTCCAGTGCCATCTGTCAGTGCCACGTGTCGTCAGTGCCACGTGGGGTCACTTTGTGGGCATTTCCATTGTCCTGGTGCTCCAGGGCCTTCAAAACTGTAATAGGTGGTTGAGAAATAAGATGTGTACACACATTTGGTATCGTTATACTCAGGAGGAGTAGTAGAACGTATTTTGGGGTGTCATTTTTGCTATGTACATGCTATGTGTTGGAAATATCTTATAAATGGACAACTTTGCATAAAAAAAAAATGCGTTTTCATTTTTTTCCCACATTTTCCCAAAACTTCTGGAAAAAAAATGAACCATTCAAACGACTCATTATGCCTCATAGATTATACGTTGGGGTGTTAGCTTTCCAAAATGGGGTCACTTTGTGGGCATTTCCATTGTTCTGGTGCTCCAGGGCCTTCAAAACTGTAATAGGTGGTTGAGAAATGAAATGTGTAATTTATGCTCCTAGAACGCCTGATGGTGCTATTTCAATATTGGGCCTCTGTATGTGGCCAGGCTGTGTAAAAGTCTCACACATTTGGTATCGTAATACTCAGAAGGAGTAGCAGAACGTATTTTGGGGTGTCATTTGTGGTATACACATGCCATGTGAGAGAAATAACCTATTACATTGAAAATTTTGTGAGAAAAAAAAAAAAAAATCTTCATTTTGCAAAGAATTGTGGGAAAAAGATGACAACATCAAAAAGCTCACCATGCATCTTAGTAAATACCTTGGAATGTCTACTTTCCAAAAATGGGTCATTTGTGGGGTATTTGTACTTTCCTGACTTGTTCGGGTCACAAGAAGTGAGATAGGCCACCAGTACATCAGATGTGATCAATTTTGTGCGATTCGCACCACAGCTTGTAGACTCTCTAACTTTCACAAAGACCAAATAATATCCACTAATTTGGGTTATTTTTACCAAAGATATGTAGCAGTATAAATTGTGGCCAAGATTTATGAAAAAAAAAATTATAATTTGCAAAATTTTATCACAGAAACAAAGAAATATGCGTTTTTTTTTTCAAAATTTTCGGTCTTTTTTCATTTATAGCGCAAAAAATAAAAACCCCAGAGGTGATCAAATACCACCAAAAGAAAGCTCTATTTGTGGGAAAAAAAGGACACAAAATTCATTTGGGTACAGTGTTGCATGACTGAGTAATTGTCATTCAAAATGTGAGAGCACCAAAAGCTGAAAATTGGTCTGGTCAGGAAGGGTGTTTAAGTGCCCAGTAAGCAAGTGGTTAAAAACCTACCATGCACCGGAAAATGAAATTGTTAATCAAATAAACTTGCATCGACTTCAGAAAATGAAAGAAAACCGAGAGCGAATTTGTCCTATTGTCGAGTCAATTATATTCTTGTGTAGACAAAATATACCTCTGCGTGGCCACCGAGATGATGGTGCTTTAATGGATGACTCCACCCCGGAGGTGAATGAAGGCAACTTTCGGGAATTGCTGAGGTACGGTGTTGCATCTGTAGACAAAGTATTAGAGAAGCACCTCCTTACTGCATCTTCTCACGCTACATACATTTCAAAATCCACACAAAATGATATAATCGGGTGTTGTGGTGATGAAATCAGTAATATCATTGTAGCTAGAATTAAAGAGGCTTGCTATTTTAGTATAATATTTGATGAAACTACAGACATTTCCCATACTGAGCAACTTACACTGAACTTTAGATATGTCTACAATGGATCGATTCGTGAGGATTTTATAAAATTTGTAGATGCTTATGAATTTGCAACCCAGAAAGAATCGGGAAGTGATAATTCAGAACCAAGGCTTACAGGAAAGGTTTTAGGCCAGATGGTTATCCAGCTAATTAAAGACCTCTCCCTGGACATCACTCATTGTGTTGGCATTGGAACAGACAGTTGCAGTGTTATGTCTTTAGAGGTGGCTGGTGCTGTATCAGAGATTCTCCGTGTAGCACCCAACAGTTGCAGATGCCCTTGCTACAATCATTGTCTGAACAATTCAATTTCAAAGTCCTCACAAGTGTCAGCAGTTCGCAATGCAGTAGCAATGGTCAAATCAACCATTTCATTCTTTAACCAATCAGCAAAGCGTCATTTTATTTTAAAGCAAGAGTTAGGCTCTCAGCTTACCAGTCTTTGTGAAACTAGATGGGTAGAGTGCCATGATTCTCTCATAAGATTTCGAGATGGACTTGTAAAAGTGGTGAGTGCACTATCTGCAATATCTCAATGGAAATGCTCAAGCACTAGCTCAACAGCATCTACTCTCATCCATTCTCTGTGCAGTACAGAATTCATATTTTCCTTGATTTCACTCATCAGTGTTCTGAAAGTAACCCTTCCTCTGAGTCGTTTCCTTCAATCCCCAACAATTGATTTAACAAGTGCATCTGACTGTTTGACTGATACCATGGCAACCTTGGAGAATATGCGATGTAACGCTGATGGCACTTTTTCCACTTTGCATATGGAGGCTACAGAATTGGCATCGGAACTTGGAGTGGAACTAAAATTGCCACGTCTTGTAGGCAGGCAAGTGCACAGATTCAATTGCAATGTAGAATCAACTGAAGAATACTACAGGAAATCGTTGTATATTCCCTTGCTGGACAACATTATTAATGATTTAAAAACTCGTTTTCCAGAAAATTCGATGCAGTGTTTCCAGATTTAAATCTTGATGCCAGCAGTACTTTTTGTTAAAAAAATGGAAAGCATGGTTCCTGTGGCTGTGCAATCATTATCAAAGCGTTTCCACCCTCTTCTAGCTGAGGGTAAGCAGAAGATAATGGAGACATTGCTGCAGGGAGAAGTAAGTCTATGGCTTACAAAGTGGAAACGAGAGTTATCACAACATAAGGAAATTCCAAAAACAGTTCTTGAAGTGTTGGACTTGTGTGAACAAGACCTCTTCCCAACTTTAGAAGTTTACTTCTGATCTTAGCTACTCTCCCTGTAAGTGTGGCCACAGCAGAGAGATCTTTCTCAACCCTCCGTCGTGTTAAAACATGGCTTCGTTCACGAATGGCGGAGGACCGGTTAAATGGCTTGTGTTTACTTTACATTCATAGTGATATTTCTGTGAATACTGACCGAGTTATTGAGCTGTTTGCCAAACAAGGAAAACGAAGACTTGAGCTAATTCTGTGACTTTTTCATGTTATGTAAATTAAATAAATAAAATGTTTCTGTTGTTGTGTGTGTTTGGAGACAGAGGAGAGTGATAATGTTTGGGTTCTGCTATTTGTTTTTTTACACATAATTTTATATTGTTTGTGAATATTTTGTCTGGTAATATTCTGTTATAAGTATACAAACTGCTTATGCTTTTTGTAATAATAAAGTTATATGTGGTTAAACCTATCTTGTCTGTTTGTAATGTAATAATCTAATCTGGAATGATAAATATGTGGTGATTATTGCTGGAGTGTACCTGGAATAAAGAAAGTCATACCTGGCCTTGCTGTATCCACCATCCGGTCTGCTGCCATTAAGTGTATGTTTATTGATGGGCTTCCTTTATACCATACTATACCTTATACATGCTAATGTGGTCTTTGTGATGAGGGTCCACTAAATAGGGTAAGCGGCTGTATTGTTGTGTGATGGTGACGGGTCTCTCTTCTGTGCACTGATCTCCTGCCTACCACAGATTGAACTACCATTGACTATTCTTTCCTGGATTGAGTTTCTTTGGACTATTAATTAAGTGCTGCACCTTAACTATATATACTTTTATTGATTTTTTTTCTCAATATTGTGCTGGCTGCTGATGTTTCACTGTATTAATTGATACCAAGAATTTTTAGCACAAAATATTTTATTTTTATAACTTCTGTGACGTGGGACAATTTCTGTGATGTGGGACACTTTCTGTGACATGTGGGACAATTTCTGTGACATGGGATGATTTCTGTGACATGGCACAATTTCTGTGACATGGAACAATTTCTGTGACATGGCACAATTTCTGTGACATGGGGGACAATTTCTGTGACATGGGACAATTTCTGTAACATGTGCGATAGACCCTGTGACATGTGCAGTAGTCCCTCTGACATGTGCGGTAGGCCCTGTGACATGTGGGACAATTTCTGTGACATGGGACAATTTCTGTGACATGTGGGACAATTTCCGGGACATGTGCGGTAGTCTCTGTGACCTGTGGGACAGTTTCTGTGATGTGGGACAGTCCCTGTGACCTGTGGGACAGTTTCTGTGACATGTGGGACATTCTCTGTAAAGTGGTACAGTCCCTGTTATGTGGGACAGTCTCTGTGATGTGGGTCAGTCCCTGTAATGTGGGACATTCTCTGTGATGTGGGACAGTCCCTGTAACATGTGGGGCAGTGTCTGTAATATGGGACAGCCTTTGTGATGTGGGGCAGTCCATGTAATCTGGGACAGTCACTGTGACATTGGACAATTTCTGTGACATGTGGGACAATTTCTGTGACATGTGCGGTAGTCCCTGTGACATATGGGACAATTTATGTAACATGTGGGACAATTTACAGTATGTGACATAAGACAATTTCTGGGACATGTGGAACAATTTCTGTGACATGGGACAATTTCTGACATGTGAGACACTGTCTGTGACATGTGCGGTGGTCCCTGTTACCTGGGAGACCGTCCCTGTGATGTGGGACAGTCCCTGTGACATTTGGGACAGTTTCTGTGACATGTGGGACAGTCTCTGTAAATTGGTACAGTCCCTGTTATGTGGGACGCTCTCTGTGATGTGGGTCAGTCCCTGTAATGTGGGACAGTCTCTGTGATGTGGGACAGTTTCTGTAATGTGGGACAGTCCCTGTGACCTGTGGGACAGTTTCTGTGACATGTGGGACAATTTCTGTAACATGGGACAATTTCTGACATGTGAGACACTGTCTGTGACATGTGCGGTGGTCCCTGTTACCTGGGAGACCGTCCCTGTGATGTGGGACAGTCCCTGTGACATTTGGGACAGTTTCTGTGACATGTGGGACAGTCTCTGTAAATTGGTACAGTCCCTGTTATGTGGGACGCTCTCTGTGATGTGGGTCAGTCCCTGTAATGTGGGACAGTCTCTGTGATGTGGGACAGTTTCTGTAATGTGGGACAGTCCCTGTGACCTGTGGGACAGTTTCTGTAATGTGGGACAGTCCCTGTGACCTGTGGGACAGTTTCTGTGATGTGAGACAGTCCCTGTGACCTGTGGGACAGTTTCTGTGACATGTGGGACATTCTCTGTAAAGTGGTACAGTCCCTGATATGTGGGACAGTCTCTGTGATTTGGGTCAGTCCCTGTAATGTTGGACATTCTCTGTGATGTGGGACAGTCCCTGTGACATGTGGGGCAGTGTCTGTAATATGGGACAGCCTTTGTGATGTGGGGCAGTCCATGTAATCTGGGACAGTCACTGTGACAATGGACAATTTCTGTGACATGTGGGACAATTTCTGTGAGGCCGCGTACACACGCGGGGACTGTTCGCTCAACTTTGTCCGTCAAACAGTTTCAGCGGACAGTCCGCTCAAAATTAGCATGGACGGACCTGGCCACACACGACAAACGAACAGTCCGCTGAAACCGTGCGCGATGACGTGAACGGCACGTACGACGGGACTAGAAAACGACGTCCTATACACTGCAATGCAAACTTCGGCGTGTAAATCCTTTCTGAGCATGCGCGGAACTTAGTTTGACGAACAAGCCTACACACGAGGGGACAGTTTTTCGGAATTTCCGAAAAACTTTGTTCAGCAGACTGTCC
This sequence comes from Lithobates pipiens, assembly GCF_037356315.1. Classification (NCBI taxonomy): domain Eukaryota; kingdom Metazoa; phylum Chordata; class Amphibia; order Anura; family Ranidae; genus Lithobates; species Lithobates pipiens. The sequence continues at coordinate 158,413,100 of NW_027507718.1, read as the reverse complement.
GCTGAAACTGTCCGCTGAAAGCCCACACACGAGCGGACTGTCCGCCGAAACACTGTTCAGCGGACAAAGTTGAGCGAACAGTCCCCGTGTGTGTACGCGGCCTGACATGTGCGGTAGTCCCTGTGACATATGGGACAATTTATGTAACATGTGGGACAATTTACAGTATGTGACATAAGACAATTTCTGGGACATGTGGAACAATTTCTGTGACATGGGACAATTTCTGACATGTGAGACACTGTCTGTTACATGTGCGGTGGTCCCTGTTACCTGGGAGACTGTCCCTGTGATGTGGGACAGTCCCTGTGACATTTGGGACAGTTTCTGTGACATGTGGGACAGTCTCTGTAAATTGGTACAGTCCCTGTTATGTGGGACGCTCTCTGTGATGTGGGACAGTCTCTGTGATGTGGGACAGTTTCTGTAATGTGGGACAGTCCCTGTGACCTGTGGGACAGTTTCTGTGATGTGGGACAGTCCCTGTGACCTGTGGGACAGTTTCTGTGACATGTGGGACATTCTCTGTAAAGTGGTACAGTCCCTGTTATGTGGGACAGTCTCTGTGATTTGGGTCAGTCCCTGTAATGTGGGACATTCTCTGTGATGTGGGACAGTCCCTGTGACATGTGGGGCATTGTCTGTAATATGGGACAGCCTTTGTGATGTGGGGCAGTCCATGTAATCTGGGACAGTCACTGTGACATTGGACAATTTCTGTGACATGTGGGACAATTTCTGTGACATGTGCGGTAGTCCCTGTGACATATGGGACAATTTATGTAACATGTGGGACAATTTACAGTATGTGACATAAGACAATTTCTGGGACATGTGGAACAATTTCTGCGACATGGGACAATTTCTGACATATGAGACACTGTCTGTGACATGTGCGGTGGTCCCTGTTACCTGGGAGACCGTCCCTGTGATGTGGGACAGTTCCTGTGACATTTGGGACAGTTTCTGTGACATGTGGGACAGTCTCTGTAAATTGGTACAGTCCCTGTTATGTGGGACGCTCTCTGTGATGTGGGTCAGTCCCTGTAATGTGGGACAGTCTCTGTGATGTGGGACAGTTTCTGTAATGTGGGACAGTCCCTGTGACCTGTGGGACAGTTTCTGTGATGTGGGACAGTCCCTGTGACCTGTGGGACAGCTTCTGTGACATGTGGGACATTCTCTGTAAAGTGGTACAGTCCCTGTTATGTGGGACAGTCTCTGTGATTTGGGTCAGTCCCTGTAACGTTGGACATTCTCTGTGATGTGGGACAGTCCCTGTGACATGTGGGGCAGTGTCTGTAATATGGGACAGCCTTTGTGATGTGGGGCAGTCCATGTAATCTGGGACAGTCACTGTGACAATGGACAATTTCTGTGACATGTGCGGTAGTCCCTGTGACATATGGGACAATTTATGTAACATGTGGGACAATTTACAGTATGTGACATAAGACAATTTCTGGGACATGTGGAACAATTTCTGTGACATGGGACAATTTCTGACATGTGAGACACTGTCTGTGACATGTGCGGTGGTCCCTGTTACCTGGGAGACCGTCCCTGTGATGTGGGACAGTTCCTGTGACATTTGGGACAGTTTCTGTGACATGTGGGACAGTCTCTGTAAATTGGTACAGTCCCTGTTATGTGGGACGCTCTCTGTGATGTGGGTCAGTCCCTGTAATGTGGGACAGTCTCTGTGATGTGGGACAGTTTCTGTAATGTGGGACAGTCCCTGTGACCTGTGGGACAGTTTCTGTGATGTGGGACAGTCCCTGTGACCTGTGGGACAGTTTCTGTGACATGTGGGACATTCTCTGTAAAGTGGTACAGTCCCTGTTATGTGGGACAGTCTCTGTGATTTGGGTCAGTCCCTGTAACGTTGGACATTCTCTGTGATGTGGGACAGTCCCTGTGACATGTGGGGCAGTGTCTGTAATATGGGACAGCCTTTGTGATGTGGGGCAGTCCATGTAATCTGGGACAGTCACTGTGACAATGGACAATTTCTGTGACATGTGCGGTAGTCCCTGTGACATATGGGACAATTTATGTAACATGTGGGACAATTTACAGTATGTGACATAAGACAATTTCTGGGACATGTGGAACAATTTCTGTGACATGGGACAATTTCTGACATGTGAGACACTGTCTGTGACATGTGCGGTGGTCCCTGTTACCTGGGAGACCGTCCCTGTGATGTGGGACAGTTCCTGTGACATTTGGGACAGTTTCTGTGACATGTGGGACAGTCTCTGTAAATTGGTACAGTCCCTGTTATGTGGGACGCTCTCTGTGATGTGGGTCAGTCCCTGTAATGTGGGACAGTCTCTGTGATGTGGGACAGTTTCTGTAATGTGGGACAGTCCCTGTGACCTGTGGGACAGTTTCTGTGATGTGGGACAGTCCCTGTGACCTGTGGGACAGTTTCTGTGACATGTGGGACATTCTCTGTAAAGTGGTACAGTCCCTGTTATGTGGGACAGTCTCTGTGATTTGGGTCAGTCCCTGTAACGTTGGACATTCTCTGTGATGTGGGACAGTCCCTGTGACATGTGGGGCAGTGTCTGTAATATGGGACAGCCTTTGTGATGTGGGGCAGTCCATGTAATCTGGGACAGTCACTGTGACAATGGACAATTTCTGTGACATGTGCGGTAGTCCCTGTGACATATGGGACAATTTATGTAACATGTGGGACAATTTACAGTATGTGACATAAGACAATTTCTGGGACATGTGGAACAATTTCTGTGACATGGGACAATTTCTGACATGTGAGACACTGTCTGTGACATGTGCGGTGGTCCCTGTTACCTGGGAGACCGTCCCTGTGATGTGGGACAGTTCCTGTGACATTTGGGACAGTTTCTGTGACATGTGGGACAGTCTCTGTAAATTGGTACAGTCCCTGTTATGTGGGACGCTCTCTGTGATGTGGGTCAGTCCCTGTGATGTGGGACAGTCTCTGTGATGAGGGACAGTTTCTGTAATGTGGGACAGTCCCTGTGACATGTGGGACAGCCTTTGTGATGTGGGACAGTCCCTGTGATGTGGGACAGTCCCTGTGACATGTGGGACAGCCTCTGTGATGTTACATAGTTAGTAAGGTTGAATAAAGACACCAGTCCATCCAGTTCAACCTGAGTGCGTGTCTATAATTGTCCCTATCCCTGTACATTGCACACTCACATCAGTCCCTACCCTCAAGGAGCCCACAATCCAAGGTCCTCATTCATATACTAGGGCCAATTTTGGACAGAAGCCAATTAACCTACCTGCATGTCTTTGGAGTGGGACAGCCTCTGTGATGTGGGACAATTTCTGTGATGTGGGAGAGTCCTGTGAGGTGAGACAGCCTCTGTGATGTGGGAAAGTCCCTCAGACATGTGGGACAGTCCCTGTGACATGTGGGACAGTCCCTGTGACATGTGGGACAACCTCTGTGATGTGGGACTGCCTCTGTAATGTGGGACAGTTTCTGTGATGTGGGACAGTCCCTGTGAGGTGGGACAGCCTCCGTGATGTGGGAAAGTCCCTCAGACATGTGGGACAGTCTCTGTGATGTGGGGCAGTCTCTGTAATGTTGGACAGTCTGTATGATGTGGGACTGTGTCTGTAATGTGGGACTGTGTCTGTAATGTGGGACAGTCCCTATGATGTGGGACAGTCACTGTGAAGTGGGACAGTCACGTGTGTACAACAAATGTATATCTTCACTCACCATATTGTTTTATTCAGATGCATTTACAATCAGAAAGAAATTACATCAATATAACCTGTATGGAATGTGTACCAGGAAAAATCTCTACTAGCCTCATGTAACATGTTTGGTATTGTCTTCTCTATACCCCAGCCAAAAATGTTGCATGTCCACAATCTCTGACCCTCATTTCCTTTATTTGGTCTACAGTTTTTGACAGTGCTCTCAAGCGTTACATATATTGAATACTTTGGTTATGTCAGGTACCACATTTGAGGTCCCCTTTAGCTGATGAGTTAACACCCACTGGCCTAAGCTGTCAAAAAAAAAAAAACATTACAGTGAAACAATATACTAGTAGAATTGTATTCATTTTTTTTTATTTTAGGAAGGTTTGTTCAACTTTCTAATCATTAGTGGGATCAAATCATCATTTATTTTTGACCACCATGACTAGAATATTGAAAAGAGCAGGATGGAATTTTTTTCTTGAACAAACAATTTTCTAATAATAAATGTGTTTTTAATTTCGGAAATTACATTAATTCCAAAATTGAAAGTTAAAAGCAAGTATACACTCACCAGCCACGTTATTAGGTACACCTGTTTAATTGCTTGGTAACACAAATATCAGCTAGGTTGTTGGTGCCATACGGACTGGTCTGAGTACTTAAAAAACTGCTGATCTACTGGGATTTTCCCGCACAACCATATCTAGGGTTTACAGAGAATGGTCTAGAAAAGAAAAAATATCCAGTGAGTGGCAGTTGTGTGGACGAAAATGCCTTGTTGATGTCAGAGGAGAATGGGCAGACAGTGTGCAGCAGTGTGTGTGCATCGTCCCTACTAGTGATGGACGAACTTCCGACGGGACGTATCACGAACGCGGACCGCGAACGCGGCCGATAGTTCGCAAACCGGAACGTTCGTGGCGGGCCCCATTGACTTCAATGGGAGGCGAACTTTGCAAACCTACAGGTCAAATTTGCAGCCACAAAATAATTACTAGCTGTGCAAACATAGTCCCACCACATGGCCAATGACATAACACATGTATGAGGTGAATCTGGGATCGACAACTACAAGCATTCTTTTTTTATATGGGAAATTGTTGTGACAATTCAGGACTGTGGAGCGCATGAAGGCAATGGAGGAGAGGGAAGGTCAGGGTAGGCAAAGAAGAGGGTGCAGGAGATGATCACCAGCAGCGTGACATACAGCAATGACACCTGCACCGTGATAGAGTGCACTGACATCAGCAGCGTGACATAAAGCACTAACACCAGCACCGTGAAATATACAGCACTGACAGCAGCACCGTGATATACAGCACTGACACCTGCACCGTAAGCAGCCCCAGGAGGAAGTCAGCATAGCACAGGGATGGTGGGAGCCCCTCATAATGAGCATAGCACAGGGATGGTGGGAGCCCCTCATAATGAGCATAGCACAGGGATGGTGGGAGCCCCTCATAATAAGCAGCCCCAGGAGGATGTCAGCATAGCACAGGGATGGTGGGAGCCCCTCATAATACGCAGCCCCAGGAGGAAGTCAGCACAGCACAGGGATGGTGGGAGCCCCTCATAATAAGCAGCCCCAGTAGAAATATGACACCGCTCAACCTCTTCAAAGAGGAGGGTACAGGCATATAGTACAGTGTGCTTTTTTTGGACAAGGAAGTGAGCCAAATGAAGAAAGAAGGTCTCTGTGCTCGATTAAAAAAATTGTTTATAGACATATACATGGTCTACTGGTCACATGTGTTGAATTCCTCAGAGATCCATGCCTCATTCATTTTTAGAAATGTGAGGTAGTTAACACTGTCGTGAGCTAGGCGAGTACGCTTATCGGTCACGATCCCCCCTGCTGCGCTGAACGTCCTTTCGGACAGGACACTGGATGAGGGGCAAGCCAACAGTTCGATTGCAAATTGGGCAAGCTCTGGCCAGAGGTCAAGCCTGCCCACCCAGTAGTCCAGGGGTTCATCACTCCTCAGAGCGTCCAAATCGGCCGTTAACCCGATGTAGTCGGACACCTGATGGTCTAGGCGTTCCCTGATGCTGGATCCGGATGACACTTGTCGATGGGTCGGCTGAAAGAATGACCTCATATCAGAAGTCACCAACACATCTTCAAACCGGCCTCTTCTTGCAGGCGCTGTTGGATTGGTACCCGAAACTCCTTCTCTGGGAGTGGGAATTGCTCCTCTGCCAGCGCACGCAAAAGCAGAATGCAGCATTTCTCGAAGCAAGGCCTGGAAGTGCTCCATCCTGCCAGCCCTCTGTGACGACGGTGTGTTTGTACCGGGGGTCTAAGTACGTTGTCACCCAGTACTGGTCCTTGACCCTTATGCTTTTTATACGGGGGTCCCTATTAAAACACTGGAGCATGAAGGCCCCCATTTGCACTAAACTGGAAGCGGTGTGGTGGCCTGGCTCCTGCTCATCATCCAGGATAATGTCGTCCTCTTCATTCTCCTCTCCCCATCCACGCACAACAGGGATCCCAGAAAGGTTTAAAGCATGCTCTTCTTGCTCCTCCTCATCCGCCCCGGCACCATCCTCCTCTGACTCCTCTTCAGACTCCTGTTGTTCACTTGTCTCAGATAGAGTAGCCCCCCTGGGAATTCATCCAGCATTGCGACTTCCTCATCTTCTCGCTCCTGCTCCTCCACAGCTTGATCAATGACACGCCGCAATGCACGCTCCATAAAGAAGACATAAGGTACCATGTCACTGATGGCGCCATGGCTGCGACTGACCAGTTTGGTGATCTCCTCAAATGGCCGCAGAAGTCTGCATGCGTCGCGCATGAGCAGACACTGGCGCGGTGAAAAAAAACCCAGCTCCCCAGAACCTGTTCTGCCGCAGAGTTCATACAGGTAGACGTTAACTGCACGTTTCTGCTGGAGCAGCCTATCAAGCATATAGAAGGTTGAGTTCCATTGCGTCGGGCAATCACAAATAAGACGTATGACTGGCAGATTGTGTCGCCGCTGAATGTCAGCAAGGCGAGCCATGGCCATGTAAGATCTTCTTAAATGGGCCGAGATTTTCCTTGCCTGCCGCAAGATGTCCTGGATCCCAGGGTATTTGACAACGAATCGCTGCACGACCAAGTTTAAGACGTGTGCCATGCATGGCACGTGCGTGAATTTGCCCTGTTTCAATGCGCTAAGCAGATGGGCACCGTTGTCACACACCACTTTACCAACTGTCAAGTGTTAGCCACTGATCTGCCTGTGAACGCAAAGCTGAAAGGAGTGCCGGGCCAGTGTGGCTCTTGGCTTCCAGGCACAACAGACGCAGCACGGCATGGCAACGTCTCACCTGGCATGTCGAATAGGTTCTGGGGAGCTTGGGCGGCGCAGCGGAAGAGACGCTAGCAGCGGAAAAGGAAGAGTCAGCCGAGGAGGAGAGGGAGGAGGATGGAGTAGGAGGAGGAGGAGGAGGAGAAGAAGGGCCAGGCCTGCATGCAATCCGTGGCGGTAAAACCAAATCTACACGGGTGCCACGGGTTACATGCTTGACGGCCGTCAGAAGGTTCACCCAGTGGGCAGTAAAAGTGATATACCTTCCCTGCCCGTGTTTGCTAGACCACGTGTCTGTGGTCAGATGTATCTTGGCACCGACACTGTGTGCCAGAGATACATTCACTTGCCGCTGAACATGGCCATATAGCTCTGGGATGCCCTTTTGTGAGAAATACTTCCTTCCTGGGACCTTCCATTGTGGTGTTCCAATGGCCACAAATTTGCGAAAGGCCTCCGAGTCCACCAGTTTATATGGCAGTAGTTGGCGGGCTATGAGTTCTGACAAGCCAGCCGTCAACCGTTGGGCAAGAGGGTTATCCGGCGTCATCATTTTTTTACGCTCGAACATTAGGCCCACGGAAGCCTGCCTTTTTTCAGAAAAACGTGAGCTTGGCGTGATGGAAGGTGGAGTGGAGGACAATTATGAGGAGAGAGGAGAAGGAGAAGTAGAAGACGAGGCTGGACGGTGAGAGCCTGGAGTGTGGCTTTGTGTGTTCCGTTGCTCCCACTGGGCTCGGTGATGGCTGCTCATGTGCCTTCTTAAGGCGGTCGTCCCTAGGTGAGTGTTGGGCTTACCGCGACTAATGCATTGACTGCAAAGATTGCAGAGGGCAACGCTATTGTCAGCAGCGGACACGTTAACCACTTGCCGACCGCCGCACGACGATATACGTCGGCAGAATGGCACGGGCAGGCATATGGGCGTATATATAAGTCCCTGCCTGCCCGCGGGTGGGGGGCCCGATCGGGCCCCCCCCCGGTGCCTGCGGCGGTCGGCATTCCTTCGAGAGCGATCCGGGATGAGGGGGCGGCCATTCATTCATGGCCACCCCCTCGCGATCGCTCTCGACGAATGGAAATCCCCCGTGACATCACTTCCTCTCCTGTAATGTAAACACAGGAGAGGAAGTGATGTATTCTCTCCTCCGTGTCGGTATTTTTCGTTCCGACACGGAGGAGAGCGGATCGGTGAGTTGCACCAACACTCTACACACACAGTAGAACATGCCAGGCACACTCACACCCCCCCTTTACCCCCCGATCACCCCCCCAATTACCCCTGCCCCCCAGTCACAGTGACACCAATGTCATTTTTTTTTAATTTTTTTTTGCATTGGTGTCATTTGTGACTGTAATAACTGTTAGGGCAGTTAGAGTTAGCCCCCTTTAGTTCTAATGTACCCCCCTAACCCCCCCAATAAAGGTTTAACCCCGTGATCACCCCCCGTCGCCAGTGTCACTAAGGCTGGGTTCACATTGCAGCGGTTTATGAGAACGAATGTGATTCGCACCGCACTGCAGTGCAAATCACATCCGATCTCTGTGCGATTCGAGTTCAGCCATTCGCCGCACCCGCCGCACCCGCCGCACCCGCCGCAAATTCGCACGGGACCCTTTTTTTGGCCCGCAGCAGAATCGGATCGCATGGGTGTTCACACCATGCGATCCGAGTTTGCAGATCGCACTGCGATATGCGAACTGATCTGGGGGTGTCAGTAACATTTCACTGACACTCCCAGCAGTTCGCATAGGGCAGTGTGAACTGCCGCCGGGAGGCATGCGATGCGGGAACCCGCCGCGGATTCGCGGCGTTTCCGCATCGCTCCAGTGTGAACCCAGCCTAATAAGCGATCATTTTTCTGATCGCCGTATTAGTGTCACAGGTGACGCTAGTTAGGCAGGTAGGTATTTAGGTTCGCCGCAGCTTTTTATAGCGCCAGGGACCCCCATATACTACCGCATAAAGCCCCCTGATTGCCCCCTAGTTAACCCTTTCACCTGTGATCACCATATAACTGTTACAGGTGACGCTGGTTGGTTAGTTATTTTTTTATAGTTTCAGGGCACCCGCCATTTATTACCTAATAAAGGTTTAACCCCCTGATCACCCGGCGGGTGTCATTTGTGACTAATAACTGTTAGGGCAGTTAGGGTTAGCCCCCTTTAGTTCTAAGGTACCCCCCTAACCCCCCCAATAAAGGTTTAACCCCGTGATCACCCCCCGTCGCCAGTGTCACTAAGGCTGGGTTCACATTGCAGCGGTTTGAGAACGGATGTGATTCGCACCGCACTGCAGTGCAAATCACATCCGATCTCTGTGCGATTCGAGTTCAGCCATTCGCCGCACCCGCCGCACCCGCCGCACCCGCCGCAAATTCGCACGGGACCCTTTTTTTGGCCCGCAGCAGAATCGGATCGCATGGGTGTTCACACCATGCGATCCGAGTTTGCAGATCGCACTGCGATATGCGAACTGATCTGGGGGTGTCAGTAACATTTCACTGACACTCCCAGCAGTTCGCATAGGGCAGTGTGAACTGCCGCCGGGAGGCAATGCGATGCGGGAACCCGCCGCGCATTCGTGGCGTTCCCGCATCGCTCCAGTGTGAACCCAGCCTAATAAGCGATCGTTTTTCTGATCGCTGTATTAGTGTCACAGGTGACGCTAGTTAGGCAGGTAGGTATTTAGGTTCGCCGCAGCTTTTTATAGCGCCAGGGACCCCCATATACTACCGCATAAAGCCCCCTGATTGCCCCCTAGTTAACCCTTTCACCAGTGATCACCATATAACTGTTACAGGTGACGCTGGTTGGTTAGTTATTTTTTTATAGTTTCAGGGCACCCGCCATTTATTACCTAGTCTCACTAGTGTACCCCTAAATTTAGGGGTGTCTACGTTCCAAAATGGGGTCATTTGGGGGGGGTTTGTGCCATCTTGGCATTTTATGGCCTTCAAAACTGTAACGCCCTTAGAAAGCCTGAAGGCGGTGCTTGGTTTTCGGGGCCCCGTACGCGGCTAGGCTCCCAAAAAGTCCCACATATGTGGTATCCCCGTACTCAGGAGAAGCAGCAGAATTTATTTTGGGGTGTCATTTCACATATGCCCATGGCATGCGTGAGCAATATATCATTTAGTGACAACTTTGTGGAAAAAAAAAAAAAAAGTTTGTAATTTTCCCGCAACTTGTGGCAAAATATAAAATATTCCATGGACTCAACATGCCTCTCAGCAAATAGCTTGGGGTGTCTACTTTCTAAAATGGGGTCATTTGTGGGGGTTTTGTGCCATCTTGGCATTTTATGGCCTTCAAAACTGTAATAGGTAGTGAGAAGTGAACTCAAAAATTTACGCCCTTAGAAAGCCTGAAGGCGGTGCTTGGTTTTCGGGGCCCCGTACGCGGCTAGGCTCCCAAAAAGTCCCACATATGTGGTATCCCCGTACTCAGGAGAAGCAGCAGAATTTATTTTGGGGTGTCATTTCACATATGCCCATGGCATGTGTGAGCAATATATCATTTAGTGACAACTTTGTGAAAAAAAAAAAAAAAAAGTTTGTAATTTTCCCGCAACTTGTGGCAAAATATAAAATATTCCATGAACTCAACATGCCTCTCAGCAAATAGCTTGGGGTGTCTACTTTCTAAAATGGGGTCATTTGTGGGGGTTTTGTGCCATCTTGGCATTTTATGGCCTTCAAAACTGTAATAGGTAGTGAGAAGTGAACTCAAAAATTTACGCCCTTAGAAAGCCTGAAGGCGGTGCTTGGTTTTCGGGGCCCCGTACGCGGCTAGGCTCCCAAAAAGTCCCACATATGTGGTATCCCCGTACTCAGGAGAAGCAGCAGAATTTATTTTGGGGTGTCATTTCACATACGCCCATAGCATGTGTGAGCAATATATCATTTAGTGACAACTTTGTGTAAAAAAAAAAAAAAAAATTTTTTTTTTGTCATTATTCAATCGCTTGAGGCAAAAAAATAAAATATTCAATGGGCTCAACATGCCTCTTATCAATTTCCTTAGGGGGTCTACTTTCCAAAATGGGGTCATTTGGGGGGGTTTTGTACTGCCCTGCCATTTTAGCACCTCAAGAAATGAGATAGGCAGTCGTAAACTAAAAGCTGCGTAAATTCCAGAAAACGTACCTTAGTTTGTAGATGTGACAACTTTTGCGCAAACCAATAAATATACAATTATTGACTTTTTTTTTACCAAAGACATGTGGCTGAATACATTTTGGCCTAAATGTATGACTAGAATTGAGTTTATTGGATTTTTCTAATAACAAAAAGTAGAAAATATCATTTTTTTTCAAAATTTGCGGTCTTTTTACGTTTATATCGCAAAAAATAAAAATCGCAGAGGCAATCAAATACCATCAAAAGAAATCTCTATTTGTGGGAAGAAAAGGACGCAAATTTTGTTTGGGTACAACATTGCATGACCGCGCAATTACCAGTTAAAGCAGCGCAGTGCCAAAGTGTAAAAAGACCTCTGGTCATTTACCAGCAAAATGGTCCGGTCTGAAAGTGGTTAAAAAAAGCCCACACTGTGGAACCATGTGCCGGTGTCCTGGGAGCGCCAGATGTGACCATACATGGTTGATGACTCGCTCCTGATACATTTGCAGTCTGCTTTGTCCCTCCTGTGCAATGTAAGTTATTCCTGCTTCTCCTCCCTATCTGCTGGTCCATATCTCCCTCTGAACTCCCCTCCTCTTCCTCTCTTGTGGGCACCCACGTGACATCACTAGACATGTCATCATCGACGTCACCTTCCCCACCGCTATAAGTAGAGATCTCGGAGTAGGCAGCAGCACCGGGGACCAACCTCCTCCTTGGGCTGATCTGGGTACTGTCGTCAGACTGCTGAGTAGCGGTTGTTGCTACCTCCTCTTCCTGATCCAATACCAAGAGTGGCTGCGCATCAGAAATGTCTTGATATGGATCGGAAAATAATTCCTGTGACTCAAGCGGAAGGTATGTGGTGGTGGTGGTGGTGGTGTTGTTGGTGGTAGTGTCTTTGGGGGTGCACATAGCAGAGAGTGAAGAAGAGGGTGCAGATCGAGAGGATGAGGAGGGTGCAGAAGAGTAAGGCTGAGTGAGCCACTCAACCAAGTCTGGTGCGTCCTTTAAAGTAATTGAACGCACCTTCTGCAACGTCCCACTTTGGCTCAAGCCTGTTGCTCCTTCCCTACCCCTACCACCCCTGCGGAAGGGCCTGCCTCTTCCTCTGCCTGTCATTTTTTAAATGACCCTGTGACAAAATTCTCAGTCCCTATACCGATGAAGGACTGCTGCAGCATAGGGCAGCGGTCAGCAGTAGTGCACCTCAACCCTATGTATTGTGGACCTATACCAGTCCTTATAGAATAGCAGACTGTACCTCACTCAACCCTATGTACTATAGCACCTTACACCAGGTTATTACCAGTCCTTATAAGGACCTTTGTGGAACAAGTAGGTTGTGTGTGACTGATTAGCAGACTATACGTCAGTCCCTATACCGATGAAGGACTGCTGCAGTATAGGGCAGCGGTCAGCAGTAGTGCACCTCAACCCTATGTATTGTGGACCTATACCAGTCCTTATAGAATAGCAGACTGTACCTCACTCAACCCTATGTACTATAGCACCCTACACCAGGTTATTACCAGTCCTTATAAGGACCTTTGTGGAACAAGTAGGTTGTGTGTGACTGATTAGCAGACTGCAGCAGAAGGGCAGCAGTCAAGTATAATATTCTTTCTATATTTGGAAGAAAGAATATTATACGTGTACAAGCCTATTACCATACTACTGATACCAGTCCTGGACCTAATATAGTAACAGCTACTGATTAAACTGACCCTCACTGCCTCACACACTGCTTCCTGCCTGTCCCTATATAAACTGACAAAACAGAGGCTACTGGAACAATAACTGGAATAGCACTTTTGTGGACCTGATAGTAACAGCTAATGATTAAACTGACTGTCCCTACAGCAGACACACCGTCCTGTCCCTTTCTCTAAACTGACAAAAGACACTCAGGCTGCTGCAACAATCAGTAGCACAGCAAACCTATATCCTGAACTACACCTAACACCTATACCAGTCCTGAAAAGAACTTTTGTGTACCAAATAGCTAGCGATTTGGGTCACTGCAATCTCTCCCTGCTCCACACAGCAACCTCTCCCTATAGTGACAGAAGAAAGAATGTAAAATGGCCGCCGGATCAGGTCTATTTATAAGTTAGGGGGAATGTCCAAGTGTCCATGTGCTGTAATGTCTCAATTGGCTGTCCTGTACCCCATGATGGATGTGTCATCATAGGTCAAAGTTCTTTTACACAGTAAACACGGAATTCCGCCGGGCGAACGGCGCCAATAGTCCGCCGATCGGGCGGACCGCGAACAGCCGAAATTCGCCGCGAAACGACCGCCGGGCGAACCGTTCGGCCATCTCTAGTCCCTACGATCGTTTTGTTATATTATATTGTGCACTTTTGCATAAGGAAATTTTAGGATTGTATAATATTTAGATTTTCTGTTAATTTCAAAGGTTTTTGTCATATATGGCATTTTACACATGGTCATTTAATTTAGAGCTGCACTTTTAGCACATACATATTTGATTAACCTGGTATTTAGGTTTTAGTGCACAGCTGCTGTATTTACGTTTGACAACACACAAGCGGATTTTTTTCTATATGCTACCAAATAAAGTGGCTGGTCAGTATAATTTTGAAGTACTGTACTTTTGAGTGACAATCGTCCAGTAATCAAATGTACAAAGAATTTATACATGATCCTTTGTACAAACATTAATTTGTCAATATACTAGTGTATAGTCATCTTTAGACTACACTTTGACATTGAACATTGTATACACAAAGACTAGCCCTTCTAAAACAATGTGATGTGGACTAATGAATCAATGACAGAGTTGTGTGACCAACATGTTGGATCTTTTAACACACTAGGAAATTCACAAAGGAGTGTCTCAAACAGAAGAAATGTAGGATTATGAATTGGCCTAGTCAAAGAACTGACTCCCACTGAATTGTGAGGGGAATCTGACAGGGGTAGTTTATACAAGAAAACCCACAAACATTGTGCACCTGAAGGAAACAATTACAATAATTAATTTATGCTCCAGGAGGCAATATCAGCTTCTGATGCCGAGCTTGTACTTACTTTTTCCAGTTCCATTGCATATATTTATATTTTTGTTAATTAATTGATTAATAAAGCACCTTTCCTTGTGTTTAATTCAAATATTTTTATATTATCTGGCTTGACTAAAACCTTCAGGGCCCTGGTGGAAGACATTTGGTCCTGGGCCCTTCCCACTGATCCCAGGGCCCTTTACTCCCATCACATGATCCTTTATTACGGTCCTGCAGCGACAGGACCCTTTCACATGTTCTGCAGCAGGTCTCCTTTTCATCTTGGGTAGGGTTGCTACCTCTTCTTTAAACCACACCCGGACAGTTTAACAGCGCACGTCAATTTTTTTTTTTATTGTAGTATACACTATACATATATTTTGTGATTAAATAACATTTCTAATCAAATGGATTTCATCACAAGAGTCCCATCTTACATCAGAGTTCCCCTTAATCCGCAGAGTTCCCCATAATCTGAATCCGCAGAGAACTCTGGGGACACGGACGAAAGGGAGAACTCTGGGGACTCTGACGAAAGGGAGAACTCTGGGGACTCTGACGAAAGGGAGAACTCTGGGGACTCTGACGAAAGGGAGAACTCTGGGGACTCTGACGAAAGGGAGAACTCTGGGGACTCTGACGAAAGGGAGAACTCTGGGGACTCTGACGAAAGGGAGAACTCTGGGGACTCTGACAAAAGGGAGAACTCTGGGGACTCTGACAAAAGGGAGAACTCTGGGGACTCTGACAAAAGGGAGAACTCTGGGGACTCGGACAAAAGGGAGAACTCTGGGGACTCGGACAAAAGGGAGAACTCTGGGGACTCGGACAAAAGGGAGAACTCTGGGGACTCGGACAAAAGGGAGAACTCTGGGGACTCGGACAAAAGGGAGAACTCTGGGGACTCGGACAAAAGGGAGAACTCTGGGGACTCGGACAAAAGGGAGAACTCTGGGGACTCGGACAAAAGGGAGAACTCTGGGGACTCGGACAAAAGGGAGAACTCTGGGGACTCGGACAAAAGGGAGAACTCTGGGGACTCGGACAAAAGGGAGAAATCTGGGGACTCGGACAAAAGGGAGAAATCTGGGGACTCGGACAAAAGGGAGAAATCTGGGGACTCGGACAAAAGGGAGAAATCTGGGGACTCGGACAAAAGGGAGAAATCTGGGGACTCGGACAAAAGGGAGAAATCTGGGGACTCGGACAAAAGGGAGAAATCTGGGGACTCGGACAAAAGAGAGAAATCTGGGGACTCGGACAAAAGGGAGAAATCTGGGGATTCGGACAAAAGGGAGAAATCTGGGGACTCGGACAAAAGGGAGAAATCTGGGGACTCGGACAAAAGGGAGAAATCTGGGGACTCGGACAAAAGGGAGAACTCTGGGGACTCGGACGAAAGGGAGAACTCTGGGGAATGGGACGAAAGGGAGAACTCTGGGGAATGGGACGAAAGGGAGAACTCTGGGGAATGGAACGAAAGGGAGAACTCTGGGGAATGTGACGAAAGGGAGAACTCTGGGGAATGTGACGAAAGGGAGAACTCTGGAAAATGGGACAAAAGGGATAACTCTGGGGGCTCGGATGAAAGGGAGAAGTCTGGATACTCAGACGAAAGGGGGAATTCTGATGAAAGGGAGAACTCTGGAGAATCAAATGAAAGCGAGAACTCTGGGGACTCGGACGAAAGGGAGATTTCTGGGGACTCAGACGAAAGGGGGAAATCTGGGGAATTGGTTAAAAGGAAGAACTCTGGGGAATCGGACAAAAGGGAGAACTTTGTGCCATCGGACAAAAGCTAGAACTCTGGGCCATCGGACAAAAGGGAGAACTCTGGGGCATCGGACAAAAGGTAGAACTCTGCATTGGACAAAAAGGGAGAACGCTGGGGAATTGGACAAAAGGGAGAACTCTGGGGAATCAGAAAAAAGGGAGAACTTTGGGCCATCAAAACAAAAGGTAGAACTCTTTGGCTTCGGGAAAAAGGGAGAACTCTGGGGTATCGGACAAGGGGGAGAACTCTGGGGCATCGGACAAAGGGGAGAACTCTGGGGCATCGGACAAAGGGGAGAACTCTGGGGCATTGGACAACTGGGAAAAAACAGACAAAAATCAGACAATCGGGAAACCGTTTATGGAACTCGCGGAGGAGGACAGGGGCATGTACATCCGAGGATGAAACCCAGGAGCATTCCTCCGGACCGTACCCATTCCAATGCACCAGGTACTGTATGCGCCCACGGAACCTACAGGAGTCAATAATGGATTGTACCTCATACTCCTCATGGTTCTCAACCTGAATAGGGTGAGGGCGTAGCACCGAGGTGGTAAATCGGTTACAGGCCAACGGTTTCAATAAGGAGACATGAAACACATTTGAGATGCACATACTAGGAGGAAGATCCAAAGCGTAAGCCACTGGGTTAATCCTGCGAAGGATATGGAAAGGCCCAATAAACCGAGGTGCAAACTTCAGTGACGGAACACAAAGCCATAGGTTGATGACAGCCAGACCCTGTCCCCAACCTGGTAGGAAGGCGCAGGCAGGCGTCTGTGGTCAGCATGGAGTCTGTACCTATCATTCTGAGGTACTCTGGTGAATCAGACAAAAGGGAGAACTCTGGGGAATTGGACAAAAGGGAGAACTCTGGTGAATCAGACGAAAGGGAGAACTATGGGCCATCGAAACAAAAGGTAGAAATCTTTGACATCGGAAAAAAGGGAGAACTCTGGGGCATCGGAAAAAGGGGAAAACTCTGGGGCATCAGATCAAAAGGGAGAACTCTGGGGCATCGGACAAAAGGGAGAACTCTGGGGCATCGGACAAAAGGGAGAACTCTGGGGCATCGGACAAAAGGGAGAACTCTGGGGCATCGGACAAAAGGGAGAACTCTGGGGCATCGGACAAAAGGGAGAACTCTGGGGCATCGGACAAAAGGGAGAACTCTGGGGCATCGGACAAAAGGGAGAACTCTGGGGCATTGGACAAAAGTGAGAACTTTGGGGAATGGGTCGAAAGGGAGAACTCTGGGCAATTGTCAGGGCTGGCTTAGCCCTTCCTTCTCTGGGCTGGCTGCTCAGCTGTGGGCTAATTGCCAGCTCTCATCTTTCTCCACAGTTACCAGCTATTCCTGATCATGCTCGTCTGACCTGCCTACTTAAAGCTGTCCAGCTCACTTCACCTCTGCCTTCACCTTGTAACATCAAAAGAAACCATCTCCTGTGGTTCTGTTTAAAGACTGGCTTGCTGACACCCCTTCTGGCTCCTTATCCTGCTTGCTGTTGCTCTACTTGGATCCCTGACTTCTGGCCTGGCTGATTACCCGATCTGGCTATTGAACTCTGATCTGCCTGACTACACGATCCAGTTACTGGACTCTGGCTATGCTTTGACTACGCTTTTTCTATTTACCTTTTTATTTTTATTTAATAAACAAGTGGGATTTAATTGTACTTCTGTCTTGGTCTGATTCATGGTTTCTGACAGCAATGGGACACAAGGGATACGTATTCAGGAAAAGGGAAGAAGTATGGGGACTCTGACGAAAGAGAGAAGTCTGAGGAATGGGATGAAAAGGAGAACTCTGGTGGCTCGGACAAAAGGGAGAACTCTGGGGGCTCGGACAAAAGGGCGAAGTCTGGGGCTCAGATGAAAGGGAGAAGTCTGGGGTTCGGATGAATGGGGGACGTCTGGGGGCTCGGACGAAAGGGAGATTTCTGGGGATTCTGACAAAAGGGAGGACTCTGGGGAATCAAACAAAAGGGAGAACTCTAGGGACTCGGATGAAAGGTAGAACTCTAGGGACTCGGACGAAAGGGAGAAGTCTGGGGACTCGGACGAAAGGGGCAACTCTGGGGAATAGGACAAAGGGGCAAATCTGGGGAATTGGTTAAAAGGGAGAACTCTGGGGATTCGGACGAAAGGGAGAAATCTGGGGAATGGGATGAAAGGAAGAACTCTGGGGAATCGGACAAAAGGAATAACTTTGGGCCATCGGACAAAAGGTAGAACTCTGGGGCATCAGACAAAAGGGAGAACACTGGGGCATCGGACAAAAGGTAGAACTCTGCATCGGACAAAAGGGAGAACTCTGTGGAATTGGACAAAAGGGAGAACTCAGGGGAATCAGAGGAAAGGGAGAAATCTGGGGACTCAGAAGAAAAGGAGAACTCTGGGGACTTGAAAGAAAGGGAGCACTCTGGGGAATCTGATGAAATGTAGAACTCTGGGGACTCCGACGAAAGAGAGAACTCTGGGGAATGGGACAAAAGGGAGAACTCTGGGGAATGGGACGAAAGGAAGAAGTCTGGGGACTCAGGCGAAAGGGGCAACACTGATGAAAGGGAGAACTATGGGGACTCAGACGAAAGGGAGAACTCTGGGGACTCGGATGAAAGAGAGATGTCTGGGGATTCGGACGAAAGGGAAAACTTTGGGGACTCGGGTGAAAGAGTGTGAGAAACCATGAATCAGACTGAGACAGAAGTACAATTAAATCACACTTGGTTATTAAATAAAAATAAAAAGGTAAATATAAAAAGCATAGTCAAAGCATAGCCAGAGTCCAGTAACCGGATAGAGTAGTCAGCCAGGCCAGAGTTCAATAACCAGATTGGGTAATCAGCCAGGCCAGAAGTCACATAGTTACATAGTTAGTTAGTAAGGTTGAATAAAGACATCAGTCCATCCAGTTCAACCTGAGTGTGTGTCTACAATTGTCCCTATCCCTGTACATTGTACACTCACATCAGTCCCTACTAGGGATGAGCCGAACAGGCGGTCAGGGCACACAGACAGCACACACAATCTCCTACAACTGACTGCAAGCTCTATTAAAAAAGAGCAATATAGCTAGCTATATAGGTGGATATAATGGTGTATACTGCGGTCAGGGCACGCAGACAGCACGCACAATCTCCTACAACTGACTGCAAGCTCTATTTAAAAAGAGCAAGATAGCTAGCTATATAGGTGGATAAAGCAGTGTATACTGTGGTCAGGGCACGCAGACAGCACGCACAATCTCCTACAACTGACTGCAAGCTCTATTAAAAAAGAGCAATATAGCTAGCTATATAGGTGGTTATAACTCCTACAAACGCCAACACACTACACAAGGCCGCCACACTGGCGGCCTTATATAGTGTGGGGCGTGTACTACACAGCCTGAGCTATGATTGGCCACAGGCATCCTGCCTGTGGCCAATCATGGCTCTCCTCGCTGCCGGCGCTGTGATTGGCCAATCATGCGGGGTCACAGTGCATGCTTGGCCAATCATGAGCCAGCAATGCACTGCGATGGTGCAGTGCATTGTGGGCCGTGAGCGCCACACGAATTTGGCGCGAATGGCCCATAACGTTCGGTATTCACCGAACGGGCGAACACTCGAACACGAAGCTCATCCCTAGTCCCTACCCTCAAGGAGTCCACAATCCAAGGTCCCCATTGATATACTAGGGCTAATTTTGGGCAGAAGCCAATTAACCTAGTCAAGTCAAGGATCCAAGTAGAGCAACATCAAGCAGGATAAGGAGCCAGAAGGGATGTCAGCAAGCCAGTCATTAAACAGAACCGCAGGAGATGGTTTCTTGTGATGTGACCAAGGCGAAGGCAGAGGTGAAGTGAGCTGGACAGCTTTAAGTAGGCAGGTCTGACGAGCTTGATCAGGAACAGCTGGTAACTTTGGAGAGAGATGAGAGCTGGCAGTTAGCCGAGAAGCCAGTCCAGAGAAGGAAGGGCTAAGCCGACCCTGACAAAGAGGAACTCTGGAACTATTGGGAAACAGACAAAAGGGGGAACTCTAGGGACTCAGAAGAAAGGGAGAAATTATCTGGGTAATTGGATGAAAGAGGGAACTCTGGGGACTCAGGTGAAGGGGGGGGGGCTTTGGGGCCTCGGACGAAAGGGGGAACTCTGGGGACTCTGATGAAAGGGTTTACTCTGTGGAATCGGACAAATGGGAGAACTCTGGGGAATCGGACGAAAGGCAAAACTCTGGGAAATCAGACGAAAAGGGAGAACTCTGGGGACTCGGACCAAAAGGAGAACTCTGGGGACTCGGAAGAAAAGGAGAACTCTGGGGACTTGGAAGAAAGGGGGCACTCTGGGGAATCTGATGAAATGTAGAACTCTGCGGACTCAGACAAAAGGGAGAACTCTGGGGAATGGGACGAAAGGGAGAACTCTAGGGACTCGGACAAAAGGAAGAAGTCTGGGGACTCAGGCAAAAGGGGCAACACTGATGAAAGGGAGAACTATGGAGACTCAGACGAAAGGGAGAACTATGGGGACTCGGATGAAAGAGAGATTTCTGGGGATTCGGATGAAAGGGAAAACTTTGGGGACTCGGATGAAAGAGGAACTCTGGAACTATTGGGAAACAGACACAAGGGGGAACTCTAGGGACTCAGACGAAAGGGAGAAATCTGGGGAATGGGGCGAAAGGTATAACTCTGGGGAATTGGACAAAAGGGATAACTCTGGGGAATTGGAAGAAAGGGATAACTCTGGGAATTGGAGGAAAGGGATAACTCTGGGAATTGGAGGAAAGGGATAACTCTGGGAATTGGAGGAAAGGGATAACTCTGGGAATTGGAGGAAAGGGATAACTCTGGGAATTGGAGGAAAGGGATAACTCTGGGAATTGGAGGTAAGGGATAACTCTGGGAAATTGAATGAAAGGGAGTACTCTGGGGAATCTGACAAAAAGGGAGAATTCAGGGAATGGGACGAAAGGGAGAACTCAGAGAATGGGCCAAAAGTGAGAACTTTGGGAGCTCGGACGAAAGGGAGAACTCTGGGGAATGGGATGAAAGGGAGAACTGTGGGGAGTCAGGCAAAAGGGAGAACTTTGGGCCATCGAAACAAAAGGTAGATCTCTTTGGCATCAGAAAAAAGGCAGAACTCTGGGGTATCGGACAAAAGGGAGAACTATGGGGAATGGGACGAAAGGGAGAACTATGGGGAATGGGACGAAAGGGATAACTCTGGAAAATTGGATGAAAGGCAGTACACTAGGGAATGGGACAAAAGGGAGAACTCTAGGGATTCGGATAAAAGGAAGAAGTCTGGGACTCAGGTGAAAAGGGTAACACTGATGAAAGGGAGAACTATGGGGACTCGGGTGAAAGAGAGAAGTCTGAAGAATGGGATGAAAAGGAGAGCTCTGGGGGCTGGGTCGAAAGTCCGAACTCTGGGGCTCGGATGAAAGGGAGAAGTCTGGGTGCTCGGACGAAAGGGAGAACTCTGGGGAATTGGTTAAAAGTGAGAATTCTGGGTAAGGGGATGAAAGGAAGAACTCTGGGGAATTGGACGAATGGGTGAACTCTGCGGATCAGATAAAAGGGAGAACCCTGGGGACTCAGATGAAGGAGAGATCTCTGTGGATTGAAATGAATGAGAGAACCTTGGGGACTGTAAGGAAAGGGAGATTACTGAGGACTCAGATGAAAGGGAATCAGACAAAAGGGCGAACTCTAGGGACTCGGACGAAAGGGAGAAATCTGGGGAATGGGACGAAAGGTATAACTCTAGGGACTCAGACAAAAGGGAAAAGGGAGAACTCTGGGGACTCAGACAAAAGGGAGAACTCTGGGGACTCAGACAAAAGGGAGAACTCTGGGGACTCAGACAAAAGGGAGAACTCTGGGGACTCAGACGAAAGGGAGAACTCTGGGGACTCAGACGAAAGGGGGAACTCTGGGGACTCAGACGAAAGGGGGAACTCTGGGGACTCAGACGAAAGGGGGAACTCTGGGGACTCAGACGAAAGGGGGAACTCTGGGGACTCAGACGAAAGGGGGAACTCTGGGGACTCAGACGAAAGGGGGAACTCTGGGGACTCAGACGAAAGGGGGAACTCTGGGGACTCAGACGAAAGGGGGAACTCTGGGGACTCAGACGAAAGGGGGAACTCTGGGGACTCAGACGAAAGGGGGAACTCTGGGGACTCAGACGAAAGGGGGAACTCTGGGGACTCAGACGAAAGGGGGAACTCTGGGGACTCAGACGAAAGGGGGAACTCTGGGGACTCAGACGAAAGGGGGAACTCTGGGGACTCAGACGAAAGGGAGAACTCTGGGGACTCAGACGAAAGGGAGAACTCTGGGGACTCAGACGAAAGGGAGAACTCTGGGGACTCAGACGAAAGGGAGAACTCTGGGGACTCAGACGAAAGAGAGAACTCTGGGGACTCAGACAAAAGGGAGAACTCTGGGGACTCTGATGGAAGGGAGAACTCTGGGGACTCTGATGGAAGGGAGAACTCTGGGGACTCTGATGAAAGGGAGAAGTCTGGGGACTCGGACAAATGGGAGAACTCTGGGGACTCAGACAAAAGGGAGAACTCTGGGGACTCAGACAAAAGGGAGAACTCTGGGGACTCAGACAAAAGGGGGAACTCTGGGGACTCAGACAAAAGGGGGAACTCTGGGGACTCAGACAAAAGGGGGAACTCTGGGGACTCAGACAAAAGGGGGAACTCTGGGGACTCAGACGAAAAGGAGAACTATGGGGACTCAGATGAAAGGGAGAACTATGGGGACTCAGATGAAAGGAGAACTATGGGGACTCAGATGAAAGGGAGAACTATGGGGACTTAGATGAAAGGGAGAACTATGGGGACTCAGATGAAAGGGAGATCTCTGTGGACTCAGGCGAAAGGGAAAACTTTGGGGACTCGGATGAAAGAGGAACTATTGGGAAACAGACAAAAGGGGGAACTCTAGGGATTCAGATGAAAGGGAGTTCTCTGGGGTATCTGACAAAAGGGAGAACTCTGGGAATGGGAGGAAAGGGAGAACTCAGAGAATGGGCCAAAAGGGAGAACTTTGGGGGCTCGGACGAAACGGAGAACTCTGGGGAATGGGATGAAAGGGAGAACTGTGGGGAGTCAGGCAAAAGGGAGAACTTTGGGCCATCGAAACAAAAGGTAGAACTCTTTGGCATCGGAAAAAAGGGAGAATTCTGGGGTATGGGACAAAAGGGAGAACTCTGGGGCATTGGACAAAAGGGGGAACTATGGGGAATGGGACAAAAGGGAGAACTCTGGGCAATGGGACGAAAGGGATAACTCTGGGAAATTGGATGAAAGGGAGTACACTAGGGAATGGGACGAAAGGGAGAACTCTAGGGATTCGGACAAAAGGAAGAAGTCTGGGGACTCAGGTGAAAGGGAGAAGTCTGAAGAATGGGATGAAAAGGAGAACTCTGGGGGCTCGGACAAAAGGGAGAACTCTGGGGGCTCGGTCGAAAGTCCGAACTCTGGGGATCGGACGAAAGGGAGAACTCTGGGGAAGGGGATGAAAGGAAGAACTCTGGGGAATTGGACGAATGGGTGAACTCCAATTAGAAATTGCAAGGGGAAAGGGGAAGGGGAAAAAGAAAAAAATCTTCACACAAAAGACCTCAAGGAAAAGTGTTGGTTCTATTGGACTTTTTAGGCCACATTTGAAAATGAAAAACGATATATTCAAAAATATTATTTATTTAAAAAAACTAAAAATTAAAAAAAAAAAGGAAAAAAGGGGGAATTATAAAAACATATCAAGTACTGCTTTGTATCCTGTCTATGTTAGTACAGTCTAGACAATATCCATATTCATTTCCATATATATCCAAAAAGTGACAAATTGTACATTGATGCAGGAAATAAACTAGACAGGGTGTCAAATACAGAACTAAATCTCAGACATGTTCTGGCGCTCTACATGTTTCGCGTTTTTGAGCAACGCTTCCTCAGGAGCTTTAACAATTTTCTAAAATACAGAAAATATATCAATCAGATCAACATCATAAAATATTTCACATATATTTATACAGTCTATCAATAAATTAAGCAAAAAACAATAAAAATTGTAAATGTAATTCTAAAACGAAAAAAAAAAAAAAAAGGGGGGGAGGAGAGGGGGTATGAATAGGGGGTGTGTGTTGTGAAGACTCTCATGATTTGAAGCAATATGGGAACGGATGTGACATTTAATTTTCCTGCAAATAGTGTCAGTATTTTAATAAATTTACTTACGTTTCTTCATAGGTACACCCCAAGAGAAATGTGCAGGAGGGAGAAGA
Organism: Lithobates pipiens; assembly: GCF_037356315.1. Classification (NCBI taxonomy): domain Eukaryota; kingdom Metazoa; phylum Chordata; class Amphibia; order Anura; family Ranidae; genus Lithobates; species Lithobates pipiens. The sequence continues at coordinate 158,388,858 of NW_027507718.1, read as the reverse complement.
GAAATGAACGGGAAGTATTTTTCCAAGTAGATAAAAAAACGGTTTTCACTTCGGCACCTCACTTTCATCTATATGAGAGCCTGCGGTTTAGCATAAAGGCTTCGGGTACTTTGTAGTGTGAGGCAGCCAAAAAGCAGGAGGGGGTTATAATGTCCCGTATTCTGCATGAACAAAATGAAATGAAATATTTTTTAGGGTGTTTGTGAAAATAAAAAAAGGTATAAATATGTCTTAATTTGATATAAAGAACAGATATAAAGGATCTAATGTGTTAAGAAATAATAAATAGAGCAGTGTGAAAGAGATTACAAACAGCTGATTCAGCAGATTGTCCATCATTTATATGAAACTTGTTATATTTAGTAACGAATATATGTAATTGGTGCATATTGGAAGTGTACAAAGCATAATTGATAATTAAAACGAGAAAACAGGGGGAGATAGTGCACAATACAAATGTGCTCAGCATGTGCTAATAGCAGCATAGTGAAAAGCAAAACAAAAAATAAAAAGTTAGTGTGTTGTTATATCACCTTTTAGATTTAAATAGTAACTTCTTGTGGTGTCTTAAGGAAGGTAGATTGAAGACAGCCTCTCCCAGATAGTCCAAGGTGAAGAGGGGATCCTTGTAGCCCCTATAGTGTTTCGCCTGGTAAGGAGGTAGGACCGCTGTGCATGGACGCCGGCCCCATGTGTCTGACTTATGCACAGCCGTCCCGGTAGTGACGTCACTCCGCGAACAGCAGAAGTGACATTCACCAGCCCGACCACGCCCCCTCGGGTGGCCCCGGTCAGCCAAAATGCCGCGGACCGGAAGTGCGATTTCCTCACAGTCGGCGCGTATATTGGAAGGGGGCGGATCGACCGTCTCGCCCCCCCCAACCAAACAACCACGCAGAACATGAAAGGGGACACCACACAGCCACTTCCCTGCCGATGGACAGACCGAGTCCAGTACCCCGAGGCGAACCTCAAGGGAGAGTGGGTGCACACCAACCTCCCCCATGGGGCAGCGCCGACCCACAGACCCCGAGCACAAAGCACAGGGCCACCGTGGGCGGCGCTCACGTGGCCGCATACTGCAATCAAATCGGTCCAAAATCAACACACGAAAAAAAATAAAAAAAAGACAACCTCATTCCCGTAATTAGGAAACACAACATTTAAAAGTAATAATATTGAGACAAAGATTGAAATCACATATACATTATATACATTTTAAATGAACCCCGATGCCATATATAGCTAATTGGGATTAGAGGACATTATCTAAATATCCAGATGTCTACAGTGGCATAGGGGGTCTGGCAAGCGAACAAAAGAAAAAAAAAAAAAGGGGTTTTGTTTGTTAATTAAAAGAAGAATTAAAGGAATGGTTTGTATGATTGAGTCTCGTTCAGGCCTGGAGCTTGAGTGGCATTAAGTCTCTCAATCCATATAGTCTCTTTTTGTAAAATGCGCTTGTCCCAATTACCCCTACGTGGGTCTTTTGGTATAGTCTCCAGGACACTGAACGTGACACAGGTTGCATCAAACGCATGGCATAGATCAATATGTCTACTGATCATTGTTAGCATTTTTCCATTTGAGGATACATAAACATGGTCTTTAATGCGTTGCCATAGACATCTAATAGTCTTTCCGACATAAAAGGCTCCGCAAGTGCAGATCATTAGATATACTACACCCTGCGTTTTGCAGTCTGCTCTGAAATTTAGATGGAGGAACTCTCCATTTGGAAATGCGATTTCTGCACCCTGTTTAATCCAGGGGCAGAAATCGCAGTTCCCACATTTGCATAGTCCATTACATTTCCTTGTGTCTTGTCTGTTCGTCGAATAGAAACTTGATACCAGACGATCCCATAGTGAGGTGGTTCGTCTAAATGTTAAACGGAGTTTTGTTCCAATATGTTTTTTAATTATAGAGTCTTGATGTAAAATGTGCCAGTGGTTTGTAAGGATGTTGCGAACCTCTTCATGTTGGGATGAAAAGCGCGTAACGAGTCTTAAATCAGTTTTCATTTCAGAGTTGTGATTTTTCTTAGAGTATAGTAAAGTGTTTCTAGGTTCTCTACAGGCTCTGTTGTAGGCCTTTCGCAATAGGGATTTGCTATAGCCTCTAGCCAACAAGCCTTTATGCTAAACTGCAGGCTCTCACATAGATCAAAGTGTGAGGTGCCGAAGTGAAAACCGTTTTTTTATCTACTTGGAAAAATACTTCCCGTTCATTTCTCTTCTCCCTCCTGCACATTTCTCTTGGGGTGTACCCATGAAGAAACGCAAATAAATTTATTAAAATACCGACACTATTTGCATGAAAATTAAATGTCACATCCGTTCCCATATTGCTTCAAATCATGAGAGTCCTCACAACACACACCCCCTATCCATATACCCCCTCTCCCCCCCCCCCTTTTTTTTTTTTTCGTTTTAGAATTACATTTACAATTTTTATTGTTTTTTGCTTAATTTATTGATAGACTGTATAAATATATGTGAAATATTTTATGATGTTGATCTGATTGATATATTTTCTGTATTTTAGAAAATTGTTAAAGCTCCTGAGGAAGCGTTGCTCAAAAACGCGAAACACGTAGAGCGCCAGAACATGTCTGAGATTTAGTTCTGTATTTGACACCCTGTCTAGTTTATTTCCTGCATCAATGTACAATTTGTCACTTTTTGGATATATATGGAAATTAATATGGATATTGTCTAGACTGTACTAACATAGACAGGATACAAAGCAGTACTTGATATGTTTTTATAATTCCCCCTTTTTTCCTTTTTTTTTAAAATTTTTAGTTTTTTAAAAGAAATAATATTTTTGAATATATCGTTTTTCATTTTCTAATTTTGCCTAAAAAGTCCAATAGAACCAACACTTTTCCTTGAGGTCTTTTGTGTGAAGGTTTTTTTCTTTTTCCCCTTCCCCTTTTCCCTTGTAATTTCTAATTGAAGTTATGATTAGGACGTGGCAATTGATTTTCTGACTCTTGAGTGTATCCGCAGAAACCACCCTGTGATAGATACACACTCCTACTTAATGTGAATGGGTGAACATTGCGGATCAGATAAAAGGGAGAACCTGAATGAGAGAACTTTGGGGACTGTAAGGAAAGGGAGATTACTGAGGACTCAGACGAAAGGGAGAACTCTGGGGACGTGGACAAAGAGGAACTCTGGAACTCTGGGGAATCAGACAAAAGGGCGAACTCTAGGGACTCGGACCAAGGGGAGAAATCTGGGGACTGTGACAAAAGGTAGAATTCTGGGGAATGGGACGAAAGGTATAACTCTAGGGACTCGGACAAAAGGGAGAAGTCTGGGGACTCGGACAAATGCGAGAAGTCTGGGGACTCGGACGAAAGGGGGAACCCTGATGTAAGGGAGAACTTCGGAGACTCGAATTAAAGGGAGAACTATGGGGGCTCGGACAAAAGGGAGAACTATGGGGGCTCAGATGAAAGGGAGAACTATGGGGACTCAGATGAAAGAGAGATCTCTGGGGATTCGGACGAAAGGGAAAACTTTGGGGACTCGGATGAAAGAGGAACTATTGGGAAACAGACAAAAGGGACTCTAGGGACTCAGATGAAAGGGAGAAATCTGGGGAATGGGGCAAAAGGGATAACTCTGGGGAATGGGCCAAAAGGGGTAACTCTGGGGAATTGGAGGAAAGGGATAACTCTGGGAAATTGGAGGAAAGAGATAACTCTGGGAAATTGGATGAAAGGGAGTACACTGGGGAATGGGACGAAAGGGAGAACTCTAGGGATTCGGACAAAAGGAAGAAGTCTGGGGACTCAGGCGAAAGGGGTAACACTGATGAAAGGGAGAACTATGGGAACTCGGATGAAAGGGAGAACTATGGGGACTCGGATGAAAGAGAGATCTCTGGGGATTCGGACGAAAGGGAAAACTTTGGGGGCTCGGATGAAAGAGGAACTCTGGAACTATTGGGAAACAGATAAAAGGGGGAACTCTAGGGACTCAGGCAAAAAGGGAGAAATCTGGGGAATGGGACAAAAGGGATAATTCTGGGGAATTGGAAGATAGGGATAACTCTAGGAATTCAACGAAAGGGATAACTCTGGGAAATTGGGTGAAAGGGAGTACTCTGGGGAATCTGACAAAAGGAAGAACTCAGGGAATGGGCCAAAAGGGAGAAATTTGGGGGCTTGGATGATAGGGAGAACTCTGGGGAATGGGATGAAAGGGAGAACTCTGGGGAGTCAGACAAAAGGGAGAACTTTGGGCCATTGAAACAAAAGGTAGAACTCTTTGGCATCGGAAAAAATGTAGAACACTGGGGCATAGGACAAAAAGGAGAACTCTTTGGCATTGGAAAAAAGGTAGAACACTGGGGCATCGGACAAAAGGGAGAACTCTGGGGCTTCGGACAAAAGGGAGAACTCTGGGGAATGGGACGAAAGGGGGAACTCTGGGGAATGGGACGAAAGGGGGAACTCTGGAGAATGGGACGAAAGGGGGAACTCTGGGGAATGGGATGAAAGGGAGAACTCTGGGCAATGGGATGAAAGGCATAACTCTAGGGACTCAGACAAAAGGAAGAAGTCTGGGGACTCTGATGAAAGAGAGAAGTCTGAGGAATGTTATGAAAAGGAGAACTCTGGGGGCTCGGATGAAAGGGAGAACTCTGGGGGCTCGGACGAAAGTGTGAACTCTGGGGGCTCGGACGAAAGGGTGAACTCTGGGGGCTCGGACGAAAGGGTGAACTCTGGGGGCTTGGATGAAAGTGAGAAGTCTGGAGGCTCAGAGAAAGGGAGAAGTCTGGGGGCTCGGACAAAAGGGAGAAGTCTGGGGACTTAGACGAAAGGGGGAACACTGTGGAATCGGACAAAAGGCAGATATCTGGGGATTCTGACAAAAGGGAGAACTCTGGGAAATCAAACAAAAGGGAGAACTCTGCAGCATCAGATGAAAGGTAGAACTCTAGGAACTCAGACAAAAAGGAGAAATCTGGGGGCTCGGACAAAAGGGGCAACTCTGGGTAATCGGATGAACGGGGAAACTCTGGGTAATTGGACGAAAGAGGGAACTCTGTGGACTCAGGTTCAAGGGGGGACCTTGGGGCCTCAGACAAAAGGGGAGAGAACTCTGGGGACTCTGATGAAAGGGTGTACTCTGTGGAATTGGACAAAAGGGAGAACTCTGGGGAATCTGATGATATGTAGATCTCTGGGGAATGGGACGAAAGGGAGAACTCTGGGGAATGGGACGAAAGAGAGAACTCTAGGGAATGGGATGAAATGGGGAACTCTAGGGACTCAGACAAAAGGAAGAAGTCTGGGGACTCAGGCTAAAGGGGCAACACTGATGAAAGGGAGAACTATGGGGGCTTGGGCGAAAGGGAGAACTATGGGGACTCAGATGAAAGAGAGATCTCTGGGGATTCGGATGAAAGGGAAAACTTTGGAGACTCGGGTGAAAGAGGAACTCTGGAACTATTGGGAAACAGACAAAAGGGGGAACTCTAGGGACTCAGATGAAAGGGAGAAATCTGGGGAATGGGGTGAAAGGGATATCTCTGGGAAATGCGCCAAAAGGGATAACTGGGGAATTGGAGGATAGGGATAACTCTGGGAATTGGACGAAAGGGATAACTCTGGGAAATTGGATGAAAGGGAGTACACTGGGGAATGGGATAAAAGGGAGAACTCTAGGAATTCGGACAAAAGGATGAAGTGTGGGGACTCAGGCGAAAGGGGTAACACTGATGAAAGGGAGAACTATGGGGACTCGGATGAAAGGGAGAACTATGGGGACTCGGATGAAAGGGAGAACTATGGGGACATGGATGAACGAGAGATCTCTAGGGATTTGGGCGAAAGGGAAAACTTTGGGGACTCGGATGAAAGAGGAACTCTGGAACTATTGGGAAACAGACAAAAGGGGGAACTCTGGAGAAAGAGAGAAATCTGGGGAATGGAACAAAAGGGATAATTCTGGGGAATTGGAAGATAGGGATAACTCTAGGAATTCAACGAAAGGGATAACTCTGGGAAATTGGGTGAAAGGGAGTACTCTGGGGAATCTGACAAAAGGAAGAACTCAGGGAATGGAATGAAAGGGAGAACTCGAGGAATGGACCAAAAGGGAGAACTCTGGGGGCTCGGATGATAGGGAGAACTATGGGGAACGGCATGAAAGGGAGAACTCTGGGGAACGGCATGAAAGGGAGAACTGTGGGGAGTCAGACAAAAGGGAGAACTCTGGGCCATCGAAACAAAAGGTAGAACTCTTTGGCATCGGAAAAAAGGTAGAACACTGGGGCATAGGACAAAAGGGAGAACTCTGGGGTATCAGACGAAAGGGAGAACTCTGGGGAATGGGACGAAAGGGAGAACTCTGGGGAATGGGATGAAAGGGAGAACTCTGGGCAATGGGACGAAAGGCATAACTCTAGGGACTCAGACAAAAGGAAGAAGTCTGGGGACTCTGATGAAAGAGAGAAGTCTGAGGAATGAGATGAAAAGGAGAACTCTGGGGGCTCAGATGAAAGGGAGAACTCTGGGGGCTCGGATGAAAGGGTGAACTCTGGGGGCTCGGATGAAAGGGAGAAGTCTGGAAGCTTAGATGAAAGGGAGAAGTCTGGAGGCTCCCACAAAAGGGAGAAGTCTGGGAACTTAGACGGATGGGGGACCACTGGCGGATTGGACGAAAGGGAGATATCTGGGGATTCTGACAAAAGGGAGAACTCTGGGTAATCGAACAGAAGGGAGAACTCTGCGGAATCAGACGAAAGGTAGAACTCTAGGAACTTGGATGAAAGGGAGAAGTCTGGGGACTCGGAGGAAAGGGGCAACTCTTGGTAATCAGACGAATGGGGAAACTCTGGGTAATCGGACAAATGGGGAAACTCTGGGTAATCGAACGAAAGAGGGAACTCTGGGGATTCAGGTGAAAGGGGGGACTTTGGTGCCTCAGATGAAAGGGGAAACTCTGGGGACTCTGAGGAAAGGCTGAACTCTGTGGGCTCAGATGAAAGGGAGAACTCTGGGGACTCGGACAAAAGTGAGATCTCTGGGGACTCTGATGAAAGGAAGATTTCTGAGGACTTGGACGAAACGGAAACTCTGGGGAATTAGACAAAAGGGGGATCGCTCGGGACTCGGATGAAAGGGGGAACTCTGGGAAATCGGACAAAAGGGAGAACTCTGGGGAATGGGATAAAAGGGATAACTCTGGGGACCCAGACAAAAGGGGGAACGCTGGGGACTCGGACAAAAGGGGATCTCTGGGGACCCAGACAAAAGGGGGATCTCTGGGAAGCCGCACAGAAGGGAGAACTCTGGGGACCCAGACGAAAGGGGTAACTCTGGGGAACTGGACGAAAGGGAGTACTCTGGGGAATCAGATGTAAGGGAGAACTCTGGGGAATCAGAAAGGGTGATTTCTGGGGATTCTGACAAAAGATGACAGGTATAATTCTAGAGACTCGGAAGAAAGGGGCAACTCTGGGGAAACGGATTAAAGAAAGGGGGAACTCTGGGGACTCTGATGAAACTGTGAACTTTGGTGACGTTGAGATTTCACTATACGCTGTGTGCAAAGCATATCTCCTGCACTACTAAGCGCCCTTTGAGCCTTTTGGTATAATCAATCACAATAAACCTGTGTCTCCCGCATTTCCCCAAGTAAGCAGACATAGTCACCGTCTTAGCTCCATCACTCGACCAACTGACCTGATCCTGGGAGCAATCTTTATTCATATAACAATAGAGCCTATTGGTTTCACAATCAACCAATCAAGCACAGGCATTCCTTCAAACAGGAAGGGTTATACAACCACCAATGAACAATAAAACATATATGAAGCTACGCCAAATACTAAAAAGAAATATAACATAAATAAGAGTCCTTCACAAAAAAATGTGTATAACTAAGTCCACACTGGTTACTTGTGTTAACACCACGGTGACTCCACACATATATCATAGAAAGTGCCTGACCACCGAGATAAATGTAACTTAATAGATGATAAAGCATAAGGAGCGTTTAGATATAACCCAGCTGCAGCCTTTAGCTTATACCAGGGCATGGGCGTCCGCAGGTAGGGGCAAGGGGGGTCAAGTGACCCACCCTGGAATCAAGGATCGGATCTTAACTTTAGCATAGTTGCGTCGCTATCAGGGTGCGGGCACCCCACGCCCGGGTGCTACCCGCCAGTGGGGTGACACCATCAAGGAGCTGTCAAGCCCCCCCATCAGTGTAGTGTGACTTCGGCTCTTTCCCCTGCTCAGTCCAGCAGAGAACTTGGTGCTGTGCCAGGAGAAAGGCGAGCTGCAGGCTGTTAGTGGTTTCCCCTGCTTGCCCCCCCTTCTCCTGTCATGAAGAAGAGGTGGCAGCTCTCATCAGGTTCCCTCAGCTTCCTGCCCGCTCCGTTCCTTCCCTATTGGCCACACCTGGGAACCACTTAAAGGAGACTAGGAGAGGAGAGCATCATGGGACATGTAGTCCTAAAGATTGGAGGCCCCATTTTCCGCAGAGAGGAGGCTACAGCTCGATCAAGAGAGAGATTGAGAGACTGCAGCCTGGAAAAAAGCTGAGGGAGAGAGTGCTACAGGACAAAGAACAAGGAGTGTGCTGCCCAGCACCACCAGAGAGAGAGCCACACTGTCCAGCACATCAGAGAGAGAGCCACGCTGCCCAGCACCACCAGAGAGAGAGCCACGCTGTCCAGCACATCAGAGAGAGAGCAACGCTGACCAGCACCACCAGAGAGAGAGCTACACTGCCCAGCATCACCAGAGAGAGAGAGAGAGACTGAGCCACTACCCGGGTACAGACATGCTACACTACTGACCAGAGTCACCCCCGGAGAACCCAGAGTGAGCGATCATCCAGCCGAAGGGATCACTGCTGTAGTTTCGCTGGGTCTGGTAAGAGGGGCTGTTGGCCATTATCCATTATTTATCCTAGGGACTGTACTACATCTGCATTTTTGTACTTTAAATTGTAGTGCATAGGCTCAAAGAGAAAAGAGTCTGCTCATAGTGTAAAACCATTTTTATATTTTAATATAAAAAAAGAAATGTACTTACATAAAAATTGTATCAATTCGCATAAAAATAAAACCGGCCGGCAAATTCGGGAGCCCGTCCTCCTCTCGTCCTCCTCTCGTGTAGCGTGGTGACGTCACTCCCTCCCAGATGTGTTTTGGCATAGGTGACGTTTTCAATGGTTAACGTGCAACGCACTGATGCAGCACCATAAATAGAGCCAGACTTCGTTCTGAGACGCGAGAGTCTGGCTGAAAGCACCATCTTAATTATGGGCATTCAGTATCCAATCTTCATTAAAAACAGCACGGAAACAAAAAATCTAGCCTAGTAAGGGGACATTAACCACTTAAGGGCCGCGGCATGGCAATGTACGTCAGCGCAATGGCACCGACAGGCACAAGCACGTACATGTACGTGCTTGCATTCCAGCGGGTGGGGGGGTCCGATCGGACCCCCTCCCGCTGGATGCGGCGGTCAGTTTCGCTTCAGGAGCGATCCGGGATGAGGGGATGGCCGTTGGTTTCTGGCCATCCCCTCTCGATCGCTCCTGGCGAATGAGAAGCTTCCCTCGCTGTGTATTGTAAACACAGGCAGGGAGGAAGTGATGTCATTCACCTCGGGGAGGTCTTTTTGACCGGACTGCAAGGAGAACAGAGAAAGTAAGTGCACCAAACACTACACTGACATGTAGGTACACATAGGCACACAAATCCCCCCCGAGCCCCTCCCGATCCCCCGCCCCCCCTCCCTCCCAGTCACAGTGTCACTGATTGCAGTGATCATTTATTTACTGATCACTGCATTTAGTGTCAGTTGTGACAGTAAAAACTGTTAGGGAAGTTAGTGTTAGGTCCAGGGTAGCCCCCTACCCCCCCAATAAAGGTTTAACCCCCTGATTGCACCTAGAGTTAACCCTTTCACCCCCTTTTGCCAGTGTCACTAAGCGATCGTTTTTCTGATCGCTGCATTAGTGTCACTGGTGCCGCTAGGTAGCTAGTTATTTTTTTAGGTTCACCACCAGGTTTTTATAGCGCTAGGTACCCCCATATACTACCCAATAATGGTTTTAACCCCCTGATTGCCCCTAGTTAACCCTTTCACCCCCTTTTGCCAGTGTCACTAAGCGATCGTTTTTTCTGATCGCTGCATTAGTGTCACTGGTGCCGCTAGGTAGCTAGTTATTTTTTTAGGTTCACCGCCAGGTTTTTATAGCGCTAGGTACCCCCATATACTACCCAATAATGGTTTTAGCCCCCTGATTGCCCCTAGTTAACCCTTTCACCAGCGATCACCGTATAAGTGCCACTGGTGACGCTGGTTAGCCAGTTAGTTATTTAGGTTCCCCGTCAGGTTTTTATATAGCGCCAGGGACCCCCATATACTACCTAATAAAGATTTTAACCCCCTGATTGCCCCTAGTTAACCCTTTCACCAGTGATCACCGTATAAGTGTTACGGGTGACTCTGGTTAGTTAGTTTGCTTTTTATAGCATCAGGGCACCCACCATTTATTACCCAATAATGGTTTAACCCCCTGATCACCCGGCGGGTGATATCAATTAGGTTTTAGGGTCAGGGTCTGCGTCACCCCAAGCAGCGCTAGGTTAGTGCCAGTACCGCTAACACCCACGCGCAAATTATAAACCTCCCATAGTGGTATAGAATCTGAACAGATCAATATCTGATCTGATCAGATCTATACTAGCGTCCCCAGCAGTTTAGGGTTCCAAAAAAACGCATTGTTAGCAGAATCAGCCCAGATACCTGCTGGCACCTGCGTTTTGCCCCTCCGCCCAGCCCACCCAAGTGCAGTATCAATCGATCACTGTCACTTACAAAACACTAAACACATAACTGCAGTGTTCGCAGAGTCAGGCCTGATCCTTGCGATCGCTAACAGTTTTTTTTGGTAGCGTTTTATATATAAATCCGGAAGGCGGTGTTTGTTTTTCGGGGTCCCGTACGTGGCTAGGCTCCCAAAAAGTCCCCCACATGTGGTATCCCCGTACTCGGGAGAATCAGCAGAATTTATTTTGGGGTGTAATTTCACTTATGCCCATAGCATGTGTGAGCAATATATCATTTAGTGACAACTTTGTGCAACAAAAATTTTTTTTTTTAAATATTCCTGCAACTTGTGGCAAAATATAAAATATTTAATGGACTCAACATGCCTCTCAGTAAATAGGTTGGGGTGTCGACTTTCCAAAATGGGGTCATTTGGGGGGGTTTTGTGCTATTTTGGCATTTTATGGCCTTCGAAACTGTGATAGGTAGTGAGGAGTGAAATCAAAAATTTGCACCCTTAGAAATCCTGAAGGCAGTGATTGGTTTTCGGGGTCCCGTACGCGGCTAGACTCCCAAAAAGTCCCACATATGTGGTATCCCCGTACTCAGGAGAAGCAGCAGAATACATTTTGGGGTGCAATTTCACATATAACCATGGCATGTGTGAGCAATATATCATTTAGTGACAACTTTTTGTAAACGTTTTTTTTTTTTGTGTCATTATTCAATCACTTGGGACAAAAAAATTAATATTCAATGGGCTCAACATGCCCCTCTGCAATTTCCTTGGGGTGTCTACTTTCCAAAATGGGGTCATTTGGGGGAGGGGTTTGTGTTATTTTGGCATTTTATAGCCTTCAAAACTGTGATAGGTAGTGAGGAGTGAAATCAAAAATTTGCACCCTTAAAAATCTTGAAGGCAGTAATTGGTTTTCGGGGTCCCGTACGTGGCTAGACTCCCAAAAAGTCCCACATATGTGGTATCCCCATACTCAAGAGAAGCAGCAGAAAATATCTTGGGGTGCAATTCCACATATAACTATGGCATGTGTGAGCAATATATCATTTAGTGACGACTTTTTGTAAACTTTTTTTTTGTGTCATTATTCAATCAATATTCAATATTCAATGGGCTCAACATGCCCCTCAGCAATTTCCTTGGGGTGTCTACTTTCCAAAATGGGGTCATTTGGGGGGGTTGTACTGCCCTGCCATTTTAGCACCTCAAGAAATTAGATAGGCAGTCATAAATTTAAAAGCTGTGTAAATTCCAGAAAATGTACTCTAGTTTGTAGACGCTATAACTTTTGCGCAAACCAATAAATATACGCTTATTGACATTTTTTTTTACTAAAGACATGTGGCTGAATAAATTGTGCCCTAAATGTATGACTAAAATTGAGTTTATTCGATTTTTCTTATAACAAAAAGTAGAAAATATATTTTTTCCATTCAGTCTTTTTCCATTTATATCGCAAAAAATAAAAATCGCAGAGGCAATCAAATACCATCAAAAGAAAGCTCTATTTGTGGGAAGAAAAGGACACAATTTTTTTTAGGGTACAACATTGCATGACCGCGCAATTACCAGTTAAAGCAGTGCAGTGCGAAATTGTAAAAAGACCTCTGGTCCTTAGGCTGACAATTGGTCCGGGGCTGAAGTGGTAATCTAACCATCTCTATTTGGAAATTTAAATAAAAGAGCAGCATAAAAAAGGCCTCAAAGAAAAATAAAGAACCTTGTATATTGTCTACAGGGCGTAAATCTATATTATTAATCCCCATGGTATCATTAAACATACCCCCTGTCTTTAATGGCTCTGGTTCGATACCACATAAATGTACTCCAGCCACACTAACAGGTTAATCGAAAGTCCTGCCAGTCATCTGAGTAGCCAGATAGCATACAGAACGAAAAGGACCACAAATCTATCTCCCTATTGTGTAATATCAATGTATATATACAATAGTGAATTATATAATTATTATAAATATAATGTAACATGAAAAATCTTTTAAACAAAAATAATTATTTAAAAATAATTCATAGTAATCACAAAAACTGTGATGGAAATGGATAGAGACACAAACAAATATCCTATTCCTCTCATTTTAACCCCCGACTCTACTTATGTTTAAAGTATGAATAGCTAACAAGCCTGTAACTCCCTAATAATGTGATGAGTGTATACCTCAAATGTGTAATATATCATAAATGTTTAATTAGGAGCGTTATTATATATATATAATATATATAAGTGTCCTTGTATATATATATATATATATATATATATATATATATATATATATATATACACACAAGTGTTTATATAAATGTGAAAATATATTATCCATATATCCATAAAGTGAAAAACCCCCATAGCTATAAACCTTTAAAGGGAAAAAAAATTAATTTTGTTCTACATGCTCACCCCTGCGTCTCAGACCGAGTTTACGGAGGCTAAAAAATCATGAGTTATCAATGAATGCGTTGACATCTGTATCAATATTAAGCCCATAAGGGGCATAAGATTTCAAATGATAAATCTATGACATTTCTAGTTTAGATATTTCTCTTACTAGCGAACTGCCTCTCCAATAAGGTTGAAACTTATCAATGCCAAGAAACAGGATCTTTGATGGATCCCTATTATGTATTTATTTTATTTATACCACAATTGGTCCTGTGAGCCAGGTATATTTTATACGGCCCCTTAATAATAACCAAAGGGGTATACAGCTTAATTATGTGATGAGCCAGGTTGAGATTAACTTCTTGGACCTTTGTATCTCCGTTAAGGAGGATGGGTTTACCACCTCCACCTTTTTTAAGGTGACCGATAGGAATTCCTTTATCCCTATTGATAGCTGTCACTATGGGCCCTGGCTCAGATCAGTTCCCAAGAGTCAATATATGAGGCTCAGGCGGAACTGTTCTGACCCAGGTGAGTTCCTTTTACAGGCAGATGTTCTTACTGCTAGGTTTTTGGAGAAGGGTTATCAGAGTGATTTTTTGGCTGAAACTTTGGATGATATCAAGAATATGAACAGAGCAGATCTGTTGGTTGAAAGAAAACCACGAGAAAATTATCTTAATGGGCGGGTCCCTTTCGTGACTTCTTATTCCTTGCAACATAGGAGTATTAAACAATTGGTCAATAAGCATTGGCATATTGTTAATAATTATACTGTATTAAGAGGTGTCTTACCGGACAAGCCACGAGTTGTATTTAGGGGCACTCCCTCTTTGAGGAACCAAGTGGCACCTAATGATTTAGAACCACCAAGCATCAGCAGAGGTTTTTTTGATCAGCTGTCAGGTTTCTACAAATGTGGGAGATGTAGGGTGTGTTCCATTAATTTGTGTCCTCGTAGACGGACTGCTACCTACATCTCCATGGCTACACAGGGGCGCCATACGATAATGCCATGTATCACTTGTTCCACGACAGGAGTGGTATATATGTTGCAGTGCCCCAATACAGTGCTGCAATATGTAGAGTGAACCAAACGCCCACTCCAGGTGCTTTTGAATGAACATATAACAAATATAAAGACAGGATTTTGAAAACATTCTATGTCTAAACATTATTTGTTGGTACATAATAGGGATCCATCAAAGACTCTGTTTCTTGGCATCGATAAATTTCAACCTTATTGGAGAGGCAGTTCACTAGTAAGAGAAATATCTAAATGTCATGGATTTATCGTTTGAAATCTTATGCCCCTTATGGACTTAATATTGATACAGATGTCAATGCATTCATTGATAACTCATTATTTTTTAGTCTGTGTAAACTCGGCTGAGGCGCGGGGGTGAGCATGTAGAACAAATTCATTTTTTTCTTCCTTTGAAAAACTATTTTTTTTTTCTGCCTTTAAGTTTTATAGCTATGGGGGTTTTTCACTTTATGGATATTATATTTTCACATTTATATTCACACTTGTGTGTATATATATATATATATATATATATACATATATATATACATATACACATATACAAGGACACTTATATATATATATATATATATATATATTTTTTTTTTTTGTGGGAACATAATGCTCCTAATTAAGCATTTATGATATATTACACATTTGAGGTATACACTCATCACATTATTAGGGAGTTATAGGCTTGTTAGCTATTTATGGTTTAAACATAAGTAGAGTGGGGGTTAAAATGAGAGGAATAGTAGATTTGTTTGTGTCTCAATCCATTTCCATCACAGTTTTTGTGATTGATATTAATTATTTTTAAATAATTATTTTTGTTTATAAGATTTTTCACGTTACATTATATTTATAATAATTATATAATTCACTATTGTATATATACATTTGATATTACACAATAGGGAGATAGATTTGTGGTCCTTTTTGTTCTGTATGCTATCTGGCTACTCGGATGACCGACAGGACTTTCGATTAACCTGTTGGTGCGACTGGAGTACATTTATATGGTATCGAACCAGAGCCATTAAAGACAGGGGGTATGTTTAATGATACCATTGGGATTAATAATATAGATTTACGTCCTGTAGACAATAAACAAGGTTCTTTCTTTTTCTTTGAGGCCTTTTTTATGCTGCTCTTTTATTTAAATTTCCGAATAGAGATGGTTAGATTAATGTCCCCTTACGTGGCTGGATTTTTTGTTTCCGTGCTGTTTTTAAAGAAGATTGGTTACTGAATGCCCATAATTAAGATGGCGCTTTCAGCCCAACTCTCGCGTCTCAGAATGAGGTCTCTATTTATGTTGGTGCGTCAGTGCGTTGCCCGTTCCCCATTGAAAACATCACCTGTGATGAAACGCATCTGGGAGGGCATACAGTGACGTTACCACCCTACACGAGAGGAGGACGGGCTCCCGAATTTGCCGGCCGGATTTATTTTTATGTGAATTGAAACAATTTTTATGTAAGTGCATTTCTTTTTTATATTAAAATATACGAATGGTTTTACACTATGAGCAGTCTCTTTCCTCTTTGAGCCTATGCACTGCCATTTAAAGTACGATACTATCCTGTGAAATCCTCCAGAACATCAAAGTGGCTTCTTGGGAATGAGGTCTCGTTCCTGTGAGATATAAGGACCCCTGGTATAAGCTAAAGGCTGCTGATGGGTCATATCTAAATACTCCTTACACTTTGCCATCTAGTAAGTGCAACCTTATCTCGGTGGTTGGGCACTTACTATTATATATGTGTGGAGTCACTGTGGTGTTAAGACAAGAGTAACCAGTCTGGATTTAGTTATACACTTTTTTTGTGAAGGACTCTTTTTTATGTTATATTTCTTTTTAGTATTTGGCACAGCTTCATCTATGTTTGAGCTGTGGCCTCGATTTGTGTTTTTTCTTATTTTTTCCTTTTAAATTTTTGGTTTAGCGCAGTATTTTTCTTTTGTATATTCACCAATGAACAATGACTAGGGGGGGTCTCATGGGTGTGTCTGGGCAGGGGCAGTGTGTATGATTTCCCACCCCCTGTCTCTGTAAGCTATTATCTCCAGGTGGACAATGTCTGGTCTTTAAATCATAGATCCTGTCCGATCATAAAGCACCCAACGGGTCCCATTTTTACCGCTGGTGTGAATCCATATTTTGCATTGTTTAGAGAACAATGCATACCCGGGATTATACTACCGTCCCTGTGGATAAGAGATTATCTGCAGGGGCATGCCACGGCCCCCCAAATGTGTTTATCAGGCACACTGGGGTGACACGAGTACATCCGCTAAACCGATAATGTCTTTGCAGAGTGAACATGATCGTTCGAGATGATCGTTCTGTGTGTTGCACAGGGGCCCTTCACTGGCAGACATATCTCCACTCTGCAAACACTTCTCTACATCCCCAAGGAGCTTTTCACTACCAGACAGATCTCAACCAGTGTCAGTCTGCCCCAGTCAACTCTTTAGAGTGGGCTGCGGGAAAACTAACACTGGCAGACACTATGACAATACATATTAAATACATATACATATTAATTACATCTTCATAAAATTTACACAACGGTTCCTCCTCTTTGTCATATGCTCCCATGTGTTCCTCGATGAATCTTGATCTTCTTCTTACACCTGGAAATGAATCAGTCCTTACAATCCATATGAGACCATAAAAAGGAAAACACAGCTTGACTTGTAGACTCCGTTCTTCAGGAGGGATGCCTTAGAGGAGGATGTGAAGGCTTCGGGGCATCTCATCTCAGAGGAAGATGTGGTCATCTGCTCGGGCTCTGTTCACTCGTCCAATCAGGCAACAGTAACACCTTATTACGGCATATAAAAGGAATATAAACAAAAACATCATGAGTATATGTACCACTACTTCCTTCAACCATTATCTGCTGAAAAATAAAAAAATCCCCAAAGATTCTCAGACCCTTAAACGGATTCCAACCTTCACTAGCTATAGCTCTGGCTTTGCCTTGCAGGAATCTAAACCTTATCCATAATGGGCTTGAACTTTGTCACTAGTATCATCGATCCAGGTACAACAATCTTTACCTATGAATTCACAGAAACCCCCCTCGGATGACAGCAGATAGTCACGGGCCATCTTTTAATAGAAAGGTCTTGATCTGCAATTGTTCCTGTGGGGTCTTCCTTGTAGCTTCAACAGTTACATTGAACATCCCATCTACACTGGATGAGAAATTGTTCAATTATTTCATAAGCTCAAGCCCCCACCCAGTACAAGCAGGAAACCTTGCCCAGACCTTGTCAGGGTTTTTGAACAATTCCCTTATAACTGTCCCTGTCATTCTTACCTTCTCTCGCGCCATCAGATCCTCGGCCTGGACATAAAATGCTGGGACGAGTTTCACCAGCAGGCATGAACCTCTTGCGTTAGGGGGAATTACCTTATAAGCTGTAGACCCTCATTAATACCAAACTAAAGTTTAAGCACAATTGTGGGCTACCTAGTTGTCCTGATGCCAAAGCTGGCAAGAACCAGAGCTATTGTTAAAACTATAAATAATTTTACCCTCTAGAAATGTATCATTGAATTATATTGACAACTTTTTTACTAGTTTGTCAAAACTCCTCATACCAATATGAACCTCCTATATATCATGTACCGATGTCAACGCTGGGGTACTAAAGCTTGTGGAGATTCAGAGTAGACCCAACAATTGGTCCTGTTCGCTTTCTTAGCTAGTTGGAGAATAAACTTTAAACAATAAGTTAGGGTGCTTTTCATCGTTACCCTTGCAAAAATATACTAAACTAAAACATATAAATAAAAAAAATACTCCTCATCCTTTGGTGTAGTTGAGCAGCTTATTGCAGTGGCTGGCATGGATCAAGTTGTCTCGTTCATCAAGCTTCTTTACAATGACCCAGTCACCTGGTTGGAATGAATGTAAATCGGTTATTGTGTCGGGGTCCAGAAGGGACTCATGAACCCTGTGGAGGACCTTTTGAATTCATGTTACAGTGACTGCACCCACACCATCAGCTGAGAATGTCGACAGCTGCTGAGGAAAGTACAACCCCGTTTTTGGTTGACCTCCAAACAAACCTAACTCAATGACAGTAGTCACTGCATAACCTGTGCATGGCTTACCATCTGTGGTGTAATACCTAGAACCATTGACAAAAAGGTTCTTAGCATCTGGGATGGGAGCCTCCTTCACTGGACCTCTGCTTGCTGATTCAAATTACATCAAAGAAAGATAGTTGTGGAACATGTCATCCTACTAGGTCACAAACTTGGCTAGAATTAGAGTGGTTAGTATTTTTGGTTTGAAAATTGTGATTCTCACCATTATCTTCCTCATTACAAACTGGAGGAAGAAAGGCAGGGTTTAGAATGGTGCAGAAAAATACAGATGAAACAGTGAAATAGCCTATGATACTTTTACCTACTTAGGCGTGTGTATTTCTGCATGTGTACAGCTATCTACATACACCTGCTTTCTATGTACACACACTTTCAGAAACTCCTTGGACCTGAAAAGATACTTATAAACAAAAGTTATTACTCTATCCATATTTAACCTGCAAAGAATGGTAAACAATACAACATTTGTGTACATTGGCAAATTGTCACTGACATTCCTCAAAACCGACAACAACTAAACCCTTTGTAACCCTTACGTTCAAGTTACTACAAAAATACAACAGCCATGACACGTAGGAGGGCTGCCACGGTAGCTTCAAACATATTATTACATACAATGAGAAGACTAAAACATGAGAGAAGCAATCTTTATTGATATAACAATAGAGCATGATGGTTTCACAATCGACCAATCAAGCACAGGCATTCCTTCAAACAGGAGGGGTTATAAACAACCAATGAACAATGACTAGGGGAGTCTTATGGGCGTGTCTGGGCAGGGGCATTGTGTATGATTTCCCGTCCCCTTTCTCTGTAAGCTATCATCTTTAGCTAGACGATGGCTCGTCTTGAAATCATGGATGCTGTTTGACCATAACGCACCCAAAGGGTCCCATTTTTCCATTGCTGTGAATCCTTTTTCTGCATTATTCATTGAACAATGTATGCCTGGGATTATACTATCGTCCCTGTGGATAGAAGATTATCTGCAGGGGCACGCCATGGCCCCCCAAAATGTGTTGCTCAGGCACAGTGGGGTGACACGAGCGTACATCGGCTAAACCGATAATGTATTTGCAGAGCGAACACATCTGCCCCAGACGATCGTTCTGTGCATCGCATCCTTTGCTGGCAGACATATCCCCACTCTGCAAGCACTTCTCTACATCTTCAAGGAGCTTTTCACTACCAAACAGATCTCAACCAGCGTCAGTCTGCCTCAGTCCCCTCTTTAGAGTGGGCTGTGGGAGAACTAACCCTGGGAGACATTATGACAATACATATTAAATACATCTTCATAAAATTTCAACAACGCTGGGGACTCAGACAAAAGGGAGAACTCTAGGGAATTGGACAAAAGAGGAACTCTGGGTAATCGAACAAAAAGGGGGAACTCTGGGGAAAATCAGACGAAAGGGAGAAGGAAAAACTCTGGGGAATCAAACAAAAGGGAGAACTCTGGGGAATCGGACGAAAGGGAATCGGACGAAAGGGAGTACTCTGGGGAATCGGACGAAAGGGAAAGCTCTGGAGAATCGGACGAAAGGGAGATTTCTGGGGATTCTGACAAAAGGGAGATTTCTGGAAAATTGAACCAAAGGGAGATTTCTGGGAAATCGAACAAAAGGGAGAATCAGACAAAAGGGAGAACTATCCAGAAATAGACTGGGCGGAGGGAACTGTGCATTCATCTAAGGCTCACCAGTTCCTAAATGTCTTGTAGGACAATTTTATGGGTCAAATGGTAGACACACACACTAGAAATAAAGATTTACTGGATCTACTTATTAGAAAATTGGAAAAAAATCTGCGCTTAGTAAGAAAATAAAAAAAATCAGCAGCTGAACACCATAACCAGGATACTGGGCACAAAGAAAATAAAAGAAAAAAAGTGCAGCGCTTGGCCACTAAATGTGAATGTGACCTAAAAAACAAAGCAAAAGTGCAAAAAATATATATCAGAAAAAAGCTGTGAAACCGAATACACAAATACTGTGAAAAAAATATTATGGATTTTTTTTTTTTTAACTCAAGTGTCCAATGAATTCATATAAAAAACAAATTGTGAGTTCAAATGCCCATATGTAAATTAATACAAAAATATAAGTAATGTCCAGTGTATATAAAAAAGTAACTGTAGAAATAACTGAAACTTGTTTATTCAATGAAATTGTACTTGACCACGTGGACCCGTCACCTCTAAACACCACTGGTAAGCCTCCATCTATTAGTGGTGTTTAGAGGTGACGGGTCCACGTGGTCAAGTACAATTTCATTGAATAAACAAGTTTCAGTTATTTCTACAGTTACTTTTATATATACACTGGACATTACTTATATTTTTGTATTAATTTACATATGGACATTTGAACTCATAATTTGTTTTTTATATGAATTCATTGGACACTTGAGTTAAAAAAAAAAAAAATCATAATATTTTTTTTCACAGTATTTGTGTATTCGGTTTCACAGCTTTTTTCTGATATTTTTTTTGCACTTTTGTTTTGTTTTTTTAGGTCACATACACATTTGGTGGCCAAGCACTGGACCTACTTATTACCACCAATACAGACCTAATCACAGATGTGGAAATACAGGGCAATTTAGGTAAAAGCGATTGCAGGTCAATTGGCTTCAGTATAAATCACACACATAGGACACATAAGGGGAATACAAAGACACTGAATTTCAAAAGAGCCAACTTCCCTGAACTACAAACCTTGCTAGAAGGCATAAATTGTGATAACATCTTAGAAACAAAGAACACGGAGGAGAAATGGGTTTGCTTTAAGAGCATATTAAATAAGGTCATTAGCCAATGCATCCCATTGGGTAATACATTTAAAAGAGGGAACAAAGGTCCTGGATAGCTCAACTCCAATGTAAAAATGTATATAAAAGCAAAAGAGAATGCCTTAAAAAAATACAAGGTTGAGGGATCGTCATTAGCATTCAGACTTTATAAAGACTACAACAAGAAATGTAAGAGTGTAATTAAAACTAAATTGATGCACTAGCTCACATACCCTCCAAAATGTACATCACCACTGCGCTGCAGTTACCCTCTCCTATACCCTCAGCTGCCACTTATACAAATATTATATCAAATTAGTGCAATAGGGGGCATCGCTATCTGGCGAACTTAGTTGTGGATTAGCTTGAGATCTGGGTGACGTGCGGTGGCGCTGAACGGAGGAAAACAAAGGAGACCGTTTTAAGTACCCACACTGGCCTCTAATCGGCTGTGTGAGACCAAGTGTGAGGAGGGGTGAGAAGGAATCAATTTGTTTCTCTATTTAAAGGTCCACCGTGACCACCAATGCCCCAGGATACTTAGATACCTGAAGTGTTCAAGTGTGGAGTGGAGTGATTTATACTTTGGCTTGTTCATTTATTGTTCATGTGAGTGCATTGAATTTTGGTTTATTTGGATTAAAGTGCTTAACTGTATTACGCTATTGGAGGCTTCCGTTGTTATTCTCCCGCAAGGTATATATACATATGACTTGGTGAGAAGGGATCAAGATATATGAGCTTTGCAAGTCTGGTGGTACACAGTGGGCATCCATCTAGAGGATATAAAGCTTGTTTTGCCAAACACGTGAGTGTGAGGCTTATGAGTTGGTGAGTGCACCCACAACGGGGGTTTTTACGATCACAGATGGTGTGGTGAAGGAGCAAATACATTTTGCTGGACACTGATTATCACTTTTCACATGGACTATAGTATTCGGATTCTATTTATTTGGACTGATATATTTTTTTATTTGTTGATTCATTAATTTTGAGTACTTTTGTTTAGATTGATTAATATTTTTTCATAATTTTTTGCACTGGAATATTTTGAGTAATTATTAAGGTATATATATTTTTTGGGGGATATTTATATATATTTGCATGTTTAGCACTTTTTATATATATTTACGGTATACATGTGAATGTTATTGTTATTTTTATTTTATTTTTAGGCAGGATGAGGTTAAGAATTCACCTATTGAGGGCTACGTGTCACATAAGAGTGTAATAAAGACGGCTAAGATAGAACATGAAAGAAACATAATGGAGGAGAGCAAAAAAAAATCCCAAGAAATTCTTAAAGTATGTAAACAGTAAAAAAGGGAGGACAGACAATATTGGCCCCATAAAGAATGAGGAAGGACATCTGGTTACAAAGGATAGGGAGATGGCGAAGGTATTGAATTTATTCTTCTCCTCAGTCTTCACAAGGGAATTGTGGGGCTTCAGTAACCAAAACTGCAGTGTTTACCCTCATGACACATCACAAGAAGCACATCTGTGGTTAAAAGAGGACAGAATTAAAATTAGACTTGGGAAACTTAACATTAATAAACCACCGGGACCAGATGGCTTGCACCTGAGGGTACTTAGGGAACTCAGTCAAGAAATTGCCAGACCATTGTTCCTAATTTTTACTGACAGTCTACTGACTGGAATGGTACCAGCTGATTGGAGAAAAGCCAACGTAGCACCAATATTTAAAAAGGGTCCAAAATATATCACTGGGAATTACAGACCAGTTAGCTTAACATCAATAGTATGTAAACTCTTGGAGGGGATGATAAAGGACTATATAAGATTTTAGTAATGAGAACGGTATCATTAGCAGTAATCACCATGGATTCACGAAGAATCATTCTTGCCAAACCAATCTATTAACCATCTATGAGGAGGTGAGTTGCCATCTAGATAAAGGAAGGCCCATAGACGTGGTCTATCTGGATTTTGCAAAAGCATTTAACACAGTTCCCCATAAACATTTACTGTAAAAAATAAGGTCCATTGGCATGGACCATAGGGTGAGTACATGGATTGAAAACTGGCTACAAGGAGGGTGGTGATAAATAGGGAGTACTCGGAATGGTCAGGCGTGGGTAGTGGGGTCCCTCAGGGTTCTGAGCTGGGACCAATCCTGTTTAATTTGTTCATAAATGACCTGGAGGATGGGGTAAACAGTTCAATCTCTGTATTTGCGGAAGATAATACTAAGCTAAGGGCAATAACTTCTCCGCAGGATTTGGAAACCTTGCAAAAAGATGTGGTAAAGTTGATCCGGGGAAAATCCAATTTCCTCTCGGGGGATCAGGAAGGATTTTTTTCCCCTGCTTTAGCAAATTGGATCATGCTCTGCTGGGATTTTTTTCCTCTCCTCTGGATCAACTGTGGGTATATAGTTGGGTATATGGAATTGTATGATATTATTATTATAATTTTTTTGTGGTTGAACTGGATGGACTTGTGTCCTTTTTCAACCTGACTAACTATGTAACTATGTGAACAAATTAATGGGGTGGGCAACTACATGGTAAATGAGGTTCAATGTAGAAAAAATATAAAATAATGCATTTGGGTGGCAAAAATATGAATGCAATCTATACACTGGGGGGGAGAACCTCTGGGGGAATCTAGGATGGAAAAGGACCTAGGGGTCCTAGTAGATGATAGGCTCAGCAATGGCATGCAATGCCAAGCTGCTGCTAACAAAGCAAACAGATTATTGGCATGCATTAAAAAGGGTATTAATTCCAGAGATAAAACGATAATTCTCTTGCTCTACAAGACTCTAGTTCCGGCCGCAACTAGAGTATGCTGTCCAGTTCTGGGAACCAGTCCTCAGGAAGGATGTACTGGAAATGGAGTGAGTACAAAAAAGGGTAACAAAGCTAATACAGGGTCTGGAGGATATTAGTTATGAGGAAAGGTTGCAAGCACAGAACTTATTCTCTCTGGAGAACAGACGCTTGAGAGGGGATGTGATTTCAATATACAATTACCATATTGGTGACCCCACAATAGGGATAAAACTTTTTCGCAGAAGGGAGTTTAACAAGACTCGTGACCACTCATTAAAATGAGAAGAAAAGAGGTTTAACCTTAAACTAAGTAGAGGGTTCTTTACTGTAAGAGCAGCAAGGATGTGGAATTCCCTTTCACAGGCGGTGGTCTCAGCGGGGGGGGGCATTGATAGTTTCAAGAAACTATTAGATAAGCAACTGAACGACCGCAACATACAGGGATATACAATGTAATACTGACATATAATCACACACATAGGTTGGACTTGATGGTCTTTTTTCAACCTCACCTACTATGTAACTATGTAACTCTGGGGAATGGGATGAAAGGGGGAACTCTGGCGTACTGGACAAAAGGGATAACTCGGGGGACTCGGATGAAAGAGAGAAATCTGGGGAATCGGATAAAAAGGGAGTACTTTTGGGGAATGGGACGAAAGGGAGAAGTCTGGGGACTTGGACAAAAGGGAGAACTCTAGGGAATTGAATGAAATGGAGATCTCTGGGGAATGGGACGAAAGGGAGAACTCTGGGGAATGGGATGAAAAGGAGAACTCTGGGGAAACTGACGAAAGGGAGAACTCTGGGGACTCATACGAAAGGGAGAGCTCTGGAGACACATATGAAAGGGAGAACTCTAGGGACTCATACGAAAGGGAGAACTCTGAGGAATGGGACAAAAGGGATAACTCTGGAGACTTGGATGAAAGGGAGAACTCTGGGGAATCGGACAAAAGGGATAACTCTGGGGTCTCAAACAAAAGGAAGTACTCTGGGGACTCTGATGAAACGGAGATGTTTCTGGGGACTCTAATGAAAGGGAGATTTCTGGGGACTCTAATGAAAGGGAGATTCCTGGGAAATTGGATGAAAGGGAGTACTCTGGGGAATTGGACAAAAGGGAGTACATTGGGGAATTGGACAAAAGGGAGAACTCTGTGAAATTGGATGAAAGCGAGAACTCTGGGAAATTGGACAAAAGGGAGAACTCTGGGAAATCGGATGAAAGGGAAAACTCCTGGAAATCAGATGAAAGGGAGAACTCTGGGAAATTGGACGAAAAGGAGAACTCTGGGAAATTGGACAAAAGTGGGAACGCTGGGGAATGGGACGAAAGGGATAACTCTGGGGAATTGGACAAAAGGGATAACTCTGGGGACTCAGATGAAAGGGAGTACTCTGGGGAATTCAACCAAAGTTAGAACTTTCAGGAATTAGACAAAAGGGAGAACTCTGGGAAATTGGATGAAAGGGAGAACTCTGGGAAATTGGATGAAAGGGAGAACTCTGGGGAATCAGATAAAAGGGAGTACTTTTGGGGAATGGGACGAAAGGGAGAAGTCTGGGGACTTGGACAAAAGGGAGAACTCTAGGGAATTGAATGAAATGGAGATCTCTGGGGAATGGGACGAAAGGGAGAACTCTGGGGAATGGGATGAAAAGGAGAACTCTGGGGACTCATACGAAAGGGAGAGCTCTGGGGACTCATACGAAAGGGAGAACTCTGGGGACTTGGATGAAAGGGAGAACTCTGGGGAATCGGACAAAAGTGATAACTCTGGGGTCTCAAACAAAAGGGAGTACTCTGGCGACTCTGATGAATGGGAGATTTCTGGGGACTCTACTGAAAGGGAGATTTCTGGGGAATTGGACGAAAGGGAGTACTCTGGGGAATTGGACAAAAGGGAGTACATTGGGGAATTGGAGAAAAGGGAGAACTCTGTGAAATTGGACAAAAGGGAGAACTCTGTGAAATCAGATGAAAGGGAGAACTCTGGGAAATCAGATGAAAGGGAGAACTCTGGGAAATCGGATGAAAGTGGGAACTCTGGGGACTCATACGAAAGGGAGAATTCTGGGGAATGGGACGAAAGGGATAACTCTGGGGACTTGGATGAAAGGGAGAACTCTGGGGAATTGGACAAAAGGGATAACTCTTGGGTCTCAAACAAAAGGGAGTACTCTGGGGACTCTGATGAAAGGATGATTTCTGTCTGGGGACTCTGATGAAAGGGAGATTTCTGGGGAATTGGACGAAAGGGCGTACTCTGGGGAATTGGACAAAAGGGAGTACATTGGGGAATTGGAGAAAAGGGAGAACTCTGTGAAATCGGATGAAAGCAAGAACTCTGGGAAATTGGACAAAAGGGAGAACTCTGGGAAATCGGATGAAAGGGAAAACTCTAGGAAATCAGAAGAAAGGGAGAACTCTGTGAAATTGGACAAAAAGGAGAACTCTGGGAAATTGGACAAAAAGGGAGAACTCTGGGGACTTGAAGGAAGGGGAGAACTGTGGGAACTCAGACTAAAGGGAGAACTCTGGGGAATTCAACTTAAGTTAGAACTTTGAGGAATTGGACAAAAGAGAGAACTCTGGGGAATTGGACACAAGGGAGAACTCTGGGAAATTGGATGAAAGGGTGAACTCCGGGGACTCAAACGAAAGGGAGAACTATGGGGAATGGGACAAAGGGAGAACTCTGGCGTATCGAACAAAAAGGAGAACTCTGGGGAATTGGATGAAAGGGTGAACTCCGGGGACTCAAGCGAAAGGCAGAACTCTGGGGACTCGAACGAAAGGGAGAACTCTGAGGACTCAAACGAATTGGAGAACTCTGGGGACTTGAAAGAAAGAGAGGACTCTGGGGACTCGGACGAATTAGAGATATCTGGGGACTCGGACAAAAGGGAGATCTCTGGGGACTAGGACAAACAGGAGAACTCTGGGGAATTGGATGAAAGGGAAAACTCTGGGGAATCGGACGAAAGGGAGAACTCTGGGGAATTGGATAAAAAGGAGTACTCTTGGGAATCGGATGAAAGGGAGAACTCTGGGGTCTCAAACAAAAGGGAGTACTTCGGGGACTGTGATGAAAGGGCAATTTCTGGGGACTCTGATGAAAAGGAGATTTCTGGGGACTCTGATGAAAAGGAGATTTCTGGGGAATTGGACGAAAGGAAGTACTCTGGGGAATTGGAAAATAAGGAGTACACTGGGGAATTGGAGAAAAGGGAGAAATCTGGGATATTAGACGAAAGCGAGAACTCTGGGAAATCTGATGAAAGGGTGAACTCTAGGAAATCAGGTAAAAGGGAGAACTGTGGGAAATCGGACGAAAGTGGGAACTCTGGGGATTTGGACGAAAGGGAGAACTCTGGGGACTCGGACGAAAGGGAGAACTCTGGGGACTCGGACGAAAGGGAGAACTCTGGGGACTCGGACGAAAGGGAGAACTCTGGGGACTCGGACGAAAGGGAGAACTCTGGGGACTCGGACGAAAGGGAGAACTCTGGGGACTCGGACGAAAGGGAGAACTCTGGGGACTCGGACGAAAGGGAGAACTCTGGGCACTCGGACGAAAGGGAGAACTCTGGGCACTCGGACGAAAGGGAGAACTCTGGGCACTCGGACGAAAGGGAGAACTCTGGGCACTCGGACGAAAGGGAGAACTCTGGGGACTCGGATGAAAGGGAGTACTCTGGGGAATTCAACGAAAGTTAGAACTCTGAGGAATTGGACAAAAGGGAGAACTCTGAGGAATAGGAATAAAGGGAAAACTCTGGCGTATCGGACAAAAGGGAGAACTCTGGGAAATTGGATGAAAGTATGAACTCTGAGGACTCGAACGAAAGGGAGAACTCTGGGGAATGGGACAAAGGGGAGAACTCTGCTGTATCAGACAAAAAGGAGAAGTCTGGGGAATTGGATGAAAGGGTGAACTCCGGGGACTCGAACGAAAGGGAGAACTCCGGGGACTCGAACGAAAGGGAGAACTCCGGGGACTCGAACGAAAGGGAGAACTCCGGGGACTCGAACGAAAGGGAGAACTCCGGGGACTCGAACGAAAGGGAGAACTCCGGGGACTCGAACGAAAGGGAGAACTCCGGGGACTCGAACGAAAGGGAGAACTCCGGGGACTCGAATGAAAGGGAGAACTCTGGGGACTCGAACGAAAGAGAGGACTCTGGGGACTCGGTTGAAAGGGAGTACTCTGGGGAATTCAACGAAAGTTAGAACTTTGAGGAACTGGACAAAAGGGAGAACTCTGGCATATCGGACAAAAGAGAGAACTCTGGGAAATTGGATGAAAGGGTGAACTCCGGGGACTCAAGCGAAAGGCAGAACTCTGGGGACTCGAACGAAAGGGAGAACTCTGGGGACTCGAACGAAACAGAGGACTCTGGGGACTCGGACAAATTAGAGATATCTGGGGACTCTGAGGAAAGGGAGAACTCTGGGGACTCTAAAAAAAAGGGAGAACTATGGGGACTTGGACAAACAGGAGAACTCTGGGGAATTGGATGAAAGGGAGTACTATGGGGAATTGGATGAAAGGGAGAACTCTGGGGTTGCAAACAAAAGGGAGTACTCTGGGGACTGTGATGAAAGGGCGATTTCTGGGGACTCTGATGAAAGGGAGATTTCTGGGGACTCTGATGAAAGGGAGATTTCGGGGGACTCTAATGAAAGGGAGATTTTTGGGGAATTGGACGAAAGGAAGTACTCTGGGGAATTGGACAAAAAGGAGTACACTGGGGAATCGGAGAAAAGGGAGAAATCTGGGATATTAGACTAAAGCGAGAACTCTGGGATATTAGACGAAAGCGAGAACTCTGGGAAACTGGACAAAAGGGAGAACTCTGGGAAATCGGACAAAAAGGAGAACTCTGGGAAATCGGATGAAAGTGGGAACTCTGGGGACTCGGATGAAAGGGAGAACTCTGGGGACTCGGATGAAAGGGGAAACTATGGGGACTCGGATGAAAGGGGGAACTATGGGGACTCGGACGAAAGGGAGAACTCTGGGGATTCGGACAAAGGGAGAACTCTGGGCACTCGGACAAAAGGGAGAACTTTGGGCACTCAGACGAAAGGGAGAACTTTGGGCACTCAGACGAAAGGGAGAACTCTGGGGAATCGGATGAAAGGGAGTACTCTGGGGAATTCAACGAAAGTTAGAACTCTGAGGAATCGGACAAAAGGGAGAACTCTGGCGTATCGGACAAAAGGGAGAATTCTGGGAAATTGGATGAAAGCATGAACTCTGGGGAATGGGACAAAGGGGAGAACTCTGCTGTATCGGACAAAAAGGAGAAGTCTGGGGAATTGGATGAAAGGGTGAACTCTGGGGACTCGAACGAAAGGGAGAACTCTGGGGACTCGAGCGAAAGGGAGAACTCTGGGGACTCGAGCGAAAGGGAGAACTCTGGGGACTCGAGCGAAAGGGAGAACTCTGGGGACTCGAGCGAAAGGGAGAACTCTGGGGACTCGAGCGAAAGGGAGAACTCTGGGGACTCGAACAAAAGAGAGGACTCTGGGGACTCTGACTCGAATGAAAGGGAGGACTCTAGGAACATGAACGAAAGGGAGAGCTCTGAAGACTTGAACTAAAGTGAGAACTCTGGGGACTCGGACAAATTAGAGATATTTGGGGACTTGGATGAAAGGGAGAATTCTGGGGACTCTGACAAAAGGGAGATCTCTGGGGACTCGGACAAACAGGAGAACACTGGGGAATTGGATGAAAGGGAGTACTGTGGCGAATTGGATGAAAGGGAAAACTCTGGGGAATCGAACGAAAGGGAGATCTCTGGGGAATTGGATAAAAAGGAGTACTCTTGGGAATCGGATGAAAGCGAGAACTCTGGGGAATCATTGTTTCTTTTTTACTTGGAGTGTCTCTTTAAAAAAAGTATTCAAAACATACAAAGTAAATGAATGGATATGTAGCATTTCACATATATTATGTCTTCCTCAGTTGGATACGCTCGAACAAGTAGGGGAATCATTCAGTGGGATGGCTCGATGTCCTTATGATCCAAAACATGGAAATGTTGCTCTCTTTGCAGGTAAGCCCTGTAAAAATGTTAACCTTTGAATTCTGTCTCGTTTACATTTAACATTATAGCATATTAAACTGATGGCTTATGGTAAATGTTCATAGATACGTTTTGAACATGTAGAGCTAACCCCTGGAGGAGCTGGTTGGTATAACGGGTTCTCTGTTCTTTGCCACAACTCATGCCTTGGCTAAACACATCATACTCTTTTGGGCTATTGAGCGTCCTTCCAGCTTTTCATTATTATGTATCTTTAAACAACCCGTGTCTCCCGCATTTCCCCAATAAACAGACATAGTCACCTTTCTGATGTTGTTAGCTCCATCTCTCAAACTAACTGCCCTGCTCTCATCCTGGGAGCAAACTTTATTCATATAAACAGTAGAGCTTCATGGTTTCACAATTGACCAATCAAGCACAGGCATTCCTTCAAACAGGAGAGGTTATACAACAATGAACAATGACTAGGGGAGTCTTATGGGTGTGTCTGGGCATGGGCAGCGTGTATGATTTCCTGTCCCCTGTCTCTGTAAGCTATCATCTGTCCGACCATAATGCACCCAAAGACTCCCGCTTTTACCGTTGTTCATGAATCCCTATTCTGCTTTGTTCAGAGAACAAAGCATACCCAGACTATACTACCATCCAGTGTGGATGGGAGATTATCTGCAGGTGCATGCCACGGCCCCCCCCCCCGAATTTGTTGATCAGGCACACAGGTGTGACACGGGCGTACATCCACTAAACCGCTAATGTCTTTGTAGAGCGAACACATCCCCCCAGACGATCATTCTGTGCATCGCACAGGGGCCCTTTGTTGGTGAAGTAGAATAGTAAAGTATTGAACCAGGCAACACTTAAGCAATGCAGGTTTATTAACAGCTGATGACAAACAGGTTTATGTTCAAAGTATTACAAGATGCAGGTCTAATTTATACAGTTTCTTACAATGCAAGCATATTAGATATAGGTATTCTTATTCCCTAACCAAATTGAAACAATTGTGAATTGCTGTTACCTTGAAACAGAATGGGTCTTTTCTGCCAATTCTTGGGAACACGTCACCTGATAGTCCCCTCACAGAGTTCTGGGTTCCAGCTCCACCAAGTTCGTTAGAGAAATTCACCTGAGACCACACTCTGGAACAAGTTAAGAAGTCTTCTCTGACTTGTACGAGGAGACAAGTTACAGATATTTGCCTGTTGGTTCTGACCTTTATGACCCTTGCAATAGGGCAGCATACACAGAGTTCAGCCTTATGAGCTTCTATCTGACTTGTCTGACTCACAATTGTAGAGCTTGCATTTATATACCCTTTTTACAAGCCTTATCTTAATCATCTCTCCTACATGTGATTGTTTGCTAAGATCTACGTCAATGCAACTAATCATAAATCTGACACCTGTTCTACAACCAGACAAACTTAATTATTCCCAAAATTCCTATATGTTCATATGATGAGTGATTTATAACTGCTTTTGTCCAATTAAAAACACCTGTGCAGAGACAGTCTGGCACCAGCTGTCTTATCAAACTTTCCTCATCATAAGATTTAACTAAGTTCAAGAATTACAGATTTACGACTTATGCGAGAATGAACTTTCAATAACCCTACCAGATGTAGTATATGTGTTACTATATAATCCTATGTGTAAAAGTACTGTGTCACTTACAATATATATATATATATATATATATATATATATATATACACACAAAGCCAATTACTTATTCAATATTGTCTAATCATTAACATACATATATACAAATATATATATATATATATATATATATATATATATATATATATATATATATATTTATATTTATTTATATTTCCTTATTCAATGTATTTTAACAGTTTTAATGAGGGCTCAAGCAGACCTTTGTTTGGCCCTGTCAAACTTAATTTAATGTTCTTTACATAACTTTCCCGTATTCCACCTAATTATTTTAACCACCTGTTTTCTTATCTTTATTTGTCTGATTTATATGCTGTCAAGTGTTTTCTTTTCTAATTAGCGCTTACTTAAAAACTAAAACAATGGACTATCCCAATGAACTTTCACCCAGTAAACTATCTTATAGAAAGCATGAGAAAGAAGCAGAGAGTTCATTTAAAGTTCAACATTTAAAATGAAATCTTTCTAAATCTATCTGTCCCCCCTGTTGAGTAGGGATGAGCTTCGTGTTCGAGTCGAACGTATGTTCGACTCGAACATTGGCTGTTCGTCCGTTCGGCGAAATCCGAACACTTGGTCCGTTCGCGTCAAAATTCGCGTGGCGCTCACGGCCCACAATGCACTGCGATGGCGCAGTGCATTGCTGGCTCATGATTGGCCAAGCATGCACTGTGACTCCGCATGCTTGGCCAATCGCAGCGCCAGCAGCGAGGAGAGCCATGATTGGCCACAGGCAGGATGCCTGTGGCCAATCATAGCTCAGGCTGTGTAGTGCACGCCCCACACTATATAAGGCCGCCATTGCGGCGGCCTCGTGTAGTGTGTTGGCGTCTGAAGCAGTGGGTGTTCTGTGTACCTTCAACACAGTATACACCGATCGTTTTTGGCTGATTTCCTATCTTGCTGTTGTGTAGTGGTTATTGTCTGTGCCCTGACCGCAGTATACACCACTATATTCACTATTCACTTTACTATATTTATATATCTTTAATAATAGAGCTTGCAGTCAGTAGTGTTAGGAGATAGTGCGTGCTGTCTGCGTGCTCTGTACCCAGTAAATACCGCTATATCCACCTACATAGCTGTTCTCTATTTGAGCCCAATTGCCATCTGCAGGAGTTATTGGAAGTTGTCTGTGCCTCCAGCACAGCACAGTATAAATCTGTATATACTCCTTTATCTCTGCTGTTTTCTGGATATTGTCTGCGTGCCCTGACCGCAGTATACACCGCGATATTCACCTCACCTATATAGCTAGTGATCTATCTTTAATAATAGAGCTTGCAGTCAGTAGTGTTAGGAGATAGTGCGTGCTGTCTGCGTGCTCTGTACCCAGTACATACCGCTATATCCACCTACATAGCTGTTCTCTATTTGAGCCCAATTGCCATCTGCAGGAGTTATTGGAAGTTGTCTGTGCCTCCAGCACAGCACAGTATACATCTGTATATACCCCTTTATCTCTGCTGTTTTCTGGTTATTGTCTGCGTGCCCTGACCGCAGTATACACCGCAATATTCACCTCACCTATATAGCTAGTGATCTATCTTTAATAATAGAGCTTGCAGTCAGTAGTGTTAGGAGATAGTGCGTGCTGTCTGCGTGCTCTGTACCCAGTACATACCGCTATATCCACCTACATAGCTGTTCTCTATTTGAGCCCAATTGCCATCTGCAGGAGTTATTGGAAGTTGTGTGTGCCTCCAGCACAGCACAGTATACATCTGTATATACCCCTTTATCTCTGCTGTTCTATAAAAAAGGCATCTGCAGGAGTTAGTGGGTGTTGTGTGCCTCCAGCACAATATAAACTACCCAACTGCTGTTTTACCCAACTCCCTTCAGGCCATTACCATGTCTGGAAGGCCAGCAAGGAGAGGCAGACAGGCGCGAGCCGATAAAAGAGGGCAAGCAGGCTCTGTGTCTAGAGACAACAGTGCTGGTCGTGGACGCAGTGCATTGTCATCAGCACGTGGCCATGGGACATGCTTGTCCTTCTTTTCGGCAGCTGGACATGTTGAACCGCAACATGCCAACGACTTGGTAGAGTGGATGACGAAGCCCTCTTCATCCTCCTCATCCTCTCTCACCCAGTCTCAGGGTAGTAGCAAAGCAGCTGCCAACGCATCGTCTTCCCTCCTCTCAATGTCATCATCAGTGACTCCTTCCCTAGACCCACCACGTCCTCCTGAGGAGTCTCCTGAACTCTTTGAGCACAGTGTTGGGTACATGCTCCAGGAGAATGCCCAGTGTTTTGTGGGCTCTGATGATGACACTCAGCTAGAGGAAGGCAGTAGCGTGAGCGCAGAGAGAGGGGATGCTCAAGAAGGACAGCAATCTGGCAGTCATGTTCCACAAGCTGCAGCATACTGCCAGGTTTGCTACAGCGATGAACAGGGAGGGGATGATGAGGGCACTGACTCCACGTGGGTGCCTGGAAGGAGGGAGGAGGAGGAGGCACATGTCCAACGAGGCAGGATACCCTCCGGGGGCCAGCTTAGGGGCAGCACACCGACTGAATCACACCGCAGAGCTCCGCCTGTGCAGAGCGCTGCCTCTGCGCGTTATTCTAAAAGTTCTTTGGTGTGGGCCTTTTTTGAGACGACTGCATCAGATCGCACCGCTGCTATTTGCAACATATGTCTCAAGCGTATCTCACGTGGCCAAAACATCAGCCGCTTGGGCACCACATGCTTGACCAGACATATGTTGACCTGCCATGCAGCTCGTTGGCAAGCGCACCTCAAAGACCCACACCAAAGAACAAAGCGGACCTCTCCTTGCTCCTCATCAGCTGGCATCTCCAACCCCACTAGACCTTCAGTCCTCTCTGAAACCTGCTCTGAGAGGAATGAAGGTGTAGAATTAGGTGTGTCACAGCCAAGTGCTTCCGGGAACTCTGCTAGCGGTACACCCACGTCCGATTATAGCAGGCAAATGTCCCTGCCCCAGCTGCTGGACCGGCGGAAGAAGTTTACTCCCAGCCATCCACATGCCCAGCGGTTGAATGCTAGCTTGGCTAAATTGCTAGCACTTCAACTGCTGCCTTTTCAGTTGGTAGACTCGGCCCCCTTCCGTGAGTTTGTACAATGTGCGGTTCCTCAGTGGCAGGTCCCCAAATGCCACTTTTTCTCACGGAAGGCAATGTCCTTGCTTCGCTGGACAGGGCGGTCAGCGGTAAGGTGCATATTACCGCTGACTCATGGTCCAGCAGGCATGGACAGGGACGTTACCTGTCTTTCACGGCCCATTGGGTCACTCTTCTGGCTGCTGGGAAGGATGCAGGACAAGGTGCAGTAGTGTTGGAGGTTGTTCCACCACCACGCCTCCAAAATGCTACTATTGGTTGTGACACACCTCTCTCCTCCACCCCCTCCTCTTCTTCTTCCTCCATGGCCTCTTCCAGTACTCTGTCCTCAGAACAAGCGGTGCTTCGTAGGCGTTCCAGGGGCTACGCAAGTACGCAGGCAAAACGATGCCATGCCGTGCTTGCGCTGGTTTGTTTGGGGGACAGGAGCCACACTGGGGCGGATGTTTTGTCAGCTCTGCAGGGGCAGGCCGAGAGGTGGTTGACGCCACGCCAGCTTAAGCCAGGAATGGTGGTTTGCGACAATGGCACCAACCTCCTCTCCGCCCTCCGACAGGGACAACTGACCCATGTGCCCTGTGTAGCTCACGTCCTTAACCTGGTGGTGCAGCGGTTCTTGGGCAGGTACCCCGGCTTACAGGATGTCCTGAAGCAGGCCAGGAAAGTCTGTGTGCATTTCCGCCGATCATTTAATGCCTGTGCTCGGCTGGCTGAGCTCCAAAAGGAGTTGAACCTGCCCAAGAACCGCCTTATATGTGACATGCCCACCAGATGGAACTCAACATTGGCCATGCTGCAGCGGCTGCACACGCAGCAGAGGGCCATCAATGAGTACCTGTGCGACTACGGCACCAGGACAGGGTCAGGGGAGCTTGGTTTTTTCTCACCACGCCAGTGGGGCATGATCAGGGATGCATGCACTGTCCTGTCACCGTTTGAGGAGGCCACAAGGATGGTGAGCAGTGACAGTGCATGCATCAGTGACACTGTACCTCTTGTCCACCTCTTGGAGCATACGCTGCGTGGAATAATGGACAGGGCACTTGAGGCAGAACAGAGGCAGGAAGAGGAGGACTTCCTTGCCTCTCAAGGCCCCCTTTATCCAGAGGGGTGCCACCCATCACACAAGAAGAGGATGAGGAGGAGGAAGAGGAGGAGGAGGATGATTGTGTCAGCATGGAGGTGGAGGCTGGCACTCAGCATCAGCATCAGCAGCAGCAGCAGCAGCAGCAGTCTTGTAGGGATGATTTACAGTCCCAAGAAACACGTGGACTTGTACGTGGCTGGGAGGAGGTAGCTGCGGATCATGTTGTCCTTAGTGACCCAGAGGACTCCGGACCGAATGCCTCAGCTAACCTACGCTGCATGGCCTCCCTGATCCTGCAAAGCCTGTGGAAGGATCCTCGTATTCTTCGGATCAAGGAGAGGGACCATTACTGGCTGGCCACTCTCCTTGATCCACGGTACGAGGGTAAGGTTGCCGACCTTATCTTGCCATCGCAGAGGGAGCAGAGGATGAGACATCTCCGGGAGGCCTTGCAGAAAGGTCTGTGCAATGCGTTCCCAGAGACTGGGAGGTTACAAACTCCTGGTCCTGGACAACGTGTTGCTGAGGCATCGGTCAGAAGGAGCGGTGGAGAAGGTGGCCGTCTGACTGATGCTTTCAGACAATTTTTTAGTCCGCAGCCCCAAAGTATGATCGGTTCCAGCACCCATCGCCAGCGTCTGATTTACATGGTGCAGGAATACCTAGGGGCAAGGTCAGACTTGGACACCTTTCCCACCGAAAATCCTCTGGCTTACTGGGTCTTGAGGATGGATCACTGGCCAGAGCTTGCACAGTATGCAATTGAGCTACTGGCCTGTCCTGCATCCAGCGTTCTTTCGGAACGCACCTTCAGTGCTGCTGGTGGCTTTGTTACCGATCACAGGGTGCGCCTGTCCACCGAATCAGTTGATCGACTGACCTTCATCAAGATGAATCAGTCTTGGATCACCCACAGCTACCAAGCACCTGAAGCTGATGTAACAGAATAATTTTTTTTGAAATACCACATCCCTTCAAGACTGCCTATGCTGATGCTGAGTGACTGTCCTGTTATGTTGATTGTCTATCCTCTTCCTCCTCCGCTGATATGTTGGAAGAACATTTCTGGTTCTGGTTGATGCCATCAGCCCAATTTTTCTGCCCCTGTTTAACAGGGGCGTTTAAGTACAATTTTTGATGCAATGCTTTGCAGCAGGGCTAATTCCTGCAATAAAACTAGAGTATATGGAAGAGGTTGCAGTGTGGTGGCACCAGCACTAGTGCTTAAGGCCCAATTTTTCTGCCCCTGTTTAACAGGGGCGTTTAAGTACAATTTTTGATGCAATGCTTTGCAGCAGGGCTAATTCCTGCAATAAAACTAGAGTATATGGAAGAGGTTGCAGTGTGGTGGCACCAGCAGCAGTGCCTAAGGCCAAATTTTTCTGCCCCTGTTTAACAGGGACATGTAATTACAATTCTTGATATAATATTTCACAGAAGGGCCCCTTCCTGTGCCCACCCAGAGTAACGGTGAGGACTTATAGTGTTGTGGCACCAGCACCACAACCACCAAAGGTCAATTTTTCTACCACTGTTCAACAATGGCATGTAATTACAATTCTTGATATAATCGTTCACAACAGGGCGCTCCAGCGCCCACCAAGAGTCACTTTGAGGGCTTACAATGTTGTGGCAAAACCAACACCTTGTTCCGCCATTTCTGCAGAGCATATAGGGCAGGCCCCTACTTTCAAACATCCAACTTACAAACATCTCCTACTTGCAAACGGAAGGAGACAACAGCAAGTGAGATGAAAAAAGATGGACGACAAAACAAATTATACAGGGGTGATAACCCTTCCCTATGTTTTCCAAAAAGCTAAAAATCTTTTTTTTGACTGGAGCTACACTTTCAAAATGTACCAGTTGAAAATTACAAACAGATTCAACTTAACACAACAAACCTACACAGTCCCTGTCTTGTTTGCACCGCCTGTATACTGCTGTTCTGAGTATATAGGGCCTGGGGGCCACACGCATTTCCTTTTTTTAATATGGGTACAAGGTTCCCCTTAATATGCGTACAAGACCCAAATAGGCTGGTAATGGGCAGGGAGGGCTACCCATGCCATTTTTCTGAATGATTTTCAACCATATTGCAGGAACCAGATATAACATTAAAACCGCAAGCAGTTTTAAATGGTGTTATTTCCGTTTAATGTCATTTTGTGCAGGGACTGTTCTAAACACGGGAAACACGTGGCACTTCACAGGCATACTACAGAAACCCCCCAGGCACCATATTTACAGGAATATTTCACTTTTTTTTTTTTCACTTTAATCGTCATTAACCACTTCCCGACCGCCGCACGACGATGTACGTCGACAGAATGGCACGGGCAGGTATTATGGGCGTACCTGTACGTCCCTGCCTTCCCGCGGGTCGGGGGCACGATCGGGCCCCCGCCCGGTGCCTGCGGCGGTCGGTATTCGTTCGCGAGCGATCCGGGATGAGGGGGCGGCCATTCATTCATGGCCACCCCCTCGCGATCGCTCCCGACGAATAGAAATCCTTCGTGACATCACTTCCTCTCCTGTAATGTAAACACAGGAGAGGAAGTGATGTAATCTCTCCTCCGTGTCGGTATTTTTCATTCCGACACCGAGGAGAGAGGATCGGTGAGTTGCACCAACACGACACTTCACAGTAGAACATGCCAGGCACACTCACACCCCCCGATCACCCCCCCAATTACCCCTGCCCCCCAGTCACAGTGACACCAATGTCATTTTTTTTTTTTTTTTGCATTGGTGTCATTTGTGACTGTAATAACTGTTAGGGCAGTTAGGGTTAGCCCCCTTTAGTTCTAATGTACCCCCCTAACCCCCCAATAAAGGTTTAACCCCGTGATCACCCCCCGTCACCAGTGTCACTAAGGCTGGGTTCACATTGCAGCGGTTTATGAGAACGAATGTGATTCGCACCGCACTGCAGTGCAAATCACATCCGATCTCTGTGCGATTCGAGTTCAGCCATACAGATAGTATGGCTGAATTCGCATCGCACCCGCCGCACCCGCCGCAAATTCGCACGGGACCCTTTTTTTGGCCCGCAGCAGAATCGGATCGCATGGGTGTTCACACCATGCGATCCGAGTTTGCAGATCGCACTGCGATATGCGAACTGATCTGGGGGTGTCATTAACATTTCACTGACACTCCCAGCAGTTCGCATAGGGCAGTGTGAACTGCCGCCGGGAGGCATGCGATGCGGGAACCCGCCGCGGATTTGTGGCGTTCCCGCATCGCTCCAGTGTGAACCCAGCCTAATAAGCGATCGTTTTTCTGATCGCTGTATTAGTGTCACAGGTGACGCTAGTTAGGCAGGTAGGTATTTAGGTTCGCCGCAGCTTTTTATAGCGCCAGGGACCCCCATATACTACCGCATAAAGCCCCCTGATTGCCCCCTAGTTAACCCTTTCACCAGTGATCACCATATAACTGTTACAGGTGACGCTGGTTGGTTAGTTATTTTTTTATAGTTTCAGGGCACCCGCCATTTATTACCTAATAAAGGTTTAACCCCCTGATCACCCGGCGGGTGTCATTTGTGACTGTAATAACTGTTAGGGCAGTTAGGGTTAGCCCCCTTTAGTTCTAAGGTACCCCCCTAACC
The DNA here is from genome assembly GCF_037356315.1 of Lithobates pipiens. Lineage (NCBI taxonomy): Eukaryota > Metazoa > Chordata > Amphibia > Anura > Ranidae > Lithobates > Lithobates pipiens. The sequence continues at coordinate 158,349,342 of NW_027507718.1, read as the reverse complement.
CCCCCAATAAAGGTTTAACCCCGTGATCACCCCCCGTCGCCAGTGTCACTAAGGCTGGGTTCACATTGCAGCGGTTTATGAGAACGGATGTGATTCGCACCGCACTGCAGTGCAAATCACATCCGATCTCTGTGCGATTCTAGTTCAGCCATACAGATAGTATACAGATAGTATGGCTGAATTCGTGTCGCACTCGCCGCAAACTCGCACGGGACCCTTTTTTTGGTCCGCAGCAGAATCGGATCGCATGGGTGTTCACACCATGCGATCCGAGTTTGCAGATCGCACTGCGATATGCGAACTGATCTGGGGGTGTCATTAACATTTCACTGACACTCCCAGCAGTTCGCATAGGGCAGTGTGAACTGCCGCCGGGAGGCATGCGATGCGGGAACCCGCCGCGGATTCGTGGCGTTCCCGCATCGCTCCAGTGTGAACCCAGCCTAATAAGCGATCGTTTTTCTGATCGCTGTATTAGTGTCACAGGTGACGCTAGTTAGGCAGGTAGGTATTTAGGTTCGCCGCAGCTTTTTATAGCGCCAGGGACCCCCATATACTACCGCATAAAGCCCCCTGATTGCCCCCTAGTTAACCCTTTCACCAGTGATCACCATATAACTGTTACAGGTGACGCTGGTTGGTTAGTTATTTTTTTATAGTTTCAGGGCATCCGCCATTTATTACCTAGTCTCACTAGTGTACCCCTAAATTTAGGGGTGTCTACTTTCCAAAATGGGGTCATTTGGGGGGGGTTTGTGCCATCTTGGCATTTTATGGCCTTCAAAACTGTAACGCCCTTAGAAAGCCTGAAGGCGGTGCTTGGTTTTCGGGGCCCCGTACGCGGCTAGGCTCCCAAAAAGTCCCACATATGTGGTATCCCCGTACTCAGGAGAAGCAGCAGAATTTATTTTGGGGTGTCATTTCACATATGCCCATGGCATGCGTGAGCAATATATCATTTAGTGACAACTTTGTGAAAAAAAAAAAAAAAAAAAGTTTGTAATTTTCCCGCAACTTGTGGCAAAATATAAAATATTCCATGGACTCAACATGCCTCTCAGCAAATAGCTTGGGTGTCTACTTTCTAAAATGGGGTCATTTGTGGGGGTTTTGTGCCATCTTGGCATTTTATGGCCTTCAAAACTGTAATAGGTAGTGAGGAGTGAAGTCAAATATTTACGCCCTTAGAAAACCTGAAGGCGGTTCTTGGTTTTCGGGGCCCCGTATGCGGCTAGGCTCCCAAAAAATCCCACACGTGGTATCCCCGTACTCAGGAGAAGCAGCAGAATTTATTTTGGGGTGTCATTTCACATATGCCCATGGCATGCGTGAGCAATATATCATTTAGTGACAACTTTGTGAAAAAAAAAAAAAAAGTTTGTAATTTTCCCGCAACTTGTGGCAAAATATAAAATATTCCATGGACTCAACATGCCTCTCAGCAAATAGCTTGGGGTGTCTACTTTCTAAAATGGGGTCATTTGTGGGGGTTTTGTGCCATCTTGGCATTTTATGGCCTTCAAAACTGTAATAGGTAGTGAGAAGTGAAATCAAAAATTTACGCCCTTAGAAAGCCTGAAGGCGGTGCTTGGTTTTCGGGGCCCCGTACGCGGCTAGGCTCCCAAAAAGTCCCACATATGTGGTATCCCCGTACTCAGGAGAAGCAGCAGAATTTATTTTGGGGTGTCATTTCACATATGCCCATGGCATGCGTGAGCAATATATCATTTAGTGACAACTTTGTGAAAAAAAAAAAAAAAAGTTTGTAATTTTCCCACAACTTGTGGCAAAATATAAAATATTCCATGGACTCAACATGCCTCTCAGCAAATAGCTTGGGGTGTCTACTTTCTAAAATGGGGTCATTTGTGGGGGTTTTGTGCCATCTTGGCATTTTATGGCCTTCAAAACTGTAATAGGTAGTGAGAAGTGAAATCAAAAATTTACGCCCTTAGAAAGCCTGAAGGCGGTGCTTGGTTTTCGGGGCCCCGTACGCGGCTAGGCTCCCAAAAAGTCCCACATATGTGGTATTCCCGTACTCAGGAGAAGCAGCAGAATTTATTTTGGGGTGTCATTTCACATATGCCCATAGCATGTGTGAGCAATATATCATTTAGTGACAACTTTGTGTAAAAAAAAAAATTTTTTTTTTGTCATTATTCAATCGCTTGAGGCAAAAAAATAAAATATTCAATGAGCTCAACATGCCACTTATCAATTTCCTTAGGGGGTCTACTTTCCAAAATGGGGTCATTTTGGGGGGGTTTTGTACTGCCCTGCCATTTTAGCACCTCAAGAAATGAGATAGGCAGTCGTAAACTAAAAGCTGCGTAAATTCCAGAAAATGTACCTTAGTTTGTAGATGTGACAACTTTTGCGCAAACCAATAAATACACAATTATTGACTTTTTTTTTACCAAAGACATGTGGCTGAATACATTTTGGCCTAAATGTATGACTAAAATTGAGTTTATTGGATTTTTCTAATAACAAAAAGTAGAAAATATCATTTTTTTTCAAAATTTGCGGTCTTTTTCCATTTATATCGCAAAAAATAAAAATCGCAGAGGCAATCAAATACCATCAAAAGAAAGCTCTATTTGTGGGAAGAAAAGGACGCAAATTTTGTTTGGGTACAACATTGCATGACCGCGCAATTACCAGTTAAAGCAGCGCAGTGCCAAATTGTAAAAAGACCTCTGGTCATTTACCAGCAAAATGGTCCGGTCTGAAAGTGGTTAAAATCAGTGCTCCCGCCAAAACGGCCATTTTTAAAAACATTTTAGGCATTGACCCATGTCCCCTGGGGCAGGAGCCAGGTCCCCAAACCCTTTTTAGGACAGTATCTTGCATATTAGCCGTTAAAATTAGCACTTTTCATTTCGAACGTTCGAGTCCCATAGACTTCAATGGGGTTCTAACGTTCGTAACGAACGTGGGGTACGTTCGAAAGTTCTGGTGCGAACCGAACCGGGGGGTGTTCGGCTCATCCCTACTGTTGAGTCATAAGCCTCACAGCAATTACAGTACAGATCACCCACCATGCCCAACAGAGACCCCATGCACCCGACACTTATCACATAAATTGTCAGAAAAAAAAACATTAAATTGTCCAAAAATAAAAATAAATTGTCCAAAAATAAAAATAAAATCAGTCCAATCAAAAATACACTGTATCTTCTTCTGTAGCTGCAAAGTCCTTCTCCATATGTGGCACGGAAGACATAATTGTCAGTCTCAGTGGTATCATGATCATCCTTGCCACAACTTCTTGCAACAGGCAACAGTTACTAGACATGTGCGATTCGTTTCGCGTGAATCTCAAATTCGTACGAATTTCCCCAAATTCGTACGTTTGGAAGGATCCGAAATACGAAATGCCATGCGTCTGAATTCTGTACGCAATACGAACTTTTGTTTACGAATTTCAGATTTCGGATCAGTTGTCGTTGCATCGACGACTCAGTCATTATGCTTATTATGAGGGGCTCCCACCGTCCCTGTGTTATGCTGACTTACTCCTGGGGCTGTACCTCTGCTGTGCTCATTATGAGGGGCTCCCATCATCCCTGTGCTATGCTGACTTCCTCTTGGGGCTGCTTATTATGAGGGGCTCCCACCATCCCTGTGCTATGCTGACTTCCTCCTGGAGCTGCTTATTATGAGGGGCTCCCACCATCCCTGTGCTATGCTGACTTCCTCCTGGGGCTGTACCTCTGCTGTGCATATTATGAGGGGCTCCCACCATCCCTGTGCTGTGCTGACTTCCTCCTGGGCTGCTTATTATGAGGGGCTCCCACCATCCCTGTGCTGTGCTTACTTCCTTCTGGGGCTGTACCTCTGCTGTGCATATTATGAGGGGCTCCCACCATCCCTGTGCTGTGCTGACTTCCTCCTGGGGCTGCTTATTATGAGGGGCTTCCACCATCCCTGTGCTGTGCTGACTTCCTCCTGGGGCTGTACCTCTGCTGTGCTCATTATGAGGGGTTTCCACCATTCCTGTGCTGTACTGACATACTGAGCACAGCAGGGGTACAGCCCCAGGAGGAAGTCAGCACAGCACAGGGATGGTGGGAGCCCCTCATAATAAGCAGCCCCAGGAGGAAGTCAGCATAGCACAGGGATGGTGGGAGCCCCTCATAATGAGTACAGCAGAGGTATAGCCCAGGAGGAAGTCAGCATAGCACAGGGATGGTGGGAGCCCCTCATAATGAGCACAGCAGAGGTATAGCCCCAGGAGGAAGTCAGCATAGCACAGGGATGGTGGGAGCCCCTCATAATAAGCAGCCCCAGGAGGAAGTCAGCATAGCACAGGGATGGTGGGAGCTCCTCATAATAAGCAGCCCCAGGAGGAAGTCAGCACAACACAGGGATGGTGGGAGCCCCGCATAACGAGCCCATGGCTGCCATGCACAGCTGCTCCAGTTTTGATCCCCCGCACTGTACGGGGTCACCAGGAATGTGCGGGTCACTGGAAATTGTTTGATGTTACCAAGCATGTGCTCTGAACACATCCCCGGTGACCCCAAACAGTGTGGGGTGATCAGGCGAAAACTGGACCAGCAATGCATGGCAGACAATCCGCTTATCTCTTTTATTTTCAAATCTTAATGGAACAAACTAAAGAGAAGCTGATTGGTTGCCATGGGCAACTGCTCCAGATTCTGTTCGCTTCAATTTTGATCAATTTCCCTAAATGTCTTTTTATCTGTTCTAGCAGTCATATGTGTAAATGAGAAGAATGGTGGGGGCACATCAGGGCACATTGGAGCACATCAGGGCACATTGGGGCACATCAGGGCACCTTGGGGCACATCAGGGCACATCGGGCATATCAGGGCATATTGTAGCACATTGGGACACATTGGGGAGCATCAGGGCACATTGGGGCACATCAGGGCATATTGGAGCACATCGGGGCACATCAGGGCACATCGGGGCATATCAGGGCATATTGGAGCACATTGGGACACATTGGGGAACATCAGGGCACATTGGGGAACATCAGGGCACAACGTTTACCAGCCAGCATGCAGAGTAGCGCAGGAAGCGTGTGTAATAAGTTCTCTCTCCGCTCCTGCCTTCCTCTGTTCCACCCTGAGGAGGTGGCTGTCCCTCACACTCCGATGGAAGTGGCCAGCCATCTTCCGACAAGAGTCCACCACTTTGGACAGCCTTCCATCGCTACCAGAAATGGTCTCCACCAACCGAAAACTGTCAGTTACCACCTGGTGGAGAAGGTGGGCTGAGCAGCGCACACCCACAAAGCTGCCATCCCTTACAGCCTTGACCATGTTGCTGCCTCCATCAGTGACAACATAGCCAATCCGGTAGTTGCTGTCTGCCTGTCCAAACCACTGCAACAACATTTTCTGCAGGGCTTGCAGGATGTTTTGCGCTGTGTGCTTTTCATCAAGCACCTCAGCGTGCAGGAGGAAGGAACGGTACCCATGTTTGTCAACTGCTGACGAGGATCCAGATGTTTGAACTACATCATGGGACACCTTGGCCTGCCACCAATGTGCCATCAGGGACAGGAAGGCATGCTGGGCACTACACGCACTCCACAGGTCAGTGGTCAGGTGCACTGCCTGTCCACCTGCCCTTCCAATCTCCTCCTTGAGAACCCCGACACAAGACCTGTATAAGGCTGGCACCACAGTTTGGCTGAAGGTCTTACGTGATGGCACACGGTACTGTGGTGCAACAGCCTGCATCAATTGCTTGAAGGGCTCACCTTCCAGGTGCTCCTCCAACTGCAATGAGCTGGCCAATCAGGCGTGTTATTTTATGCACATGCTCCCGAGACATACCCTTACTATGAAAGCCACCAAAATCTTCCAGGGTGGCCTGGCTGGGATGCGGGATGGTAACAGCATTCTTTTCTGCCTTATACTGGCTGGTGGTGCTGGCACTCATGGTGGCTGTGGCGGTGCCACTATTGGTTCCCCCTTTGGTGTTTGGAGGAGTGGCCATAATACTTTTCTCCCCTAACAGCACTGCATGGTGGTGCACACGCATGTGCTGGTTCATGCCACTATTACTGAGATGCCCTATGTCTCGGCCCCGGCTTACCTCCCTGCCACAGTGATTGCATTTGGCCTTCTGACCGACACCAATTCTTTTAAAATGCTGCCAAATGCTGGAACGGCAGCCACCACCTCGGACACTGCCTGATGGAATACCTTCCACTGCAGTGGTCACACTCTCTTTCTGAATTTCGGCAGGAGCGGGAGGAAGAGACCTGAACATCCCAGGTATTTTGGGTTCTGTGATGGATTGAGGTCTAATGGTTGCATTGGCCCATTCTGATGCTCGAGGCTTAGAAAGCACTTGGGCAGGGGTCTTTTCAGGAGAAAAAAGTAGTGGGGACTGAGGGGAGATACTTTCTGGGCTGTCGGTGGTGCCAACATGGGTAGAGGGCTGGAAATTAAATTTGTCTACAACAATGTCAGGAAAGCCTGCTTCCACCTCTTTCACATTGCCAAGGGAACAGTGATCATTAGAAGCAGTAAACTCTGTCTCCTTGCTGACCACTGCCAAGCTCCCTGTAGGGCTGATGGTGATGGCACTGGCAGCAATGGTGGTGGTGACATCATCGTGAGCCTCGGCCTCCTGACATGTTTCCTGCTGCATGGCCAGGATCTCCATCTTTGGCTGCACAAATGTATGTGCACTTGGAACCCCTTTGGCCTGCCCTCTTCCATAAAAGGTACCAATGGGCAGCATGTTACCAGCAGCAGTGGCAGAGGTGGTAGCGCCACTTTTGCTATGAATTGTGCTGCTTGTTCTAGGAGGTAAATCCTGAAACAGCTGGCAACATGCAAATGTCTGCTCTTTGCAAGGCTCTTTACCACCAGCAGTCTTCACTCCCAGTCGCCTCAGCTTTATGGGAGGTGAGCTGAGCTCAGAGGGCGCAGAGACAGAATGTCCCACCTGCTGCTCATGTACACAGCTCATAGCTCTCCCTCTCCCAGCAGCACTCTTACTGCTTTTTTGGCCTTCTTTGCTGCTCATTTTTCCTTTAAAAGTTAGAAAAATGTAGACAAAAAAAAATATGATTTTGATTGCAGCAAACTAACACCAAAATCACCAAATGTACAAAAAAATATTATACAAACAGAAAATAACAAAATATTAACTAAATGAAACAAGAAATGAAAAAAAAAAGATCTCTCAAAACCAACCAAAAAACGAAAAAAAAAAACAGAAACTAAACACTAAGAGATGATACACTTGCAAACTACAACAGATATAAACTAAAATGAACAATGAAAAACTAAGGATTGCAAAGATATTCGCTCAGATGCACAGACAAATAATCGTGTGATCTGCTCCACTACACTAATTAACCCACAAAGGGAAGTCTCATGATCGGGCCTGCCCTGTAGGCCTCAGCAGCAGAAGAAAACCTCTGATTGGTCAACCAAGTCACATGTTGTTTCCGTAGTAACGAAATTTGGACATATTGTCATATTGAGGTATATATTTTTTCCTTTAAATTCATCGTAAAGAACGTTCGTACACATTAACAAACCCAACGACAATTCGTATTTCGTACGAATTGAAATTGAATTTCGGACACGAAATACGAAGTACGAATTAATTCTAACACGAACCGGAACGGAACGAAACAAATTTATTGACGGCGCCCATGTCTAACAGTTACTCATCAACATCACATCAAGGATAACAGGGAAGAGGAACAATCCGTTTAGCTAGTGAATAAAAGCCAAGTATGTGGTTCCAGGGACCATTCAGCAGACTCAGTCCCATAAGGCTCTGCCTTTTCCTGCATGGGTCTTTTCAGCTTAGCCAAGTGCTTGATGTGTCTGGAGAGATATCCTTCTTCATCATCATTTGCTGGTCCAGTATCATAGCACAAGCTGCTTTGGATGCTGTAAGACACAAGTTCAGTGCATACCTGATACCTGTTCTGAAAAGGTACAAGTCTCAGATGATTCAGTTCCCCCTTTATTGCATGAAATCCTTCCTTTGTGGCAATTAACATTTGTAACAAGTTGCATCATGTCTTCTGTGATCATCTGATATTTGTCTAGATATAAAATACACTTTAAAATTATAGTAAAATAAAAAAAAAAAAAAAAAAAAAAATAGTCAGTGTCTGGATACAATAGGTCTCTGGCAAGTATTACAGGGCAACCTACAATGCAATGGCTCCTACACTATCATTTTATCTAATAACTTAATTTAGTGTGTTCCTTTTACTTCTACAACATCCGCTAAATTAATATACATGTATCTATATAGTTTTATCATAATACAATACTCTTATGCCCCATACACATGGTTGGAAATTCCAACGGAAAAAGTCTGATCAAATTATGTTGTCGAAAAATCCGATCGTGTGTGGGCTCTATTCGACTTTTTCTGTCGGAATTTCCGATGGAAAAAGTTTGAGAGCTAGATCTATAATTTTCCCACAACAAAATCCAATCTGACTTTTTATGATCGTGTGTAGAGAATTCCAATGCACAAAGTGCCACGCATGTTCAGAAGTAATTTGGATATGAAAGCTATTAGCTACTGGCCTCTACATAGTCCCGTCGTATGTGTATAATGGCACCTCATTCCGAATGATCAGATTTTTGGACAACTTTGTGCGACCGTGTGTATGCAAGACAAGTTTCGGGCAAAATCCGTCAGAAAAAAATCAGATGGATTTTGTGGTCGGAATGTCTGAACATGTGTATGGGGCATTAGAATATTCCTCAACATTATTAGTACATGTTTTCAGTATGAAGTATTTTATATAGACTATTCTTTTACATTTCCCAACCTATACTATATCCCATACAATAATTGTAAAATTGTTACAATTTCTTAACCTTGACTCAACCTATCAGTCACTACTACCCTGGTCATGTCATACTGTTAATATAGTCAGTCCAGATATTTCACTAGATTTAATTCTGCAGTCTTCCCACAAAGTTTAAAACATCATATTAAATAAATCTGTACACACATATATATCTTGCTTTTTGTATAAGTATCCCCCAACATATAAATGAGAGTTCTTGCAAATATCAAGATGTAAATACCATAACGTATCTTATAAAGCATCAACACCATACATTCTTAGCAAAATGCCATATTCAATATTTTACACCTCCCCACTTATTTTTTTATTTTTTCTTTCAAAAAATGATAAAACTATTTGTTTATAATGATTGAACATTTTCTCAAAGTGGAACTCTACTCATAAAAATGTGATAAAAATAATGTTCATTTAACAAGAAAAATACATTCCACATTAATTATTATGCTACCAGTTTACTGAAGCCCAGAACCTATGAGCAGCAGTAGAATTTCAGGCAGACTGGCCAGTGGATTTTAATCAGTGCAAAAAATAGAGCACAACTGAGTATGTGCTGAGCAGAGTGGATTTTAAACAGTATAGGCATTTTTTTTTTACTGTGTTTCATAGCTACACCCGCAAAAGGGGTAAAGCCTCAAGTGATCCAGCAGGAATTCATTTTCTGACCAAAGTTCCACTTTAAAGTGTTCACAATAATAATACTTATAGCATATATAACAATCAAAACAACTGTAATTCTCTACATACAGAGTATCACATACAAATATTTAAAATTGTCTATTACTGAAATACTTTTAATGTCTTTTTTCTGCAGCAGTCTCTTGTATGCATTCCACTTGCACTTTTCTTTTATCCAGAAGTAAATGAAGCATTAACCTGATTACAACAATTTTTTCAATTTGTTTCTCAACTGCTTAATGTGTTCCCCATAAAACATTACATATAAGAGCAGTTACAGCAAATATAATTCCTGACAGACACGGAGATTAACCACTTAACAACCGCCCATTGCCGATTAACGGCTTCAGGGCGGTTGTTTAACTCTGAGAGGCCGTTAATTAACGGCCTCCCAGAAATCTGCTCTCGCGCGCCCCCTGGGGCGCGCACACGAGAGCATCCGTGACCGCCGGGTCCACAGGACCCGGCGCATCACGGATCACGGTAAACGGCCGCTCAGCGCGGCCGTTTACCACGTGATCGCTCCGTCAAATGACGGAGTGATCACTTGTAAACAAACCGGCGTCATGTTATGACGCCGGTTCCTCCCTCCCCCTCTCTGTACCGATCGGTACAGCGGAGGGGGGAGAGATCGGTGTCAGCAGCGATGTGGGCTGCATCTGCAGTGCCCACATCGCTGCTCACCGAAAATTAACCCCTGGATTCCCTGCCAACACTCTGCAATACCCTGCCATTACTCTGCATTACTCTGCAATACCCTGCCATTACTCTGCATTACTCTGCAATACCCCCATTACTCTGCAATACCCTCATTACTCTGCATTACCCCCATTACTCTGCATTACCCCCATTACTCTGCATTACCCCCATTACTCTGCATTACCCCCATTACTCTGCATTACTCTGCAATACCCCCATTACTCTGCATTACTCTGCAATACCCCCATTACTCTGCAATACCCCCATTACTCTGCATTACTCTGCAATACCCCCATTACTCTGCATTACCCTGCAACACTCTGCATTACCCTGCAACACTCTGCATTACCCTGCAACACTCTGCATTACCCTGCAACACTCTGCATTGCCCTGCAACACTCCGCAATGCCCTGCAACACTCCGCAATGCCCTGCAACACTCCGCAATGCCCTGCAACACTCCGCAATGCCCTGCATGCTCCGCAATACCCTGCAACACCCCGCAACACCTTGCAACACTCCGCAACACCCTGCAACACTCCGCAACACCCTGCAACACTCCGCAACACCCTGCAACACTCTGCAACACCCTGCAACACTCCGCAATACCCTGCAACACTCCGCAACACCTTGCAACACTCTGCAATACCCTGCAACACTCTGCAACACCTTGCAACACTCTGCAATACCCTGCAACACTCTGCAATGCCCTGCAACACCCTGCAACGCCATGCAACACTCCGCAATGCCCTGCAACACTCCGCAATGCCCTGCAACACTCTGCAATGCCCTGCAACACCCGCCAATACCCTGCAACACTCTGCAATGCTCTGCAACACCCGCCAATACCCTGCAATGCAATACTCTGCAACGCCATACTCTGAGATACCCAGCCATACTCTGAGATACCCAGCCATAGTCGGTGATACCCTGCAATACCCAGCCATAGACATCCCCCCCCCCTCCCGCCGCCCTCCGGTGCTTCTACCGAATCGCTAATACGATCAAAGACAGAATCTTTTTTTTTTTTTTCAGGCTTCCCAGCTTAGAGGTGAGATGTGGGGTCTTATTGACCCCACATCTCACTGTAAAGAGGACCTGTCATGCCATATTCCTATTACAAGGGACGTTTACATTCCTTGTAATAGGAATAAAAGTGATCAAAAAAATTATTTTTGGGGAAAAAAATGTCAAACTAAAATAAATAAAGTAAAATGAACAATAAAAAAAATGTTTTTTTTTAAAGCGCCCCTGTCCCCATGTGCTCGCATGCAGAAGTCCCGCCCACATATGAAAACGATGTTCAAACCACACATGTGAGGTATCGCTGCGAACGTTAGAGCGAGAGCAATAATTCTAGCCCTAGACCTCCTCTGTAACTCAAAACATATAACCAGTAAAAAAAAATTAAATCGTCGCCTATGGGGATTTTTAAGTAGCGACGTTTGGCGCCATTCCACGAGCGTGTGCAATTTTGAAGAGTGACATATTAGGTATCTATTTACTCAGCGTAACTTCATCTTTCACATTATGGAAAAATTGGGCTAACTTTACTGTGTTTTTTTTTTTTTTAAGCCCAAAACTGTTTTTTTTTCCAAAAAAAAGCATTCGAAAAATTACTGCGCAAATACCGTGCGAGATAAAAAGTTGCAAAGACCACCATTGTATTCTCCAGGGTGTTTGCTAAAAAAAATATATATAATGTTTTGGAGTTCTATGTAATTTTCTAGCAAATAAATGATGATTTTTACATGTAGGAGAGAAATGTCAGAATTGGCCGGGGTGCTCCAGAACACCTGATGACGCTCCCTGCATGTTGGGCCTCTGTATGTGGCCACGCTGTGTAAAAGTCTCACACATGTGGTATCGCCATACTCGGGAGTAATAGCAGAATGTGTTTTGGGGTGTAATTTGTGGTATGCATATGCTGTGTGTGAGAAATAACCTGATAATATGACAATTTTGTGAAAAAAAAAAAAAAAGTAAAAAAATCTTGATTTTGCAAAGAATTGTGGGAAAAAATGACAACTTCAAAAAACTCATCATGCCTCTTACTAAATACCTTGGAATGTCTTCTTTCCAAAAAGGGGTCATTTGGGGGGTATTTGTACTTTTCTGGCATGTTAGGGTCTCAAGAATTGAAATAGGCCGTCAGTACTTCAGGTGTGATCAATTTTCAGATATTGGCACCATAGCTTGTGGACTCTATAACTTTCACAAAGACCAAATAATATCCACCAATTTGTACTTATTTTTACCAAAGATATGTAGTAGTATAAATTTTGGCCAAAATTTATGAAGAAAAAATTACTAATCTGCTAAATTTTCTAACAGAAACAAAGAAAAATTCATTTTTTTACAGAATTTTCAGTATTTTTTCCTTTAAAGCACAAAAAATAAAAAACCCAGCGGTGATTAAATACCACCAAAAGAAAGCTCTATTTGTGTGAAAAAAAGGACAAAAATTTCATATAGGTCCAGTGTTGCATGACTGAGTAATTGTCATTCAAAATGCGAGAGCACCAAAAGCTGAAAATTGGTCTGGTTATTAAGGGTGTTTAAGTGCCCAGTGGTCAAGTGGTTAACATGCACAGGTGTTGGGGGTTTCTTAGTATAGATACAGTCAAAAAGTATTTTTCCCTTGGAACAGTCAGTCTTTTTGTTTCAGCTTGCATTGGCTCAAATGATACCATACTGATCTCCCCTGGACTTTAACTGCTGTCGGAGTTGAAAAAATTACTTCAAATGGACCCTCAAATTTTGGATCTTTCCACTTTCTCTTATGCACTTTAACATATACGTAGTCTCCAGGAATCACTGATATTTCTTTTGGATTGCCTCCTCCTGGATGAGATATTGCTTATGAAACTAGAATTTGTTTGGAAAGAAACTGCACAGCTTTGGTTAACTCTTTTAAATACACAATTCATCTTCCATGATGCTACACTGCATCTGTATTCTGCCTTTTTAACAGCCGACTAGTGGGCATAATTCTGCCTGTCACAATTTCATATGGTGTTAAATGATGTTCTCTAGCTAAGACTAAACAATGCCAGTGGTAGACAGTCTACCCAAGTCTTTCCTGTGGTCCTGCAGATTTTAGCTAATTTTGTTTTCAACAGTGCATGCATCCTTTCAACCAATCCATTTGATTGAGGATGATAAACACTCACCAGGTTCTGTCTTATGCCAAGCATGGCACATCTGTGAGCAATTATTTCATTAGAGAAATGACTTCCATTGTCTGATCTGAGAGCTATGCGAATCCCAAACCTGGGAAACACCTCTCGGATTAGACATTTAGCTGTTGTTTTTGCATCTGTATGTACACACGGAAAGGCCTATATCCATTTTGAAAAGCAGCAGACTATCAATAAAATGTAGCTATATCTTTGGCAGCTTTCCATCATATGTGAAGTCCAGTGAAGATGTATAAAGGGACCTTGAGGTCTTGGAATGGTAGACATAACCACCTTTTGCGTGGGACTTGGTATGTATGTTTGGCAAACGGCACAGTTGTGTAAAAAGTCTTGCTCTGCTAAATTAGGGACATACCATTCTGTGCTGAGCTGTGCCATAAGTGAGTTCTTTGACTCATGAGTTGGTAAGTGTAATTCTGTCAGCATTACAGAAAGTAATGATTGAGGAAGCACCACTTTTCCTGACCCCGCTTGTCTCCACAATCCTATGGCAGGGCAAAGTATACAACCCCTAGATTTCCATAGCTCTTTTTCTGCCACTGGTGCATTTGTCTGACATTCTAAAAGACTTGAACATTTTCAGCTTTTGAAGATTCTGATTTAGATTCTACTGATTCAGGTGTTATATTCATAATGTATGCTGGGTACGGTGTCACCATGTAAGCTGCCTCCTTGGCTGCTGCATCAACCATGTCATTCCCTTGGCTAACAACATCATTTCCCCCTGTATGTGCAGCGCACTTAACTACTGCAAGTTGGGAGGGTAATGTAACTTCACTAAGAAATTGTTGAAGCAAGTGTTTATGTTGTACAAGGGAACCATCACTTTTAACAAACCCCCTGCGCCCCCAAACAAAAGCATTAACATGAATAGTCGAGCAAACATAGGCAGAGTCAGAATAGATAGTTAGAGGTGAATCTTGAAATTCAGATACAGCAACAATAACAGCAATTAATTCAGCAGCCTGCGCAGAAAGGTTGTTAGGCAGAGCCCATTGAGAAAGAACAACAAAATAATCATGTTGAAGCGCCACTGCTGCTTCACCTGTATGCTGTAACCCTGTGCTTTGGTCAATACTAGAAGAACCATCTACAAAGACAATAATGCCGTCAGCCAAAGGATCTTCAGAGATATTCAAATTATTTTGGTGAGTAGGGGAGTATACAGCACAATCATGAGGTGTTTTGTCATCAAACTCCTGGGCAAGAAAAATGGCAGGGTTAATAAACAGAACACCTCACTATGCGCAAATTGACGTTGGATAGGATAACTTCATATCCAGAACTAGTGATGGACGAACTTCCGATGGGGCATTTTGCGAACGCGGACCACGAACGCGGCCGATAGTTTGTGAACCGTAACGTTCGCGGTGGGCCCCATTGACTTCAGTGGGAGGCGAACTTTACAAACCTACAGGTCAAATTTGCAGCCACAAAATAATTACTAGCTGTGCACACATAGTCCCACCACATGGCCAATGACATAACACATGTATGAGGTGAATCTGGGATTGACAACTACAAGCATTCTTTTTTTATATGTGAAATTGTGACATTTCAGGACTGTGGAGCGCATGAAGGCAATGGAGGAGAGGAAAGGTCAGGGTAGGCAAAGAAGAGGGTGTAGGAGATGATCAACCGCACCGTGATAGAGAGCACTGACATCAGCAGCGTGACATACAGCAATGACACCTGCACCGTGATAGAGTGATCTGACACCAGCACCGTGATAGAGAGCACTGACATCAGCAGCGTGACATACAGCAATGACACCTGCACCGTGATAGAGTGATCTGACACCAGCACCGTGATAGAGAGCACTGACATCAGCAGCGTGACATACAGCAATGACACCTGCACCGTGATAGAGTGATCTGACACCAGCACCGTGATAGAGAGCACTGACATCAGCAGCGTGACATACAGCAATGACACCTGCACCGTGATAGAGTGATCTGACACAAGCACCGTGATAGAGAGCACTGACATCAGCAGCGTGACATACAGCAATGACACCAGCACCGTGACATAACACATGTATGAGGTGAATCTGGGATCGACAACTACAACCTTTTTTTTTTTATATGTGAAATTCTGACAATTCAGGACTCTTGAGACAATGGAGGCGAGGGAAGGTCAGGGTAGGCAAAGAAGAGGGTGCAGGAGATGATCACCAGCACCAGCACCGTGATATAGAGCACTGACACCAGCAGCGTGACATACAGCAATGACACCTGCACCGTGATAGAGTGATCTGACACCAGCACCATGATAGAGAGCACTGACATCAGCAGCTTGACATACAGCAATGACACCTGCACCGTGATAGAGTGATCTGACACCAGCACCGTGATAGAGAGCACTGAGATGTGGTGGCTAGAGGTACTCGGTTATTTGTTTTTTTCTCTGTGTATTGGAGGAGATTTTCTCTTTGGGTTTTCAAGGCTGTGTTTATGCTGTTGTTGATGGTTTTCTCTTTGTAACCGCAACACACTAAACGGGCCATCATACACAGCCAGGCCATCAGATACCACCGAATTTGTTCAGACCCAGAAGACAGACATAAACATCTCAGAACACTGGCAGACTCCTTCCACAAGAAAGGTTACAAAGAGAAAACCATCAACAACATCATAAACACAGCCTTGAAAACCCAAAGAGAAAATCTCCTCCAATACACAGAGAAAAAAACAAATAACCGAGTACCTCTAGTCACCACATACAACCCAGCACTAGAAGGGATCAAAAAGATAATCAAAGATTTACAACCCATTATAACAGAGGTTGACACTCTGAAAGGAATATTCCAACAACCCCCATTATTGGCTTTCAGACAACCACCCAACCTCAGACACAAACTAATCAGCAGGAAACTTAACTCTGATTATGAAGTCACAAATAATGGAAGCAAACCCTGCAATAAAAAGCGCTGCAAACTATGCAACCAGATCAATCTATCCAAAAGTGTCACACACACAAACGGGACCTTCAATATCATGGGTTCTTACAACTGTACCTCCAGCAATGTTGTGTACCTCATCCAATGCAAAAGGTGCATCAAAGGATCTTATGTTGGTGAAACAGGACAGAAGTTTCAAACGAGGATGAATTTACACAGACATACCATCAAGGAACATAAAGAAGACAGTTTATGTACACCTGTGGGACATCACTTCTCACAACCGGACCACACTATAGAAGACCTCAATGTTTTAGTTCTTAAAGGGAATTTCAGAACTATCCAGGAAAGGAAAACCTTTGAACTAAGAATGATAATTCTTTTTGACACAAAAAATAATGGCCTGAAATTAGATATAGGTTTCCTCACTCATTATACTAAAGTTTTACAACCCCCTCTGTGACTAGCAACCCCCCCCCCCCATTCCATAGCTCTCCCTCTGTCTTATCTCACTAACTCTTCTGTTATCTTTATTGCCATTGATTGATTTGTATGTGTTTTTTTTTTTTGTTGTTGTTTTTTTTTCTCTTTTTTTCTCTTCTTTCCCCCGAAAGCTTGTCCTGAAAAATTGTATGTTAGTGCAAATAAAAAAAGTATCACGGACAGTACTCAATTTTTTTATATGTGAAATTCTGACAATTCAGGACTCTTGAGACAATGGAGGCGAGGGAAGATCAGGTTAGGCAAAGAAGAGGGTGCAGGAGATGATCACCAGCACCGTGATATACAGCACTGACACCTGCACCGTGATAGAGTGCACTGACACCAGCACCGAGATAGAGAGAACTAACAGCAGCACTGATACCAGCAGGCATACAGGGTACAGGCATATAGTACGGTGTGCTTTTTTTGGACAAGGAAGTGAGCCAAATGAAGAAAGAAGGTCTGTGTGCTCGACTAAAAAAATCGCTTACGGACATATACATGGTCTACCTGTCACATGTGTTGAATTCCTCCGAGATCCATGCCTCATTCATTTTTAGAAATGTGAGGTAGTTAACACTGTCGTGAGCTAAGCGAGTACGCTTATCAGTCACGATCCCCCCTGCTGCGCTGAACGTCCTTTCGGACAGGACACTGGACGAGGAGCAAGCCAACAGTTCGATTGGAAATTGGGCAAGCTCTGGCCAGAGGTCAAGCCTGCCCACCCAGTAGTCCAGGGGTTCATCACTCCTCAGAGCGTCCACATCGGCCGTTAACCTGATGTAGTCGGACACCTGACGGTCTAGGCGTTCCCTGATGCTGGATCCGGATGACACTTGTCGATGGGTCGGCTGAAAGAATGACCTCATATCAGAAGTCACCAACACATCTTCAAACCGGCCTCTTCTTGCAGGCGCTGTTGGATTGGTACCCGAAACTCCTTCTCTGGGAGTGGGAATTGCTCCTCTGCCAGCGCACGCAAAAGCAGAATGCAGTATTTCTCCAAGCAAGGCCTGGAAGTGCTCCATTCTGACAGCCCTCTGTGGCGGCGGTAACATAAAGAAGGCATAAGGTACCATGTCACTGATGGCGCCATGGCTGCGACTGACCAGTTTGGTGATCTCCTCAAATGGCCGCAGAAGTCTGCATGCGTCGCGCATGAGCAGCCACTGGCGCGGTGAAAAAAACCCAGCTCTCCAGAACCTGTTCTGCCGCAGAGTTCATACAGGTAGACGTTAACTGCACGTTTCTGCTGGAGCAGACTATCAAGCATATAGAAGGTTGAGTTACATCGCGTCGGGCAATCGCAAATAAGACGTCTGACTGGCAGAGTGCGTCGCCGCTGAATGTCAGCAAGGCGAGCCATGGCCGTGTAAGATCTTCTGAAATGGGCCGAGATTTTCCTTGCCTGCCGCAAGATGTCCTGGACCCCAGGGTATTTGACAACGAATCGCTGCACGACCAAGTTTAAGACGTGTGCCATGCATGACACGTGCGTAATTTTGCCCTGTTTCAATGCGCTAAGCAGATTGGCACCGTTGTCAAACACCACTTTACCAACTGTCAAATTGACAAGTGTTAGCCACTGATCTGCCTGTGAATGCAAAGCTGAAAGGAGTGGCGGGCCAGTGTGGCTCTTGGCTTCCAGGCACAACAGACGCAGCACGGCATGGCAACGTCTCACCTGGCATGTCGAATAGGTTCTGGGGAGCTTGGGCGGCGCAGCGGAAGAGACGCTAGCAGCGGAAAAGGAGGAGTCAGCCGAGGAGGAGAGGGAGGAGGATGGAGTAGGAGGAGGAGGAGAAGAAGATCCAGGCCTGCATGCAATTCGTGGCGGAAAACCAAATCTACACGGGTGCCACGGGTTACATGCTTGTCGGCCGTCAGAAGGTTCACCCAGTGAGCAGTAAAAGTGATATACCTTCCCTGCCCGTGTTTGCTAGACCACGTGTCTGTGGTCAGATGTATCTTGGCACCGACACTGTGTGCCAGAGATACATTCACTTGCCGCTGAACATGGCCATATAGCTCTGGGATGCCCTTCTGTGAGAAATACTTCCTTCCTGGGACCTTCCATTGTGGTGTTCCAATGGCCACAAATTTTCAAAAGGCCTCAGAGTCCACCAGTTTATATGGCAGTAGTTGGCGGGCTATCAGTTCTGACAAGCCAGCCGTCAACCGTTGGGCAAGAGGGTTATCCGGCATCATCATTTTTTTTTACGCTCGAACTTTAGGCCCACGGAAGCCTGCCTTTTTGCAGAAAAACATGAGCTTGGCGTGATGGAAGGTGGAGTGGAGGACAATTGTGAGGAGAGAGGAGAAGGAGAAGTAGAAGACAAGGCTGGACGGTGAGAGCCTGGAGTGTGGCTTTGTGTGTTCCGTTGCTCCCACTGGGTTCGGTGATGGCAACTCATGTGCCTTCTTAAGGCGGTCGTCCCTAGGTGAGTGTTGGGCTTACCGCGACTAATGCGTTGACTGCAAAGATTGCAGATGGCAACACTATTGTCAGCAGCGGACACGTTAAAAAAAGCCCACACTGCGGAGCCATGTGCCGGCGTCCTGGGAGTGCCAGATGTGACCGTACATGGTCGATGACTCGCTCCTGATACATTAGCAGTCTGCTTTGTCCCTCCTGTGCAACGTAAGTTATTCCTGCTTCTCCTCCCTATCTGCTGGTCCATATCTCCCTCTGAACTCCCCTCCTCTTCCTCTCTTGTGGGCGCCCACGTGACATCACTAGACACGTCATCATCGACGTCACCTTCCCCACCGCTATAAGTAGAGATCTCGGAGTAGGCAGCAACAGTGGGGACCAACCTCCTCCATGGGCTGATCTGGGTACTGTCGTCAGACTGCTGAGTGCCGGTTGTTGCTACCTCCTCTTCCTGATCCAATGCCAAGAGTGGCTGCGCATCAGAAATGTCTTGATATAGATCGGAAAATAATTCCTGTGACTCAAGCGGAAGATATGTGGTGGTGGTGGTGTTGTTGGTGATAGTGTCTTTGGGGGTGCACATAGCAGAGAGTGAAGAAGAGGGTGCAGATCGAGAGGATGAGGAGGGTGCAAAAGAGTAAGGCTGAGTGAGCCACTCAAAAAATTCTGGTGCTTCCTTTGATGTAATCGCACGCCCCTTCTGCAATTTCCCACTTTGGCTAAAGCCTGTTGCTCCTGCCCTACCCCTACCACCCCTGCAGAAGGGCCTGCCTCTTCCTCTGCCTGTCATTTTTTAAATGACCCTGTGACAAAACTCTCAGTCCCTATACTCATAAAGGACTGCTGCAGAATAGGGCAGCAGTCAGCAGTAGTGCACCCCAACCCTATATATTGTGGACCTATACCAGTCCTTAAGGATTAGCAGACTGTACCTCACTCAACCCTATATACTCTAGTACACTATACCTTACAAGTCCTTAGAAGGACCTTTGTGCAACTAGTAGGTTGTGATTAGCAGACTGTACCTCAGTCCCTATACTGATAAAGGACTGCTGCAGACCTGGGCAGCAGTTAGCAGTAGTGCACTTCAACCCTATATATTGTGGACCTATACCAGTCCTTAAGAATTAGCAGACTGTACCTCACTCAACCCTATATAATCTAGTATGCTATACCTTACCAGTCCTTAGAAGGACCTTTGTGCAACTAGTAGGTTGTGATTAGCAGACTGTACCTCAGTCCCTATACTCATAAAGGACTGCTGCAGAATTGGGCAGCAGTCGGCAGTAGTGCACCTCATCCCTATATATTGTGGACCTATACCAGTCCTTAAGGATTAGCAGACTGTACCTCACTCAACCCTATATACTGTAGTACACTATACCTTACAGGTCCTTACAAGGACCTTTGTGGAACTAGTAGGTTGTGATTAGCAGACTGTACCTCAGTCCCTATACTGATAAAGGACTGCTGTAGAATTGGGCAGCAGTCAGCAGTATTGCACCTCAACCCTATATATTGTGGACCTATACCTGTCCTTAAGGATTAGCAGACTGTACCTTACTCAACCCTATATACTCTAGTACGCTATACCTCACCAGTCCTTAGAAGGACCTTTGTGCAACTAGTAGGTTGTGATTAACAGACTGTACCTCAGTCCCTATACTTCATAGTTAGTTTCATAGTTAGTAAGGTTGAATAAAGACACCAGTCCATCCAGTTCAACCTGAGTGAGTGTCTACCCCTATCCCTGTACATTGCACACTCACATTGGTCCCTACCCTCAAGGAGCCCACAATCTAAGGTCCCCATTCATATACTAAGGCCAATTTTGGTCAGAAGCCAATTAATCTGCCTGCATGTCTTTGGAGTGTGGGAGGAAACCGGAGTACCCGGAGGAAACCCACGCAGGCACAGGGAGAACATGCAAACTCCAGGCAGGTAGTGTCGTGGTTGGGATTTGAACCAGCGACCCTTTTACTGCTAGGTGAGAGTGCTAACCACTACACCACTGTGCCGCCCTTACTGATAAAGGACTGCTGCAGAATTTGGCAGCAGTCAGCAGTAGTGCACCTCAACCCTATATATTGTGGACCTATACCAGTCCTTAAGGATTAGCAGACTGTACCTCACTCAACCCTATATACTGTAGTACACTATACCTTACAAGTCCTTATAAGGACCTTTGTGGAACTAGTAGGTTGTGATTAGCAGACTGTACCTCATTCCCTATACTGATAAAGGACGGATGCAGAATTGGGCAGCAGTCAGCAGTAGTGCACCTCAACCCTATATATTGTGGACCTATACCAGTCCTTAAGGATTAGCAGACTGTACCTCACTAAACCCTATATACTCTAGTATGCTATACCTCACCAGTCCTTAGAAGGACCTTTGTGCAACTAGTAGGTTGTGATTAGCAGACTGTACCTCAGTCCCTATACTGATAAAGGACTGCTGCAGAATTGGGCAGCAGTCAGCAGTAGTGCACCTCAACCCTATATATTGTGGACCTATACCAGTCCTTAAGGATTAGCAGACTGTACCTCACTCAACCCTATATACTCTAGTACGCTACAACTCACCAGTCCTTAGAAGGACCTTTGTGCAACTAGTAGGTTGTGATTAGCAGAGTGTACCTCAGTCCCTATACTGATAAAGGACTGCTGCAGAATTGGGCAGCAGTCAGCAGTAGTGCACCTCAACCCGATATATTGTGGACCTATACCAGTCCTTATGGATTAGCAGACTGTACCTCACTCAACCCTATATACTGTAGTACACTATACCTTACCAGTCCTTATAAGGACATTTGTGGAACTAGTAGGTTGTGATTAGCAGACTGTATCTCAGTCCCTATACTCATAAAGGACTGCTGCAGAATAGGGCAGCATTCAGCAGTAGTGCACCTCAACCCTTTATATTGTGGACCTATACCAGTCCTTAAGGATTAGCAGACTGTACCTCACTCAACCCTATATAATCTAGTACGCTATACCTTACCAGTCCTTATAAGGACTTTTGTGGAACTAGTAGGTTGTGATTAGCAGACTGTACCTCAGTCCCTATACTGATAAAGGACTGCTGCAGAATTGGGCAGCAGTCAGCAGTAGTGCACCTCAACCCTATATATTGTGGACCTATACCAGTCCTTATGGATTAGCAGACTGTACCTCACTCAACCCTATATACTCTAGTACGCTATACCTCACCAGTCCTTAGAAGGACCTTTGTGCAACTAGTAGGTTGTGATTAGCAGACTGTACCTCAGTCCCTATACTGATAAAGGACTGCTGCAGAATTGGGCAGCATTAGTGCGCCACAACCCTATATATTGTGGACCTATACCAGTCCTTAAGGATTAGCAGACTGTACCTCACTCAACCCTATATACTGTAGTACACTATACCTTACAAGTCCTTATAAGGACCTTTGTGCAACTAGTAGGTTGTGATTAGCAGACTGTACCTCATTCCCTATACTGATAAAGGACTGCTGCAGAATTGGGCAGCAGTCAGCAGTAGTGCACCTCAACCCTATATATTGTGGACCTATACCAGTCCTTAAGGATTAGCAGACTGTACCTCACTCAACCCTATATACTGTAGTACGCTATACCTTACCAGTCCTTATAAGGACCTTTGTGCAACTAGTAGGTTGTGATTAGCAGACTGTACCTCAGTCCCTATACTGATAAAGGACTGCTGTAGAATTGGGCAGCAGTCAGCAGTAGTGCACCTCAACCCTATATATTGTGGACCTATACCTGTCCTTAAGGATTAGCAGACTGTACCTCACTCAACCCTATATACTCTAGTACGCTATACCTCACCAGTCCTTAGAAGGACCTTTGTGCAACTAGTAGGTTGTGATTAACAGACTGTACCTCAGTCCCTATACTGATAAAGGACTGCTGCAGAATTGGGCAGCAGTCAGCAGTAGTGCACCTCAACCCTATATATTGTGGACCTATACCAGTCCTTAAGGATTAGCAGACTGTACCTCACTCAACCCTATATACTGTAGTACACTATACCTTACCAGTCCTTATAAGGACTTTTGTGGAACTAGTAGGTTGTGATTAGCAGACTGTACCTCAGTCCCTATACTGATAAAGGACTGCTGCAGAATTGGGCAGCAGTCAGCAGTAGTGCACCTCAACCCTATATATTGTGGACCTATACCAGTCCTTAAGGATTAGCAGACTGTACCTCACTCAACCCTATATAATCTAGTATGCTATACCTTACCAGTCCTTAGAAGGACCTTTGTGCAACTAGTAGGTTGTGATTAGCAGACTGTACCTCAGTCCTTATACTGATAAAGGACTGCTGCAGTATTGGGCAGCAGTCAGCAGTAGTGCACTTCAACCCTATATTTTGTGGACCTATATCAGTCCTTAAGGATTAGCAGACTGTACCTCACTCAACCCTATATACTCTAGTACGCTATACCTTACCAGTCCTTAGAAGGACCTTTGTGGAACTAGTAGGTTGCGATTAGCAGACTGT
This sequence comes from Lithobates pipiens, assembly GCF_037356315.1. Taxonomy (NCBI): domain Eukaryota; kingdom Metazoa; phylum Chordata; class Amphibia; order Anura; family Ranidae; genus Lithobates; species Lithobates pipiens. The sequence goes on along the minus strand of NW_027507718.1, from coordinate 158,325,600 downwards.
ACCTCAGTCCCTATACTGATAAAGGACTACTGCAGCAGAAGGGCAGCAGTCAAGTATAATATTCTTTCTATATTTGGAAGAAAGAATATTATACGTGTACAACCCTATTACCATACCAGTCCTGAAAAAACCTTTGTGGACCTAATAGTAACAGTTACTGATTAAACTGACTGTCCCTCACTGCCACACACAGCTTCCCGTCTGTCCCTATTTAAACTGACAAAACACAGGCTGCTGCAACAATAACTTGAATAGCACTCAAAACTATATCCTGTACTACTTTACCATACCAGTCCTGAAAAGGACTTTTGTGGACCTAATAGTAACAGCTAATGATTAAATTGACTGTCCCTGCTGCACACAGCGTCCTGTCCCTCTGTACACTGACAAAAGACAGGCTACTGCAACAATGACTTGAAAAGCAATGCCTCAAACCTATATCCTGAACTACACCTATACCATACCAGTCCTTAACAGAACTTTTGTGGACCTAATAGCTAGCGATTCGGGTCACTGCAGTCTCTCCCTGCTCCACACAGCAACCTCTCCCTATAGTGACAGAAGAAAGAATTTAAATGGCCGCCGGATTGGGTCTATTTATAAGTTAGGGGGAATGTCCAAGTGTCCATGTGCTGTAATGTCTCAATTGGCTGTCCTGTACCACATGATGGATGTGTCATCTTAAGTCAAAATTCTTTTACACAGTAAACACGTAAGTCCACCGGGCAAACAGTGGCAATAGTCCGCCGACCGGGCGGACCGCAAACAGCCGAAATTCGCCGCGAACCAACCGCCGAGCGAACCGTTCGGCCATCCCTATCCAGAAGGTCTTTGAGGAGTAAGACAAGATTTAGCTTTTTCAAACACTGCATACAAGGAATGTTCAGCATGCATAGTAACAGGATGCCCCAAAGTGATGCATGAGGACTTTTCAACAGAAAAGGCAGCAGCAGCAAGGGCCTGTTCATATGGGAATAAGCTACCCACAACATAATCTTGTTATGTACTGTAATAAGGCCCATAGAGGTTTTTTGAGCAAGAACAGCAGACATGTATCCATTTGAGGCCTGTGATGTGAAAAGAGATAAAACATTTTAGTATAATCAGGAATACCCAATGCAAGAGCCTGCATAATGGCTGCCTTGAAAGAGAGCAAAACATCTCAGTGGTAGGGGCAATCCACTCAATGCTTTCATTTTGCTTTTTATCTTTCATTAAGTCAATCAAGGGCTTAGTAAGAAGTGCATAGTCACAGATCCATGATCTACAATAATTTGTCATCCCCAAAAACTTTTGGAGCTGCCTAACTGTTTGTGGCCGATGGTAATTCATGATTACAAGCACCCTATCTTCTGTAATGGACTTGAGATTGTGACCAATAGTCTGTCAGAGGCATGTGACTTGTTTATGACAATACTGCAACTTTGATCTATTAACTTTATGGCCATTGCTTGCTAGAGTTTTAAGCAAGAGCAGCCTGTCTTCTTGACAGTCTTGCTTTGAATCTGAACATAAAAGCAAATCATCTACATACTGAATGAGAGTGCTTTTAAGAGGTAAATTAGCCAAATCTTGTGCTATTATTCTATTGAACACACTCTGGCTTTTGCAATTTCCCTGGGGTAATCTATTATAGGTATACTGCAATTTTCCATAAGAAAAAGCTAATAAAAATTGTGATTCTTCACAATGCTGCACTTAGATCAATCACAGTAAAATGTGTTGCAGTAGGTGGAATATTGGACAGAATCATAGCCGGATTAGATACGACAGGGAATTCAGCTTGTACAATCTGATTAATGGGTCTAAGATCTTGGACCATACGCCATTCCCCTGTTTTACCCTTTTTAATTGGGAGTATTGGGGTGTTACGGGGACTAGATGTCTTATAAATTACTCCCTGTTTCTCTAGCCTTTGAATTGTATGTCCTATTCAATGATAAGCTTTTGCGGACATTGGGTGCTGCCTAATCCTAGGCAGCTGACAATTAGGCTTTAGCTGTATTTTAACCGGGCCTACTGAAGTCAAAAGGCCTACATCATCCTTGTCTTTTGTCCATAATGAGTCAGGTATTTTTGAGGCAATATCCTTAGGTATGTCATTCAATACAGTCTAAGGCATGACATTGTGTGTAAATAACTGTACAGTAATGGGGAACCTTAACTCGATACTAACAACAGATATGTTCCTATTTGCACTAACAAGCAAGGTATGAGGATGTGTTTGATGTTTACTGGCATCTAATAATAAGCTCCGTGCTCTACGAGTAGAAATCTTATTGTCTCCAAAAAGCCACATTATAGCTTCCCATTCATTTCCAATGCAATCTTCTGCTACAGTCCTACAGTCCTGCAGGGTCCTGCAGGGTCAAATATATAGCAGTTACTGTAAATACAGCATAGTCATTAGGTTCCAGACCAGATACTAGTTCGTCCACGGGTTGGAATATAACATTATGCGATGGATGTCTCTCAGGTTTTAAAAAATAACTCCACCCAGTCATTAGATTCGGCCCACATATCAACAATCTGATCAATCAAATCTTTATCAATTAGTGTGTACCTTTGTGCACCTACATGATTTTGTAAATATGCTTGTAGTGCACTTGGGTCAATGCCAGGAGTTTCACATGTAAGACCACCAGCAAATCTCTTCCTAGCAAGTTAATGGGAGAAGTAGGTAAATAAAACAGAGGTTCAGTAACTGTTAATCAGCCCACAGTGATGTCAATTGGTTTGGTAAGGGGTAGGGATGAGCCGAACACCCCCCGGTTCGGTTCCCACCAGAACTTTCGAACGGACCCCACGTTCGTTACAAACGTTAGAACCCCATTGAAGTCTATGGGACTCGAACGTTCGAAATGGAAAGTGCTAATTTTAACGGCTAATATGAAAGATACTGTCCTAAAAAGGGTTTAGAGACCTGGCTCCTGCCCCAGGGGACATGGGTCAATGCAAAAAAAAGTTTTAAAAACGGCCGTTTTTGCGGGAGCACTGATTTTAATGACGATTAAAGTGAAAAAATAAAAGTGAAATATTCCTTTAAATATGGTGCCTGTGGGGTGTCTGTAGTATGCCTGTGAAGTGCCATGTGTTTCCCGTGTTTAGAACAGTCCCTGCACAAAATGACATTTAACGGAAATAACACCATTTAAAACTGCTTGCGGTTTTAATGTTATATCTGGTTCCTGCAATATGGTTGAAAATCATTCAGAAAAATGGCATGGGTAGCCCTCCCTGCCCATTACCAGCCTATTTGGGTCTTGTACGCATATTAAGGGGAACCCTGTACCCATATTTAAAAAAGGAAATGCGTGTGGCCCCCAGGCCCTATATACTCAGAACAGCAGTATACAGGCGGTGCAAACAAGACAGGGACTGTGTAGGTTTGTTGTGTTAAGTTGAATCTGTTTGTAATTTTCAACTGGTACATTTTTAAAGTGTAGCTCCAGTCAAAAAAACTATTTTTAAGCTTTTTGGAAAACATAGGGAAGGGTTATCACCCCTGTATAATTTGTTTTGTCGTCCATCTTTTTTCATCTCACTTGCTGCTGTCTCCTTGCGTTTGCAAGTAGGAGATGTTTGTAAGTTGGATGTTTGAAAGTAGGGGCCTGCCCTATATGCTCTGCAGAAATGGCGGAACAAGGTGTTGGTTTGGCCACAACATTGTAAGCCCTCAAAGTGACTCTTGGTGGGCGCTGGAGCGCCCTGCTGTGAACGATTATATCAAGAATTGTAATTACATGCCATTGTTGAACAGTGGTAGAAAAATTGACCTTTGGTGGTTGTGGTGCTGGTGCCACAACACTATAAGTCCTCACCGTTACTCTGGGTGGGCACAGGAAGGGGCCCTCCTGTGAAATATTATATCAAGAATTGTAATTACATGTCCCTGTTAAACAGGGGCAGAAAAATTTGGCCTTAGGCACTGCTGCTGGTGCCACCACACTGCAACCTCTTCCATATACTCTAGTTTTTTTGCTGGAATTAGCCCTGCTGCAAAGCATTGCATCAAAAATTGTACTTAAACGCCCCTGTTAAACAGGGGCAGAAAAATTGGGCCTTAGGCACTGGTGCTGGTGCCACCACACTGCAACCTCTGCCATATACTCTAGTTTTATTGCAGGAATTAGCCCTGCTGCAAAGCATTGCATCAAAAATTGTAATTAAACGCCCCTGTTAAACAGGGGCAGAAAAATTGGGCCTTAGGCACTGGTGCTGGTGCCACCACACTGCAACCTCTGCCATATACTCTAGTTTTATTGCAGGAATTAGCCCTGCTGCAAAGCATTGCATCAAAAATTGTAATTAAACGCCCCTGTTAAACAGGGGCAGAAAAATTGGGCTGCTGGCATCACCCAGAACCAAAAATGTTCTTCCAACATATCAGCGGAGGAGGAAGAGGATAGACAATCAACATAACAGGACAGTCACTCAGCATCAGCATAGGCAGTCTTGAAGGGATGTGGTATTTCAAAAAAAATTATTCGGTTACATCAGCTTCAGGTGCTTGGTAGCTGTGGGTGATCCAAGACTGATTCATCTTGATGAAGGTCAGTCGATCAACTGATTCGGTGGACAGGCGCACCCTGTGATCGGTAACAAAGCCACCAGCAGCACTGAAGGTGCGTTCCGAAAGAACGCTGGATGCAGGACAGGCCAGTAGCTCAATTGCATACTGTGCAAGCTCTGGCCAGTGATCCATCCTCAAGACCCAGTAAGCCAGAGGATTTTCGGTGGGAAAGGTGTCCAAGTCTGACCTTGCCCCTAGGTATTCCTGCACCATGTAAATCAGACGCTGGCGATGGGTGCTGGAACCAATCATACCTTGGGGCTGCTGGACTAAAAAATTGTCTGAAAGCATCAGTCAGACGGCCACCTTCTCCACCGCTCCTTCTGACCGATGCCTCAGCAACACGTTGTCCAGGACCAGGAGTTTGTAACCTCCCAGTCTCTGGGAACGCGTTGCACAGAGCTTTCTGCAAGGCCTCCCGGAGAGGTCTCATCCTCTGCTCCCTCTGCGATGGCAAGATAAGGTCGGCAACCTTACCCTTGTACCGTGGATCAAGGAGAGTGGCCAGCCAGTAATGGTCCCTCTCCTTGATCCGAAGAATACGAGGATCCTTCCGCAGGCTTTGCAGGATCAGGGAGGCCATGCAGCGTAGGTTAGCTGAGGCATTCGGTCCGGAGTCCTCTGGGTCACTAAGGACAACATGATCCGCAGCTACCTCCTCCCAGCCACGTACAAGTCTGCGTGTTTCTTGGGACTGTAAATCATCCCTATAAGACTGCTGCTGCTGCTGATGCTGAGTGCCAGCCTCCACCTCCATGCTGACACAATCATCCTCCTCCTCCTCTTCCTCCTCCTCATCCTCTTCCTGTGTGATGGGTGGCACAGCAGGAACACTGTCTGGATAAAGGGGGCCTTGAGAGGCAAGGAAGTCCTCCTCTTCCTGCCTCTGTTCTGCCTCAAGTGCCCTGTCCATTATTCCACACAGCGTATGCTCCAAGAGGTGGACAAGAGGTACAGTGTCACTGATGCATGCACTGTCACTGCTCACCATCCTTGTGGCCTCCTCAAACGGGGACAGGACAGTGCATGCATCCCTGATCATGCCCCACTGGCGTGGGGAGAAAAAACCAAGCTCCCCTGACCCTGTCCTGGTGCCGTAGTCGCACAGGTACTCATTGATGGCCCTCTGCTGCGTGTGCAGCCGCTGCAGCATGGCCAATGTTGAGTTCCATCTGGTGGGCATGTCACATATAAGGCGGTTCTTGGGCAGGTTCAACTCCTTTTGGAGCTCAGCCAGCCGAGCACAGGCATTAAATGATCGGCGGAAATGCACACAGACTTTCCTGGCCTGCTTCAGGACATCCTGTAAGCCAGGGTACCTGCCCAAGAACCGCTGCACCACCAGGTTAAGGACGTGAGCTACACAGGGCACATGGGTCAGTTGTCCCTGTCGGAGGGCGGAGAGGAGGTTGGTGCCATTGTCACAAACCACCATTCCTGGCTTAAGCTGGCGTGGCGTCAACCACCTCTCGGCCTGCCCCTGCAGAGCTGACAAAACATCCGCCCCAGTGTGGCTCCTGTCCCCCAAACCAACCAGCGCAAGCACGGCATGGCATCGTTTTGCCTGCGTACTTGCGTAGCCCCTGCAACGCCTACGGAGCACCGCTGGTTCTGAGGACAGAGCACTGGAAGAGGCCATGGAGGAAGAAGAAGAGGAGGGGGTGGAGGAGAGAGGTGTGTCACAACCAATAGTAGCATTTTGGAGGCGTGGTGGCGGAACAACCTCCAACACTACTGCACCTTGTCCTGCATCCTTCCCAGCAGCCAGAAGAGTGACCCAATGGGCCGTGAAAGACAGGTAACGTCCCTGTCCATGCCTGCTGGACCATGAGTCAGCGGTAATATGCACCTTACCGCTGACCGCCCTGTCCGGCGAGGTAAGGACATTGCCTTCCACATGCCGGTAGAGAGCCGGAATCGCCTTCCGTGAGAAAAAGTGGCGTTTGGGGACCTGCCACTGAGGAACCGCACATTGTACAAACTCACGGAAGGGGGCCGAGTCTACCAACTGAAAAGGCAGCAGTTGAAGTGCTAGCAATTTAAGCCAAGCTAGCATTCAACCGCTGGGCATGTGGATGGCTGGGAGTAAACTTCTTCCGCCAGTCCAGCAGCTGGGGCAGGGACATTTGCCTGCTATAATCGGACGTGGGTGTACCGCTAGCAGAGTTCCCGGAAGCACTTGGCTGTGACACACCTAATTCTACACCTTCATTCCTCTCAGAGCAGGTTTCAGAGAGGACTGAAGGTCTAGTGGGGTTGGAGATGCCAGCTGATGAGGAGCAAGGAGAGGTCCGCTTTGTTCTTTGGTGTGGGTCTTTGAGGTACGCTTGCCAACGAGCTGCATGGCAGGTCAACATATGTCTGGTCAAGCATGTGGTGCCCAAGCGGCTGATGTTTTGGCCACGTGAGATACGCTTGAGACATATGTTGCAAATAGCAGCGGTGCTATCTGATGCACTCGTCTCAAAAAAGGCCCACACCAAAGAACTTTTAGAATAACGCGCAGAGGCAGCGCTCTGCACAGGCGGAGCTCTGTGGTGTGATTCAGTCGGTGTGCTGCCCCTAAGCTGGCCCCCGGAGGGCATCCTGCCTCGTTGGACATGTGCCTCCTCCTCCTCCCTCCTTCCAGGCACCCACGTGGAGTCAGTGCCCTCATCATCCCCTCCCTCTTCATCGCTGTAGCAAACCTGGCAGTATGCTGCAGCTTGTGGAACATGACTGCCAGATTGCTGTCCTTCTTGAGCATCCCCTCTCTCTGCGCTCATGCTACTGCCTTCCTCTAGCTGAGTGTCATCATCAGAGCCCACCAAACACTGGGCATCCTCCTGGAGCATGTACCCAACACTGTGCTCAAAGAGTTCAGGAGACTCCTCAGGAGGACGTGGTGGGTCTAGGGAAGGAGTCACTGATGATGACATTGAGAGGAGGGAAGACGATGCGTTGGCAGCTGCTTTGCGACTACCCTGAGACTGGGTGAGAGAGGATGAGGAGGATGAAGAGGGCTTGGTCATCCACTCTACCAAGTCGTTGGCATGTTGCGGTTCAACATGTCCAGCTGCCAAAAAGAAGGACAAGCATGTCCCATGGCCACGTGCTGATGACAATGCACCGCGTCCACGACCAGCACTGTTGTCTCTAGACACAGAGCCTGCTTGCCCTCTTTTATCGGCTCGCGCCTGTCTGCCTCTCCTTGCTGGCCTTCCAGACATGGTAATGGCCTGAAGGGAGTTGGGTAAAACAGCAGTTGGGTAGTTTATATTGTGCTGGAGGCACACACAACTTCCAATAACTCCTGCAGATGGCAATTGGGCCCAAATAGAGAACAGCTATGTAGGTGGATTATAGCGGTATGTACTGGGTACAGAGCACGCAGACAGCACGCACTATCTCCTAACACTACTGACTGCAAGCTCTATTATTAACGATAGATCACTAGCTATATAGGTTAGGTAAATATAACGGTGTATACTGCGGTCAGGGCACGCAGACAATAACCAGAAAACAGCAGAGATAAAGGGGTATATACAGATGTATACTGTGCTGTGCTGGAGGCACACACAACTTCCAATAACTCCTGCAGATGGCAATTGGGCTCAAATAGAGAACAGCTATGTAGGTGGATTATAGCGGTATGTACTGGGTACAGAGCACGCAGACAGCACACAATATCTCCTAACACTACTGACTGCAAGCTCTATTATTAAAGATATATAAATATAGTGAAGTGAATAGTGAATATAGTGGTGTATACTGCGGTCAGGGCACAGACAATAACCACTACACAACAGCAAGATAGGAAATCAGCGAAAAACGATCGGTGTGTACTGTGTTGAAGGTACACAGAACACCCACTGCTTCAGATGCTAACACACTACACGAGGCCGCCTCAATGGCGGCCTTATATAGTGTGAGGCGTGCACTACACAGCCTCAGCTATGATTGGCCACAGGCATCCTGCCTGTGGCCAATCATGGCTCTCCTCGCTGCTGGCGCTGCGATTGGCCAAGCATGCGGGGTCACAGTGCATGCTTGGCCAATCATGAGCCAGCAATGCACTGCGCCATCGCAGTGCATTGTGGGCCGTGAGCGCCATGCGAATTTTGACGCGAACGGACCAAGTGTTCGGATTTCGCCGAACGGACGAACAGCCAATGTTCGAGTCGAACGTACGTTCGACTCGAACACGAAGCTCATCCCTAGTAAGGGGTACGTTCTAAATGAATCCAGAGAAACCTGGGGTAGTAATATGCTTTCCTGACAGAGGCAAAGACTGACCATCCTTACCTATGCATGAAAAAGTTGCACCAGTATCAACCAGAAACTGGATGGTATTTCCCCCCACATTGACATACACTATGGGCTCTTCTTTGGAGGTATTGGTTATGGTCTTTACTGGCAACATATAGGTTTCTCTTGGGCACCCTTGGTCTTGTTTAGGGTATGGGTCATGTCTATGGGGTCTGTATTCCCCAGCCACATCGGGGTGTGGACCCACCTGAGGGCCCTACACATCCTAGCAACATGTCCCAACGTCCCACATTTCCAACACTGACCTATTCTTTTAGTAAACATCCTATCAGGTGTATTTCTCTGGTCTCTCCAAGGGATCCTATATGGCACATATCTCTGACTGTCCTGATTATCTCTTACATTGGTAACAACAGCAGCCTCTACTGCATGCGCTTTTCCCTGGTATACTTGCTGGTGCACCAGTTTTGCCTCATTACGAGTTTTCTGTTCCTTCCTATCTTTTTCACACCTTTCCAGTTGTCTAAAGTAATGTATAATATGTGCCCGGATTTCCATTCAAGGTTTCTGCTGCATTCCTACCACCTCATCCAGTTTTTTCTGTATGTCTGCAGGTAATCCCTTTTTCATTGTATAATAAAATAGAGCATGGGATCCCCCTGTCTCATTCCACTCTTGTCCTACATCTGCTCTCCATTTTTTCTGCATTTCAGTAATGTAGTCTAAGCCCTTGTACACACGGTCGGACATTCTGACAACCAAATCCGTTGGATTTTGTCCGACGGATTTTGTCCAAAACTGTTGCATACACACGGTCGGACAAAGTTGTCAGAAAATCCGATTGTATATAACGTGCTGACGTTATTTATTTAGTTACAAAGGGACTACGTTCAGGCTAGTAGCCAATAGCTTTGGTCTAGGAATTTGATCTGAGCATGCGTGGCACTTTGTCCATCGGAGTAGGCTACACATGATCGGAGTATGTCCGATCGTAGCATTTTGTCGGAAAATTTTACCGGCAAGTTGGAAAAGTTGGTCTGTCGGATATTCCGATGGAAACAGTCCGATGGAGACCACACACAGTCGGAGTATCCGACAAAATGGTCTGATAGGACACATTCCGTCGGAATCTCCGACCGTGTGTACAAGGTATAATGGGTCCTGCCCTTTTTTCATGTGAATTGCAGTAAAATTGGCTATAGCCCTTCTCTCGGGGTAAATCCTACGCATAGAATCCCAAATTAACTGTCTGTAAGGATTTAAATGTACCCCATCGTGTACAACTACTTGTAGGGTAACTTCAGGCAGTCCCGCTCCTGCAAAAACTTAATTGGTCTTTGCTCCAATTGACCTTCCCAACAATGCTTTTATATCCCCTATTGTTATGGGTTGCCCTGTTGTTATTTCCTCCAGCTTTCTAATCCATTCACTTGCACCTCCAGTCAATGAGGGCAGAGCTTTTATGAGGTTTTCCTGATCCATATGGGACCAGGGCACATACCTCAAGTTTGCCCCACCTAGTCCTCCTGGAGCCCAGAGTAATGGTTGTTGTAAGACTGTCTTTTCCTCAATAGATTCCCATTTTATTAAACAATCACCCATGTAATTATAGCCCAATTTGGATCACCTTGTTTTCCCCTGATCATTTCTCTTGCTAAATTCATGTAAAATGTGCAAAATTATCACTATTTTGCTCATGGATCAGCTGCAACTTTTTTAGTCCAACTACTCAGATTGGCACTGAAGGGATTTACATAGTACCAACCATACTTCACTGCCATCTTTTCATTTTGGGTTATCTTTGGTTGACTATTCCCTGAATTCTGATAATTTCTTATCTCATTGTCTCTTGGAGTTACAAAAACAGGGCACATGGTAGTGTGTCTGGATATCCTGTCTCATCTAATGTCATTTTGGTTTCTCCATATTCCTTACAACTCACTTCTCCCTGTCTCCTTGGTTCTCCTTTGCCTGTGCTAGTCTTCTGCTGTTTCGCTTTACTTTCCTCAATCTCACTTATCTCTCCCCCTCCTTCCTTGTCACCCAGATGAATGCCAATAAGTCGTCGGACGACTCTGTGCAAATCATCCTTTACATCCCGTAGTTTTATTAGGGCTGAAGCATCCACCCAAACATCACTATCTCCCCCATCACCTTCATTGTCTCTAGTGCCCTCTGTCAATGTAGAATCAAAAGTACCTCTATTTATAGAAGAGGGTTTAGGGGTACTACAAACTAGTGGTTGAGGCTGATTTGCTATAGGGGTTGAGGGTCCTTGTGAGGGCTGGTGGGAAGAAGCTAAAACTTGCGGAACTTTGTATCCTAAAGCCACAGCGGGCACCTCTATCTCAGGGTATAATCCCTTGGGGGTCTTATGATACGGGGGAGATTAAAAGCATTTGCCATACCCTTGTCTGTTAGACTGCACACTCGCACATCCTGTGCTGCCAGATGGGCTACAGTGTGCCAGAGTTTAGGTATCCCTGAATGATGTTTCTTGTGTTTGCCCTTTTTTACAGTTTCTATCCATGTGTTGAGCCCACCAAGTGTATTTGAATTAAAAGTTCCCCCTATTGGCCAGGCTAGGGTTAACCCCCAAGTCTGCTCCTGCCACTTCTCATCATATTTGATTATATCCTGTTTTCTATCTGGGTATTGCTTAATAACTTTATCTAATGAAGTATCCATACTTACAAACAACAAATCCTGACCCTATATTTACAAAATGATTAGTATTCACAAAATTGTTAGTAAGTAGCAGTGCTCGGAGTAAAGCCCAATGGCACCGCGAGGAACGGCCCCCCGTCTCTTTACAGAAACGCTACCATAAGACAAGTATCCCACCAAGCCCTGCTTGCCACAGTGATCAGGAATGTCTCAACCTGATCTTAGCCCAGTAAGTACATATATAAATGCATTTAGTACAGTCAAACTATATATATATATATATATATATATATATATATATATATATACGCACAAATAGAACGTTTTCATGAGATTATTAGTTATAAACAAGACCATCCTCAAGATCTACCTGTAAAGCAAAAAGCATTGCATCATCAAAGTCAATCTTAACAATTAGGTGTGTAATGGTACTATATTTGTGTGTAATTCCCTCAAACATTAGAGTATGTAGATTAATGACTTCTTCTCTCACAGCGTCTATTGTTGCCTATAGATTAGGTAACGGTCTACCTTCAGGCTGGTTTTCAATTAAGTTGATTTTTAATCGAAATATATTATTTAACAAGGATGATTCAAGATTTAATGCAGCTAACAGATAATCCCCTGGATATCCATATTCAATCCTGGCCAGGATATCCCTAATTCTACGAGGAAGGATTTGACACACTATTTCCAACCCAAGGATCACTGTCCTAGAAAACCACAATTCTGCACAGGTGTCTTCTCTAGTGTATGGGACAGTTACGCCCTTTACAATATGCTGAGCCTTTTCCCACCAAGAAAGGTCTGACATTACTTACCTCCAAGAATAAAAAAATTAAATAAAAATAAAAATAGATCTTGAAGGGGTTTTAATTATCCCAAACCTTTTCAGGGCTGAATTTTACAGCCTAGGCAACATGCATGTAAACGTAGGTTATCCAGGGGTCTTTAAATCCCCAAAACCTCATCCAGATAACATTTTGCAGTCAAGGGAAACAACATGCATGTAAACGTAGGTTCTCCAAGGGTCTTTTAGTCCCCAAAACCTCATCCAGACTTAAATTCGCAGTCCAGGGAACCAGCATGCATGTTAATGTAGGTTCTCCAGGGGTCCTAAATCCTCAAAACTAGAGATGGACGAACTTCCGACGGGACGTTTCGCGAACGTGAACCGCGAACGCGGTCCAAAGTTCGCGAACCGCAGAGTTCGCTGCGGGCCCCATTGACTTCAATGGCAGGCGGACTTTGAAAACCTACAGGTCATATTTCCAGCCACAAAATAATTACTAGCTGTGCACACATAGTCCCACCACATGGCCACTGACATAACACATGTATGAAGTGAATCTGGGATCGACAACTACAAGCATTCTTTTTTTATATGTGAAATTTGGACAATTCAGAACTCAGGAGCGCATGAAGGCAATGGAGAAGAGGAAAGGTCAGGGTGCAGAAGATGATCACCAGCACCGTGATATAGAGCACTGACACCAGCACCGTGATATAGAACACTGGCACCAGCACTGTGATAGAATGCACTGACACCAGCACTGTGATATAGAACACTGACACCAGCACCGTGATAGAGTGCACTGACACCAGCACCGTGATATAGAACACTGACACCAGAACCGTGACATAGAACACTGACACCAGAACCGTGATAGAGTGCACTGACACCAGCACTGTGATATAGAACACTGACACCAGCACTCAGATAGAGTGCACTGACACTAGCACCGTGATATAGAGCACTGACACCAGCAGCGAGATAGAGAGCATTGACAGCAGCACTGATATAATATGACAAAAATATGACACCGCTCAACCTCTTCAAACAAGCAGGTACGAGCATATAGTACGGTGTGCTTTTTTTGTACAGTGTAAGTGAGCCAAATGTAGAAAAAAGGTCTGTGTGCTCGATTAAATAAATTGTTTATAGAGATATACATGGTCTACTGGTCACATGTGTTGAATTCCTCCGAGATCCATGCCTCATTCATTTTCAGAAATGTGAGGTAGTCAACACTGTCATGAGCTAGGCGAGTGCGCTTATCGGTCACGACCCCCCCTGCTGCGCTGAACGTCCTTTTGGACAGGACACTGGACGAGGGGCAAGCCAACAGTTCCATTGCGAATTGGGCAAGCTCTGGCCAGAGGTCAAGCCTGCCCACCCAGTAGTCCAGGGGTTCATCACTCCTCAGAGCATCCACATCGGCTGTTAACCCCAATGTAGTCAGACACCTGTCGGTCTAGGTGTTCCCTGATGCTGGATCCGAATGAGACATGTCAATGGGTCGGCTGAAAGAATGACCTCATATCAGAAGTCACCAACACATCTTAAAACCGCCCTCTTCTTGCAGGCGCTGTTGGATTGGTACCCGCAACTCTTTCTCTGGGAGTGGGAATTGCTCCTCTGGCAGCGCACGCAAAAGCAGAATGCAGCATTTCTCGAAGCAAGGCCTGGAAGTGCTCCATTCTGACAGCCCTCTGTGACGGTGGTAACATTTCCGCCATTTTGTGTTTGTACTGGGGGTCTAAGTACGTTGCCACCCAGTACTGGTCCTTGACCCTTATGCTTTTTATACGGGGGTCCCTGTTAAAACACTGGAGCATGAAGGCCCCCATTTTCACTAAACTGGAAGCGGTGTGGTGGCCAGGCTCCTGCTCATCATCCAGGATAATGTCATCCTCCTCGTTCTCCTCTTCCCATCCACGCACAACAACAGGGATCCCAGAAAGGTTTAAAGCATGTTCTTCTTGCTCCTACTCATCCGCCCCGGCCGTCAACCGTTGGGCAAGAGGGTTATCCGGCGTCATCATTCTTTTACGCTCAAACATTTGGCCCACGGAAGCCTGCCTTTTTGCAGAAAAACGTGAGGATGGCATGATGGAAGGTGGAGTGGAGGACAATTGTGAGGAGACAGGAGAAGTAGAAGACGAGGCTGGACAGTAAGAGCCTGGAGTGCGGCTTTGTGTGTTCCGTTGCTCCCACTGGGCTCGGTGATGGCAGCTCATGTGCCTTCTTAAGGCGGTCGTCCCTAGGTGAGTGTTGGGCTTACCGCGACTTATGCGTTGACTGCAAAGATTGCAGATGGCAACACTATTGTCATTAGCAGACACGTTAAAAAAAGTCCACACTGCGGAGCCATGTGCTGGCGTCCTGGGAGTGCCAGATGTCACCGTACATGGTTGATGCCTCGCTCCTGATACATTTGCATTCTGCTTGGTCCCTCCTGTGCAATCTAAGTTCTTCCTGCTTCTCCTCCCTATCTGCTGGTCCATATCTCCCTCTGAACTCCCCTCCTCTTCCTCTCTTGTGGGCACCCACGTGACATCACTAGACACGTCATCATCGACGTCACCTTCCCCACCACTATAATTAGAGATCTCGGAGTAGGCAGCAGCAGGGGGGACCAACCTCCTCCTTGGGCTGATCTGGGTACTGTCATCAGACTGCTGAGCAGCGGTTGTTGCTACCTCTTCTTCCTGATCCAATGCCAAGAGTGGCTGTGCATCGGAAATGTCTTGATATGCATCAGAAAATAATTCCTGTGACTCAAGCGGAAGGTATTTGGTGGTGTTGGTGGTAGTGTCTTTGGCGGTGCACATAGCAGAGAGTGAAGAGGAGAATGCAGATCGAGAGGATGAGGAGGGTGCAGAAGAGTAAGCCCCTGTAAACACGGTCGGAGATTTCCACAACCAAATCCGTCTGATTTTGCCCGTCGGATTTTGTCCGTCGGATCTTGTCCGAAACTGTTGCATACACACGGTCGGGCCAAGTTGGCGAAAAATTCGATCTTTCAGAACGTGATGACATAATTTCGTTACGATGGGACTACATTCAGGCTAGTAGCCAATAGCTTTGATGTAGGAATTTGATCTGAGCATGCGTGGCACTTGGTCCGATGAAAATGCTCTACACATGATCGGATTAGGTCTGTCCGACCCAGTTGGTCGGGAAATATTTCCAACATGTTGGAAAATTGGGTCGGACGGAGATTTGGACGGAATCAGTCCGATGCATACCACACGCAGTCGGATTATCTGACGACACGGTCCGATAAGACTCATTCCGACAGATTCTCCGACCGTGTGTACAAGGGCTAAGGCTAAGGCTGAGTGAGCCACCCAACCAAGTCTGGTGCATCCTTTGACGTAATCGCACGCACCTTCTGCAATTTGCTTCTTTGTCTGTTGCTCCTGCCCTACCCCTACCACCCCTGCAGAAGGGCCTGCCTCTTCCTCTGCCTGTCATTTTTTAAATGACCCTGTGACAAAAGTCTCTAGAGAAGTGCAGTATGTATGTGGAAGAAGGTATATAACACCCCGATTCAATCTGTTGTTTTTGGGGGCCACTGGTCTATCACACCAGTTATAATACTTTTTTTAATTTGTGTTTGTCGCTCTCTATAGTATCGCTGCAGAACCGCTCAGCAGTCACAATAATGCACAGTGGAAATGCACTATACTATGCTTTCTATATGTGCAAGTATTTTATACGTGTATTACACACCTATATACTGCACACCAAATAGAACACCTATACCAGTCCTTACAAGGACCTTTGTGGACCGAGTAGCTAGCGATTTGCAGACTGTACCTCAGTCCCTACACTAATAAAGGACTGCTGCAGAATAGGGCAGCGGTCAGCAAGGCCCAGCACCACAACCCTATATATTGTACAGATATACCAGTCCTTACAAGGACCTTTGTGAACCGAGTAGCTAGTGATGTGCAGACTGTACCCCAGTCCCTACACTGATAAAGGACTGCGGCAGAATAGGGCAGCAATCTGCAGCAGTGCACCATAACCCTATATATTGTACAGATATACCAGTCCTTACAAGGACCTTTGTGAACCGAGTAGCTCGTGATGTGCAGACTGTACCCCAGTCCCTACACTGATAAAGGACTGCTGCAGAATAGGGCAGCAATCTGCAGCAGTGCACCACAACCCTATATATTGTACAGATTTAACAGTCCTTACAAGGATCTTTGTGAACCGAGTAGCTAGTGATGTGCAGACTGTACCTCAGTCCCTACACTGGTAAAGGACTGCTGCAGAATAGGGCAGCAATCCGCAGCAGTGCACCACAACCCTATATATTGTACAGATATACCAGTCCTTACAAGGACCTTTTGTGAACCGAGTAGCTAGTGATGTGCAGACTGTACCTCAGTCCCTACACTGATAAAGGACTGCTGCTGAATAGGGCAGCAGTCAAGTATAATATTCTTTCTATATTTGGAAGAAAGTATATTATACATGTACAAACCTATATACTGTACTACACCTATACCATACCAGTCCTTAAAAGGACCTTTGTGGACCTAATAGTAAAAGCTAGTGATTAAACTGAATGTCCCTGCTGCACACAGCTTCCTGTCCCTCTCTGCACTGACAAAAGACAGGCTGCTGCAACAATCACTAGCACAGCAGTGCACTCAACCCTATATCCTGTACTACACCTACACCATACCAGTCCTTAAAAGGACTTTTGTGGACCTAATAGCTAGCGATTTGTGTCACTGCAGTCTCTCCCTGCTCCACACAGCAACCTCTCCCTATAACGACACAAGAAAGAATGTAAAATGGCCGCCAGATAAGGTCTATTTATAAGTTAGGGGGAATGTCCAATTGTCCATGTGCTGAAATGTCTCCATTGGCTGTACCCCATGATGGATGTGTCATCATGGGTCAAAGTTCTTTCACACTGTAAACACATATGTCCTCTGGGCAAGCAGGGGCAATAGTCCGCCAATCGGGCGAGTCGCGAAACGACCGCCAGGCGAACAGTTCGGCCATCCCTGCTCAAAAACTCTTCCTGACTAATTTTTGCAGTCCAGGGAACCAACATGCATGTTAAACATAGGTTTATATAGAAAGTAATTAATCCTCTACAGGGGTACCCCTTTAAAATAAATAAATAAACATAGACCTGTCTGGTGGACAGCGATACCCCAACAACAACCACCTGCCCCCCCCAGCGCTAGGAAAATATGGCACAACACAATTCAGAACTAATAGGTGTCTGCTAACCTGATATATTGCGCAATGTTGTGTTGAGCTCGGTGCCCTACCAGCATGGAGTTAGGCAAGATCGGAGTGGAGGTGATGCTGTCCCCGTACGGGCCACCAAATGAAGTAGAATAGTAAAGTATTGAACCAGGCAGAACTTAAGCAATGCAGGTGAAAGAAACCATGAATCAGACCGAGACAGAAGTCAAATTAAATCACACTTGTTTATTAAATAAAAATAAAAAGGTAAATAGAAAAAGCGTAGTCAAAGCATAGCCAGAGTCCAGTAACCGGATCGAGTAGTCAGCCAGGCCAGAGTTCAATAACCAGATCGGGTAATCAGCCAGGCCAGAGTCAGGGATCCAAGTAGAGCAACAGCAAGCAGGATAAGGAGCCAGAAGGGATATCAGCAAGCCAGTCTTTAAACAGAACTGCAGGAGATGGTTTCTTGTGATGTTACAAGGCAAAGGCAGGGGTGAAGTGAGCTGGACAGCTTTAAGTAGGCAGGTCAGACGAGCATGATCAGGAACAGCTCGTAACTGTGGAGAGAGATGAGAGCTGGCAATTAACCGACAGCTGAGCAGCCAGCCCAGAGAAGGAAGGGCTAAGCCAGCCCTGACAGTACACCCTCCTCAATGATCCCTCTACCTCGGAGGGCCACCGGCTTGAGGGGAAACCGTCTATGGAACTCGCGGAGGAGGACAGGAGCATGTACGTCCGAGGATGAAACCCAGGAGCGTTCCTCCGGACCGTACCCTTTCCAATGCACCAGGTACTAATTTGCGCCCACGGAACCTACGGGAGTCAACAATGGATTGTACTTCATACTCCTCATGGTTCTGAACCTGAATAGGGTGAGGGCGTGGCACCGAGGTGGTAAATCGGTTACAGACCAACGGTTTCAATTAGGAGACATGAAACACATTTGAGATGCGCATACTAGGAGGAAGGTCCAACACGTAAGCCACTGGATTAATCCTGCGAAGAATACGGAAAGGTCCAATAAACTGAGGTGCAGACTTCAGTGAGGGAACACGAAGCCGGAGGTTGTGAGATGACAGCCAGACCCTGTCCCCAACCTGGTAGGAAGGCAGATGTCTGCGGTCAGCGTGGAGTCTGTACCTATTATTAGCCCTTACATTCTCAGTACCGGGTAAGAATGAGACAATGTAATTAAAGCTCGACAAGAAAAGAGCCCATCACTCCCTTCTGGGAGAGAGCCGCTTAGCTTCAGACAAGAATGTAAGATTCTTATGGTCAGTAAGAATAAGAACAGGCACGGTGATACCTTCAAGGAGATGTCTCCATTCTTTCAGGGCTAAAATGGTCACCAATCTCATAATTGCACTCAGCAGGTGACAATTTCTTGGAAAAGTAGCCACACGGATGCATATCGCTCTCAGAGTTAGGACGTTGAGACAGAAGGGCGCCAACTCCAGTCTCAGAAACATCAACTTCTAGGATAAAAGGCAAGGTAGGATCAGGATGTGCCAACACAGGAGCATAAACAAAGGCAGCCTTGAGAGTCTCAAAGGCCTTAATGGACTCCGGAGACCAACTCTGTGGGTTACCGTCCTTTCTGGTCATATCAGTCAGGGGCTTGACCAGAGACGAGAAGTTATGAATAAACTTCCGATAGAAGTTGGCAAAGCCCAGGAAACGCTGCAGAGGACGTAAACTCACGGGTCGAGGCCACTGTAGGACTGCCGAAAGTTTCTCTGGGTCTATCGAAAAACCAGCAGTGGAAATGACATAGCCCAGGAATGTAACCTGTTCACAATGGAACTCACATTTCTCCAGTTTACAATACAGATTGTTCTCTCTTTTCTGTCGTGTGCTACAGTTTCTGAAGCACACGACAGACATCTGTGTGGTGGCTCTCCAGGGACTTGGAAAATATGACTCGGCCCTGCCCCCCGCGTCATTGGATTTGATTTCCTCTGTGGGAGCCAATGGCTGCACTGCTATCAATCTATCCAATCAAGAGCTGGGACCCCGTGAAGAGAGGGACAGCACATCCCCGACAAAGAGATGAACGGGCTCAGGTAAGTAAAATGGCGGGGCTGGGGGGGGCTGATGACTCCCAGGTGTTTTTTCACCTTAATGCATAGGATGCAATATCAAATGGTCTAACCAGCAGGCCTTCTATCAGTTAAAGAAGAGTTTAACGGATGCCCCTATTCTGGCCGATGCTGATCCAAGCAAGCTGTCAGGGTCTGGATCTGAACTTGGGACCATCTCGCTGTAGCTATTCTTGGTGTGCCACCTGAGATGCTGGACAGCTCTCTTGTTTCTGTTGAACCTTGAACTCTTTGCTCCTCCCATGAACTTCCTGATTTAAGCCATGTTTCTGCACTTCTGGTTTGCCATATTATTGTGCTCTCTCCAGCCAATATCTTGCTCTGTGCATACCCGCTGCTTTCCTTATCTTTGCACTCATTTGTTATTGACCTTTGGCTTTTTCATCAAAAATTTTTTCATCTGATCCACCCAGCTACTACTCATTGCTGACCTTTGGCTTGTTCATTGATTCTGCTTCTGCTCGTCAATCCAGAGGGCCGCGACCTGGCATTAACATGCAGAAAACCCATTCCCACCATTAGGAGCTCTGGTGATGACGGCTTGTTCTTAGACCTTGCATCTCAGGTGAGTCTGTATCATCTGCTATGGCCATCTGCTTGTATATTTCCAGCTTATTATTCATGGACCTCTCTACTGCTAAAGCCACTGACCTCCAAGCCTGATCCAGACCATGTAACAAACCTTATGAATTACATGTCGATGGCAGCCATGTTGGGCTAGGTGGGGTGTTGTATTAAGAGAATGATGGACACCTGTGAGCCAGAGTCTTACCCCTGTTGAGAAAAACTATCACACACAAGGTCCTGGCTTTGAAGTTGGCAGTGGTAGATTAATTGAACGACTACCTGTATAGTGCAGATTTTGTGGTCAAAAGCAACAATAATTTGCTCACATACATATATGCACAGGATTGCCACAATTGCCACAGGACATAGATGGTTGGCTGCTCTATCTGGTTTCTGTTTCAGCCCAGGGGTTGGAAAAAGAGATGCTGAGGCATTGTCAAGAAGACCTTATGACCCTGAGACTTCCTCACAAGAGTGGACCCAACTGATGTCAGAAGGGGTACAAACTCTGTGTCAAAGAGTTGAGCATCATGGCAAAGGAGTGACGGGGGCTGAGGCTATTGGAGTTTTGGCCACAGGTGTTTCTAAGCACTACTGTAACTACACCCAAGTGAGAAATGAAAGTTTGCCAAGCTTTCTTACATCAGGTGTCCCCAGTAGAGTGCCTCTTACATCAGTGTCCCCAACAGAGTGCCTCTTACATCAGGTGTACCCAGCCATCAGTGTCCCCAGCGGAGTGCCTCCTTCCATCAGACATTCCCAGCAGAGACCCTCCATACATCAGGTGTTCCCAGCAGAGTGCCTCTTACATCAGGTGTCCGCAGTAGAGTACCTCTTACATCAGAGTCCCCAACGGAGTGCCTCTTACATCAGGTGTACCCAGTGGTCAGTGTGCCCAGCGAAGTGCCTCCTTCCATCAGGCATTCCCAGCAGGGTCCCTCTTTACATCAGGTGTCCCCAGTGGAGTGCCTCCTTACATCAGGGGTCCCCAGCGGTCAGTGTTCCAGGTGGGGTTCCTCCTTCCATCAGGCATTCCCAGCAGAGTCCCTCCTAACATCAGGTGTCCCAAGTGGAGAGTCTCCTTACATCAGGTGTCCCCAGTACAGTATCTCTTACACCAGGTGCCCCCAGTGGAGTGCCTCCTTACATCAGGTGTCCCAAGTACAATACCCCTTACATCAGTTGTCCCCAGCGGAGTGCCTCCTTCCATCAGTTATTCCCAGCAGTGCCCCTCCTAACATCAGGTGTCCCCCGCTGTGTGCCTCTTACATCAGGTGTCCCCAGAACAATACCTCTTACATCAGGTATCCCCAGCAGAGTGCCTCTTACATCAGGTGTCCCCAGTACAGTACCTCTTACATCAGGTGTTCCCAATGGAGTGCCTCTTACAACAGGCATCCCCAGTAGAGTGCCTCTTACATCAATGCCCCCAACGGAGTGCCTCTTACATCAGGCGTACCCAGCCATCAGTGTCCCCAGCGGAGTGTCTCCTTCCATCAGGCATTCCCAGCAGAGACCCTAATTACATCAGGTGTCCCCAGCAGAGTGCCTCTTACATCAGGTGTCCACAACAGAGTGCCTCCTTACATCAGGTGTCCCCAGTAAAGTACCTTTTACATCAGTTATCCCCAGCGGAGTGCCTCCTTCCATCAGGCATTCCCATCAGAGTCCCTCCTTACATCATGTGTCCCCCAGCGGAGTGACTCCTTGCATCAGGTGTCCCCAATACAGTACCTCTTACATCAGGTGTCCCAGGTCGTCAGTGTCCCCAGCGGAGAGCCTCCTTATATCATGTGTCCCCAGTACAGTACGTCTTACATCAGGTGTCCCCAGTGCAGTGCCTCTTACATCAGGTGTCCCCAGCGGAGTGCCACTTACATCAGGTTTCCCCAGTAGAGTACCTCTTACATCAGAGTCCCCAATGGAGTGCCTCTTACATCGGGTGTACCCAGTGATCAGTGTCCCCAGTGGAGTACCTCCTTCCATCAGGCATTCCCAGCAGAATCCCTCCTTACATCAGGTGTGCCCAGCGGCGTGCCTCCTTACATCAGGTGTCCCTAGTACAGTACCTCTTACATCAGGTGTCCCCAGCGGTCAGTTTCCCCAGTGGAGTGCCTCCTTACATCAGGCATTCCCAGCAGAGTCCTTCCTTACATCTGGTGTCCCCAGTGGAGTGCCTCCTTACATCAGGTGTCCCCAGTACAGTAACTCTTACATCAGGTGCCCCCAGTGGTTTGCCTCCTTACATCAGGTGTCTACAGTACACTACCTCTTACATCAGGTGTCCCCAGCAGAGTGCTTCTTGCATCAGGTTTCCCAAGTGGTGTGCCTCCTTACATCAGGTGTCCCCAGTACAGCACCTTTTAAATCGGGTGTCCCCAGTGGTCAGTGTCCCCAGCGGAGTGCCTCCTTCCATCAGCCATTCCCAGCAGAGTCCCTCCTTACATCAGGTGTCCCTCGCGGAGTGCCTCTTACATCAGGTGTCCCCAGTACAGTACCTCTTACATGAGGTATCCCCAGCAGAGTGCCTTTTACATCAGGTGTACAGTACCTCTTACATGAGGTATCCCCAGCGGAGTGCCTCTTACATCAGGTGTCCCCAGTACAGTACCTCTTACATCAGGTGTCCCCAGCAGAGTGCCTCCTTATATCAGATGTCCCCAGTACAGTACCTCTTACATCAGGTATCCCCAGAGGAGTGCCTCTTACATCAGGTTTCCCCAGCAGAGTGCCTCCTTATATCAGGTGTCCCCAGTACAGTATCTCTTACATCACGTATTCCCAGCGGAGTGCCTCTTACATCAGGTGTCCCCAGTACAGTACCTCTTACATCAGGTTTCCCAAGCAGAGTGCCTCTTACATCAGGTGTCCCCAGTACAGTGCCTCTTTGTCAGGAACCATGAAACAGACAGAGACAGAAGTACAATCAAATCACACTTGTTTATTAATAAAAATAAAAAGGTAAATAGGAAAAAGCGTAGTCAAGCAAGCCAGAGTCCAGTAGTCGGGTAGTCAGCCAGTCCAAAGTTCATAAACCAGATCGGGTAATCAGCCAGTCCAGACGTCAGGGATCCAAGGAGAGCAACTGCAAGCAGGACGGAAGCCAGGAGGGATGTCAGCAAGCTAGTCTTGAAACAACAGCAGGAGATGGTTCCTAGTGATGTGACCAACGCAAAGGCAAATTAAAAAGTGAGCAGGAAGGCTTTTAATAGGCAGGTCAGACGAGCATCATCGAGAACAGCTTGTAACTGTGGAAAGAGAAGACAGCTTGCAATTAGCCAACAGCTGAGCGGCCAGCCCAGAGGAGGAAGGGCTAAGCCAGCCCTAACAGTACCCCCCCCCCTCAATGACCCCTCTCCCTCGGAGGGCCACTGGACTTGAGGGGAAACTGTCTATGGAACTCGCGGAGGAGGACAGGGGCATGTACGTCAGAGGATGAAACCCAGGAGCGTTCCTCCGGACCGTACCCCTTCCAATGCACCAGGTACTGTGTGCGCCCATGGAACCTACAGGAGTCAACAATGGATTGTACCTCATACTCCTCATGGTTCTCAACCAGAATAGGGTGAGGATGTGGCACCAAGGTGGTAAATGGTTATAGACCAACGGTTGCAATAAGGACACATGAAACACATTAGAGATGCGCATACTAGGAGGAAGGTCCAACGCGTAAGTCACTGGATTAATCCTGCGAAGAATACGGAAAGGTCCAATAAACTGAGGTGCAGACTTCAGTGAGGGAACACGAAGCCGGAGATTGTGAGATGACAGCCAGACCCTGTCCCCAACCTGGTAGGAAAGCAGATGTCTGCGGTCAGCGTGGAGTCTGTACCTATTATTAGCCCTTACATTCTCAGTACCGGGTAAGAATGAGACAATGTAATTAAAGCTCGACAAGAAAAGAGCCCATCACTCCCTTCTGGGAGAGAGTCGCTTAGCCTCAGACAAGAATGTAAGATTCTTATGGTCAGTAAGAATAAGAACAGGCACTGCGAAGGATACGGAATGGCCCAATAAACCGAGGTGCAAACTTCAGTGAGGGAACACGAAGCCGGAGGTTGCGAGATGACAGCCAGACCCTGTCCCCAACCTGGTAGGAAGGCACAGGCAGGCGTCTGCGGTCAGCATGGAGTCTGTACTTATCATTAGCATGACGCAAAACCTCCTGGACTTGTACCTAAGTGGAACGAAGTCCACGGAGATGCTCCTCTAACGCAGGAATACTCTGCGGAACAAACGAGTCAGGCAACATGGAAGGTTGGAAACTGTAATTCGCCATAAATGGAGACAATCGGGAGGCAGAATTCAAGGCACTGTTGTGAGCAAACTTTGCCCAAGGTAATAGGTCAGACCAGTTGTTATGATGGTCAGAAATGTAGCAATGTAGGAATTGCTCCAAGGACTGATTGGCTCATTCTGAGGCCCCATTAGACTGCAGATTATACGCAGAAGAGAACGCAAGCTGGATTCCCAACTGTGCAAAAAAGGCTCGCCAGAACCGGGAGACAAACTAACTGCCCCTATCCGAGGCAATCACCTTGGGTAGCCCATGTAAGCGAAAGATCTGAGCAAAAATGGAAGCCAGTTCCTTAGAGCTGGGCAACCGCTTAAGTGGAATACAATGACACATCTTTGAGAACCGGTCAACCACCATAAGGATAACAGTGTTGCCTTGGGTGTTGGCCAATTCCACAATGAAATTCATAGGCAGGTGAGTCCAGGGCCTATCTCCATTGGGTATGGGTTGTAGGAGGCCCACTGGAAGGTGTCGTGGAGTCTTACTCTGAGCACACACGGGACAGGCAGCTACGAAGGCAGTAACATCAGCCTGTAGACTAGGCCACCAGAATTGTTGGGAGATGGCCCAAATGTGTTGATTCTTCCCAGGATGGTCAGCTGCCTTGGGAGAATGGTAAGTCTGGAGCACTGCAGTACGGAGACTCTCTGGGACAAAGCAGCGGTCACAAGGTTTATCAGGAGGAGCATGGACCTCAGCAGCAAGAATTTTGTCACCCAAAAGGAGAAGTAAGCCTGGTGCGAACCGTAGCCAAGATACGATCAGGAGGAATCATAGAAACCGGAACCGACTCCGACTTGGAAGTGGAGGAAAATTGTCATGACAAGGCATCAGCCCTTACATTCTTAGTACCGGGTAAGAATGAGACAATGTAATTAAAGCTGGACAAGAAAAGAGTCCATCGCGCCCTTCTGGGAGAGAGTCGCTTAGCCTCAGACAAGAATGTAAGATTCTTATGGTCAGTAAGAATAAGAACGGGCACAGAGGTACCTTTAAGGAGATGTCTCCATTCTTTCAGGGCTAAAATTATTGCCAACAGCTCTCTGTCACCAATCTCATAATTGCACTCAGCAGCTAACAATTTTTTTGGAAAAGTAGCCACACGGATGCATAGCGCTCTCAGAGTTAGGACATTGAGACAGAAGGGCGCCAACTCCAGTCTCAGAAGCATCAACTTCTAGGATAAAAGGCAATGAGGGATCAGGATGTGCCAACACAGGAGCAGAAACAATGGCAGCCTTGAGAGTCTCAAGGGCCTTAATGGACTCTGGAGACCAACTCTGTGGGTTACCGTCCTTTCTGGTCATATCAGTCAGAGGCTTGACCAGAGACGAGAAGTTACGAATAAACTTCCGATAGTAGTTGGCAAAGCCCAGGAAATGCTGCCCAGGACGTAAACCCACGGGTCGAGGCCACTGTAGGACTGCCGACAGTTTCTCTGGGTCCATCGAAAAACCAGCAGTGGAAATGACATAGCCCAGGAATGTAACCTGTTCACGATGAAACTCGCACTTCTCCAGTTTACAATAGAGATTGTTCTCTCTTAGTTTCGGAAGTACACAACAGACATCTGTGTGGTGGCTCTCCAGGGACTTGGAAAATATGAGGATATCATCGACACATCATACACACAATTGCAACAAATCTCAGAGGACATCGTTAATAAATTCCTGCAAAACTGCCGGGGCGTTACAAAGGCCAAAAGACATTACCAGGTATTCATAATGGCCTGTTCTGGTATTAAACGCAGTTTTCCACTCGTCGCCCTCCTTACGCCCTCCTTACGCCCTCCTTAATACACACGAGATTGTATGCCCCTCTCAGGTCAACCGTTGCTCCCTTAGGCGGTCAAATAACTCCGTAATCAATGGAATCGGAGAGGCATTCTTAATCGTGACACGATTGAGACCCCTATAATCTATACAAGGTCTCAGTTCACCGCTCTTTTTCACAAAGAAGAAACCAGCACCAGCAGGAGACGAGAATGTGCGGATGAAACCTCAAAAAAGGGCCTCAGCAACATACTCCTCCATGGCCTTATCCTCCAAGAGCAACAAAGGGTAAACCCGGCCACGAGGAGGTATGGCACCAGGTTGAAGGTCAATTGCACAATCATAAGGCCGGTGTGGAGGCAAACTACCAGCTTGAACTTTATCAAAGACATCGCCAAAATCACGGTACTCCTCCGGCAAGGAGGGGAGTGAAGCGGTGCACAGGACCTTGGATACCTTCAGGAAGCATGTCTCACTACATTGTGGTGACCAGGAGAGAACCTCAGCACAGAGCCAATCAAAAGAGGGGTTGTGCCTCTGTAACTAAGGATAACCAATAACCAGCGGAAATCTGGGTGAGGAAATAACTTGGAATTGGATTATCTCATGGTGAAAAGCCCCTACGACCATGGACAATGGAACCGTCACATGGGCAGGCTGTAAAGGTCTCCCGTGAAGAGCCTCAATGGCAAGTGGAGTGTCACGCAGCTGCAGCGGAATCGAGTGCTGCGAAACAAATGCAGCATCAATAAACAGGCCTGCAGCCCCAGAGTCGATTAGAGCCTGTATCTCGATGGACGACTCAGCCCACGAAAGTGGGACCAAAACCAGGGGCTTATCCTTCTATCCTTTTCGACCTACAGGTCATCATCTGGGGTGTAGGTCGAAATGCGTCGGGAGGACTCCGCCACTGCCTATTTTTCCTCTGACATGCTTATTGATCACAATGGAAATGTGAGTTTGATATTTTATTTTTATTAAAGCCATTTTTTGAAAAACGTTATTACGCTATGTCGGCTCTACCTTTTTACTTTCATGCCTGAACTGTTGCCGGAGCTGTCTATATATACAAAAACGGTGATTACACGCAGCCTGTCATACCGAATGAACCATTTGTGTTTGGACTCCCCCTATGGTGGAATGCTGAATCTAAAGTTGCAGTAGCTGGGATTACAAGCTATTACTGACCCCTTAGGCATATGTCTATTCGGGTCATGTCCATCTGGTAAGCCTGTGCTTCTTAAGGTGGTGGGAGCTACACTGGGTGAAATTACCTCTGGTCACAATAAAGTGGGACGCTCGTGGACACCAAAGTTTATTGGGACTTGCACTTTATACGTTTTTTGCTTCATTAATTTATGAACTTTAGCGTTTTTATTATTTATATGCTTATGTTGATGTTTACTGCACATTTTTTTGCTACCCCCTTTTTCGGGGTTATGTCACAGTAAAGTGGGACTTTTTTGTTATTATGATATATATTTACACGTTTAGTCCTATCGATATATAGATTTCAATGTTTATATACTCACCATTTTGTTTTTCATACATGTTGTGATATCCCCATATTTGGGGTCACGTTGTATTTATTCGTTATAAGTATACGTACACAGTAGTCTTTTTTCACGCTTTGCTAATTTCAAGAGTTACATTTATATATGCTTGGCGCTTACACTTTACATTCTTGACGATTCCCAGCAGAGTCCCTCCTTACATCAGGTGTCCCCAGTACAGTACTTCTTACATCAGGTTTCCCCAGGGGTCTGTGTCCCCAGCAGAGTGCCTCCTTCCATCAGCCATTCCCAGCAGAGTCCCTCCTTACATCAGGTGTCCCCCGCAGAGTGTCTCTTACATCAGGTGTCCCCAATACAGTAGTTCTTACGTCAGTTGTCCCCTGCAGAGTGCCTCCTTATATCAGGTGTCCCCAGTACAATACCTCTTACATCAGGTATCCCCAACGGATTGCCTCTTACATCAGGTGTCCCCAGTATAGTACCTCTTACATCAGGTGTCCCCAGCGGAGTGCCTCCTTACATCAGGTGTCCCCAGTACAGCACCTCTTTCATCAGTTATCCCCAGCGGTCAGTGTCCCCAGTGGAGTGCCTCCTTCCATCAGGCATTGCCAGCAGAGTCCCTCCTTACATCAGGTGTCCGCAGTGGAGTGCCTCCATACATCAGGTGTGCCCAGTACAGTACCTCTTACATCAGGTATCCCCAGCAGAGTGCCTCTTACATCAGGTGTCCCCAGTAGAGTACCTCTTACATCAGTGTCCCCAATGGAGTGCCTCTTACATCAGGTTTACTCAGCCATCAGTGTCTCCAGCGGAGTGCCTCCTTCCATCAGGCTTTCCCAGCAGAGACCCTCCTTACATCAGGTGTCCCCAGCAGAGTTCCTCTTACATCAGGTGTTCCCAGTACAGTACCTCTTACATCAGGTGTCCCCATTGGTCAGTGTCCCCAGCAGGGTGCCTCCTTCCATCAGGCATTCCCAGCAGTGTTCCCAGTACAGTACCTCTTACATCAGGTATCCCCAGCAGATTGCCTCTTACATAAGGTGTCCCCTGTACAGTATCTCTTACATCAGGTATCCCCAGCGGAGTGCCTCTTACATCAGGTGTCCCCAGTACAGTACCACTTACATCAGGGTCCCCAACGGAGTGCCTCTTACATCAGGTGTATCCAGTGGTCAGTGTCCCCAGTGGAGTGCCTCCTTCCATCAGGCAATACCAGCAGAGTCCCTCCTTTCATCAGATGTCCCCAGTGGAGGGTCTCCTTACATCAGGTGTCCCCAGTGGTCAGTGTCCCCAGCAGAGTCCCTCCTTCCATCAGATGTCCCCAGTGGAGTGCCTCCTTACATCAGGTGTCCCCAGTGGTCAGTGTCCCCAGCAGAGTGCCTCCTTCCATCAGGCATTCCCAGCAGAGACCCTCCTTACATCAAGTGTTCCCAGAGGAGTGCCTCTTACATCAGGTGTCCCCAATACAGTGCCTCTTACATCAGGTGTCCCAATGGGAGTGCCTCTTACACCAGGTGTCTCCAGCAGAGTGGCTCTTACATCAGGTGTCTCCAGCAGAGTGCCTTTTACATCAATTGTCCCCAGCGGAGTGCCTCTTAAATCAGTGCCCCCAGCGGAGTGCCTCTTACATCAGGTGTCCCCAGTACATTACCTCTTACATCAGATGTTCCCAGTACAGTATCTCTTACATCAGGTGTCCCCAGCGCAGTGCCTCTTACATCAGGTGTCCCCAGAGGAGTGCCTCTTATATCAGGTGTCCCCAGCAGAGTACCTCTTGCATAAGTTTCCCCAGCGGAGTGCCTCTTACATCAGGTGTTCCCAGCGGTCAGTGACCCCAGCAGAGTGCCTCTTACATCAGGTGTCCCCAGCGGAGTACCTCTTACATCAGTGTCCCCAGTGGAGTACCTCTTATCTCAGGTGTCCCCGGCAGTCAGTATCCCCAGCTGAATGCCTCCTTCCATCAGGCACTCCCAGCAGAGTCCCTCCTTAGATCAGGTGTCCCCAGTACACTACCTCTTACACTAGGTGTCCCCAGCAGTCAGTGTCCTCAGCAGAGTGCCTCCTTCCATCAGGAATTCCCAGCAGAGTCCCTCCTTATATCAGGTGTCCCCAGTACACTACCTCTTACATCAGGTGTCCCCAGCGGACTGTGTCCCCAGCAGAGTGCCACCTTCCATCAGGCATTCCCAGCAGGGTCCCTCTTTACATCAGGTGTCCCCAGTGAAGTGCCTCCTTACATCAGGTGTCCCCAGTACAGTACCTCTTACAACAGGTATCTCCATCGGAGTGCCTCTTACATCAGGTGTCATTTGTCCCCAGCCGACAACCTCTTACATCAGTTATCCTCAGCGGAGTGCCTCCTTCCATTAGGCATTCCCAGCAGTGTCCCTCCTTACATCGTGTGTCCCCAGCGGCGTGCCTCCTTACATCAGGTGTCCCCAGTACAGTACCTCTTACATCTGGTGTCCCCAGTCGTCAGTGTCCCCAGCAGAGAGCTGCTTTCCATCAGGCATTCCCAGCAGAGACCCTCCTTACATCAAGTGTCCCCAGCAGAGTGCCTCTTACATCAGGTTTCCCAAGTACAGTGCCTCTTACATCATGTGCCCTCAGTGGAGTGCCTCCTTACATCAGGTATCCCAGTACAGTACCTCTTACATCAGGTATTCCCAGTGGAGTGCTTCTTACATCAGGTGTCCCCAGTACAGTACCTCTTACATCATTTGTCCCCAGCGGAGGGCCTCTTACATCAGTGTCCCCAATGGAGTGGCTCTTACATCAGGTGTACCCAGTGGTCAGTGTCCCTAGCAGAGTGCCTCCTTACATCAGGCATTCCCAGCAGAGTCCCTCTTTACATTGGGTGTCCTTACATCATGTGTCCCCAGAACAGTACCTCTTACATCAGGTGTCCCCAGCCATCAGTGTCCCCAGCAGAGTGCCTCCTTCCATCGGGCATTTCCAACAGAGACCCTCCTTACATGAAGTGTCCCCAGCGGAGTGCCTCTTACATAGTTAGGTTGAAAAAAGACACAAGTCTATCCAGTTCAACCTTAAAAACAATAAATAAAATAAAACATATTGTACAATCCAATGTACCCAATTTTATACCCACAGTTTATCCAGAGGAAGGCAAAAAAAAAAAACCCAGAAGAAGAGCATGCTCCAATTTGCTACAGCAGGGGAAAAAATTCCTTCCTGATCCCCCAAGAGGCAATTAGATTTTCCCTGGATCAACTTTACCTATAAATGTTAGTACCCAGTTATATTATGTATATTCAGGAAAGTATCCTTTAGTAGCCTTTCTTAAAGCAATCTACTGAACAGGACATAACCACCTCTGGCGGGAGTTTGTTCCACATTTTCACAGCTCTTATTGTGAAGAAACCTTTCCGTATTTGAAGATGAAATCTCTTTTCCTCTAGATGTAAAGCGTGCCCCGTGTCTTCTGGGTTGACCGTACAGAGAATAACTCAACACCAAGTTCACTATATGGACCCCTTATATATTTTAACATGTTGATCATATTCCCACTTATTCTCCTTTAACCACTTGCAGACCGGACCATTTTGCTGGTCAGAGACCAGACCACTTTTTGCGATTTGGCACTGCGTCGCTTTAACTGACAATTGCGCGGTCGTGCAAAAATGGCTCCCAAACAAAATTGATGTCCTTTTTTCCCACAAATAGAGCTTTCTTTTGGTGGTATTTGATCACCCCTGCGGTTTTTATTTTTTGCGCTATAAACAAAAGTAGAGCGACAATTTTGAAAAAAACGCATTATTTTTTACTTTTTGTTATAATAAATATCCCCCAAAAATATATAAAAAAAATTTTTTCCCTCAGTTTAGGTCGATACGTATTCTTCTACATATTTTTGGTAAAAAAAAAAAAAACGCAATAAGCGATTATTGATTGGTTTGCGCAAAAGTTATAGCGTTTACAAAATAGGGATAGTTTTATAGCATTTTTATTAATAATTTTTTATTATTTTTTACTAGTAATGGCGGCGATCATTTTTATTAATAATTTTTTATTATTTTTTACTAGTAATGGCGGCGATCAGCGATTTTTATTGTGACTGCGACATTGTGGGGGACCCATCGGACATTTTTGACACATTTTTGGGACCATTGTCATTTATACAGTAATCACTGCTATATAAATGCAGTGATTCCTGTGTAAATGACACTGGCAGTGAAAGGGTTAACCAGTGGGTGGCAGTGTAGGGGTTAAGTGTTCCTAGGGGTGTGTTACTAACTGTGGGGGGGTTGGACTTTCATTTAGTGAACACTGATCTCTGCTCCAATCACATGGAGCAGAGATCAGCATCACTAGTTGCTAGGCAGAATGGAGAAATGTTGTTTACACAGCATTTCCTCCATTCGGCCACTCCGTGAGACGATCGCGGGGATGCCCGCGGCGATCGAGTCCGCGGGTCCCGCGACCGGACTCACGGGGGTCCCGACCAGCGCGGGAGCACGCCGCCGGCGGCACGCTCCCGATGGCAGGGCGGCATTGAATATTGGACGTACCTGTACGCCAATATGCCTGCCCGTGCCATTCTGTCGACGTACATCGTCGTGCGCTGGTCGGGAAGTGGTTAATCTTTCCTCATAGCTGAGCTCCTCCATGCCTCTTATCAGTTTGGTTGCCCTTCTCTGTACTTTCTCCAGTTCCTCGATATCCTTTTTGACAACTGGTGCCCAAAACTGAACCGCATATTCCAGGTGAGGTCTTACCAGGGCTGGTGCAAGGATTTTTGACACCCTAGGCGAAACCTCATTTTGCCGCCCCCCATTGGCTCCACCCCTGACTCCACCCCCTTTGCCCTTCCTATGTACACCCCACCTTTTTAATGACCGCTACTATTTTGCATGCAAGCACTGCTAGACCAGCTAATTGTGGAAATGTTACCGTTTTGCCCCAAACCAGCTTTTGTATCAAATAATTCTAAATGATAAACCATAAAATAGTAGATTTTTATTTGTTAACATTTTCTTATTTGCAAAACATAAAATAGCAGCATTGCACATGTATCAACTGTCAACAAGACTCACAAAAATAAGATAGATAAATAACATGACAACGTTATAAAAACACACTGTAAAATAAACACTATGAGACAAGAGAGATATTATAACATGCGATTTCTCTCTCTGAGCGGGCAATGTGAAGAGATTTCTCTCTCTGTGGACAATGTGAAGAGATTTCTCTCTCTGTGGACAATGTGAAGCGATTTCTCTTTCTGTGTGGACAATGTGAAGCAATTTCTCTCTCTGTGCGGACAATGTGAAGCAATTTCTCTCTCTGTGCGGACAATGTGAAGCAATTTCTCTCTCTGTGCGGGCAATGTGAAGCGATTTCTCTCTCTGTGCGGGCAATGTGAAGCGATTTCTCTCTCTGTTCGGGCAATGTGAAGAGATTTCTCTCTCTGTGTGGGCAATGTGAAGCGATTTCTCTCTCTGTGTGGACAATGTGAAGCGATTTCTCTCTCTGTGTGGACAATGTGAAGAGATTTCTCTCTCTGTGTGGACAATGTGAAGCGATTTCTCTCTCTGTGTGGGCAATGTTAAGCGATTTCTCTCTCTGTGCGGGCAACGTGGAGCTAATTTGGTGGTTAAATGGGCTACTTGACTGGACTTGCCCCCCAGGCCTAAGGCTACCAGCCCTCCCCTGCCACCAGCGCCCTTCAATGCAGCCTCACCAGGGCCCAGCAATACTGCTTCACCAGCGCCCATCAATGTTGCTTCACCAGTGCCCATCAATGCCGCTTCACCAGTGCCCATCAATGCCGCTTCACCAGTGCCCATCAATACCGCTTCACCAGCGCCCATCAATACTGCTTCACCAGCGCCCATCAATACTGCTTCACCAGCGCCCATCAATATCGCTTCACCAGCGCCCATCAATATCGCTTCACCAGCACCCATCAATATCGTTTCACCAGCGCCCATCAATATCGTTTCACCAGCGCCCATCAATATCGTTTCACCAGCGCCCATCAATACCTCCTCACCAGCGCCCATCAATACCTCCTCACCAGTGCCCATCAATACCTCTTCACCAGCGCTCAACAATGCCGCCTCACCAGCGCCCACCAATGCCCATGAATACTGCTTCACCAGCGCTCAACAATTCCGCCTCACCAGAGCCCATCAAAGCCACTTCACCAGCGTGCATAAATTACAGACTTGGGGGAACATTTGGCAGATCAGTCAACAGTCAATATAATAGATATATATACACGCACATTTTAAAATTACATTTCATGGTCATCACATTCACATAATGTCATTCACATTAAGGCCCCTTTCACACTGGGGTGGTGCGGGCTTCAGCAGCAAAGCGCCGCTATTTTTAGCGGAGCTTTACTGTTGTTTTAGCGGCGGTATGCAGGGGTTAAAACTGCCCCGCTAGCGGCCGAAAAAGTGTTAAAACCGCCCGCAAAGAGCTGCTGCAGTGGCGCTTTGCCGGTGGTATAGCCGCGCTGCCACATTGATTTAGATGGGTAGGAGCATTTTAGGAGCGGTGAATACACGCACCGCTCCTTCACCGCTCCAAAGATGTGGCTAGCAGGACTTTTTTCACCATCCTGCCAGCGCACCGCTCCAGTGTGAAAGCCCTCCGGCTTTCACACTGGAGTGAAAGGGGTTTTTTTTTCAGGCGCTACGCAGGCGCTATTTTTAGCGCTCTAGCGCCTGAAAAACACCCCAGTGTGAAAGGGGTGTAACAGAGAGAAAGCAACAGTTTTTTACTTACCTCACGGTCACACCAGTAAGGCTGCTTTCACACTGGGACGGGAGCGGCGTCGGCGGTAAAGCGCCGCTATTTTTAGCGGCACTTTACCGTCGTTTTAGCGGTGGTCTGCGGGCGCTAGCGGGGCGGTTTTAACCCCCGCTAGCGGCCGAAAAAGGGTTAAACCCGCCCGCAAAGCGCCGCTGCAGCGGCGCTTTGCCAGCGGTATTGCCGCGGTGTCCCATTGATTTCAATGGGTAGGAGTGGTATAGGAGCGGTGAATACACCGCTCCTTCACCGCTCCAAAGATGCGGCTAGCAGGACTTTTTTCACCGTCCTGCCAGCGCATCGCTCCAGTGTGAAAGCCCTCCGGCTTTCACACTGGAGTTAAAGGGGCCGTTTTTTTTCAGGCGCTATTTTTAGCGCTGTAACGCCTGAATACCGCCCCAGTGTGAAAGGGGCCTAACACCTGTTGCTGGCACCAACTCCACTGTATTTGCTAGCCTGTGTATCTGCCTCGTGTGGCGCGGTGCCTCTTCTCTTCCTGTTCCAGGCTGCACGTACCTGACCCTGCACGTAGCTGACGCTGTATCCCATGATGCATGCATGCTGCCTCTGCCTGCATCCATCCATGATCCATCCTTCGTTCCAGGAACTTCCAGGAGAGCGTGGGGGCGGGGCCAGGGGCTCCGTGCTATCAAAGCCTTCACAGAGGACTGACAGAGAGCAGAGGGGCGGAGCGGCTGCTACTGTGCCTGTGTGTGAGTCAGACAGACAGACTCATCATCATAGCTAATGTCCCTCTCCCAGACCGTCGGACTGACAGGTGGGGGTGGGGGGGAGCGGCTGCAGTGTGCCTGCCTGTGTGTGAGTGTGGCATAACTCATAACCACAGATCGGATGATCGGACTGAAGTGGAGGGGGGCGGCTACTGGTTTGTCTACAGTGTCTGTGTGTCATCATCATGAGGATGTCACAGAGCGAGGACTGAGTCTGACAGAGTCTGACAGAGAGCGGAGGGGAGGAGGGGGGCGGCTTCTGCCTGAGACACTGAGGCGGTGCGGTGCCCTATAGGTCTGAACAGTGAGGAGGATTACTGTGGAAAGCCAGAGCGCGGCAAGGGGGAGGGCGGATGGCGCCGCTGCTTGACATGGCACTGACATAGTAGTTGCAGCAAGGAGGACATTGTGCAGGCAGCCAGGAATAAAATAACCAGCGGCCGGGCGCCCTAGGCGGCAGTGCGCCCTAGGCGATTGCCTAGTCCGCCTAGTGGTAGCGCCGGCCCTGGGTCTTACTAATGATTTGAACAGGGGCAAAATGATATCTCTCTCTCTGGAGTCCATACCTCTCTTAATACAAGAAAGGACTTTGCTTGCATTGGAAACAGCAGCTTGACATTGCATGTTATTATTGAGCTTATGATCTACTAAAACCCCCAGATCCTTCTCCACCACGGATTCCCCTAGTGGTGCTCCCCCTACCATGTATGATGCATGCATATTCTTAGCCTCCAAGTGCATAACTTTACATTTATCAACATTAAACCTCATCTGCCACATAGTCGCCCAATTAGACAGTGTATTGAGGTCGGCTTATAAATTGGAGACATCCTGTAAGGACGTTATTCCACTGCATATCTTGGTGTCATCTGCAAAGACAGAAATGTTAATTTTGATCCCTGACCCAATATAATTTATAAAGATGTTAAAAAGTAAGGGTCCCAGCACTGAACCTTGGGGTACACCACTAATAACCCTAGAACGTTCAGAGTAAGAATCATTAATCACTACTCTCTGAATTTTTGCTTTTAGCCAGTTTTCTAGCCGTTAACAAACTGATATTTCCAAACCTGTAGACTTTACCTTACACACGAGCTGTGTGTGCGTAACTGTGTCGAACGCTTCTGCAAAATCCAAGTATACCATGTCCACCGCCACCCCTATGTCCAAGGTTTTACTTACCTCTTCATAAAAAGAAATCAGTCTGTTGCTTAAAGTGTTTTTATCCAGCAAGAACTCTTCGATGTGGTCTTTTATTAAACGCTCCAGTATCTTCCCGGCTATAGAAGTTAAACTAACAGCTCTATAGTTACTTTGTAAAGACTTTGATCCCTTTTTAAATATAGGCACCACGTTCACCCTGTGCCAATCCAGTGGTACTATTCTCGTCATTAATGAGTCCCTAAAAATTAGATACAATGACTCTGAAATTACAGAGCTTAATTCTTTTACGATCCGTGGGTGAATGCCATCAGGGCCAGGTGCTTTATCCACCATCTAAATATTTCTGGACCATATCACTTTTGAGCCATTTTCAATCATTTGGGGCTGTGTCACTACCTTCCCCATTATGGCCATGAGCTCCCCCATGCTGAGCTGAAGAAAGTACTTAATAAATTAGCTTTCTCTTTGTCCCCAGTTACCCACTCTAGATTATTTTGTAAAGGGCCTACATGCTCAGACTTGACCTTTTTACTATTGATATATTTGTAGAATTTTTTGGGGTTTTTCCTACTAACTTTTGCAATCTGTCGTTCATTTAGAATTTTTGCATCCTTGATTTCCTTTTTATATATTCTGTTAAATTCTTTGTATTTACCACTGCGATTCCAGCAAAAGAACCCTTCCCCACTAAGCAGCCACTTAAAAAAATGTGTAATTTCTGTGTATTTGTTCCTATTATAAATAATTGAAACACGTGACTAATACACCAATAAATATTATACTACAAAGTGCATCAGATATAGCTCAAAAAAATTGTATACATAAATAAAAAATAAAAAAATTATTAATAGTAAATAAACATTAAATAAAAATAAATAACCCAGTGAATAAGTGATAGTTCACACTATACATTTAAACACTCCTCAGGGAGTATTGCAGAGCATATGCAGTGTTCATACAATGTTGCAAAAGTCTGTGAGTCTCCAAAACATATTTCACTTTAACAAGCAATATTGATCAGTGTTTTTTTCTCTCTCAAACCGCCGTTCCTTCACCACACCACTGTGAAATGTGATTCCTCTGCCCCTTATGTGAATTAACTCACCGACTAAATCAGCCTCACACTCAACGTGTTTGACAGAAAAGTGCTTTCCAAACCCTTTTTGCAGGGATGTGGATGACAGCCTTACAATCCTTCACTTCAGCGGGAGAAAAGATGACCCAACTGATACTTTCATAGACAGTGCTCTGCTCTCATGAAATAGAAAAAAGGAAATGCCCCCATAGCGTGATACTGTAAAAAAAAGCTTTTAATCACACATAAAAAGATCCTCTTAAGTTACTCTCACTTTTAAAAAAATTGTAACCACGCCAAATAAGTCAAGCCACAGCACACTTTAACACAGCTGATTGCCAAAGCATTGGTGATTTTTAGCGGACCTAGGGTATGCGAGACACACTCTTTAAATCTCTCACCGCTCCTTGGCCTCGCCAGCACCTTGGTGAAGATAGACGTGAGCCGTTCGATGGTTCCTCTCACTCTCAGCTACTTAGTAGCCATGCCACAACATGTTTTGTCATTTACTTGACTTAATCATGGGGTTGGCTACTAGGCAGGGCGTCAGATTTTTGATTCCCACCACGCTTGGTGAGAAATGCCTGTGCGCTTGCGCACTAACTGTGTCTGCTATCACATCAATACCTCAGCTTACACTGATTACTATTCACAGTTCTTCTAACAATAAAACAATTATATCCTATATTCAAGCAGCATACAATGAGTAACAGAGGCAGCACCACCCCTTTATTATATTACTGCAAACCCCACTGTCAGATAATTTTCATTTTAATTTTAAACTCTGTGAGCGGGAGAAACAACCCATACACCTGCCGATCTCCATCGGTTGTCATAGGAGTACAATATATCATTGTAGCTTCTCACAGATCAACATAATACTGCATCAAAGGATATGCAAATTTCAAAACAACATAAATAAAAGCGGCAACTTCCCACAAAACCTCTCCTTCCTTACAAAAACACATGAACAAGCAGATTAGAGCCACAAATGATTCACCAGTTCTATAAATCATTGGATGATCAAGGAACATTATTTTAACCCATTCTAGTCAAATCATTATCATAATATGAACTAGTGAGTCTTACATCTGACCATTCCCCCTAATGAATATATAATATATCCATATGGAAAAAAAGTATATATATATTTAAATCTATGAAGAAGAATATATATTTAATATGACAAAATATGAAATGTGTGTAGCTCCAGCTTTTTGGAAAACATAGGGAAGGGTTTTCACCCCTGTATCATTTTTTCGTCTTTTTTCATCTCACTTCCTGTTGTCTCCTTCCGTTTGCAAGTAGGAGACATTTGTAAGTTGGATGTTTGAAAGTAGGGGCCTGCCCTATATGCTGTGCAGAAATGGGGGCCTAAGGTGTTGGTGTTGCCACAACACTGTAAACCCTCAAAGTGACTCTTGGTGGGCGCTGGAGCGCCCTGCTGTGAACAATTATATCAAGAATTGTAATTACATGCCATTGTTGAACAGTGGTAGAAAAATTGGGCCTTTGGTGGTTGTGGTGGTGGTGCCACAACACTATAAGTCCTCACAGTTACTCTCGGTGGGCACAGGAACGGGCCCTGCTGTTAAATATTATATCAAGAATTGTAATTACATGCCCCTGTTAAAAGGGGGCTGAAAAATTTGGCCTTAGGCACTGCTTGCTGGTGCCACGACACTGCAACCTCTCCCATATACTCTAGTTGGAGTGCAGGAATGAGCCCTGCTGCAAAGCATTGCATCAAAAATTGTATTACATGCCATTGTTAAACAGAGGCTGAAAAATTGGGCCTTAGGCACTGGTGCTGGTGCCATGACACTGCAACCTCTGCCATATACTCTAGTTGGAGTGCAGGAATTACATAGTTAGTAAGGTTGAAAAAAAACACAAGTCCATTTAGTTCAACCACAAAAAAAAATAATATCATACAATTCCATATACCCAATTCTATACCCACAGTTGATCCAGAGGAAGGCAAAAAACCCCAGCAGAGCATGATCCAATTGGCTAAAGCAGGGGAAAAAATTCCTTCCTGGCAATCGGATTTTCTTCGGATTAACTTTACCTATAAATGTTAATATCCAGTTATATTATATACACTTAGGAAATAATCCAGGCTGTCATGGTCGTCCCCGGAATCCAGTGGCTTATGGAAGACCTGCCCACGGAATCCCCACGTTGAGAACTAACCAGTATCCATGGGCGCGCGTTGGCGTGAACGGACGCACGCGGGTGAGTGTTGGTACGAACGGGCGCACGCGGGTGCGCGATGGTACGAACGGGCACACGCGGGTGCGCGGGGTCACGAACGGCTGCACGGTTTCACACGGGCGCGCGCAGACACGCCGTGCGACCGTTCTTGGCGCCCAAAGGGCTACTTAAGGAACCTGTTACTGTGCCTCTGTGCTGTCCAGTCTACAGTGTGTCCAGTTATTCTGTCTTCTGCTACCTGATTGTTCCTGATTCTTGTTACCCGGCCTGTTCCTGACGACGTCTGCTTGCTGCCAGCCTCTGACCTCCGGCCTGTCTGACCACGCTTCTGTATCCTCCTGTGTACCGTTGCTGCCCGCCTGTTACCGACCCGGCTTGTACCTTGACCTTGCTTCTGCTACCAGCTGTTCCAGTCTGACCACCTGTGCCTGCTGTTGTCTGCTGTCTGCTACCAGCTTTTCCAGTCTGAGCAACTGTGCCTGCTGTTGTCTGCTACCAGCTGTTCCAGCCTGACCGCCTGTGCCTGCTGTTGTCTGCTGTCTGCTACCAGCTGTTCCAGCCTGACCGCCTGTGCCTGCTGTCGTCTGCTGTCTGCTACCAGCTGTTCCAGCCTGACCGCCTGTGCCTGCTGTTATCTGACCAGTCTACCGGGTGTCTACATTCCCAGCCCTTCTGTGGTTCCTCCACTACTCAAGGTCCGGACCTGTCCTTCACCAGCTCGGCACTTGTGCCCTCTGAACTCTAGAACTCCTGTTCCCACTTCCAGGGATTCTCGAGCCAGAGGCTTACAAGAGGCCGCTTCCTGCATTCTGGGCTCCTATACCAGGCACGTGACACAGGCCCTTCTTAAAGCAATCCACTGAGCTGGCCAGAACCACCTCTGCAAGGAATCTATTCCACATTTTCACAGCTCTTACTGTGAAGAAACCTTTCCGTATTTGGAGATTAAATCTCTTTTCCTCTAGACATAAAGAGTGCCCCCTTGTCCTCTCTGTTTACTGTAAAGTGAATAACTCGACTCCAAGTTCACTATATGGACCCCTTATATATTTGTACATGTTGATCATACCCCCCCTTAAGCTCCTCTTATCAAGAGTGAATAAATTCAGTTCCTCTAATCTTTCCTCATAGCTGAGCTCCTCCATGCCTCTTATCAGTTTGGTTGCCCTTCCCTGCACTTTCTCCAGCTCCCGATATCCTTTTTGAGAACTGGTGCCCAAAACTGAACTACATATTCCAGATGAGGTCTTACAAATGATTTGAACAGGGGAAAAATGATACCTCTCTCTCTGGAGTCCATACCTCTCTTAATACAAGAAAGGACTTTGCTCACTTTGGAAACCGCAGCTTGGCATTGCATGCTATTATTGAGCTTATTATCTACCAAAACCCCCAGATCCTTCTCCACTATGGATCTCCCCCAGTTGTACTCCCCCTAAAATGTATGATGCATGCATATTCTTAGCCCCCAAGTACATAACTTTACATTTCTCAACATTAAACCTCATCTGCCACATAGTCGCCCAATTAGACAGAGTATTGAGGTTGGCTTTTAAATTGGAGACATCCTGTAAGGACGTTATTCCACTGCATAGCTTGGTGTCATCTGCAAAGACGGAAATGTTACTTTTGATCCCAGGCCCAATATCATTTATAAAGGTATTAAAAAGTAAGGGTCCCAGCACTGAACCTTGAATGAGCCCTGCTGCAAAGCATTGCATCCAAAATTGTAATTACACGCCCCTGTTAAACAGGGGCTGAAAAATTGGGCTGGTGGTGTCACCCAGAACCAAAAATGTTCTTCCAAGCTATCAGCAGGATCATTGAGGAGGAAGAGGATAGTCAGTCAACATAACAGGACAGTCACTCAGCATCAGCATAGGCAGCCTTGAAGGGATGTGACATTTCCAAAAATATTATTCAGTTACATCAGCTTCAGGTGCTTGGTAGCTGGTGGTGATCCAAGACTGATTCATCTTTATGAAGGTTAGTCGATCAACCGAGTCGGTGGACTGGCGCACCCTGTGATCGGTTACAAAGCCTCCAGCAGCACTGTAGGTGCGTTCCGAAAGAACGCTGGATGCAGGACAGGCCAGTAGCTCTGGCCATTGATCCATCCTCAAGACCCAGTAAGCCAGAGGATTTTCAGTGGGAAAGGTGTCCAAGTCTGATCTTGCCCCAGGTATTCCTGCACCATGTAAATCAGATGCTGGCAATGGTTGCTGGAACCAATCATACCTTGGGGCTGCAGACTAAAAAATTGTCTGAACGCATCGGTCAGACATCCACCTTCTCCACCACTCCTTCTGTGACTGACCGAAGCCTCAGCAACACGTTGCCCAGGACCAGGAGTTTGCAACCTCCCAGTCTCTGGGAACGCGTTTAACAGACCTTTCTGCAAGGCCTCCCAGAGATGTCTCATC
The DNA here is from genome assembly GCF_037356315.1 of Lithobates pipiens. Classification (NCBI taxonomy): domain Eukaryota; kingdom Metazoa; phylum Chordata; class Amphibia; order Anura; family Ranidae; genus Lithobates; species Lithobates pipiens. The sequence goes on along the minus strand of NW_027507718.1, from coordinate 158,283,466 downwards.
CTCTGTGATAGCAAGATAAGGTCCGCAACCTTACCCTTGCACCGTGGATCAAGGAGAGTGGCCAGCCAGTAATGGTTCCTCTCTTTGATCCGAAGAATACAAGGATCCTTCTGCAGGCTTTGCAGGATCAGGAAGGCCATGCAGCATAGGTTAGCTGAGGCATTCGGTCCGGAGTCCTCTGGGTCACTAAGGACAACATGATCCGCAGCAACCTCCTCCCAGCCACGTACAAGTGCACGTGTTTCTTGGGACTGTAAATCATCCCTAAAAGACTGCTGCTGCTGCTGAGTGCCAGGCTCCACCTCCATGCTGACACAAGCCTCCTTCTCCTCCTCTTCCTGTGTGATGGGTGGGACAGCAGGAACACTGTCTGGATAAAGGGGGCCCTTAAGAGGAAAGGAAGTCCTCCTCTTCCTGCCTCTGTTCTGCCTCAAGTGCCCTGTTCATTATTCCATGCAACGTATGCTCCAACAGGTGTACAAGAGGTACAGTGTCACTAATTCATGCTCTGTCACTGCTCACCATCCTCGTGGCCTCCTCAAATGGTGACAGGACAGTGCATGCATCCCTGATCATGCCCCACTGAAAAAAACTCGAGCTCCCCTGACCCTGTCCTGGTGCCGTAGTCGCACAGGTACTTATTGATGGCCCTCTGCTGCGTGTGCAGTCGCTGCAGCATGGCCAACGTTGAGTCCCACCTGGTGGGCATGTCACATATAAGGCGGTTCTTTGGCAGGTTCAACTCCATTTGGAGCTCAGCCAGCCGAGCACTGGCATTAAATGATTGCCGGAAATGCACACAGACTTTCCTGGCCTGCCTCAGGACATCCTGTAAGCCCGGGTACCTGCCCAAGAACCGCTGCACCACCAGGCTAAGGACGTGAGCCACACAGGGCACACGGGCTCAGTTGTCCCTGTCGGAGGGCGGAGAGGAGGTTGGTTCCATTGTTGCAAACCACCATTCCTGGCTTAAGCTGGCGTGACGTCAACCACCTCTCGGCCTGCCCCTGCAGAGATGACAAATTATCTGGCCCAGTGTGGCTCCTGTCCCCCAAACAAACTTGAATGCCTATGGAGCACCGCTGGTTCCAAGAACAGAGCACTGGAAGAGGCCATGGAGGAAGAAGAAGAGGAAGGGGTGGAGGAGAGAGGTGTGTCACAACCAGTAGTAGCATTTTGGAGGCGTGGTGGCGGAACAACCTCCAACACTACTGCACCTTGTCCTGCATCCTTCCCAGCTGCCAGAAGAGTGACCCAATGGGCCGTGAAAGATAGGCAACATCCCTGTCTTTGCCTGCTGGACCATGAGTCAGCGGTAATATGCACCTTACCACTGACCGCCCTGTCCAGCGAGGCATGGACATTGCCTTCCACATGCCGGTAGAGAGCTGAAATCGCCTTCTGTGAGAAAAAGTGGCGTTTGGAGACCTGCCACTGAGAAACTGCACATTGCACAAACTCACGGAAGGGGGCCGAGTCTACCAACTGAAAAGGCAGCAGTTGAAGTGCTAGCAATTTAGCCAAGCTAGCATTCAACCACTGGGCATGTGGATGGCTGGGAGTGAACTTCTTCCGATGGTCCAGCAGCTGGGGCAGGAAAATTTGCCTGCTACAATCGGACATGGGTGTACTGCTAGCAAAGTGCCCGCAAATACTTGGTTGTGACACACCTAATTCTACACCTTCATTCCTCTCAGTGCAGGTTTCAGTAGGGTTGGAGATCCCAGGTGATGAGGAGCAAGGAGAGGTCCGCTTTGTTCTTTGGTGTGGGTCTTTAAGGTAACCTTGCCATCGAGCTGCATGGCAGGTCAACATATGTCTGGTCAAGCATGTGCAGGGCCAGACTGGCCTACCGGGAGATTTCCCGGCAGGCTGCCTGCCCATGGGCCCTCTTTTGCAGGCTGCATCCTCCACTCTCTCCTATGGATCACAGCGTTGGCTGGCTCTGTGTTCGGCGGCCACGCTGTAAAAAAAAACATTAAAAAAAAAAAGGGGAAGGGGGGATGTGTGTTGTGAGGACTCTCATGATTTGAAACAATATGGGAACGGATGTGACATTTCAATTTTGTGCATGTAGTGTAGATATTATACTGAATTTACTTACGTTTCTTCATGGGTATGCCCCAAGAGAAATGTACCAAAGGGAAGAGGGAAGATAACCAGAGAATGTTTTTCCAAATAAATAGAATAAAGTAACCAGTTTTCAATTCAAGAAGACACTTCAATCTATGTATATGCCTGCAGTCTAGCATAGAGGCCCCAGATACCATGTAGTATGGAGTGGCCAGAGACGGCATAGGAAGGGGTTCTGGTACCCCGTATTCTGTGTAGAAGAAATAAAATAAGAATACTTTTTAGAATGTTTGAAAAACGAGATGATAGGGAAAATTATGTAAGGTAGTATGCAAATGTATTCAAATTTAATATAAAAAATTACTGTGAAAGAATGCACCAATATTAAAAGGTAGTGAAACAAGTGAGTATGAAAGGATTTTCGATAATTAATTTAGCCGATTGTTTGTAATTTAAGAAAACAACCTTGAGTATTGATAAGTATCAAGTAATATAAGATAGGTACATCTGGAAAGGATGTAAAAACAACCATAATGATAAATATAAGAGCAAGGAGGGAGGGGAGAAAGGTAATGCACAAAAAATCGTGCTCAGCATGTGCTAATGATGGTGCAATGAAAAGCAGGATAGAAAGTGAAGGGTAAATCAGAAAATAGTGTCACCTTTAAAATGAAGTGGTAACTTCTAGCAGCATCAAGGTGCAAAAGAGGTGGGAACAGGTTCTCCCAAAATGATCCGAGTTAAGAGGGGGGATCCTTGTTAGTCCCTATTTTGTTCCATCTGGTGCAGAGGTGGGGCCGCTGTGCACAGACGCCGGCCCCATGTGTCCGACTTATGCACAGCCGCCCTGGAAGTGACGTCACTCCGTGATTAGCGGAAGTGACGTTCAGCAACCCGACCACGCCCCCTCGGGTGTCCCCCGTCAGCCAGACGCCGCGAAGAACCGGAAGTGCGGCGTCTCCAAAGGTCGGTGCAACTAGAAGCGGGCGGAACAGTCGTCCTGCTCCCTAGCCAATCACGCCAAACAATAGGGGGACCCCTCAAACCCATCCCCCGGGCCGGTGGACAGGTAGAGGCAGATAACCCGAAGGGAACCCCAGAGGAGAGTTGATAATGTCAGACTCCCCCATGGGACAGCGCCAACCCTTAGACCCTGAGCATAACGCAACGAGGTCACCACGGGCGGCGCTTATGTGGCCGCATATTGCGATCAAATTACTCTAAAAAACACAAAAAAAAAAAGAAAAACCATCCTTTCCATACAGAGGAACAAGACATTTAAACAAAAAATATCTACCATCAAAATAAAAATATTCAAACATAAATAAAAAACATAAACATATAAAATAGTTATCGTTTTTAGAACATAAACAAAAAAAACTTTTATGAAAACTCATAAATACCAATGCTCTATGTAGTTCAATAGTATTTAAGGACACTATCCAAGTGTCCAAATATCTAACATTAGCATTGGGAATTTTGGCAAGCGATCAAAAAAAAAAAAAGGAAAAAAAGGGAAGGGGGAAGGGGGGGAGGGTTTTTTTTTTTTTTTGGAGGTCAGGGGAATTTTAAAGAAATGGTTTGTATGATTGGGTCTCATTTAAGCCTGGAGCTTGAGTGGCATTGAGTCTCTCAATCCAAATAGTCTCTCTTTGTAAGATTCGCTTGTCCCAATTTCCTCCACGTGGATTCTTTGGTATAGTCTCCAGGACACTAAACGTGACACAAGTTGCATCAAACGCATAGTATAGATCAATATGTCTACTGATCGTTGTTAGCATTTTTCTATTTGAGGATACATACACGTGGTCTTTAATGCGTTGCCACAAACATCTCATAGTCTTTCCGACATAAAAGGCTCTGCAGGTGCAGGTCATTAGATATACTACACCCTGCGTTTTACAGTCTGCTCTAAAATTTAAATGGAGTGATTCTCCATTTGGAAGTGCGATTTCTGCACCCTGTTTTAACCAGGGGCAGAAATCGCAGTTCCCACATGTGTATAGTCCATTGCATTTTTTTGTGTCTTGACACCAGACGATCCCGTAGTGAGGTAGTGCGTCTGAAAGTTAAACGGGGTTTTGTTCCTATATGTTTTTTAATTATGGAGTCTTGGTGTAAAATGTGCCAGTGGTTTGTGAGAATGCTACGAACCTCTTCATGTTGGGATGAAAAACGCATAACAAGTCTTAGATCAGTTTCTGTTTCAGAGTTATGATTTTTCTTAGAGTATAGCAAGGTGTTTTTTTAACTTTCAGACGCACTACCTCACTACGGGATCGTCTGGTGTCAAGACTCTATTCATCGCATAGACAGGATACAAAAAAATGCAATGGACTATACACATGTGGGAACTGCGATTTCTGCCCCTGGTTAAAACAGGGTGCAGAAATCGCACTTCCAAATGGAGAATCACTCCATTTAAATTTTAGAGCAGACTGTAAAACGCAGGGTGTAGTATATCTAATGACCTGCACCCTGCAGAGCCTTTTATGTCGGAAAGACTATGAGATGTTTGTGGCAACGCATTAAAGACCATGTGTATGTATCCTCAAATGGAAAAATGCTAACAACGATCAGTAGACATATTGATCTATACCATGCGTTTGATGCAACTTGTGTCACGTTTAGTGTCCTGGAGACTATACCAAAGAATCCACGTGGAGGAAATTGGGACAAGCGAATCTTACAAAGAGAGACTATTTGGATTGAGAGACTCAATGCCACTCAAGCTCCAGGCCTAAATGAGACCCAATCATACAAACCATTTCTTTAAAATCCCCTGACCTCCAAACCCCCCCCCCCCCCCCCTTCCCTTGTTTTTTTTTTGCTCGCTTGCCAAAATTCCCAATGCTAATGTTAGATATTTGGACACTTGGATAGTGTCCTTAAATACTATTGAACTTCATAGAGCATTGGTATTTATGAGTTTTCATAAAAGTTTTTTGTTTATGTTCTAAAAATCATAACTATTTTATATGTTTATGTTTTTTATTTATGTTTGAATATTTTTATTTTGATGGTATATATTTTTTGTTTAAATGTCTTGTTCCTCTGTATGGAAAGGATGGTTTTTCTTTTTTTTTTGTGTTTTCTGGACTGATTTGATCGCAATATGCGGCCACATAAGCGTCGCCCGTTGCATTATGCTCAGGGTCTACGGGTTGGCGCTGTCCCATGGGGGAGTCTGACATTATCAACTCTCCTCTGGGGTTCCCTTCAGGTTATCTGCCTCGACCTGTCCACCGGCCGGGGGATGGGTTTGAGGGGTCCCTCTATTGTTCGGCGTGATTGGCTGGCTAGGGGGCGGGACGACTGTTATGCCGACAGTTGCGCCGACCTTTGGAGACGCCGCACTTCCGGTTCTTCGCGGCGTCTGGCTGACGGGTGCCACCCGAGGGGGCGTGGTCGGGTTGCTGATCGTCACTTCCGCTAATCGCGGAGTGACGTCACTTCCGGGGTGGCTGTGCATAAGTCGGACACATGGGGCCGGCGTCTGTGCACAGCGATCCCACCTCTGCACCAGATGGAACAATATAGGGGCTAACAAGGATCTCCCCTCTTAACTCGGATCATTTTGGGAGAACCTGTTCCCACCTCTTTTGCACCTTGATGCTGCTAGAAGTTACCACCTCATTTTAAAGGTGACACTATTTTCTGATTTACCCTTCACTTTCTATCCTGCTTTTCATTGCACCATCATTAGCACATGCTGAGCACAATTTTTTGTGCATTACCTTTCTCCCCTCCCTCCTTGCTCTTATATTTATCATTATGGTTGTTTTTACATCCTTTCCAGATGTACCTATCTTATATTACTTGATACTTATCAATACTCAAGGTTGTTTTCTTAAATTACAAACAATCGGCTAAATTAATTATTGAAAATCCTTTCATACTCACTTGTTTCACTACCTTTTAATATTGGTGCATTCTTTCACAGTAATTTCTTATATTAAATTTGAATACATTTGCATACTACCTTACATAAATTTCCCTATTATCTCGTTTTTCAAACACTCTAAAAAGTATTCTTATTTTATTTCTTCTACACAGAATACGGGGTACCAGAACCCCTTCCTATGCCGTCTCTGGCCACTCCATACTACATGGTATCTGGGGCCTCTATGCTAGACTGCAGGCATATACATAGATTGAAGTGTCTTCCTGAATTGAAAACTGGTTACTTTATTCTATTTATTTGGAAAAACACTCTCTGGTTATCCCAGTGCTCTCCACTCCCCCCTGTTCCCCCCCAGTACTCTCCCCCCGTTCCCCTCCAGTGCTCACCCCCCTGCTCTCCCTCCCCCCCGCTCTCCCTCCCTGTTCTCCCCCTAGTGCTCTCCTATCCCCATTCTCGCCCCAGTGCTCTCCCCCTGTTCTACCCCCCAGTGCTCTCACCTTCTGTGCCCCCCCCGGTTCTCCCCCCAGCAGTCTCCACTCCCCCCAGTGCTCTCCCCCCCAAGTGCTCTCCACTCCCCCCAGTGCTCTCCCCCCAGTCCTCTCCACTCCCCCCTGTTCTCCCCCCCTGTTCTCCCCCCCAGCATTCTCCACTCCTCCCTGTTCTTTCCCCCCCAGTGCTCTCCACTTCCCCCAGTGCTCTCCGCCCTGTTCTTTCCCCCTCCAGTGCTCTCCCCCCCTGTTCTCCCCCCCTGTTCTCCCCCCCCCCCCCAGTGCTCTCCTCTTCCCTCCAGTGCTCTCCACCCCCCCAGTGCTCTCCCCCCTGTTCTTTCTCCCCCCAGTGCTCTTCAGCTCTCCCCATCACTCTCCAGCCCCCACCCCAGTGCTCTCCAGCCCACATTCTCCCCACCCCTGTTCTTTCTGGCCCCCTGGTGCTCTCCAGCCTCCCAGTGCTCTCCACCCCTGTTCTTTTTGGCTTCCCCCCAGAACTCTCCACTCCCCACCTCTGTACTCTCCACCCCCCTGCATTTTGCCCCCACCCATGTGCTCTCCAACCTTACCAGTGCTCTCCACCCCCCATAGTGCTCTCCAGTCCCCCGAGCTTTACACCCCTGTTCTTTCTGGCCCCCACTGGTGCTCCCAATCTCCCCCCATTGCTCTCCACTCCCCCTGCTCTTTATACCCCCCCCAGTAGTCGCCAGCCCCCTTGCTCTTCACCCCTGTTTTTCTGCCCCCCCAGTGCTCTTCACCACCCCACACTCTTAGCCCCCCCAGTGCTCTCAGCCTACCGTGCTCTCTACCCCTGTTCTTTTTGGCCCCCAGTACTCACAAATTCCCCCCCCAGCACTCTCCGCTCCCCACCCCTGTGATCTCCACCCCATTGCTCTTTTTTCCCACCCATGTGTTCTCCAACCCGCCAGTACTGTCTGCTTCCTCTTCTCTCCAACTCCCACCCAGTGCTCTCCACTTCCCCAGGACAGGCTGACTGGGGGCGGAAAATGAGGACGGCTGAAGGTGCAGGTGGCTAGGAACCACTCCATCTCACAGCAAACAGATCCTCTGGAAGGAGCACCGTCCCCATCCAAAACGAGAACAGACCCTGCCTGCTGCTGTCCGTCATGGATATCCTGCTGGCATGCAAGGTACCGTACCAAGCATCATCAACACACCTTCCCACAGACAGGGACTGCAGACTGGGACATGGGGCACAGGAGGGGCTGCAATGATGGGCACAGTGAGACTGCATTCACGGCACAGTAAACCTGCATTTGATGGACACAGTGAGGCTGCATTGATGATGGGCACAGTGAGGCTGCATTGGTGGGCACAGTGAGGCTGCATTGGTGGGCACAGTGAGGCTGCATTGATGGGGACAGTGAGTTTGCATTTGATGGGCACTGGTGAGACTGCATTGAGCTCTTGCATCAAGTCTGCAGTCTCTGACCATCTCCTGTAGCATGTCTGCAGTCTCTGAGGGAGTCTGGAGAGGGGTCAAGAGTGGGAGCACCACCGGGATGGGGGTCATGGGAGAAGTCAGACTTGTGTGGACTGTAGAGAGGAGACTATAGGATAAAACCAGAGCCACCAAGCTGTAGCCGACTGACTGAGCCCTGCACAGTGCACCTGAGAGGAGGTCAGTGACAGCCCTGCCAGGCCAGTCGGGGGGGGGGGGTCACTGATGTAAGGGGGGAGTGAATACGATAATGTAAGGGGGCACTGATATAAAGGGTTTCCTTTTTATATTAGTAACCCACCCCCCTTACTTTAGTGTATTCTTTCTGCAGAAGGTGGTCCCCCCCACGTTCTGAGTTCCTGGGGTCCCCCTTGATGATTGATCACTTACCACTTTTAACTGGAATTTGAAAATATATAAGCTCTATGTGATTTCATATCTATATATAATACTCTCTTTGTCAAATATGCTTTAAAATGTATGGTTTTCCCTTTCATGAACAAGAAAATAATGTCGTTATGCTGTTGGGCTGGTATAATAATGCTGTGAGGCTAGTATGAAATTTTTTCCAGGGCTGGTTTTTATTCCCAGTCCGGCCCTGAACATGTGGTGCCCAAGCGGTGGATGTTTTGGCCACGCGAGATACGCTTGAGACATATGTTGCAAATAGCAGCGGTGTGATCTGATGTACTCGTCTCAAAAAAGGCCCACACCAAAGAACTTTTGGAATAACGCGCAGAGGCAGTGCCCTGCACAGGTGGAGCTCTGCAGTGTGATTCAGTCTGTGTGCTGTCCCTAAGCTGGCCCCAGAGGCATCCTGCCTCCTTGGAGATGTGCCTCTTCTTCCTCCTCCTCCTCCTCCTCTCTCCTATCAGGCACCCACGTGGAGTCAGTGACCTCATCTTCCCCTCCCTCTTCATCACTGGAGCAAAACTGGCAGTATGCTGCAGCTGGTGGAACATAACTGCCAGATTGTTGTGCTTCTTGAGCATCCCCTCTCTCTGCGCTCATGCTACTGCCTTCCTCTAGCTGGGTATCATCATCAGCACCTTCAAAACACTGGGCATCCTCCTGGAGCATGTACCCAGCACTGTGCTCAAACAGTTCAGGGGACTCCTCAGGAGGACATGGTGGGTCTAGGGAAAGAGTGACTGATGACATTGAGACGAGGGAAGAGGACGCGTTGGCAGCTGCTTTGCTAGTACTCTGAGCCTGTGTGAGAGAGGATGAGGAGGGCTTGGTCATCCACTCTACCAAGTCTTCGGCATGATGTGGCTGAATGCGTCCAGCTGCCGAAAATAAGCACAAGCGTGTCCCATGGCCACGTGCTGATGACGATGTACTGCATCCAGGACCAGCACTGTTGTCTCTAGACACAGAGCCTGCTTGCCCTCTTTTATTGGCTTGTGACTCTCTGCCTCTCCTTGTTGGCCTTCCAGACATAGTAATGGCCTGCAGGGAGATGGGAAAACCAGCAATTGGGTAGTGTATATTGAGCTGGAGGCACACAACACCCACTGTAAATGCTGCAGATGCCTGTATTGGAGAACACCAGCAATAAAAGGTAGATACAGGTGTATATTGTGATGGAGGCACACAACACCCACTTTAACTCCTGCAGATGCCTGTATTAGAGAACACCAGCAAAAAAAGGGTAGATACAGGTGTATACTGTGCTGGAGGCACACAACACCCACTTTAAATCCTGCAGATGTCTGCATTAGAGAACACCAGTGTAATAAAGGGTTAAATTAGGTGTTACATTTAACCATAGGTTCATTTGTATATTTACTCTTTCAGATATGTGGTCAGTAAATGCAAGGATTAAAACACACACAAAGAATGTAATAAAAAGGAGATTTACTTAGCTTTGATTAAAGATGTGTCACAGATGATACAATACAGGAATAAATTCAGCATTCAATCCAGGGAACCCCTCAACTTCTGAAATATTCAGACAGTTCTGGAATCGCCAATCTATACAAGTCCCAGGCACATCCGTCCTGGGTGAAGTTCACTACCCTTGTGCATTGTCTAATCTTTTATAGGCTTGAAAAAATTTGAAAAAGCTGGTTTTATCTGGTACTTACAAAAGACTAGCCATAATGGTCCTGAGACAATGTGAGTGACCACCTGTGAGCTCAGTGAAATCAATGTATGCAGAAACATACATACTTGCATATATAGAAGTAATCACCTTAAAACTATCATAGTTAATAACTCATAATACCAAGTTCTTTGTAAATCAATTATAAATATAGACCCGTACTACATTCCACCCCTTGATTAACAATGAACTCAAGTCATAGACATAATCTACAGACTTACCTATAGGTAAAGCCTCAATAGTAGATGTTGCACATTTACTAATACAGACAAAAATAATCTTCACTATAATAAAAATTCCTAATGCTAATAAAATAAACCATGCAATATACATAACCACTTGTTGCCCCAGTTGACCAAGCCAAGCAAATATTCCATCATTAGAGATAGAATGAAGTTTACCAACAGCTTTTCGGGCCTCTGTTAATTCTGACTCAATGTTTTCACTACTATCTGTAATATAGGAGCAACATTCATCCCCAATTAGAGCACATACCCCTCCCTTGACAGCAAGAATAAAATCTAAAGCAGCTCTGTTTTGTAGTACCACCAATCTCATTTGACTAACCTCTTCCGTAAGAGTATCAATACTATCAAATGTTTTGTTGAATGCATATTCTATGATTTTAGACATTCTCCTCAGCATTTGCACTGTCTGAGCCACTCCATACCGAGGAAGAATAATCATAGCCAATCTACCTCTTTCAGTGACATCCCACCCCTCGGGTATATCTTGTATTTCTGAGAAACCAAAACACATTTGCTCGTGTTGTATTTTTAGACAGATTTACACAGCTAATAAGGACACTATCTTTGGCCACACACACGTGTATCATTTTTAAATGCAGATCCTCCTATGCGGTACCCATCTACTTCAAAATTAAAAAAACTTCTCCTCTCCCCTCCACCTGCACCATAGAGATATTATTCCAATGATCTGTTACTATATAATCACAATTACTATTTCCCAATTCTATGGAATATGAGTCATTGGTACTAGGTCTTTGTACACACAATACACCAGTGGTTTTACGGGATAACTTTATAGAATATTCCTCTGGGCCAAAATTAGTTGGTATGTTTTTACATGATGGATTAGTCAAACTGTCCATAGCTCTATTCATTATTGTTATTCTCCAAGGATCATCCAAAGGCAACCAGCTAATGTTAACTTCTAGTCCATATAATGGTATGCCCTCAGGTGTAGCGCGGGGTGTTTGTCCACACACCCAACAGTTTGTAACGTTAAAAACATGAGCTGTTGCTTTCAGAGTCTCATGGAAGAAGTTCTTCTGTGCTGTTCCACCGGCTGATCATCATCTGAAGCCATAGTATTGTCCTCATGGCAATGGTAATCTGTGGATAGGAACATAAATAGGTTGGTCTTCCAGTTCAATTAAAACTAAAGCTGTAGACCCGGGTCCCCAGGCCACAATTTCTCCCTTCCTTCCTTTAGCTCTTCCCCTCTCAGCTACACTTTTGGCTACCCACACCTTGGTACCTAATTGGGCAGAATACAATTTCCCATGTACCCGTAGACATTTAGGTATAATAATTATTATCTGTCCTATTTGTTGTCCTTTTTTCAGACATCCCATTTCTAAAAGGTACTAGGGTAACACAATATTCTCCCAGTGCATCTTTTTTCACTTCTGTATCCCACTCACACCACTCAGTCAACTTAGAGTCTGGAATGAACTGCAAGTCACATGTGGGATCTAACTGTAAAATGCCAGTGGGTACTGATATGTGGGAGTCAAGGCTAGGATTCACTTCCCCCTCACCCCCTCATACTTCCACATCTTGGAGCATTGTAACTGGTATGGGTTGAGTTTCAGGAATTGTTGGACCTTTAGTAGTTAGAGTAACTACCCATTCTCCTGCACTTTCAACACCACTTCCCAACATTCGCTGCATGGGAGTGTTCTGTCCTACCAATCAGTTGTTCAGAATGTACACTGCTTCTTGTATCACCTTATCCCACCCCCTGAGTGTGCGTGTAGGTGTTAATTTCCATATTTGCTCTTTAAGCAAACCATTCAGTCTCTCAATTAAACCTGCTGCTTGTGGATGATAGGGAATGTGAAACACCCAGTGTACACCATGTTCCTCCGCCCATTATTTAACGGCTTGTCCTGTAAAATGTGTGCCGTTGTCTGATTGGATTTCTTGAGGCACTCCATTTAGCTGTGTCAGAAATTACATACGTTTCAAGGTTGTCTTCTGATCCGCATGCTTAGTAGCTGAATCTTGCAAAAGCCCACTATACAGTATGTGTCCCCAGCTGTGGCACCATATTTCAATCCACCTCTTCCTCCTGGCAAGGGGCCTATGAAGTCTACTTGCCAGACTTGTCCTGGTTGCTGACCTCTGTAAATGTTTCCTGGCATGGGTGTTATTTGCGGCCATTTCTTTGCTTCTTGTCAGAGGGGGCACTGGGCTGCAATGTCTTTTGCCTGAGTCTGTGTTAATGGTATGCCTTTGTGTTGCGCCCATTGCCACGTACTTTGTGCACCTCTGTGTCCAGATTGACTGTGTGCCCATTTTCCTAAGATTTCCAAAAAAGTGTCATTCTCTTGGTTAGTAACAGACACTTGTGCCAGGCCATCAACTGTATCATTGTTAAGATCCCCACTATGTGCGTGGACATGTCAGATTTGAATAATTCCATTGTGACCTTCTTGCCACAAAAATTCCCAGATTTGAGGCCCACCCCACAGTTCTTTTCCATTTACTTGCCAGTTGTCTTGTTTTAATGCTCTTAGCCAAGTAGTTAGTCTTTTAAATACTGCCCAACTATCTGTATAGATGATCAAATTTCCTGGTATATCTTGCACTACCATATACACAACTTGGAGCTCGGCATATTGACTTGATCCACCCTGACCACTTTGGTAAATCACCGTTCAGTACCTGGCTGGAAAGCAACTGCAGTCCATACTCTACCCTGAGGGGTGATTTTGGCTGATCTATCTGTAAACCATTTTGTTTGTCTTCATCTGACAGCTCAATAAAAAGAGGTTCTTCCTTGAAAGGTAATTCTCCCACTTGCATTGGAGGCAGTGGCGGCTGGTGAAGTTTTAGGATGGGGGGGCGCAAGACCCCGCCCATCCACGGTTGGTCCCTCCCACTTCTCATAAGCCACACCCAGAATTTGTAGAATGATATTGGCGTGTATCCAGAATTTCATTGTCCTGCAAATACAGTAGCTGTGTACATAGACATACTGTACTAACATTATCTATGTATCCAGAAATACAGGGTTATGTATAGGCATACCTGTGTATAACTGTGTATAGGCGTATCATTGCCCCAGAATTGCAGAGAGCTGTCTAGAAACTGTATATATTAAAACAGTAGTGTAACATTGTAGCTGTGTATTCAGAATTACTGAGTTCTATATGTATAGGTGTAACATTATTCAGGATTACAGACTTCTGGATAGACACATCTGTGTGTATATATGTGTACCACTACCCAGGATTGCAGAGTGCTGTATAGATATATACTGTGTATTTATAGGTATACCATTATTCAGGATTGCAGACTTCTGTATAGCTATCTATGTATAGATGTGATATTATGCAGGTTTTGCAGACTCACATGGATTGCAGAGTGCTGTATTGATATCTATATGTATAGGTGTACTATTATCCAGGATTGCAGAGTGCTGTATATATATCTATGAATAGTATACATAGATATATATACACAGCACTCTGCAATCCTGGATAATGGTACACCTATATATAACTCTGAAACCTATACATATAGATATCAATACAGCACTCTGCAATCCTGGATAATAGTACACCTATACATATAGATATCAATACAGCACTCTGCAATCCATGTGAGTCTGCAAAACCTGCATAATATCACATCTATACATAGATAGCTATACAGAAGTCTGCAATCCTGAATAATGGTATGCCTATAAATACACAGTATATATCTATACAGCACTCTGCAATCCTGGGTAGTGGTACACATATATACACACAGATATGTCTATCCAGAAGTCTGTAATCCTGAATAATGTTACACATAGGTGTGCTGTTGCTCTCCTGTGACCATTCCTCCGCAAAGCACATTACAGGGAGGACAGGTCAGAGTGGCCAGTGAAGTGTGAACAATAGGTTTTGGCAGACCAGATTTCTAGATTTCCTGGGCAGATTAGAAAAACCTGTCAGTTTGTGGGAAAAGCCCACCATGGACAAGTGACAAAACAAGTGCCCCCCCCCCCCCCCCCACTAATCATTGCCATTGAGCAGAAAGCAACCTTCCTGGAAAGGCAATATGACAAATGTCCAAATTCTTCAGGGGCTACATATCCTGGCAGGTCTACTTTAATATAGCAAGTCAATGCAACAACCACTCAGCTCTTGCACCTCATTCAATTAAATCTGGAGAGGACTCCACCATGCACTGACTTAACCCATAATCTTCATTGTAAAATTCAGTTGGCTTCTGTGTTGCCCCAGAGCCACAACAGTCTGCATTTCTGAGCCTTCAGATTTCACCCTCATCTGTATTTCAGCAATGCTTCAGATGATCAAGACACGGCATCTGGAGTTCAGAGACACCCACTCAGTATCCAAAGTCCACACTTTTCCCCCAACAGCTAACGTCACATCTCAATTAGGGCAAGGTCCAGTCACAGCTGGCTGCAAGGACACCGCATGTCCCCCTCATCAGCTGTCATCTTAAAGAAAAATAAAACCCCCAAAAAGGACCTGCATGCCCCTGATAAAATAGGTTTTAAACCATGGCAACAACCTGAGTCATCTACAAAAAAGGCTAAAGCTTCAAAATGTTGGAAGAGTGAAGGAAAGGGTCTGAACAACGATTCAAGGCTCTATTACAGGATTCCCTGCCCCCCCCCCCCCCATTCAAAAATATAAAAACCCAAAAGAGAAGTGTGCCGAAGTACAGTGCATGGAGTCCTCTTCCTAAGAAAGGACAGCCATGTATGCGGCACGTAGTGTACTCTGGCTCATCACCAGCTGCTCACCTTTTTATAGCATTGGGTGGCATGGTGCCACAGCAGGAAGTGGGACACGATCCCATGTATGCCCAGGACCCGCACACACACCCGAAGCCCACTTACCTGACTGTGTGCTCCTCTCCGGTGTTCTCCGCAGCCGCTCCTCTCCTGCACACCGCTGTACTCCTCTTACTTCCTGTTTCCTCTCTCAGGTGAAATGGGAGAGAGAAGACAGGAAGTGACATCTGAGTCAACTCAGATGTCAATCAAACTGCCCGCCCGGCCGTAGTAACACATACTACAGCGCCGGGCGGAAGCTACTCAGCGCTTCAGAAAGCGCCCTGAGGCGGGCTAAACGCCCGCAAATGAAGCGCCACGCCTGCAATCTCATGATTGCATTGGCGTGGCGTTTCCCGGCGTGCACTGTTACCGGCGCTCGAGCACTTCCTTAAAGAACTTTTTTTTTTTTTTTTTTTTTTTTAAAGGGGCAGTTTTAAAACTTTTTTTTTTTTTGTGACCACACAGGGGGGGCGGCGCCCGGGCGCCCCCTATGGACGGGCCGCCACTGATTGGAGGCAACTCAGGAACTTTTGATTCAAAGTCCACATGTCCAGCCAGTTGTTGTGATATCTGACTGGGATCCCAAGATGAAATGTTAGCCCTTTCACTTAAGTACCATTTCCATTTCTGTAGCGTCTGCTTTTGTGCCACACTTATGTGAGCCTGGAAACCTTCTTGTCCCACCCACCCAGAAATGGGTAAGTCAGTCCTCACTGTCACAAACTGCTGCTTTGTTGTTACTTCCACATGTTGTAATGCAGTGTAGGCAGCCAGCAACTGCTGCTCCAAGGGGCTGTACTTTCTCTGTGCAGCGGTGAACTGTTTGGACCAAAATCCCAATGGTATCTTCTGATCCCCTGGATTTTGGCCTTTCTGCCACAGATCCCGCAACATCCAATGTTCAGTTGCAGTCACATCTAACATGAAAGGCTGATCTGGTTTCAAGGGGCCTAAAGGGTGCTGTGTTCTTACAGTCTCTTTGGCAGTGTCTAGGGCCAACTGCTGGTCTGGTCCTCATAAAAATACAGTCTTTTTCCGAGTGACATTATATAGATTGGCCTGAGAATCAGGCCCAAGTGAGGAATGAAAGGTCTCCAAAAACCCAGTAAACCGAGTAAACTTTGAGCCTCTTTCACATTTTTGGGAGGCTTTAATGCTGCAATAGAGTCTAATACAGGTTGTGATGGGCCCAGACCAAATCATTCCTAAAAATTAGACACTTGTAGCTGGTCCTTGGATCCTTGTAGGGTTAATGGCCCATCCTCTTTTCTGTATATGGGCCTGCACTGCAGTCAAGTCTTGTCTTACTTGTTCTTCTGTACTACCAGAGAGCATGATATCATCAATGTAATGATACAGGTTACAGTCCAGTTTTGGTAACATATCCAGATCTCTGGCTACCATACCATGGCAAATTGTTGGACTATGCAAATAGCCCTGAGGGACAACATTAGCTGTATACTGTTTCTCATCCCAAGAAAAGCAAACTGATCTTGCGATTCCTCATCATTAGAAATGGAGAAAAATGCATTTGCTAAATCCAGTACTGCATGCCATTCTCCAGCAGTTTGAGAAATAGTCTCTACAAGTGACACCATATCTGGGACTGTTGCCGTCATGATCCGATCGGACTTTGTCTGATCGTTTGTAGAGAATTCCTATCGGACAAAGTGCCACACATGCTCAGATCAAATTCCTAGACCAAAGCTATTGGCTACTAGCCTGAACGTAGTCCTGTCGTAACTAAATAACGTCATCACGTTACGAACGATCAGATTTTCTGACAACTGTGTCCGACCGTGTGTATGCAACACCAGTTTCAGACAAAATCCGTCGGACAAAATCGGATTTTGTTGTTGGAATGTCTGACCGTGTGTACAAGGGCTTAGAGGGTCTGCAATCAATCCACTTACACACCCATATTCTCGCAGTCTGTGAATTCCTTCCCCTATTGTACACCAAGGAGTTAAATCCATAAGTTCTGTAGGAGTTTCAAAAACTTGGACTGTAGAATCTCTTATCAGGTGCAAAAGGGAGAATACAACGGTGGTATCTCTAGCTCTTTGCAGATAAAGTCTTAGGCCGCGTACACACGGGCTGACTGTCTGTCCAACTTAGTCCGCTGAAACACATTTCAGCGGACAGTCCGCTCGTGTGTGGGCTTCAGCGGACTTTTTCAGCGGACAGTCTGGCGGACTAAGTATTTCGGAATGTTGGAAATACTGTCCGCTGGACTCGCATTTCGGCGGACAATCCGCCCGTGTGTGTGCCAGTCCGCCGTACTTTTGAAATGAGCGGACTTTTCCCACCCAGAGAAAAGTCCGCTCATTTCGAGTGGGTATCCAGGTAGGTGGGGCCCGCGATGGAGACGTCGCTGGCCCCGCCACCTGGTATGGACTTAAAGGGGAACCCCAACCCCGAAAAAAATTGGCGTGGGGGTCCCCCCCAAGTCCACAACAGACCCTTGTCCGAGCACGCTACCCGGCCGGCCAGGAAAGGGGGGCGAGCGAGCGCCCCCCCCCCCTCCTGAGCCATACCAGGCCTCAACATGGGGGGGTGCCTTGGGGAAGGGGGGGCCGCGCGGCCCCCCCACCCCAAAGCACCTTGTCCCCATGTTGATGAGGACAAGGGCCTCTTCCCGACAACCCTGGCCGTTGGTTGTCGGGGTCTGCGGGCGGGGGGCTTATCGGAATCCGGGAGCCCCCTTTAATAAGGGGACCCCCGGATACCGGCCCCCCACCCTATGTGAATGAGTATGGGGTACAATGTACCCCTACCCATTCACCTGTGAAAAAAAGTACAAAAAAAACAAAACACAGGGTTAAAATATTTTATTGCACAGCTCCGGGGGTCTTCCGTCTTCGGGGGTCTTCTCGCCGGACTCCTCCGCTATCTTCTTGTAGCTCTTTTGCTAGCGGAGGAGTCCGGCTTTCTTCCTCGCTGCCGGCCTCTTCTCCCGACTTCGGGGGTCTTGTCCCCCTCTTCGGTTCTTCTGCCGGGCCACCGCGCCTTCTTATAGCTCTTTTGCAGGCGGTGGCCCGGTCTTCTGTCGCCACCGTCGCCTTCCGTTCTTCTTCTTCTTCTTCTCCAGGAGATGTTGCCTCAACGCTCTCTCCGGCCACAATGCCAGGGACGCGCTCCGCTGCCACTTATATAGGGACAATGGGGCGGTGTCACATGGCTTTATGTCACATGGGTTGATGTCACATGGGGACTATGACATCGTAAGGGGGCGGGGTCCCCATGTGACATCAACCCATGTGACATAAAGCCATGTGACACCGCCCCATTGTCCCTATATAAGTGGCAGCGGAGCGCGGCCCTGGCATTGTGGCCGGAGAGATCGTCGAGGCAACATCTCCTGGAGAAGAAGAAGAAGAACGGAAGGCGGCGGCGACAGAAGATCGGGCCACCGCCTGCAAAAGAGCTATAAGAAGGCGTGGTGGCCCGGCAGAAGAACCGAAGAGGGGGACAAGACCCCCGAAGTCGGGAGAAGAGGCCGGCGGCGAGGAAGAAAGCCGGACTCCTCCGCTAGCAAAAGAGCTTCAAGAAGATAGCGGAGGAGTCCGGCGAGAAGACCCCCGAAGACAGAAGACCCCCGGAGCTGTGCAATAAAATATTTTAACCCTGTGTTGTGTTTTTTTTGTACTTTTTTTCACAGGTGAATGGGTAGGGGTACATTGTACCCCATACTCATTCACATAGGGTGGGGGGCCGGTATCCGGGGGCCCCCTTATTAAAGGGGGCTCCCGGATTCCGATAAGCCCCCCGCCCGCAGACCCCGACAACCAACGGCCAGGGTTGTCGGGAAGAGGCCCTTGTCCTCATCAACATGGGGACAAGGTGCTTTGGGGTGGGGGGGCCGCGCGGCCCCCCCTTCCCCAAGGCACCCCCCCATGTTGAGGGCACGCGGCCTGGTACGGCTCAGGAGGGGGGCGCTCGCTCACCCCCCTTTCCTGGCCGGCCGGGTAGCGTGCTCGGACAAGGGTCTGTTGTGGACTTGGGGGGGGGGGGGACCCCCACGCCGATTTTTTTCGGCGTTCCCCTTTAAGTCCATACCAGGCGGCGGGGTCAGCGACGTCTCCGTCGCGGGCCCCGCCTACCTGGATACACGCTCGAAATGAGCGGACTTTCCTCCGCGTGTGTGGGCGAGTCCGTTCATTTCAAAAGTAGGGAGGATAGTATGGCGGACTTAGTCCGCTGTATTAGTCCGCTCAAAAAGTGCCGTGTGTGGGCAAGTCCATTCATTCGAAAGTATGACGGACTGTCCGTCGGATTGTCTGACGGACTAAGTTGGCCAGACAGTCCGCCCGGCTTTACTCGGGGGTCTTTGGCCATGCTGCCTAACCCCACTGCCTTTCTATTAGACAAAAGTAGTCCATCTCCTCCCAAGTCCCACACATGCAAAACCCATGACAATAAGCATTCATTGGGTCTCTGGGGAAATTTCTGTCCTAGCTCCGTAAGCTCCCCTACTGTGTAAGACCTTGTCTCTTCTGTATATTGTTGTTCAGCTGCCTGTGCTGGGCGAGATGGATCTTCAGATGAAAGAACATTACTTACGCTTGAACTGGCTCGTTCAGTCACTTCTCTCCTTTGTCTTGTCGTAACAATAGGAAGAGCCTTGCCTGCTTCTAACTGATCAATTTCTAACTCTTCATCTGTGTCTGATCCTGACCAATATGTTAATTCCTCCCAATCTCGCCTGGTAACCAGGGTGCGTACTTTCACTGCAGCATTGTTTCCTGGTAATTTCCTCCTACCATTCTTTCTACGCTGCTTATTTACAGTTCTCACTACATACTCTGAAAACTGTGTTTCCATTTCTTCCTTGTGTTTTTCAGAAGATCTAAAGCATTCCTTTAGGATTTGAAGTTGATCTGTTACTGCCTGCAGCTCCACATCAACAACTTCTCTCCTTTTTGTCTCATCTACGAGCGCCTGCAAAAATTATCCATCCTAATATAGATGCAGATTTCTGCTCTGATTTTGAATATCGAGACAAATCAAGGTTCAGGAGACAAGGCGGGGGTCTTCCGCTTTAAATGCATCCTGATACTTTTTTTAAATATATTCTTTATAATCAAAAAGTTTTTCACTATTACAAATATACCATCTATACAATAACATATCCTTACAATAATTAGTTACTTTTACCCCGTAACCCTCCCTCCCCCCCAAAACAAAATACAACCCACAAGGGCTTCTATTGCCCTTCTACCCCCCTCTCACTCGCTCCTTCCTTCATTATAACCCTCTAACATTCCAATAACCTTGAATAACTTTCCGTTTTTATAAACTGCAGCCATTGCTGCCACCTTCTTTGATATCTCTTCTCTGTTTCCTCTGTCTTATAGATTATCTCCTCAATATTTTTTGTTCTTTCTACTCTTTCTACCCACTCTTTCATTGATGGGGTTTCCTGAGTTTTCCATTTTCGAGGTATCAACGCCTTCGCAGAATTCAATAAACAAGGGACCAGGGAATTCCCATGTTGCCTCTCCTTCTGAGTCGTGGAACAAGCAAACCCATGGGCATTTCATGATCTTTACTCCTGTTACATTAAAACTAGCTTAAATTATTTTATCCCAGAAGATCTGCATTTTAGGGCATTCCCACCACAAGTGTGAGAAAGTTCCCAGTACAGGGCAACCTCTCCAACATGTTGAGGGATTTTCTCCACACATTTTATTCCCTCTTTGTGGAGTTATATACCACCTTGCTAAAAGTTTGTAGGACAATTCTCTTGTTTGTGTCCTTAGCCACCAAATAAGCTCGTCTTATAATCTTCTTATGTTCCTCATTGATTAGGGGCCTTATCTCTCTTTCCCACTTTTCTAAATACGTAGGATATTCATGATCTGCCTCCTGTAGCAAAATTTTATATATTTTTGATATCCTGTTTTCAAGGCTTTGAGGGGTCTCCAATAACTTCTCCAAGGGTCTAAGTGGCTCCCTTCCCCTCAGTGGCTGTGGTAAGGCCTGGGTGAGATGGTGTAATTGTGCATATCTCCATTTGTCAAGTGCTTTATGCCCCCATACCCCTATAATTTCCTCGTATGTGCATAATTTATTACCTTCTATAACATCCTGTAATCTTATATTGTATTTTTTAGCCCACCTACTAAAATACATATACTCCTCTTTAACTGTTCTAAAAAAATTTGTGTCAGTAACGGAATTAATGGTGAGTTGTGTTCCCAATTGTGTCTCTTATTTATTGCAACCCAAACCCAAAATGAGTTTTTTGTCAATATGCTTGTGTTGGCTCCCAATTCTCTAAATCGTGCCGGTATCCATATTAATCCCCCTATTTTTCCCCTACGTAAATTAAATTCTAGTTCTACCCAAGCCTTACCCTTTTTGTTGTAGGTCCAATCAATTATTCTAGATACCACAATAGCCTTGTAATATTTTTTAAAGTCAGGTGCTGCTAAGCCCCCTCTATCCTTTCCTCTGGCTATTATATTAAATTCAATCCGCGCACGTTTGCCTCCCCAAATAAATCTTATAATCATAGATTTTTATTTATTAAAGTACACTTGTAGGAGAGGGATTGGGACCATTTGGCATGTGTATGTAAATATTGGTAGTATAAATCTTAACTGCATTTATTTTCCCAACCCATGAAAGGGATTTATATTGGATCTTACTTAATTGCTTTTTCATTTTGTTCAAGAGGGGAATGTAATTAGCCCCGAACAGTTCCCCCACTCTTGCCGTCAACTTTATTCCCAGGTATCCAAGTTCTCTCTTACACCACCTAAAAGGTAGTTTAGTTTGAATTGCACTCTGATCTTTTTCAGGTAAGTTTAAATTTAATATCTGAGATTTAGCCATATTTACTTTAAAATTTTCCAAATTTTAAGAGTTTCTTCAAAATCGCAGGGATGCAGATTCTGGGGTTGGAGATATAGAACAACAGATCATCCGCAAAAGCGGCAGTCTTATACTCCCTCCCTCCAATCCGTATTCCTTGGATGTCTTGGTTCTTAATTACCACCGCCAGAAGAGGTTTTAATGTCATTATAAACAAAAGTGGGGAGAGTGGGCAACCCTGTCTTGTCCTGTTAAAAAGATCAAGGGGGCAAGACAGGGTCCCATTAATTCTTATTCTAGCTTTTGGGCGAAAATAGAGGGCTTCAATCCACCCCATCATCCTCTCTCCAATCCCCCGATGTTTCAGGGTCTTAAAGAGGAACCCCCAACTGACCCTGTCAAATGCCTTTTCAGCATCTATTGACATAAGGACAGTGGGGGTTCCCTGCCTGATAGCTTCCTGTATCAACACCTGATCATTCTGTATCCATTCTGGCAGATAGGGCTTCAATCGTTCTGCGATAATTTTTGCAAACAGTTTAATATCAGAGTTCAATAATGAAATTGGCCTATAGCTTTCAACTGCCATAGGATCCTTTGCTTCTTTCAAGATCAAAACTATATGCGCCAGAAGTGTCTCTTCTCTGAATTTTTCTCCTTTCCCTACCGCATTAAAATAATCACACAATTTAGGCACTAACTGCTTACAGAACTTCTTATAATATAGAATGGGAAACCCATCGGGACCTGGACATCCTCCTGAAGCTGTATTTTTAATTACTCTCTCGACTTCCTCTCTTGATATAGGGGCTTCTAATACTTCCATTTCTTCTTGCCCGGCCCTAGGTAGATCTAACATCCTCAGGTAATTCCTTATTTCATCTCACAAGTCAGTCTCCTCACTATCTGTTTGTCCTATATTGTATAGGGCACTATAATATGAGTGAAATGTGTTTGCTATATTCTGTGATGTGATTTGTACCTCCCCTTCCCTGTCTCTAACTTTTGAGATGGAAGTTCTACTCTCTTTTTTTTCCTTTACCCTTCTGGCCATCCATTTACCTGATTTGTTTCCCCATTGATATCTCTCCTTACTGAGAATATGGTAGGCGGCTTTCCTCTCCTGTTCTAGGCAATCCTCTGGTTCCTTCCTTTTTATTATCAAGTCCTGTCTTTCCGGGATCCCCTTTGGTCTCGTACGCTGCTCTAATATCCGAATTTCCTCGTATAATTGAGGTTTCCTTTTCTCCCTTGCTTTCATTTTCCCTGCTCCAATCCCTATTAATACCCCTCTTATTACGACTTTGTGTTTCCCATAGTATTGGGCTGGAGATTCCTGGGGTATCGTTCAACCTAAAAAATTGTTCCAACTCCCGCTCAATCATACTTACTGACTCCTGGTCCTGTATCAATGATTCATTAAGCCCCCAATTTGACCCCGGTCCAGAGGCTTCCTTTATCTCCAGCTGAATTTTTACTGGTGCATGATCTGACACAGTTATTGTTTTTATTTCTGCCTTTTTAAGTGCTGATAATAGCTAATGTTCCAAAAAAATATAGTCTATCCTGGAGAAGGAGCCATGGGCTTTTAGGAATGCTCTCTGTCTCTGCTCAGAAATTCGATTCCCCCCTCCTATAGTGTCCACTTTGGGATCAATGCTCCAGTTTAGGTCTCCTGCTATTATCAGTTTTCCCTCCTTAAAACTTTCTATTTTATTTAACACTTTCTTAAAAAAATTATCTGGGTTCTTATTCGGTGTATATACATTTACAATCGTGTATTTTATATTAAACAATTTGCCTCTTATGCACAAATACCTTCCCTCTGGGCCCACTAGTTGCTCCTCCAGTTCAAACCTCGTTGTTCTACTAAAACCAATTGCTATACCGCTAGAATACGAGGAAGGGGTATCCCTTAAATTAATTGAATTTAATCTTATACCCGCGGTATGCCTTATGTGTGTCTCCTGAAGGCATACTATATTTGCTTCCAAAAATTGCAATTCATTATTTATCATATATCTTTTCCTTTTTTGTATTTAAACCCCTTACATTATAAGTAATTACATTAATTAATACCATACATTTCTTCTAAGACCTGATTATTTCCCTTTTCTTTTTTTTTTTGGAGCGTCCAGTGGAACCCAGGGGTATCCCAGAGGGGAAAAAAAAGAAAAGAAAAACAAACACCCCCCCCCCCCTCCCCTGTAACCCTCCCTCCCTCCTTGTTCTATAATGGAACATCTCGAAAGACTGGGCAGAACTCCCTCTTTTTTTTCCGTTAGAGCCATCGTCCAGGTTGACCACTATTTGCCGTCACCTGTCAACCATAGTTTCCCTGGGGTTCACACCCAAAGTCCATCAGAGGTCCTCCTCAGCCCTCCCACCCTCCTCCCGCCCCTTCCCACTCCATCCCAACTCCTGTCCGCAAGGCCAGACATTCTGACTTGCTTTTCCTTTTTTTTTTTCTTCCTTTCCCTCTTTCTTTTTAAATTAACATCGAGAATTATTTGCCCTTCCTCTCTCCTTTCACCTTACACGGCCCTCATTAACTTTATTACTTTTGGATTTCTTCCATGGGGCCCCAATGTCCTCTTCTGTCTCCCATCCTAACAATGGGGGGGGGTTATATCCAAACGTTCACAAAAATCCTTTAAGTCCTCCGGGAAACGCAGAACCGCAGAATGTCCCTCCCTTCTTCGCTATCAGGCAAGCCACAAACCCCCATTGATAGGGGATGTAGGCTGCAACCATCAACTCCATAAGCGGTTTTAATCGCCTCCTTCTCAGCGTCTCTACCGCAAAATCGGAGTAGATCTGCAAATCCGCGCCCCCGAAAACCACTCCCGGGAGTGTTCTAATTTTTCTCATTTGAAAATACAAAAAAAGAAAAAAACACCACGCTACTATAATGCAACAAGCAGCTAGCACTCAAACAAAGTTACAATAGATATAAAACAAAAAAGTGTAGCGCTAAAAGAATAAGTGTACACAATCTAGATACAATATGTACGCAAATGTAAACAGCCTATGTTGAATCACAAAAGGGAATCACCCCTGTTCTAAGATCCGTGTGGACAACACTATATGTAATGTATAGTCCCCAATGGAGTATACATACAACTTATAAGTGAAAATTGTGATATCAATAAGGTGACGTGGCAAAAATCCCCCAAATTTTTTTGACAATTAATAGTGTATCAGTCTATACAAGAGTCCTCATTTAATATTTGGGCAAGGTCAACCAATTTTCTCATGGAGATCCAGAATTAGGACTGCGGGAAAACCAACGACAAAAATCTGCTTGTCTGTGGTGATATCTGTAGATACAGCACTCAATAAGAAGTTGTTTTCTAAAGCATTAAACACCAAAAGGAAAGGAAAAAGATCAAAAATCAACGCAAAATATTCCCAAAATGTCACTGCTTAATTTGTCCATGTCCCTCCTGGGCCTATGACCCCAGCAAGCCAACCCCTCCTGTCTTACACCCCTCTAGACTAGCTATAAATGGTCCTCAATGTACTATGACTGGTTTTCCAGCCACAAACCCCTATTCAGTCCCCCAAGGAATACTGGTCTTAGTCCAACGTCTCCTCTTCTTACTTGGATCACGCTCTAGACGTATAGCTTGGCCTCTATAACTGTTTGTTATGTTCAGATCTTTTTTTTTTCCCAGTCCAAATATGGTCTTAATCCCGGCTATATACCAGTTATATACCAGTTTATAATACAGTTAATGATATCCAGTAATACACCAATAGTGTTTGAGGCAGTCTATTCTTATATCATTATCAGACAGTCCATAAAATACTTAGCCCCCACACTTAATCCAGTTCCCATGTTTAGCTGATTGCTGGGGCTGTAACACAGATGAACATAGACCATAGACGTAAAAGGTCCCCAATGATTATCCTCTTTCTTAATTTGCTCAGGTAATTTAATGATTATTACTGATGAGGGTTTTGACGTGGCCAAAAAAGGAAGAAAAAACAACTTATCAGTCCCGGTACAGCAGAGATAATCTAGCTACACAGTCCTATTCTGCTAGATCTCCATCATACTTTACAATAGGCACATACGACCTTCGCTAGAGCAATGTGTGCCACCTTTAACCATTCCTCCAGCCTTCCCCTTGTTTGTCTAGCCGGGGATCGGTTTTTGCCGGCTCCAGCCTTCCCAATGCCTTATATCTTACCCCCCGCCGTATATTCAGCACTTTAGGCACTCACCCACACCGCTTCTGATCCCTGCAGCTGCTTTCAAGTCCTGCCCAGCTGCTCTCCTAATGTCAGTCCTCAGCGGAGCCTCTATCCCAGGGTCTCATCCATTGTGGGTCACTTCTCCCCCACAGTCCTTATATCCACATTGTGGGGCATCCGCTGCTCTGCTGTCTCTGGCTGTTTTGGGGCAAAGCGGCCGTGGCGTCAGTGGCAGTAATGCCATCAGCGGCATCCACATACGGCACTCACCCGGTCTGGCGGTCTAACGGAGTGGGGCTTCCCGATGTCCGTAAGAGCTCAGCGTCTCTGCATACCTCAGCGTCAGGCTCCACAGACTCGACGGCACATCCTCCCCTTCTGCCGAATCCTCTCTGCTGGCGTGTTGACGAGCAAGCATGCTGGAGTAGGAAGGACGCGGGGTTCCTAGGAGGGTCGGGACTTCCGAGGCCTGCCTCCAATTGACCTACATCATGGTGCTCCACCCCCAAATGCATCCTGATACTTGATCAATTCACGAACCAGAGTAGAATAGTGTCTAGAATCTGCCCACTCCGGGATGGGGCTCTTTTGACTGTCTCCCCCCTTTGCTCTTTTTATCCAGTTAAACATCCTCCCTCTTCACTACGTGTACACCACGTGCTAAACCACTATAACGCCACCAAAGAAAAGCTAACAACAAGCCTGCTATCACAGTGCACACTAATAATACAGTTTCCCAATTGTCAAAAAACATTACAATTCACAACAATATTACTAGAATTAATCACTGCACTTCAAGCCAGCACTGAAAGGGTTAATATCCTGCTTACAGCGCCATTATGTAATAAGGGGTTAAATTATGTGTTACATTTAACCATAGGTTCATTCAGATATTTACCCTTTCAGATATGTGGTCAGTAAATGCAAGGATTAAAACACACACAAAGAATGTAATAAAAAGGAGATTTACTTAGCTTCGATTAAAGATGTGTTACAGATGATACAATACAGGAATAAATTCAGCATTCAATCCAGGGAACCCCTCAACTTCTGAAATCTTCAGACAGTTCTGGAATCGACAATCTATAAAAGTCCCAGGTACATCCGTCCTGGGAGAAGTTCACTACCCTTATGCATTGTCTGATCTTTTATAGGCTTGAAAGAAGCGCAAAAAAGCTGGTTTTATCTGGTACTTACAAAAGACTAGCCATAATGGTCCTGAGACAATGTGACCATCTGTGATCTCAGTGAAATCAATGTATGCAGAAACATACATACTTGCATATATAGAAGTTATCACCTTAAAACTATCATAGTTAATAACTCATAATACCAAGTTCTTTGTAAATCAATTATAAATATAGACCCGTACTACAACCAGCAATAAAGGGTAGATACTAGACATGTGCAGAGTAAAATATTTCGTTTCGGAATTTCGTTTTCGTCTGAAAACTTAATTTATTTAGTTACTCCCGAAATTCGTTTTTATTTATTTCGTTTTTCGTTCAAAAATTGCATTCGTCCGAAAATCCACATGAATTACGGTCGAATCTGTCTTGGAAGGCTTATGGTGTCTGTCGAATGTATAAAGAAGATTCGACGGAGCTAACTATATAGCATACTTTAGAACCCTATTAAAGTCTATGGGACTCCAACGTTCAAAATCTAAAGTGCTAATTTTAAAGGCTAATTTGCAAGTTACTGTCCTAAAAAGTGTTTGGGGACCCGGGTCCTGCCCCAGGGGACATGTATCAATGCAAAAAAAAGTTTTAAAAACGGCCGTTTTTTCGGGAGCAGTGATTTTAATAATGATTAAAGTGAAACAATAAAAGTGTAATATTCCTTTAAATTTCGTAGGGGGGGGGTTGTCTATAGTATGCCTGTGAAGGGGCGCATGTTTCCCGTGCTTAGAATTGTCCCTGCACAAAGTGTCATTTATGCAGGAAAAAAAGTCCTTTAAAATCACTCGCAGCTATTATGAATTGTCGGCTCCCGTAATACAGAGAACACTCATTGAAAGTCATTGATAAAAAAATAAATAAAAAAATAAATAAATAAAAAAGCGTGGGGGTCCCCCAAATTCAATTACCAGGCCCTTCAGGTCTGGTATGGATATTAAGGAGAACCCTGCCTCAAATTTAAGAAAAAATTTGACGTGGGGTTCCCCCTAAATATCCATAACCAGACCCTTCAGGTCTGGTATGGATATTAAGGGGAACCCCGCGTCAAATTAAAAAAAAAAATTGACGTGGGGTTCCCCCTAAAAATCCATACCAGACCCTTTATCCGAGCACGCAACCTGGCAGGCCGCAGGAAAAGAGGGGGGGACGAGAGAGCGGCCCCCCCTCCCTCCTGAACCGTACCAGGCCACATGCCCTCAACATTGGGAGGATGCTTTGGGGGTCCGTGACCCCTCAAAGCACCTTGTCCCCATGTTGATGAGGACAAGGGCCTCATCCCCACAACCCTGGCCGGTGGTTGTGGAGGTCTGCGGGCGGGGGGCTTATCAGAATCTGGAAGCCCCCTTTAACAAGGGGACCCCCAGATCCCGCCCCCCCCCCTGTTTGAAATGGTAAGGGGGTACAAAAGTACCCCTACCATTTCACAAAGAAAGTGTAAAAAATGTTTAAATAAAACAAACACACTTTTTAAAAATTCCTTTATTAAAAATAAAAAAAAGATTCCAGCGGCGGTAATCCACTCTTGCTATCCAGCGACGGACGGTCAGCTCTCCATCGATGTCTAATGTCATCCAGCGCAGCGCAGCATCCTTCTTCTGTCTCCTCCACGGAGACACTGGAGGCATTCCGGCGCTGACGTTTCTTATATACGGAGGGCGGGGCCACCCGTCACCTGACCCCGCCCCCCTCTGACGCAAGGGGAAACCCGGGGTTCCCCGTGACGTATGGGTGACCCCGCCCCCCTCTGATGTAACGGAAACCTGCCTGTGTTACATCAGAGGGGTGCGGGTCACCCCTACGTCACAGGGAACCCCGGGTTTCCCCTTGCGTCAGAGGGGGGCGGGGTCAGGTGACGGGTGGCCCCGCCCACCCTATATAAGAAACGTCAAGCCGCCGGAATGTCTGTAGTGTCTCCTCCACGGAGACAGAAGAAGGATGCTGCGCTGCGCTGGATGACATTAGACATCGATGGAGAGATGACCGTCCGTCGCTGGATAGCAAGAGTGGATTACCGCCGCTGGAATCTTTTTTTTATTTTTAATAAAGGAATTTTTCAAAAGTGTGTTTGTTTTATTTAACCATTTTTTACACTTTCTTTGTGAAATGGTAGGGGTACTTTTGTACCCCCTTACCATTTCAAACAGGGGGGGGGGCTGGGATCTGGGGGTCCCCTTGTTAAAGGGGGCTTCCAGATTCTGATAAGCCCCCCGCCCGCAGACCTCCACAACCACCGGCCAGGGTTGTGGAGATGAGGCCCTTGTCCTCATCAACATGGGGACAAGGTGCTTTGAGGGGTCACGGACCCCCAAAGCATCCTCCCAATGTTGAGGGCATGTGGCCTGGTACGGTTCAGGAGGGAGGGGGGGCCGCTCTCTCGTCCCCCCCTCTTTTCCTGCGGCCTGCCAGGTTGCGTGCTCGGATAAAGGGTCTGGTATGGATTTTTAGGGGGAACCCCATGTCAAATTTTTTTTAAATTTGATGTGGGGTTCCCCTTAATATCCATACCAGACCTGAAGGGTCTGGTTATGGATATTTAGGGGGAACCCCACGTCAAATTTTTTCTTAAATTTGAGGCAGGGTTCCCCTTAATATCCATACCAGACCTGAAGGGCCTGGAAATTGAATTTGGGGGACCCCCACGCTTTTTTATTTATTTATTTATTTATTTTTTTATCAATGACTTTCAATGAGTGTTCTCTGTATTACGGGAGCCGACAATTCATAATAGCTGCGAGTGATTTTAAAGGACTTTTTTTCCTGCATAAATGACACTTTGTGCAGGGACAATTCTAAGCACGGGAAACATGCGCCCCTTCACAGGCATACTATAGACAACCCCCCCCCTACGAAATTTAAAGGAATATTACACTTTTATTGTTTCACTTTAATCATTATTAAAATCACTGCTCCCGAAAAAACGGCCGTTTTTAAAACTTTTTTTTGCATTGATACATGTCCCCTGGGGCAGGACCCGGGTCCCCAAACACTTTTTAGGACAGTAACTTGCAGAATCTTTTCTCTCTGTCAAATCTTTTTTCTCTGTCGAATATTTTCTCTATATAATCTTGGACTAATAGAGGTAAGGTTAAGCACATTCGACCACAGGTTCTATAGACAGATTGTTATCGTCAGAGTCATGTCGAATCTCCTATTCTATATCGAACTGTTGTAACAATGAAAACGAAAATAAAGCATTTATTTATGTCGGATCTTTCGTTTTTCGGATTTTGTGCTTTCGTTATCGTTTGTCAAAACGAAAACGAAAATAGCTGAAATTCGGACGAAAATGCATTCGGACGAAAACGAATGCACATGTCTAGTAGATACAGATGTATACTGTGCTGGAGGCACACAACACCCACTTTAAATCCTGCAGATGCCTGTAGTAGAGAACACCAGCAAAAAAGGGTAGCTACAGGTGTATACTGTGATGGAGGCACACAACACCCGCTAACTCCTGCAGAAGCCTGTATTAGAGCACACCAGCAAAAAAGGGTAGATACAGGTGTATACTGTGCTGGAGACACACAACACCCATTAACTCCTGCAGATGCCTGTATTAGAGAACACCAGCAATAAAGGTTAGAAACAGGTGTATACTGTGCTGGAGGCACACAACACCCACTAACTCCTGCAGATGCCTGTATTAGAGAACACCAGCAATAAAGGTTAGATACAGGTGTATACTGTGATGGAGGCACACAACACCCACTAACTCCTGCAGATGCCTGTATTAGAGAACACCAGCAATAAAGGGTAGATACAGGTGTATACTGTGCTGGAGGCACACAACACCCACTAACTACTGCAGATGCCTGTATTAGAGAACACCAGCAAAAAAGGGTAGATACAGGTGTATACTGTTCTGGAGGCACACAACACCCACTTTAAATCCTGCAGATCCCTTTATTGGAGAACACCAGCAATAAAGGGTAGATACAGGTGTATACTGTGCTGGAGGCACACAACACCCACTAACTCCTGCAGATGCCTGTATTAGAGAACACCAGCAATAAAAAGGTAGATACAGGTGTATATTGTTTTGGAGGCCCACAACACCCACTTTAACTCCTGCAGATGACTGAGAAAAGAACACACTGTCCCTGCCTATCTTGCTCTTTCCCTGCACGCAGGAATACACTACACAAGGCCGCCGCGCTGGCGGCCTTATATAGTGGGGGCGTGTACTAAACCCCCTGAGCTATAATTGGCCACAGGCATCCTGTCTGTGACCAATTATGGCTCTCCTCGCTGCCGGCACTATGATTGGCCAAGCATGTGGGGTCACAGTGAATGCTTGGCCAATCATGAGCCAGCAATGCACTGCGAAGGCACAGTGCATTGTGGAGCGTGAGCGCCACATGAATTTGCCCATGGGAATATACTTTGCGGTGAGGTCCCAAACAGTCTTTTTGAAGAATTCCCAGCTGATACGTCACTTCCGGTTAGCTGAGTAGCAGCATGGTTGCCTGCTGGAGTTATCGTTGGTTCCTCTCCTAGTGATTGCAGTTCCGGTAGGTGCGGGCGGGTGGCATCAACGGGGGCCCGCATCGGATGCCAGCCGTCCCGCTCAGGTGCCGGCCTGAGTCAGCGCGGGGTGGTGGTCAGCCCAATCTCGGTAGTACGTCTGCTTTGGGGGGGGGTTACTTCATGCCAGGTGCTGCCCCATTTTCTCCCCTCCTTGTGCTGCTGCTGATGTGGGGGGCACGCAGGTAGCAACTTTTACCTTTATGGGGCCACTCACTAGTACATTGACACTGTGTGTATTGGCACACACTTTGCCCACTGCCTGCGGGGGGGGGGGGGGGGGGGGGGGAGAGAGAGTGCGTTCGGCCACCAGCCTGTTCCTCTCCTCCCCATGTACATGTACTGCGAGCTCCACGGGGGGGGGGGGGGGCGCCGCCTGCTTCTCCCGGTATTAACGCGGGGGGGGGGGGGGATGGGCGGCCGCCTGCTCCTCTCTCCCTGCATTGACTATGCTACAGCCTGTCGGCCCCTCTCTACTGAATGAAATCACTAACTTGTTGTAAGCATAAGTAATCTTTCTACTAATGGTGCTGCCAAGAAGGGTAGTATATCCAATGAGGAAGCAGTATTTTTTAATAGTTCTATAGAATCGTAGGTAGAGCTTATTTAAACAAGATGATTATGAGACTGACCCTTTCAGATACTGTATAACTTGAGTGGGCAGGTTAAATCAAAACTTCGTCTTGGGGCACTCGGGTTTAAGGTTACTGTCTGCTTCAGGGGTCACATGAGCTCAGCAAACACTGTCAGATAATGGGGAATTATACCTGTTTTCCAGGAACCATCCCCGATGTCCTGTACAACATGTTGTGTACTATTGATCATTTCTTAAAATGGCAATCCCTTTGTCACAGGACAACTACACAGATCTCTATTGATTCAGCAAGGAGGGTAGATTCCTCTATTGTCATGGCAATGGGATTATAATCCCTCTGTGACCATGTTAATTGTGCAAATCTTTTCATCACTATGGAAATGAGACTGATTACTCGTGGTTTGTTTCAATAGCCATGGGGTGAGGGGATTGGTAAATTCTAGTTTCATGTAAGAATATCTGCACAGTTGGGGAACGTTTCATTCCCACTGTGTTTGGTGCGCATGTACAGGAATATATATATAGCCATGCATTTGTCATCTGCGATCATTTTCTGTGTAGCTTTCATTTGTTGAGTTTTCCTGTTATTACTTTCCCCTGTAGGTTTCGGTAATAGAATTTTCCTGTCGTAACATTTCCTGGGTAGCTTCATTTGCAGTGATTTTCCTGTCTTAGCCATTACTGTCTTAGCATTTCCCTGTGTAGCTTTCGTTCGTTTCGGTTTTCCTGTCGTAGCATTTCTGTCAGAGCGTTTTTCCTGGCGCAGCTTTTTCCCGTGTAGCTTTCATTCATTGAGTTTTCCTGTCATAGCTTTCCCGTGTAAGTTTCATTTATAACATTTCGTTCATAGCGTTTTCCTGTGTTTGTTTCATAGCGCTTTTCCCATCATAGCAACTTTCCTGTTGTAGCGATTCATGTGTATCTTCATTCATAGCTTTTCCTATGTAGCTTGCAGTAGTAGCAATTTTCCTGTTGCAGTGATTTTCTTGTCATAGGTTTTTTCCTGTGTCGCAGTATTCTGTCAGTTTTTCCTGTCGTAGCGTTTTCCCGTGACAGCTTTTCATTCATAGCGTTTTTCCTGTCATAGCTTTTTTCCTGTCGCAGCATTTCATTTGTAGCTTTTCCTGGCGGTAGTGTTTTTTCTGTCATTAGCTTTTCATTCATAGCTTTTTCTCTGTTTTAGCACTTATACCAGCTAGTGCTCACATCCAGGATCTGTCACGTCTACGGATCCATACGGGCTGGGGTTTCGTTCCTTTTATCGTCCCTCAATCCTTTCACACATATAAACTCACGTCATATGATGCACTCTTTAGACTCGTACGTCTACCCACCACGGTCTGTGGGTACACTAGCTCTGAGGGTTTGGTTGCTTTATGTCTGTTGCTGTGTTAGCTTTTTGGTCGTAGCATTGCTGGTAGCTAGGTCTCAATCCAGGGTCTGTCATGTCTATGGACCCATATGGGCTGAGGTTTCGTTTCAATTGGTTGTCGTCCCACAATCTTCTCAACCAGACAACATTCGTCATACGATGCATGCTCATGCAATTTCAAGTTTATGTCTACCCACCACGGTCTGTGGGGACACTAGCCCTGTGGTTTTGTTTTGTTACCCGTCTGTTGTTCTGTTGTTGCATGTTGTTCGTAGCATTTCTGTTAGCTAGGGTCACATACAGGGTCTGTCACGTCTACGGACCCATACGGGCTGAGGGTTCGTTTTTAATTGTCGTCCCGCAATCTTCTCGCCCGTATACCATACGTCATACGTGCACGTTCACCATACCTTTACTACTACCCACCACGGTCTGGGTATCTCAGCCCTGAGTGGTCGTTTTTAATTACCTGTCTTGGCGCTGCAGGTTGCTCGGGCTCACTCACTACATACACTAGGGTTGTGTCAGCATTAGATTCACATTCACGCTCTGTTGGTCTTGTCATTTTTGCACTTAAATCCTCATACTTGTCAGGTACGTAAGGGTATGGTTGTTCCGTGTGTTGGTTGTCTGTTCTCTTTTGCTTGTTGTGTTTTTCTCTGTTTAGGGCTTGGGGTCGGTTGCGGAGCAGGCCGGTGCATATTCATCCCTCCACCGTCGCATGGGGGTTCAGTGCTTGGTAGCACCCCATCTTTAGGGGTGGGACCATTCCAACTCTTAGCTCAGTTTATCGCCGAGGTACCCCTTTCCCAGCCTCAGCACCCCTTTCCCAGCCTCAGCTGGGGGGGCAGTATTCAGGTGGTTATTCCCTGCTCAGTTACAACCTCTTCCATCCACCAGTGCAGCGCATGTTTCGTGCAGGATTCTGCAACCCAGTTCATGCGGTTTCTCCATGCGCTCTTATTTGTTAGTCAGGACGGTGGGGTTCATAGCCCGTTAGGCTTGCACTGAGGTTTCAGCTGCAGCTCCTGTTCTTCTCAGTGTGCCTTCGGGTGATCTTGGTATTTTTCAGTGGCTTGTAGTACTGGGGGCAGTGGGGTTTCAGGTATCAATCTGGCCATGGTTCTTATCCAGTTTTTGCTGTGGGCTTCTCACAAGGCGGGATGGTCTCATAGGTTCATGTTTATGGCTTTTGCTGGGTATTGCACCGGCAATTTGGCCTCATCTTTCAATTCCATGAAGTATCAGGTGACCAGTTTTCAGGACCTACAAACTCCTGTCAATCTGTCAATTTTTGCGGCTCACCCTCTCTATCCGTCAAGGGAGGGAAGTCAGATGTTCTCTTTGGCACAGCTACCAATTACCAGCCAGGTTTACGTGGGGTTTCAGACTTCCTGTCTCCTTCCCTTGGCAGTTCCTAGTTAGTGCTCTAGGCAGTTTC
This sequence comes from Lithobates pipiens, assembly GCF_037356315.1. Lineage (NCBI taxonomy): Eukaryota > Metazoa > Chordata > Amphibia > Anura > Ranidae > Lithobates > Lithobates pipiens. Next base: position 158,248,251 of record NW_027507718.1, on the reverse strand, counting down.
TCTCTTACCGCTTACAACTTCCCCTTCATTGGTATAGATGGGTAAGCTAGGGGTTTGTGGTTATATTTCTGTACCTTAGCCTTGGTGTCGGGTAAAGTAGTTGGCCTTCTGCATCATTCTTTGGCTCTGCGCTTTCTCCATCCTCTCACTACTAACAGTTTGTTCTCACCTCCAGGCTACTTGCCAAACCAGGCTGGTATCCTAACCCCTTTTCTGTTATTCATCGGTTTCCTGGACTATTTTTTGTAGGTCCCGCAGGGGGTCTTTTCTTTACATCAGGTTCATGGGGCGCTGGAAATCCTCCATGTTAGCAGCGACATACGTAACCCCCCTTTTCTGTAGTCAGCTGGGCGTTCGCTTTTTCTGGACTAAACGGTTCTTGCTGGCCCTTCTTTGTAGCTTTCACATCATACCTACTTTGTGTCTTTTTTGCCCTCTTTTAGGCATACTGTCCAGCCAGGCCAAGGCACACCTCAGGCCTTGGTAGTTAGGGTCATCGTATTTCCGAATGAAGACTCTGACTACAAGTTGGAAGGCTGGCCGCAGGCTAGCCTGAATTTGTAGGAGGAGTCTGAGGGCTTTAAATCCCTCCTCCTCCATCAGAGCCTTCGTCGGCTCATTTCTGGGTTCCCACCCACCCGTTTCCCCAATTGCTTTCATCATTTCAGTTTACATTTCATACATCTTCATACAGGGTATGCCCTCTTTTAGTCATATTGTTCAGCCAGGCCAAGGCACACCTCAGGCCTTGGTAGTTAGGATCGTATTTCCGAATGAAGACTCTGACTACAAGTGTTTTTATCTTACCCATATGTATTTCTTGTTTAGCGCTAACATCAAAAGAAATCATGTTACGATTACTGCTACCCAGGTGTTCCTTTATCTGTACATTAGTAATAAGCTCTGCATGGTTTGAGATTATCAGGTCCAACAGAGCTTCATTCCTAGTTGGGGCCTCAATAAACTAGACCATAAAATTGTCCTGTAATAGGTTTATAATTTTTTACCCTTTAACTGTCCCAGCAGTGCCATTACTCCAGTCAATTTCTGGGTAGTTAAAATCCCCCATTATTATCACTGTTCCAGCCCTTGCAGCCCTTTCCATCTGTGCAAGGAGCTGAGTCTCCACCTCCTCATTAACATTGGGTGGTCTATAGCAAACTTCAATGATTAACTTTGACCTACGCCCATCTATATGCAGTTCCACCCATAATGCTTCAGACTCATCACACTCTCCATCAACCAGGTCCTCTTTCACACTTGCTTTGAGATCACTTCTCACATAGAGACAGATCCGCCACCTTTGCTTTTTACCCTGTCTCTCCGAAAGAGTGCATAGCCAGGATAGACCAGTCATGTGAGGATTGAAGTCAAGTTTCAGCAATACATCATAGCTCTTCTCATGCACCAGAGCTTCCAACTCACCTATGTTGCTTGGCAGACTTCTGGCATTGGTGTACAAACACTTTAATGCATTATTACATTTTGCTCTTGTGTTTTTCATATTATTTTTTGTAGTACAAATGGCACTATAGTTTTCAATGGCTGTTTGCAACATGGGAAATTTCTTGTCACATGCCATATCCCACCCCCCCATCTATCCCCATTCCACCCTCCATTTTTGTCTGACCCCTAACTGACCTGTCTGCCTGATGTAATTCTGGTTCACCCTCCCCCCTCAATCCTAGTTTAAATACTCCTCCAGCCTTCTCATAAACCTCTCCCCCAGCACAGCAGACCCCCTTCCATTCAAGTGAAAACCATATTTATCATATAGGTTGCACCCCAATGAAAAGTCAGGCCAGTGCTCTATATACCCAAATCCCTCCTCCCCACACCAGGTCTTTAGCCATGCATTCAGCTCTCTAATCACCCCCTACCTTACCTGTGTTGCACATGGCACAGGCAATATTTCATAGAATATCACCTTGGAGGTCCTTCCCTTCAACTTGCAGCCTAGTTCTTTAAATTGATTCTTAAAGAGCCTCCACCATCCATGTATACTGTCATTGGTTCCTATATGGACCAAGACAGCTGGGTCATGCCCAGCCCCTCCCAGTAATTTATCCACCCGGTCCACCACATTCTGAACCCTAGCACCAGGGAGACAGCAAACCATTGGGTTGAGGCGATCCTGGCGACAAATAATTCTATCAGTCCTTCTGATTATAGAATCCACTATAACCACCAACTGTCTAGGCCTACCTGCACTCCCTTCACCACCTCTACTATATTGGCTGCTCTCCGGGCTGTTAGGGGTAGCAGTGACATCTAGGGCTGCCACCTCTGTGTTTGCCACCTCCACATCTTCACCCAACTTGGCAAATTTGTTTTGATGCACAAACACAGGACTGGCCTTCCTTTTCTGCAAGCCCCTTCCACTCCTTCTAACTACATTAACCCATCTTCCTATCTGATAATGCTGACTTGCCCCTCCACCCTCCACATCAACCCTACTGACCACCTGCTTAGCGAGCAGAGGACCCCTTTCAAGGTTGTCCTTTCTGCTCAGTTTTGCAACTTGCTCTTCCAGATGTCTAATGCGAGCTTCCAGAAGGGCAACCTGCTCACATCTGTCACAGCGGTATGCATCCTGGAGCCGTTTCACCAATTTTGCATACATGTGGCACACTGTGCACTGAGCAAAACCTTCAACCCTGCTAGCACTCGTTTCCCAGTTACAATACAATTACTTAAAGGAAGTTTAAGATCTTACTTGCAGGTTAGAGACTCCAGTGTTAACTCCTGTTTTCAACTCCTGGTTATTAACTCTCCACTTTAGTTCAAAATTCCACTTGTGTTCACAAAATCCACATGCAAGCCACCATCAGGGAGCAAGCTCCTAGAGGAGTTAGTTACATCAGGTGTCTCCCGTAAGTACCTCTTACATCAGGTGTCCCCAGCGGAGTGCCTCCTTACATCACGTGTCCCCAGTACAGTACCTCTTACATCAGGTATCCCCAGTGGAGTGCCTCTTACATCAGGTGTCCCCAGTACAGTACCTGTTACATCAGGTGTCCCCAACAAAGTGCCTTTTACATCAGGTGTACCCAGTGGTCAGTGTCCCCAGCAGAGATCTAACTTGGTGAACACAACAGCGGATCCCAGTCTTTGGAAGAGTTCGGGCACTAAGGGTAGCGGGTAGCGATTTTTGATGGTAATCTTATTTAGCTCCCGATAGTTGATACAAGTTTGTAGAGAGTGGTCCTTTTTTTCGACAAAAAAGATGCCGGCTCCCGCCAGGGAAGTAGACAGGCGAATAAAGCCTTTCTTGAGATTTTCGTCCAAATAGACCTTTAGGGTTTCCAGCTCCTGCTCGGTTAATGGGAAAATTCTTCCGAAAGGGACCTCGGTTCCAGGTAGAAGCTCTATCGAGCAGTCGTAGGATCTGTGCGGGGGTAGGGTTTCTGCTCCTTTCTTACTAAGCCATATCCTCAAAATCCTGATAGGATTTGCTTGAGGTGACTTAGGGTCAGAGTCCAGACTAAGGAGCTGAGTGGACGTGGCAGGGACTTCAAGAAAGCAGTGCTGTTGTCAATTGCCAGAAAGGAACTCGACTTTCCCTGTGGCCCAGTCGATGTTGGGGTTGTGGGCTTGTAGCCAAGGCATTCCCAAGATAATGGGGAAAAGAGGGGAAGAGATGGCATCAAAGCATAGGAGTTCACTGTGGTTAGGACCCATGGTGGTGAGCAAGGGGATGGTTTCCTGGGTGACAGGACCAGAACTGAGGATGGAGCCATCGGCAAGGTGCACCGCCAAGCTTTGGGTCTTCGTTCGGAGGGGAATGCGGTGATTGGCAGCAAATGTCAGGTCAATAAAACAACTACAGGATCCGGAATCAATTATGACTGGAACTGGAATATCCTTGTCGGGAAGCTGTAGAACGACAGAGAGCAAGGTGAGAAGTAGACTTAGGCAGGGTAGGAGCATGCTTGAAAGGAATCGAGAGACTTATGTGTCTTGTTAGGACAAGATCTCACGTAGTGGCCATGTTCTCCACAGTACATACACAGGTTACTGGCTCTTCGGCGTTGCCGTTCCTCCAGAGTGAGGGATGGACGGATGAGAACCAGCTGCATGGGTTCAGGGGGGTCAGCTTCCGGAGCCAGAGGAGCTAGGGTGGTTGGCTGAAAAGAGCTGGAAGCACTAGGGACCTTGGGGAGGACCCAAGTAGGCCGAAACTGGCTGGAGGACCTCTCAGAACGACATTCCCTGAGGCGTCGATCAATTTGGATGGAGAGGTTAATGAGCTCTTCCAGAGACTGGGGGACACTGACCCATGCCAGCTCATCTTTGAGCGAATCAGACAAACTTCTGCGGAACTGGTTGTGCAGGGTGGCATCATTCCATTCTGTGTCAGTACTCCAACGTCTGAAGTCCAACACATAGTCTTCTACCGCCCTGCGTCCCTGCTGTAGGGCGTGCAAGGTGGCCTCCGCAGTTGCTCTCAGCTGGGGATCCTCATAGAGCTGGGACATAGCGGCAAAAAAGGTATCCAGACTGTCAAGGGAGGAAGACTTGGTGGGAGCCCCTCATAATGAGCATAGCACAGGGATGGTGGGAGCCCCTCATAATATGCACAGCAGAGGTACAGCCCCAGGAGGAAGTCAGCACAGCATAGGGATGGTGGGAGCCCCTCATAATAAGCAGCCCCAGGAGGATGTCAGCATAGCACAGGGATGGTGGGAGCCCCTCAATATGCACAGCAGAGGTACAGCCCCAGGAGGAAGTCAGCACAGCACAGGGATGGTGGGAGCCCCTCATAATAAGCAGCCCCAGGAGGAAGTCAGCATAGCACAGGGATGGTGGGAGCCCCTCATAATAAGCAGCCCCAGGAGGAAGTCATTATAGTACAGGGATGGTGGGAGCCCCTCATATTAAGCAGCCCCAGGAGGAAGTCAGCACAGCACAGGGATGGTGTGAGCCCCTCATAATAAGCAGCCCCAGGAGGAAGTCAGCACAGCACAGGGATGGTGTGAGCCCCTCATAATAAGCAGCCCCAGGAGGAAGTCAGCATAGCACAGGGATGGTGGGAGCCCCTCATATTAAGCAGCCCCAGAGGATGTTAGCATAGCACAGGGATTGTGGGAGCCCCTCATAATAAGCAGCCCCAGGAGGAAGTCAGCATAGCACAGCGATGGTGGGAGCCCCTCATAATGAGCATAGCACAAGGATGGTGGGAGCCCCTCATAATATGCACAGCAGAGGTACAGCCCCAGGAGGAAGTCAGCACTGCACAGGGATGGTGGGAGCCCCTCATAATGAGCATAGCACAGGGATGGTGGGAGCCCCTCATAATATGCAGAGCAGAGGTACAGCCCCAGGAGGAAGTCAGCACTGCACAGGGATGGTGGGAGACCCTCATAATAAGCAGCCCCAGGAGGAAGTCAGTAAAGCACAGGGATGGTGGGAGCCCCTCATAATGACCATCCCCAGGAGGAAGTCAAGTATGTGCAAGTATTTTATACGTGTATTACACAACTATATACTGCACACCAAATAGTACGCCTATACCAGTCCTTAAGGACCTTTGTGGAACTAGTAGCTAGGGATTAGCAGACTGAACCACACTCAACCCTATATACTGTACTACGCTCTACCTTACCAGTCCTTATAAGGACCTTTGTGGAACTAGTAGGTTGTGATTAGCAGACTGTGCCTCAGTCCCTATACTGATAAAGGACTGCTGCAGAATAGGGCAGCAGTCAGCAGTAGTGCACCTCAACCCTATATATTGTGGACCTATACCAGTCCTTAAGGATTAGCAGACTACCTCACTCAACCCTATATACTGTACTACGCTATACCTTACCAGTCCTTATAAAGGACCTTTGTGGAACTAGTAGGTTGTGATTAGCAGACTGTGCCTCAGTCCCTATACTGATAAAGGACTGCTGCAGAATAGGGCAGCAGTCAGCAGTAGTGCACCTCAACCCTATATATTGTGGACCTATACCAGTCCTTAAGGATTAGCAGACTACCTCACTCAACCCTATATACTGTACTACGCTATACCTTACCAGTCCTTATAAAGGACCTTTGTGGAACTAGTAGGTTGTGATTAGCAGACTGTATCTCAGTCCCTATACTGATAAAGGACTGCTGCAGCATAAGGGCAGCAGTCAAGTATAATATTCTTTCTATATTTGGAAGAAAGAATATTATACGTGTACAACCCTATTACCATACCAGTCCTGAAAAGGACCTAATAGTAACAGCTAATGGTTAAACTGGCTGTCCCTCACTGCTACACACAGAGTCCTGTCTGTCCCTCTGTACACTGATAAAACACAGGCTGCTGCAACAATAACTTGAATAGCAGTGCACTCAAACCTATATCCTGTACTACACCATACCAGTCCTGAAAAGGACTTTTGTGGACCTAATAGTAAAAGCTAATGATTAAACTGACTGTCCCTCTGATACACACAGCGTCCTGTCTGTCCCTCTCTGCACTGACAAAAGACAATCTGCTGCAACAATGACTTGAATAGCAGTGCCCCAAACCTAAATCCTGAACTACACCTACACCATACCAGTCCTTAAAAGGACTTTTGTGGACCTAATAGCTAGAGATTTGGGTCACTGCAGTCTCTCCCTGCTCCACACAGCAACCTCTCCCTATAGTGACAGTAGAAAGAATGTAAAATGGCCGCCGGATCGGGTCTATTTATAAGTTAGGGGGAATGTCCAATTGTCCATGTGCTGTAATGTCTCAATTGGCTGTCCTGTACCCCATGATGGATGTGTCATCATAGGTCAAAGTTCTTTTACACAGTAAACACGTAAGTCCGCCGGGCGAACAGCGGCAATAGTCCGCCGATCGGGCGAATCGCGAACAGCCGAAATTCGCTGCGAACCGACCGCCGGGCGAACAGTTCGGCCATCCCTACCCCTCAGCCCATAAAGGTCTGTGTAGAAGGATGCCAGCTCAGATATGATTTGTTCTGTATCATTAACTACTTGGCCACTGGAAGAGCGGATTGCCCTGATAGCCAGGGATTGTTGCCATTTTTGCCAGTAGGCTTCCCATTTTTTTCCCCCCTCCTCAGAAAGCAAGCTTGGTGAAGAACTTCTTACGTTATGCAGTGGAGGATCTCAGGTGATCCAAGGAATCCTGGGCTGACATCCATGCCTCCCTTGCAGGGTCCGTTGTGTCTGTAACATAGGATAGTTCCAGCTGTCATACCGGATCTCTCACCCGCTCTAGCAGAGCTTAAGAGTTCCGTTTGTGATTTATGGCATTTGTGATTTCTGCCATGAACACCCTTCTGAGGTGTACTTTGAACGTTTCCCATTTTTGTATTTTATTGGTATATTGGCTATGAGATGGGAAAAAGCCATCGATTTGGGCTGCTATCCATTCTGGTGAGGTGAACAGTTTGAGCCAGAAGGCATCGAGCTTCCAAGGGGCCTTGGGTAGTGAGGTGGGGTGCTGCGTAATCAACCATAGGGTCACGGGGGAATGATCAGACACTCCTCGTGGAAAGCATTTCACCCTGGAGATATAGTCAACTATGTTAGGGGTGCCTACACACAGATCAATATGTGACAGGAAGCCATGGTTTTGGAAAAACATGAAAATTGTTTGGATTACGTATGTGCCATATATCTGTCCAGCCCACCTCAGAGAGCAGGCAACTGAGAGCTGTACCTCTGCCACCCCTAGGGGGGATTGGGGGGTGCCTATCCAATCTGGGGTCTAGGTAGCAATTAAAGTCCGGGACATCAGGCTTGTTTGCCAGGTATGACAGCAGCAACTGCAACACGTCCCACAAGAACGGGGGTGGAATGTACACAAAAGCTAGAAGCATGGTTATGGTAAACAATTTGCAGCACTCACTCCACAGGATTAAGCAGAATGAGTGGAGTGATACGCCTCATCAACCCATGCATATTGCAGGAACTCCACATTGTCCCCCAGGAGGTGAGTCTCCCTAGTTATCCAACCAATCTGGGCATGTTGATAACCTGGAGTAGTCAGAAGAAAATGCAAGTCCATCAAGGGGGCTGTACATTGGAAAAACATTGGGAATAGGAGGCAGTCAATCTCGCACAACTGCGCGGCATATGAGCTGAAGGGAAAACAAACTGTTGCAAACGATGGTGTACAGCCATGGTCAACTGGACATAGCTAAAGCTTCCCAGGTGTTGTAGGGTATGTGCCATTATATCTTCTTGTGCCAACCAGACACCTGATCAAAGGTCATGTAGCCCATGACCACAGATGGTTTACAAGCAACCAACACTGTAACATCTCCTGTGTGGGCTGGTATAAGCAGCAGAACCATCAAAAAGTGGAAAGTGTGTATAGATTGCAGGAATTGTTTGTCTGTATAAGGCAAACTGTATAAGGGACTTAGCGCCCAACATTCCCCTGTTCCTTGTATTTCCCAGCAGGGCTCATCCATCTTCGTGTCCATGGCCGCAGAGATCTTGCTCATTTTGATCCAGCCAAATATCTGCATCTTGTGCGCTTTCAGACAACTGATTCTGATCTCTGGCTGTTACCCTCAGCTTGGCTGGGAATAACATAGCATAGGATGACTGCAGCCTTTGTAACCTCTTCTTGACATCCACAAATTTTGATCGTCTGCATTGCACCTCTGGAGAAATCTGTGTAGAATGAGATTTTGGCGCCATTGTAGTGAATGGCTCCGTTCTCTCTGGCCGGGTGCAGCACTACATCCCCAACTCACATACTAGGGCCAATTATGGACAGAAGCCAATTAACCTACAAGCATGTCTTTGGAGTGTGGGAGGAAACCAGAGTACCTGGAGGAAACCCACTCAGGCACAGGGAAAACATGCAAACTCCAGGCAGGTAGTGTTGTAGTTGGAATTTGAACCATTTGAATTTGAACCAGTGACCCTTTTTACTGCTAGGTGAGAGTGCTACCCACCACCCTACTGTGTCGCCCAATGCTGCTTCAACCCAGACTGTTCATCACACACACATTTCACTTTATGTCAAAGAGCATTGAATCTGCATTAATAAAAACAAAACAAACAATATATAACTGTCCTGAAAAATTATTATAAAGTGTCTTGAAAAATAATACATTGCAGCTGTTGCAGCAACAACTTAGCAAAAAAAAAAAAAATACATAAAGAGGGACAAAAAAATAAAAATAGATAACTGTCACTAAAAGTCGGGTACAAAAAATATTTAAAAAAGGGAGAGAATAAAACAATGGTCGGCAAAAACTTTTAGAATTTAGTCAAACCCGACTGCACTTTATTGCTCAAAAATTTTGAGGTTTTTTTCCCCCAAAACAACAAAAATAAAAATAAAATTCTAGGGTCCTCTTTTAAATGTGCACAATACTCTACATCGGTCTCTTAATAGCCACCCACATAAGGATAGCAACAGGGTGGAGTTTGCTAAAGCTGTGGCCCGAAGACTGTACCTGAATAAACTTTCCCATTAAGAAACCTTAGTTTGAGATATTTGGATTAACCTCCTTTGATCTTGAGATCACCCAAATCGCCCACTTCACTCCTCCTAAGACATCCTGATTTCCAGCTCCCTTGTTACCTCCTCCCATGCTCAACCTCAGGACTGCTCCAGAACCTCTGGAATTCCCCCACCCCAATATGTCCAGCTAGGTCCTACCCTTTTCACACCTAGGTGATCTCTAAAAATTCCGGGAAGCCTACCCCGCCTCCAGCTAAAATGTTACCCCAGCCAGCTCTATATCAGATAATTCCCAGTAGCTATTATTTTGTACCACCCTCCTCTCCTTAGATCATAAAGCCCTTGAGCAGGGCCCTTCTATTCAAGCCCTGCACAGACTGTTGGCACTATCTAGCTGTTGCCCAAACTACCCAACTACCCAACTTTTAACTCCTCTCCAAATCCCAACTGAAGTTTCAGTAGGTGTAAGGGAATGTCAGGTTTGCTATAAAACCTCTCTTCAGGGGTGATCAGGGTACAACCCTGTGTTCCTGCTATATCCATGCCAAGGGCCAGAGGAGATGTACAATAGACTCCCTGAGGTAGTGTAACCTGCTGAGTACCATTTAACCTGATGCTGAAAACAGTGCATGATACCAGTACCCTGGTCTCGGGTCTCAAGTATTTTTAACTTTGTTTAGGACCAGTTGTGGCACTACCCCGGCATCCATTAGACACGACCCCCTCTGTGCCAGCATTGTTGCCTTTTCCCATAGCACAACACCTTCCTTTCTCCAGCACTCATCAGTATCAGTCATCTGAGGCTGTCCAGACTCAAATCATCAGAACAAGATGGATTCCAGGGTGTAACACAGTAGAGTCTCATAGGATAGTACCCAAATTGACTGTGATATCTGCACAATATTCCATCTCTGCCATTAGGGATGAGAACAGTTAGGCCGCGTACACACGGGCAGACTGTTCGCCCAACTTTGTTTGTCAAACAGTTTCGGCAAACAGTCCGCTCAAAATTAGCATGGACGGACATGGCCACACACGGCACTTTTTGAGCGGACTGTTTCAGCGAACTGTTTGACAAACAGTTCGCTCAACTTTTGAAATGAACCGACTCGCCCACGTAAGGCGGAGGCAAATCCGCCCATTTCGAGCGCGTGTACAGGTAGGCGGGGCCCGCGAAGGAGACGTTGCGGGCTCCGCCGCCTGGAATGGGCTTAAAGGGGAACCCCAACGCCGAAAAAAATCGGCGTGGGGGTTCCCCCAAAGTCCACAACAGACCCTTGTCCGAGCACGCTACCCGGCCGGCCAGGAAAGGGGGGCGAGCGAGCGCGCCCCCCCTCCTGAGCCGTACCAGGCCGCGTGCCCTCAACATGGGGGGTGCCTTGGGGAAGGGGGGGCCGCGCGGCCCCCCCACCCCAAAGCACCTTGTCCCCATGTTGATGAGGACAAGGGCCTCTTCCCGACAACCCTGGCCGTTGGTTGTCGGGGTCTGCGGGCGGGGGGCTTATCGGAATCCGGGAGCCCCCTTTAAGAAGGGGGCCCCCGGATACCGGCCCCCCACCCTATGTGAATGAGTATGGGGTACAATGTACCCCTACCCATTCACCTGTGAAATAAAGTACAAAAAAAAACACAACAGAGAAAAAATATTTTATTGCACAGCTCCGGGGGTCTTCCGTCTTCGGGGGTCTTCTCGCCGGACTCCTCCGCTATCTTCGTGTAGCTCTTTTACTAGCGGAGGAGCCCGGCTTTCTTCCTCCCCGCCGCCGGCCTCTTCTCCCGACTTCGGGGGTCTTGTCCCCCTCTTCGGTTCTTCTGCCGAGCCACCGCGCCTTCTTGTAGCTCTTTTACAGGCGGTGGCCCGGTCTTCTGTCGCCGCTGCCTTCCGTTCTTCTGTCGCCGCCTTCGGTTCTTCTGCCGGGCCACCGCGCCTTCTTGTAGCTCTTTTACAGGCGGTGGCCCGGTCTTCTGTCGCCGCTGTCGCTGTCGCCGCCTTCCGTTCTTGTTCTTCTTCTTGTTCTTCTTCTTGTTCTTCTTCTTGTTCTTCTTCTTGTTCTTCTTCTTGTTCTTCTTCTTGTTCTTCTTCTTGTTCTTCTTCTTGTTCTTCTTCTTGTTCTTCTTCTTGTTCTTCTTCTTGTTCTTCTTCTTGTTCTTCTTCTTGTTCTTCTTCTTCTTCCCCAGGAGATGTTGACACGTCGCTCTCTCCGGCCGGAATGCCAGAGCCGCGCTGTGCGGTCACTTATATAGTGACAATGGGGCGGTGTCACATGGTATATGTCACATGGGTTGGTCACATGGGTTGATGTCACATGGGGGCTATGACATCGTAAGGGGGCGGGGTCACCATGTGACCAACCCATGTGACATATACCATGTGACACCGCCCCATTGTCACTATATAAGTGACCGCACAGCGCGGCTCTGGCATTCCGGCCGGAGAGAGCGACGTGTCAACATCTCCTGGGGAAGAAGAACAAGAACGGAAGGCGGCGACAGAAGAACGGAAGGCGGCGGCGGTGACGGCGGCGACAGAAGACCGGGCCACCGCCTGTAAAAGAGCTACAAGAAGGCGCGGTGGCCCGGCAGAAGAACCGAAGAGGGGGACAAGACCCCCGAAGTCGGGAGAAGAGGCCGGCGGCGGGGAGGAAGAAAGCCGGACTCCTCCGCTAGTAAAAGAGCTACACGAAGATAGCGGAGGAGTCCGGCGAGAAGACCCCCGAAGACGGAAGACCCCCGGAGCTGTGCAATAAAATATTTTTTCTCTGTGTTGTGTTTTTTTTTGTACTTTATTTCACAGGTGAATGGGTAGGGGTACATTGTACCCCATACTCATTCACATAGGGTGGGGGGCCGGTATCCGGGGGCCCCCTTCTTAAAGGGGGCTCCCGGATTCCGATAAGCCACCCGCCCGCAGACCCCGACAACCAACGGCCAGGGTTGTCGGGAAGAGGCCCTTGTCCTCATCAACATGGGGACAAGGTGCTTTGGGGTGGGGGGGCCGCGCGGCCCCCCCTTCCCCAAGGCACCCCCCATGTTGAGGGCACGCGGCCTGGTACGGCTCAGGAGGGGGGGCGCGCTCGCTCGCCCCCCTTTCCTGGCCGGCCGGGTAGCGTGCTCGGACAAGGGTCTGTTGTGGACTTTGGGGGAACCCCCACGCCGATTTTTTTCGGCGTTGGGGTTCCCCTTTAAGCCCATTCCAGGCGGCCCCGCCTACCTCGAAATGAGCAGACTTCCCTCCGAGCGGGAACAGTTTGCTCATTTCGAAAGTAGCCTACACACGGGCGGACTGTCCGCTCAAACACAGTTTCAGCGGACAGTTTTTCGGAATTTCCGAAAGACTTTGTCCGTCAAACTGTCCGCTGAAACTGTCCGCTGAAAGCCCACACACGAGCGGACTGTCCGCCCAAACACTGTTCAGCGGACAAGGTTGGGCGAACAGTCCGCCCGTGTGTACGCGGCCTCAGATTTTGACACTCCTGGAACTGAGTCATCCATCAATCTATTATGACTCATAGGCAACCTGGATACTACCCCCACCTGCCTGTCCTTACAAAGTGATGCTGGACAGAGCAAATTGGTGTTCCTAACCGCTTCCCTGATATATAACACAAGACCCCCCAATGTAGTCTTGAGTATCTCCAGCTCCATAGTGTTTTAAGGTACCCAGTACCCCTCCCCCAGCTCCAACGGCAGTCTCCTTTAAGCCTCTCTTCATTCTAAGTATGGGAAATAGTCTGAATGCCCAAATTGAAAACCACCTGCCAACAGGTACACTCATTTCTTTATAGAGGCTGCACCCCTTTTCCCTCCTTTTATCAATTCGGTAATCAGACAAGGCTATCCTTCACCCATACAAAATAAACTGAATTCACTCTTCAGACAGGACTCACATGAATGACAGGGGCATAGTGTGGCACTGGTCTTCCCGGCATGCAGAACACAGACAACTAGTTAATGTACACAAGGAGTCTAGGACAGGAAGGACACCTATGGGTATTAACTGAGGAGAATACAGCATGCCCACACATATAACCAAGGTGAGGGTCCTTGGAACAGCCAAGAGCTGGTAACACCCCAAACGTACCCAAAACTATACAATATGAGGCCAGACCTATACACTCAACTTTTATGCCATCAGATAGGCTTTCGTACTAAACATCTGAAGGTAAATCTAAAGGAAAACGAACAACAACAAAAAATTGCATAATGTGTATCCAGCTTGAGGAACTGCTGCTACCAGACACAACTGGCTAACAGGCAAAGAAAAATGCCTTGAAGCGCGGAGATTGCTGAACAGTAGGGGGTACAATTTGAGCAGACCGGTGTGCCTCTCTAACACACAGATATTAGTGACAGATACGCCACAGACACATTAGACCAGGAGTGTCCAAACTTTTTTCAAAGAAGGCCAGATTTGATGAACTGAACATGCTCGAGGGCCGACCATTTTGCCTGACATTCTTTGAACCATCTAAGGCCGCGTACACACGCGCGGACTGTTTGCCCAACCTTGTTCGTCAAACAGTTTCGGCAAACAGTCCGCTCAAAATTTGCATGAGCGGACTTGCCCACACACGAGCGGACTGTTTGACGAACAAGGTTGGGCAAACAGTTCGCTCAACTTTTGAAATGAACGGACTCGCCCACGTAAGGAGGCAAATCCGCCCATTTCGAGCGCGTGTACAGGTAGGCGGGGCCCGCGAAGGAGACGTCGCGGGCTCCGCCGCCTGGAATGGGCTTAAAGGGGAACCCCAACGCCGAAAAAAATCGGCGTGGGGGTTCCCCCCAAGTCCACACCAGACCCTTGTCCGAGCACGCTACCCGGCCGGCCAGGAAAGGGGGGCGAGCGAGCGCGCCCCCCCCTCCTGAGCCGTACCAGGCCGCGTGCCCTCAACATGGGGGGTGCCTTGGGGAAGGGGGGGCCGCGCGGCCCCCCCACCCCAAAGCACCTTGTCCCCATGTTGATGAGGACAAGGGCCTCTTCCCGACAACCCTGGCCGTTGGTTGTCGGGGTCTGCGGGCGGGGGGCTTATCGGAATCCGGGAGCCCCCTTTAAGAAGGGGGCCCCCGGATACCGGCCCCCCACCCTATGTGAATGAGTATGGGGTACAATGTACCCCTACCCATTCACCTGTGAAATAAAGTACAAAAAAAAACACAACACATGGAAAAAGTATTTTATTGCACAGCTCCGGGGGTCTTCCGTCTTCGGGGGTCTTCTCGCCGGACTCCTCCGCTATGTGTGTGTAGCTCTTTTACTAGCGGAGGAGTCTGGCTTTCTTCCTCCCCGCCGCCGGCCTCTTCTCCCGACTTCGGGGGTCTTGTCCCCCTCTTCGGTTCTTCTGCCGGCCACCGCGCCTTCTTCTAGCTCTTTTACAGGCGGTGGCCCGGTCTTCTGTCGCCGTCTTCCGTTCTTCTGTCGCCGCCTTCGGTTCTTCTGCCGGGCCACCGCGCCTTCTTGTAGCTCTTTTACAGGCGGTGGCCCGGTCTTCTGTCGCCGCTGCCTTCCGTTCTTGTTCTTCTTGTTCTTCTTCTTCTCCTGGAGATGTTGACTCGACGAGCTCTCCGGCCGGAATGCCAGGGACACGCTCCGCTGCCACTTATATAGTGACAATGGGGCGGTGTCACATGGTATATGTCACATGGGTTGGTCACATGGGTTGATGTCACATGGGGACTATGACATCGTAAGGGGGCGGGGTCACCATGTGACCAACCCATGTGACATATACCATGTGACACCGCCCCATTGTCACTATATAAGTGACCGCACAGCGCGGCTCTGGCATTCCGGCCGGAGAGATCGTCGAGTCAACATCTCCAGGAGAAGAACAAGAAGAACAAGAAGAAGAACAAGAAGAACAAGAAGAAGAACAAGAAGAACAAGAAGAACAAGAAGAACAAGAAGAACAAGAAGAACAAGAAGAACAAGAACGGAAGGCGGCGGCGGCGACGACAGCGGCGACAGAAGACCGGGCCACCGCCTGTAAAAGAGCTACAAGAAGGCGCGGTGGCCCGGCAGAAGAACCGAAGAGGGGGACAAGACCCCCGAAGTCGGGAGAAGAGGCCGGCGGCGGGGAGGAAGAAAGCCGGACTCCTCCGCTAGTAAAAGAGCTACACACACATAGCGGAGGAGTCCGGCGAGAAGACCCCCGAAGACGGAAGACCCCCGGAGCTGTGCAATAAAATACTTTTTCCATGTGTTGTGTTTTTTTTTGTACTTTATTTCACAGGTGAATGGGTAGGGGTACATTGTACCCCATACTCATTCACATAGGGTGGGGGGCCGGTATCCGGGGGCCCCCTTCTTAAAGGGGGCTCCCGGATTCCGATAAGCCCCCCGCCCGCAGACCCCGACAACCAACGGCCAGGGTTGTCGGGAAGAGGCCCTTGTCCTCATCAACATGGGGACAAGGTGCTTTGGGGTGGGGGGGCCGCGCGGCCCCCCCTTCCCCAAGGCACCCCCCATGTTGAGGGCACGCGGCCTGGTACGGCTCAGGAGGGGGGGCGCGCTCGCTCGCCCCCCTTTCCTGGCCGGCCGGGTAGCGTGCTCGGACAAGGGTCTGGTGTGGACTTGGGGGGAACCCCCCACGCCGATTTTTTTCGGCGTTGGGGTTCCCCTTTAAGCCCATTCCAGGCGGCGGAGCCCGCGACGTCTCCTTCGCGGGCCCCGCCTACCTGTACACGCGCTCGAAATGGGCGGACTTTCCGAGCGGGAACAGTCCGCTCATTTCGAAAGTACAGCGGACAGGCCCACACACGGGCGGACTGTTCGCTCAAACACAGTTTCAGCGGACAGTTTTTCGGAATTTCCGAAAGACTTTGTCCGTCCAACTGTCCGCTGAAACTGTCCGCTGAAAGCCCACACACGAGCGGACTGTCCGCCCAAACACTGTTCAGCGGACAAGGTTGGGCGAACAGTCCGCCCGTGTGTACGCGGCCTAAGTGTGTTCGGCCGAGCACTAATACACTACCCAACAAGAATTCTCATGCCTTTGTGGCTGTGTGTGGTGAAGAGATGAACTCAAGTGTATTATTTGGATACACCGTATTTTTTGCGGTTTAACACGCACCTTCACTTTAAGAGGGAAGCTTCAGGAAAAATGTTTTAATTTTAAATAAAGAACTGAAGCAAAATAAGTGTCAGTGCCCATCTGCAGACCCACAATTGCCAGGAACGCAGCACCCACCATTGCCAGGAATGCAGCGCCCACCATTGCCAGGAATGCAGCGCCCACCATTGCTAGAATTGCAGTGCCCACCATTGCCAGGAATGTACCCACCATTGCCACGAATGCAGCCCCACCATTGCTAGAAATTCACTCACCATTGCCAGGAATTGCAGCCCCACCATTGCTAGGAATGCAGCCCCACCATTGCTAGGAATGCAGCACCCACCATTGCTAGGAATGCAGCACCCACCATTGCTAGGAATGCAGTACCCACCATTGCTAGGAATGCAGCACCCACCATTGCTAGGAATGCAGCGCCCACCATTGCTAGGAATGCAGCGCCCACCATTGCCAGGAATGCAGCGCCCACCATTGCCAGGAATGCAGCGCCCACCATTGCCAGGAATGCAGCGCCCACCATTGCCAGGAATGCAGCGCCCACCATTGCCAGGAATGCAGTGCCCACCATTGCCCGGAATGCAGCCCCACCATTGCACGGAATGCAGCCCCACCATTGCACGGAATGCAGCCCCACCATTGCACGGAATGCAGCCCCACCATTGCCCGGAATGCAGCCCCACCATTGCCCGGAATGCAGCCCCACCATTGCCGGGAATGCAGCCCCACCATTGCCGGGAATGCAGCCCCACCATTGCCGGGAATGCAGCCCCACCATTGCCGGGAATGCAGCCCCACCATTGCCGGGAATGCAGCCCCACCATTGCCGGGAATGCAGCCCCACCATTGCCGGGAATGCAGCCCCACCATTGCCAGGAATGCACCCACTATTGCCAGGAATGCAGCCCCACCATTTCCAGGAATGCACCCACTATTGCCAGGAATGCAGCCCCACCATTGCTGGGAATGCACCCACTATTGCCAGGAATGCAGCCCCACCATTGCCAGGAATGCAGCCACCATTGCAGCCACCATTGCCAGGAATGCAGCCACCATTGCCAGGAATCCAATCGGACATTTTCCATCGGAATGTCTGACCGTGTGTACAAGGGCTTAAACACAAGTCTACACAAAAGTCAGCATAGCCACTGATTTTTTTTTTTTTTTTTTTTTTGAGAAATGGATCAGA
The DNA here is from genome assembly GCF_037356315.1 of Lithobates pipiens. Classification (NCBI taxonomy): domain Eukaryota; kingdom Metazoa; phylum Chordata; class Amphibia; order Anura; family Ranidae; genus Lithobates; species Lithobates pipiens. Next base: position 158,230,577 of record NW_027507718.1, on the reverse strand, counting down.
ACGTACAACACACACTTAGGTAGTCCAAAACACAGCCGAATGGGCTGACAAATAGAAGCATCAACTAGATAATGACGCTGAAACCAGGAAAAAACAATTGTCTATGGAGGCTGTGATATCCTTTTGTTCTGAAAGCCATGAAACCCAATTATCAAATCTGAGGGATAAAACACCAATACAATTTTAGTAATAAACATTACATTTTTCCTCCTAGAAACAAAATAAACCAATGGTTATATACAGTATCTACAGTACCTGTAACAATACATTAGCATATGAAACACAAATATAAAGTACATTACAGAAACAGTGAACTTTTTTTTTTTTTTTTTAACCAGTTGCCGACCGCCGCACGCCGATGTACGTCGGTACAATGGCACGGGCAGGCATAAGGACATACATGTACGTCCCTTGCCTCCCGCGGGTCGGGGGCCCGATCGGGCCCCCGCCCGGTGCCTGCGGCGGTCGGTATTCGTTCGGGAGCGATCCCGGACGAGGGGACGGCCATTCATTCATGGCCACCCCCTCGCGATCGCTCCCGACGAATAGAAATCCTCGGTGACATCACTTCCTCTCCTGTAATGTAAACACAGGAGAGGAAGTGATGTATTCTCTCCTCCGTGTCGGTATTTTTCGTTCCGACACGGAGGAGAGCGGATCAGTAAGTTGCACCAACACTCTACACACACAGTAGAACATGCCAGGCACACTCACACCCCCCCTTTACCCCCCGATCACCCCCCCAATTACCCCTGCCCCCCAGTCACAGTGACACCAATGTCATTTTTTTTTTTTTTTTTTTTTTTTTTTGCATTGGTGTCATTTGTGACTGTAATAACTGTTAGGGCAGTTAGAGTTAGCCCCCTTTAGTTCTAATGTACCCCCCTAACCCCCCCAATAAAGGTTTAACCCCGTGATCACCCCCCGTCGCCAGTGTCACTAAGGCTGGGTTCACATTGCAGCGGTTTATGAGAACGAATGTGATTTGCACCGCACTGCAGTGCAAATCACATCCGATCTCTGTGCGATTCGAGTTCAGCCATTCGCTGCACCCGCCACACCCGCCGCACCCGCCGCAAATTCGCACGGGACCCTTTTTTTGGCCCGCAGCAGAATCGGATCGCATGGGTGTTCACACCATGCGATCCGAGTTTGCAGATCGCACTGCGATATGCGAACTGATCTGGGGGTGTCAGTAACATTTCACTGACACTCCCAGCAGTTCGCATAGGGCAGTGTGAACTGCCGCCGGGAGGCATGCGATGCGGGAACCCGCCGCGGATTCGCGGCGTTTCCGCATCGCTCCAGTGTGAACCCAGCCTAATAAGCGATAATTTTTCTGATCGCCGTATTAGTGTCACAGGTGACGCTAGTTAGGCAGGTAGGTATTTAGGTTCGCCGCAGCTTTTTATAGCGCCAGGGACCCCCATATACTACCGCATAAAGCCCCCTGATTGCCCCCTAGTTAACCCTTTCACCAGTGATCACCATATAACTGTTACAGGTGACGCTGGTTGGTTAGTTATTTTTTTATAGTTTCAGGGCACCCGCCATTTATTACCTAATAAAGGTTTAACCCCCTGATCACCCGGCGGGTGTCATTTGTGACTAATAACTGTTAGGGCAGTTAGGGTTAGCCCCCTTTAGTTCTAAGGTACCCCCCTAACCCCCCCAATAAAGGTTTAACCCCGTGATCACCCCCCGTCGCCAGTGTCACTAAGGCTGGGTTCACATTGCAGCGGTTTATGAGAACGGATGTGATTCGCACCGCACTGCAGTGCAAATCACATCCGATCTCTGTGCGATTCGAGTTCAGCCATTCGCCGCACCCGCCGCACCCGCCGCACCCGCCGCAAATTCGCACGGGACCCTTTTTTTGGCCCGCAGCAGAATCGGATCGCATGGGTGTTCACACCATGCGATCCGAGTTTGCAGATCGCACTGCGATATGCGAACTGATCTGGGGGTGTCAGTAACATTTCACTGACACTCCCAGCAGTTCGCATAGGGCAGTGTGAACTGCCGCCGGGAGGCATGCGATGCGGGAACCCGCCGCGCATTCGTGGCGTTCCCGCATCGCTCCAGTGTGAACCCAGCCTAATAAGCGATCGTTTTTCTGATCGCTGTATTAGTGTCACAGGTGACGCTAGTTAGGCAGGTAGGTATTTAGGTTCGCCGCAGCTTTTTATAGCGCCAGGGACCCCCATATACTACCGCATAAAGCCCCCTGATTGCCCCCTAGTTAACCCTTTCACCAGTGATCACCATATAACTGTTACAGGTGACGCTGGTTGGTTAGTTATTTTTTTATAGTTTCAGGGCACCCGCCATTTATTACCTAGTCTCACTAGTGTACCCCTAAATTTAGGGGTGTCTACTTTCCAAAATGGGGTCATTTGGGGGGGGTTTGTGCCATCTTGGCATTTTATGGCCTTCAAAACTGTAACGCCCTTAGAAAGCCTGAAGGCGGTGCTTGGATTTCGGGGCCCCGTACGCGGCTAGGCTCCCAAAAAGTCCCACATATGTGGTATCCCCGTACTCAGGAGAAGCAGCAGAATTTATTTTGGGGTGTCATTTCACATATGCCCATGGCATGCGTGAGCAATATATCATTTAGTGACAACTTTGTGAAAAAAAAAAAAAAAAAAAAAAAGTTTGTAATTTTCCCGCAACTTGTGGCAAAATATAAAATATTCCATGGACTCAACATGCCTCTCAGCAAATAGCTTGGGGTGTCTACTTTCTAAAATGGGGTCATTTGTGGGGGTTTTGTGCCATCTTGGCATTTTATGGCCTTCAAAACTGTAATAGGTAGTGAGAAGTGAACTCAAAAATTTACGCCCTTAGAAAGCCTGAAGGCGGTGCTTGGTTTTCGGGGCCCCGTACGCGGCTAGGCTCCCAAAAAGTCCCACATATGTGGTATCCCCGTACTCAGGAGAAGCAGCAGAATTTATTTTGGGGTGTCATTTCACATATGCCCATGGCATGTGTGAGCAATATATCATTTAGTGACAACTTTGTGAAAAAAAAAAAAAAAAAAAAAAGTTTGTAATTTTCCCGCAACTTGTGGCAAAATATAAAATATTCCATGGACTCAACATGCCTCTCAGCAAATAGCTTGGGGTGTCTACTTTCTAAAATGGGGTCATTTGTGGGGGTTTTGTGCCATCTTGGCATTTTATGGCCTTCAAAACTGTAATAGGTAGTGAGAAGTGAACTCAAAAATTTACGCCCTTAGAAAGCCTGAAGGCGGTGCTTGGTTTTCGGGGCCCCGTACGCGGCTAGGCTCCCAAAAAGTCCCACATATGTGGTATCCCCGTACTCAGGAGAAGCAGCAGAATTTATTTTGGGGTGTCATTTCACATACGCCCATAGCATGTGTGAGCAATATATCATTTAGTGACAACTTTGTGTAAAAAAAAAAAAAAAATTTTTTTTTTGTCATTATTCAATCGCTTGAGGCAAAAAAATAAAATATTCAATGGGCTCAACATGCCTCTTATCAATTTCCTTAGGGGGTCTACTTTCCAAAATGGGGTCATTTGGGGGGGTTTTGTACTGCCCTGCCATTTTAGCACCTCAAGAAATGAGATAGGCAGTCGTAAACTAAAAGCTGCGTAAATTCCAGAAAACGTACCTTAGTTTGTAGATGTGACAACTTTTGCGCAAACCAATAAATATACAATTATTGACTTTTTTTTTACCAAAGACATGTGGCTGAATACATTTTGGCCTAAATGTATGACTAAAATTGAGTTTATTGGATTTTTCTAATAACAAAAAGTAGAAAATATCATTTTTTTTCAAAATTTGCGGTCTTTTTACGTTTATATCGCAAAAAATAAAAATCGCAGAGGCAATCAAATACCATCAAAAGAAAGCTCTATTTGTGGGAAGAAAAGGACGCAAATTTTGTTTGGGTACAACATTGCATGACCGCGCAATTACCAGTTAAAGCAGCGCAGTGCCAAAGTGTAAAAAGACCTCTGGTCATTTACCAGCAAAATGGTCCGGTCTGAAAGTGGTTAAATACCAAAAATTGTTGAGCTCAACTTATTATTAATATATATCACTTAATACATAATAATACCATGTGGATTTTTGTTTTATGGTATACCAATAATTTCCCCCAAAAAATGTATTCACCATGGTGAGAAAAAAAAAAAATTAGCAATGCGTAATAAACCTTTTAGCGGTACCATTTATCTACAACTCATAATACCTTACCACAAAGAACCTGTCATAGGACTGTCTCGCTGGAAAACAAACATTTTGATAAATACACATTTCAATTCGCTATTAGAGATAATTATCTAGGCTCAGGTTATTTGCATGCTAATACAGTTTCTTTTACACTCTCACAGATCTGGTGAGAAAGAAGGTGGGGGGTCATTTGGGGTGGGCTGTCAGCAGCTGAGACAAATATCACACGACATGACATATATTTCATATTCCACACACTCACACAATTAGCTAGGTTAAAGACAAACTCTAGCATCAGCATGTTTTCTATAATAACCTGTACTTCTTAAACCCATAACATCTGTTTGGTAAGGTTGAAATTCCTTCAGAAATCCATCCCCTTTCATTAGCCCCTTCTCCGCCTGTATGGGGCAATTAAAAAAACAAAAAAAAAACCTCTTACCTTCCAGGGATTTATTCTTGCAGAAACACCAGGGATGGAACATTGTTGGTACATACCTCAGATGTGGAGGATGTCCCCCTGAATTCAGACATACTCAAATCCGTTGCTTTGTTATTTCCTCTGACTGGGCAACTGAAGTCATATTGCCGTGTCATCTTTGTGTAATGAGAACAGTACAGATATTCCCATACTTTAAGTTTAACCTATCTTAGAAAACCTCTTCCTTGTCCAACAATTCCAATCATGAATATCCTAGGGCCCATATTTAACCCATCCTTACGGATGCTTGGACCCTGCCCTGATTTTCCAACATTTTATAGGTTGGTCCTCCAGAAGTAGCGACCCACTGGACTGTGATTGGGTTGGCAGGTACCGCCCCTGTCACCGTTGCTGCTTTTTTTTCACTACTTGTCAGAACAATTTTTTGGCGGACTCTGCGTCCAGAGAACCCTGCGCTTTACTTTACTTTGCGGTTATTGTTTGCGCCTTTATCACTATAACTGGCCCTCTCATCCCGATTATTGTATGTGGCCTGAGCAGAGCTGCTAGCGTACTACTGCTCACGTTCTCTATTCTGACTATAGTCCTTCAAAAAAATTAGCCTGGAGATTTTCCAAACTATAATAGTTCAATCTCCCCCGTGGACTTTTCAGAAGTATTCAAAAAAAGATGGCTTAAAGTTTTGTTATCTGCTGATAGATGACAATTCCTATCAGCTTCTTAGTATCTTGCCAACAAGTACCGGGAAGTAGATTCATACTAGGACTGAAACCACTAATGGACAACTAATTGATTAGTCTCATAATCACTTACTATTTTCACAATCGATCAATCGGCCAGTAACATAATGGGGTTAAAAAAACAAAATGAGCCCTCTATAGTACAAAAAGAGCAAACAATCACCACCGCAAATATTACTTAACCCCTTACAGTAGTGACTATCTGCCTCTCCCTGCACCACAAAGGGCCAACCCTAGCCTTCTCAACTAGTGATGGCCGAACGGTTCGCCCGGCGGTCGTTTCACGGCAAATTTCGGCTGTTCGCGGTCCGCCCGATCGGCGGACTATTGCCGCCGTTCGCCCGGCGGACTTCCGTGTTTACTGTGTAAAAGAACTTTGACCTATGATGACACATCCATCATGGGGTACAGGACAGCCAATTGAGAGATTACAGCACATGGACACTTGGACATTCCCCCTAACTTATAAATAGACCCGATCCGGCAGCCATTTTACATTCTTTCGTATGTCACTATAGGGAGAGGTTGCTGTGTGGAGCAGGGAGAGATTGCAGTGACCCAAATTTTGGTACACAAAAGTTCTTTTCAGGACTGGTATAGGTGTTAATTGTAGTTCAGGATATAGGTTTGAGGCAGTGCTGTGCTAGTGATTGTTGCCGCAGCCTGAGTGTCTTTTGTCAGTGTAGAGAAAGGGACAGGACGGTGTGTGCTGCAGGGACAGTCAGTTTAGTCATTAGCGGTTACTATCAGGTCCACAAAAGTGCTATTCCAGTTATTGTTCCAGCAGCCTCTGTTTGTCAGTTTATATAGGGACAGGCAGGAAGCTGTGTGTGAGGCAGTGAGGGTCAGTTTAATCAGTATCTGTTACTATATTAGGTCCACAAAGATTCTTTTCAGGACTGGTATCAGTAGTATGGTAATAGGCTTGTACACGTATAATATTCTTTCTTCCAAATATAGAAAGAATATTATACTTGACTGCTGCCCTTCTGCTGCAGTCTGCTAATCAGTCACACACAACCTACTTGTTCCACAAAGGTCCTTATAAGGACTGGTAACCTGGTGTAGGGTGCTACAGTACATAGGGTTGAGTGAGGTACAGTCTGCTATTCCGTAAGGACTGGTATAGGTCCACAATACATAGGGTTGAGGTGCACTACTGCTGACCGCTGCCCTATACTGCAGCAGTCCTTCATCAGTATAGGGACTGACGTTCAGTCTGCTAATCAGTCACACACAACCTACTTGTTCCACAAAGGTCCTTATAAGGACTGGTAACCTGGTGTAGGGTGCTACAGTACATAGGGTTGAGTGAGGTACAGTCTGCTATTCTGTAAGGCCTGGTATAGGTCCACAATATATAGGGTTGAGGTGCACTACTGCTGACCGCTGCCCTATACTGCAGCAGTCCTTTATCAGTATAGCGACTGAGAGTTTTGTCACAGGGTCATTTAAAAATGACAGGCAGAGGAAGAGGCAGGCCCTTCCGCAGGGGTGGTAGGGGTAGGGCAGGAGCAACAGGCTTGAGCCAAAGTGGGAAGTTGCAGAAGGTGCGTTCAATTACTTTAAAGGACGCACCAGACTTGGTTGAGTGGCTCACTCAGCCTTACTCTTCTGCACCCTCCTCATGCTCTCAATCTGCACCCTCTTCTTCACTCTGCTATGTGAACCCCCAAAGACACTACCACCAACAACACCACCACCACCACATACCTTCCGCTTGAGTCACAGGAATTATTTTCCGATCCATATCAAGACATTTCTGATGCGCAGCCACTCTTGGTATTGGATCAGGAAGAGGAGGTAGCAACAACCGCTACTCAGCAGTCTGACGACAGTACCCAGATCAGCCCAAGGAGGAGGTTGGTCCCCGGTGTTGCTGCCTACTCCGAGATCTCTACTTATAGCGGTGGGGAAGGTGACGTCGATGATGACGTGTCTAGTGATGTCACGTGGGTGCCCACAAGAGAGGAAGAGGAGGGGAGTTCAGAGGGAGATATGGACCAGCAGATAGGGAGGAGAAGCAGGAATAACTTACATTGCACAGGAGGGACAAAGCAGACTGCAAATGTATCAGGAGCGAGTCATCGACCATGTACGGTCACATCTGGCGCTACCCAGGACACCGGCACATGGCTCCGCAGTGTGGGCTTTTTTTAACGTGTCCGCTGCTGACAATAGCGTTGCCATCTGCAATCTTTGCAGTCAACGCATTAGTCGCGGTAAGCCCAACACTCACCTAGGGACGACCGCCTTAAGAAGGTACATGAGCAGCCATCACTAGCCCAGTGGGAGCAACAGAACACACAAAGCCACACTCCAGGCTCTCACCGTCCAGCCTCGTCTTCTACTTCTTCTCCTCTCTCCTCACAATTTTCCTCCACTCCACCTTCCATCACGCCAAGCTCACGTTTTTCTGTAAAAAGGCAAGCTTCCGTGGGCCTAATGTTCGAGCGTAAAAAAAAATGATGACGCCGGATAACCCTCTTGCCCAACGGTTGACGGCTGGCTTGTCAGAACTGATAGCCCACCGACTACTGCCATATAAACTGGTGGACTCAGAGGCCTTTCGAAAATTTGTGGCCATTGGAACACCACAATGGAAGGTCCCAGGAAGGAAGTATTTCTCACAGAAGGGCATCCCAGAGCTATATGGCCATGTTCAGCGGCAAGTGAAAATATCTCTGGCACACAGTGTCGGTGCCAAGATACATCTGACCACAGACACGTGGTCTAGCAAAACACGGGCAGGGAAGGTATATCACTTTTACTGCCCACTGGGTGAACCTTCTGACGGCCGTCAAGCATGTAACCCGTGGCACCCGTGTAGATTTGGTTTTACCGCCACAGATTGCATGCAGGCCTGGCTCTTCTCCTCCTCCTCCTACTCCATCCTCCTCCCTCTCCTCCTCGGCTGACTCCTCCTTTTCCGCTGCTAGCGTCTCTTCCGCTGCGCCGCCCAAGCTCCCCAGAACCTATCCGACATGCCAGGTGAGACGTTGCCATGCTGTGCTGCGTCTGTTGTGCCTGGAAGCCAAGAGCCACACTGGCCCGGCACTCCTTTCAGCTTTGCGTTCACAGGCAGATCAGTGGCTAACACCGCTCAATTTGACAGTTGGTAAAGTGGTGTGTGACAACGGTATCAATCTGCTTAGCGCATTGAAACAGGGCAAAATCACGCACGTGCCATGCATGGCATACGTCTTAAACTTGGTCGTGCAGCGATTCCTTGTCAAATACCCTGGGGTCCAGGACATCTTGCGGCAGGCAAGGAAAATATCGGCCCATTTCAGAAGATCTTACACGGCCATGGCTCGCCTTGCTGACATTCAGCGGCGACACAATCTGCCGGTCAGACGTCTTATTTGCGATTGCCCGACGTGATGGAACTCAACCTTCTATATGCTTGATAGTCTGCTCCAGCAGAAACGTGCAGTTAACGTCTACCTGTATGAACTCTACGGCAGAACAGGTTCTGGGGAGCTGGGGTTTTTTTTCACCGCGCCAGTGGCTGCTCATGCGCGACGCATGCAGACTTCTGTGGCCATTTGAGGAGATCACCAAACTGGTCAGTCGCAGCCCTGGCGCCATCAGTGACATGGTACCTTATGCCTTCTTTATGGAGCGTGCATTGCGGCGTGTCATTGATCAAGCTGTGGAGGAGCAGGAGCGGGAAGATGAGGAAGTCGCAATGCTGGATGAATTCCCATGGGGGCTACTCTGAGACAAGTCAACAACAGGAGTCTGAAGATTAGTTAGAGGAGGATGGTGCCGGGGCGGATGAGGAGGAGCAAGAAGAGCATGCTTTAAACCTTTCTGGGACCCCTGTTGTGCATGGATGGGGAGAGGAGAATGAAGAGGACGACATTATCCTGGATGATGAGCAGGAGCCAGGCCACCACACCGCTTCCAGTTTAGTGCAAATGGGGGCCTTCATGCTCCAGTGTTTTAATAGGGACCCCCGTATAAAAAGCATAAGGGTCAAGGACCAGTACTGGGTGGCAACGTACTTAGACCCCCGGTACAAACACAAAATGGCGGAAATGCTACCGCCGTCACAGAGGGCTGTCAGAATGCAGCACTTCCAGGCCTTGCTTCGAGAAATGCTGCATTCTGCTTTTGCGTGCGCTGGCAGAGGAGCAATTCCCACTCCCAGAGAAGGAGTTGCGGGTACCAATCCAACAGCGCCTGCAAGAAGAGGCCGGTTTGAAGATGTGTTGGTGACTTCGGATATGAGGTCATTCTTTCAGCCCACCCATCGACAGGTGTCATCCGGATCCAGCATCAGGGAACGCCTAGACCGTCAGGTGTCCGACTACATCGGGTTAACGGCCGATGTGGACGCTCTGAGGAGTGATGAACCCCTGGACTACTGGGTGGGCAGGCTTGACCTCTGGCCAGAGCTTGCCCAATTTGCAATCGAACTGTTGGCTTGCCCCTCGTCCAGTGTCCTGTCCGAAAGGACGTTCAGCGCAGCAGGGGGGGATCGTGACCGATAAGCGCACTCGCCTAGCTCACGACAGTGTTAACTACCTCACATTTCTAAAAATGAATGAGGCATGGATCCCGGAAGAATTCAACACATGTGACCAGTAGACCATGTATATCTCTATAAACAATTTTTTAAATTGAGCACACAGACCTTCTTTCTTCATTTGGCTCACTTCCTTGTCCAAAAAAAGCACACCGTACTATATGCCCATACCCTCCTGTTTGAAGAGGTTGAGCGGTGTCATATTTCTACTGGGGCTGCTTATTATTAGGGGCTCCCACCATCCCTGTGCTGTGCTGACTTCCTCCTGGGGCTGCTTATTATGAGGGGCTCCCACCATCCCTGTGCTGTGCTGACTTCCTCCTGGGGCTGTAACTCTGCTGTGCATATTATGAGGGGCTCCCACCATCCCTGTGCTATGCTCATTATGAGGGGCTCCCACCATCCCTTTGCTATGCTCATTATGAGGGACTCCCACCATCCCTGTGCTATGCTCATTATGAGGGGCTCCCACCATCCCTGTGCTATGCTGACTTCCTCCTGGGGCTGCTTACGGTGCAGGTGTCAGTGCTGTATATCATGGTGCTGATGTCAGTACTCTCTATCACGATGCTGCTGTCAGTGCTGTATATCACGGTGCTGGTGTTAGTGCTTTATGTCACGCTGCTGATGTCAGTGCTGTCTATCACGGTACTGGTGTCAGATGACTATCACGGTGCAGGTGTCATTGCTGTATGTCACGCTGCTGGTGATCTCCTGCACCCTCTTCTTTGCCTACCCTGACCTTCCCTCTCCTCCATTGCCTTCATGTGCTCCACAGTCCTGAATTGTCACAAAAATTTCCCATATAAAAAAAAAAAAAGAATGCTTGTAGTTGTCAATCCCAGATTCACCTCATACATGTGTTATGTCATTGGCCATGTGGTGGGACTATGTTTGCACAGCTATTAATTATTTTGTGGCTGCAAATTTTACCTGTAGGTTTGCAAAGTTTGCCTCCCATTGAAGTCAATGGGGCCCGCGGCGAACGTTCCGATTCGCGAACTATCGGCCGCGTTCACAGTCCGCGTAACGTCCCGTCGGAAGTTCGTCCATCACTATTCTCAACCCCATTATGTTAATAAATGTCCTAGACCTGGCTCACATCCATGTGCCCTCTGATGCCTCTTGCAGAAATGCACCACAGTTCACCTACATAGCTTCCCATGAGACACATTCACATCTATGCTTTTTTCAGCCGCAGCGTATTTGGAAAGGGTCAGGGACTTTGTTTTTAATGCAAAAGTGTGCTTCTTCTGTTCAATACACTTCAATGGAGAAGCTGCAGAAAAGCATGCAATGCGCCCCTGCAGCAACCCTTGTCCCCCAATCTGACCAACAACAAACTGGCCAAAAAAAAAAAAAAACGCAAATCGCTGAAAAAAATCACGTGCGCACAGCAAAAAGCACTGCAGAAACAGATCAAAAGCAAACTGCATAGGTATGCACCGAGCCCCATACTGGCCACACCAATCAACCCTCACACGAAAAATGATTGTACATTCGCTGAATGAAAGAATGTTTGAAATTTTAACTTGTTTTTAAAATCAATGTAATTTCAGAACGAAAACCACATACACTGTCTGAGAATTCCCTTGACCAAGAAGTTCCCCATTATCAAAATATAAATATCTCAGTACAGCGCAAATACATAAAACTCTTTACAGTGAAATACTAAATGCATAAATAAAAGTCCATATAGTGAATGATACAATATACAGTGATCAAGAAAGATCAAAAAGAGTCCACTTGTGCAGTGTGTCTTTAATCAATATATCCAGTGACGATGTGATCCCTTCACCAATGAACTAGTTGGACTCTCACCTCATCGAATGGACCCCTGATAAATCAGATAGGTCAAAAACACATGTTCCCATCAAGGGTGAAGTATAAGGCTACAGCAAACCAAACGGAAGCATTTCCAGATAGAATCTCCTCAATGTCATCAGGTCAGGATAATGTCATATATGAAAAAGAACAAGCAAATCTAGTGCTCTCCGTTTGATAACAATTTATTAAAACAGATGAATAAAAACAAATTTCCACTCACATTTCTAAGCACTGATCTCCAGTGCCGAGTGCAAAGCAGGAAATAACATGCATGGATCAGTGTGTCAGCTGGCGGATGACGTCACGACGCGAGTCACGTGGTCCGTACGCGTTGCGTCCCAGGGAAAGGGCGGGACTTCATCAGCGGTGACGGAATGACGTCGGACGGCCGCTTTATACTAACACACTAAATTTAAACCAATAAACAGCGGAGTTATGCGCAAGGCAAGTGCCGCTACTAGCGTGACACCGGAACATACATCTGTGATCGCTCCATACACAGAGGGAAAGGAGAGGGCATATAGAAAACTTTATGAGCGCCAAAAAAATATTTAAAACAAAATTAAAATCAACACCAGAGAGAAGCGTACGTCAAGTCCGCTGATTAGGCAACAAAATATCACCCACTAATAGTTCTCGCATAAAACATGCAGAGAAACGAACGAGACGTTGCCCAAACGGACAGTACAAAGCCTTAAACGAATCTCCCGGTAGGTCGCATGACCAATGATAAGAACTAACGAATATACCCGCAAATGCCGCTGACGTCATCAGAAAGCTACACTGATCCGTACATGAAGAATAAACAAACAAGCGTACCTATAATTAAACACATACCATACAGGTAAGAAAGAAATCAAAAAATATATACAAAAAGTAAATATAAAAATAAAAATAAAAATATCACACCGCTAGCTATAGCCCTGAGACTATCACCTGGGGTAGGAGCATTGGAGGTGGGGGGCATTAGGGAATGTGTGGCGCTGTACGCAGACGACATGCTTCTCTTTTTGAAGGATGCAGGGCCATCTTTAGAGGCGGTGTTTGGGGTGCTTGACAAGTTTGCGGAGTTCTCCGGGCTCCGGGTCAATTGGGAGAAATCTAATGTGCTGGCTCTTGACGGGGAGGCGCGGGAGTTGGCGACCACTAGGGTCCCCATTGCATGGGTGCAAGAATTTAAATACTTGGGGGTGAGAGTCTCCCCAAGGGTGGGCGATTTTATGTCTCTGAATCTCCTTCCCTTGCTGGCCAGGGTGAAGGGGCAGCTGGAAGCTTGGAAGCATCTGCCGCTGTCCCTCATAGGTAGGGTTAATTTGCTCAAAATGAAGGTTCTGCCTGTGTTCCTCTATCTTTTACGCAATTCCCCTATTTGGGTTCCCTGCTCTTTTTTTCGGAGGGTCAATAGTCTCTTTGGATCCTTTTTATGGGCCGCTGCGCACCCCCGCATAAGTCTCAGGGTTTTGCAAGAGCCATGGGGTCAAGGTGGCTTAGCATTGCCGGATCTTTTTAAATATTATTTAGCTGGGCAAATGGTGGTCGCCGGACGGTGGCTGACACGGGAGGACGGGGACTCGGCGAATGTACTAGAGGCGGCCCTTCTGGGCTCCTATGAGAGCCTATCCCATCTGGTGTATAGGGGTTCGGGGGCTTCACCAGCTCTGACGGCCTCTATGCGGGCAACGATACGGGCCTGGGAAAAAGCGCAGACTTTGTTGAAACAGCCAGAGGGGAGTTGGTCTCCTGACACTCCTCTATGGTTCAATCCTAAATTGCCACATTTTGGGGGCATACCAGATCCTGTGATTTGGGCTAGGGTAGGCATTAAGCAACTGAAGCATGTGGTGGGAGGGGGGCAGCTCCTGACGTTTGATCAGCTTAAGGTAAAGCATGATCTCCCCAATTGGTATTTTTTTAGATACTTACAGTTGCGGCATGCCTTTCTCTCTCAGTTCGGTCCTGGGGTTCTGCGGGTGGAAGTCTCGCCTTTGGAGACTGTGCTGCGGACAGAGGACCTGAAGAAGCCTCTCTCCGTTGTGTACAGCATGCTGTTCCCGGACAGGCCGAAACCTGTCCAAAACTGTAGAGATGTTTGGAGTGCTTTGATACCTGACTTTGGAGGAGAGGATTGGGACGATATGTGGGGACACCCGTTTCAGACCTTAGTATCGGCCAGAGACAGACTTATTCAGTTTAAAATTCTACATAGAGTATACTATACCCCAGCCAGACTGGCTAGGATTTACGGTACCGGCGCGGGGGGATGCTGGCGCTGCACGGCTGACCGAGCTGACTTTGACCATGTGTTTTGGCAGTGCCCGCGGATTGAGGAGTTCTGGGAGGGAGTGACTCAGGTTATACAATCTGTCCTTTCGGTGCCGATTCCAGTCACAGTTGCGGTATGTTTGCTCGGACTGGTGGAGGAGTTGGCACCTCGAAGGGCGCAGAGGACTCTGATTTCTCTGGCACTGTTTTATGCACGTAAAGCTATCCTGCTGTGTTGGAAGAAGCCCGAACCTCCTACGGTTTCTTATTGGAAAGGTTTGATTAATAATGCTTTGCCGTTATACAAAGCCACCTATCTTAGCAGAGGGTGCCCTAACAAATTTGAGAGGGTGTGGCGGTGCTGGCTTGATGCCGCAGATACTGTGAATTAATCGCTAGGCGTGGGGTTTTCTCCTTAAGGTTGGGGTGAGGGGCGGGGCAGAGAGGTGCTTTCCTTTGGATTGGTTATATCCCCATTTCAAGTAGTTTGTTACTCAGATACAGTACAGGCCATGTGTTTCTTTATGAGGGGTACTGTCGGTGTTTATAGACTGAACTAGGAGGCAGAATGGAGGGCTGCACAGAAGGGAGCGTGGTTGGGTGGGGGGAGGGTGGAAGGGAGGGGGGGGGGGGTTTGGGGAGGTTGTTGGGACCGTTGGGTATGTTTATATGTTGTTAATGTATTGAAAACTTTCAATAAAAATAAATTAAAAAAAAAAAAAAATAAATAAAAATATCACAATGAATATAAAAAGAATCAGATACTATAGAATAAAACAATTATCTGTCCGAAATGAAACAATTTAAATCAAATTCCACATTTAAACCTCCCGGGGCAAGAACCCGTGTTTCATGGATCCAATAGGATTCACGTTTGCTTAATTGGCGTATGAAGTTACCTCCACGCCAATGCTTGGTGACCTTCTCAATCCCCCAAAAGCTCAAACTCCTGGGATTCTGGGAATGCACCAATTTAAAATGGCGAGACACATTATGAGTCTTCAGGCCCTTTTTAATATTATTTACGTGTTCACCCAACCTCACATGTGGCCAATTTATTTATGGGCCACTGGGAGGAGGAAGTTGTTTTTTGGAATCGCCCCAAGGAATTAATCTGCTACAATAGATTCATTGATGATCTCATTTTAGTATGGGATGGTGATCGGCGAGGATTGGATGAATTTGTCAGTACTATGAATGTTAACGACAAAAACATCCAGTTATCGTGGAATATCAGCCAAGAACGGTTGGTGTTTCTTGACCTAGAGATCACCAAAGCAAATGATGGGCTAGTATTGAAAAACCACTTTAAGCCAACTGATCGGAATTCGTACATTCCCCTGGGGAGTTGCCACCATAAGTCTTGGTTATGCAATATCCCCAGGGGACAGTACGTTAGACTAAGGCGGAATTGTTCTTACATGGATGACTTTGTGGATCAAGCCCACACATTGTCCTCTAGGTTTCGGGAAAAGGGTTATGATCCATCTGCTCTTGAACATGAAATATCTAGGGTTCAGCAGATGGATAGGTCCCTTCTGATTAAAGATAAGGCAAAAGAATCAGGTGTGGAAGGGGTTAATTTCCGAATGGTCCTTGATTATAACGTACAGTATAAAAAATTTGAAAAAGTTGTGGCCAAAAACTGGTTTATACTGAAACAAGACCGAGTGTTGGGTCCATTGTTACCCGCACGGCCTTCTTTCATATATAAAAAAGCTCCATCATTGCGTGACCAAATAGCACCGAGTGTTATTGATCCCCCTGTACAAACTGAAAGCAGGCTTTTCTCTTTTCTATCCGGCTTTTATGCGTGTGGTAGATGTACGGCATGCAGGCACTCTAGATGCAATATGAAAAGGAGAAAATCCTTCATAGCCACTAGTAATAATAAGGAATACAAGATCGATAAACTCATCACTTGTTCCACCATAGGGGTGGTATATATGTTACAATGTGGATGTGGTCTCCAATATATCGGTAGAACCTCCAGACCTCTACATGTGAGGTTGGGTGAACACGTAAATAATATTAAAAAGGGCCTGAAGACTCATAATGTGTCTCGCCATTTTAAATTGGTGCATTCCCAGAATCCCAGGAGTTTGAGCTTTTGGGGGATTGAGAAGGTCACCAAGCATTGGCGTGGAGGTAACTTCATACGCCAATTAAGCAAACGTGAATCCTATTGGATCCATGAAACACGGGTTCTTGCCCCGGGAGGTTTAAATGTGGAATTTGATTTAAATTGTTTCATTTCGGACAGATAATTGTTTTATTCTATAGTATCTGATTCTTTTTATATTCATTGTGATATTTTTATTTTTATTTTTATATTTACTTTTTGTATATATTTTTTGATTTCTTTCTTACCTGTATGGTATGTGTTTAATTATAGGTACGCTTGTTTGTTTATTCTTCATGTACGGATCAGTGTAGCTTTCTGATGACGTCAGCGGCATTTGCGGGTATATTCGTTAGTTCTTATCATTGGTCATGCGACCTACCGGGAGATTCGTTTAAGGCTTTGTACTGTCCGTTTGGGCAACGTCTCGTTCGTTTCTCTGCATGTTTTATGCGAGAACTATTAGTGGGTGATATTTTGTTGCCTAATCAGCGGACTTGACGTACGCTTCTCTCTGGTGTTGATTTTAATTTTGTTTTAAATATTTTTTTGGCGCTCATAAAGTTTTCTATATGCCCTCTCCTTTCCCTCTGTGTATGGAGCGATCACAGATGTATGTTCCGGTGTCACGCTAGTAGCGGCACTTGCCTTGCGCATAACTCCGCTGTTTATTGGTTTAAATTTAGTGTGTTAGTATAAAGCGGCCGTCCGACGTCATTCCGTCACCGCTGATGAAGTCCCGCCCTTTCCCTGGGACGCAACGCGTACGGACCACGTGACTCGCGTCGTGACGTCATCCGCCAGCTGACACACTGATCCATGCATGTTATTTCCTGCTTTGCACTCGGCACTGGAGATCAGTGCTTAGAAATGTGAGTGGAAATTTGTTTTTATTCATCTGTTTTAATAAATTGTTATCAAACGGAGAGCACTAGATTTGCTTGTTCTTTTTCATATATGACATTATCCTGACCTGATGACATTGAGGAGATTCTATCTGGAAATGCTTCCGTTTGGTTTGCTGTAGCCTTATACTTCACCCTTGATGGGAACATGTGTTTTTGACCTATCTGATTTATCAGGGGTCCATTCGATGAGGTGAGAGTCCAACTAGTTCATTGGTGAAGGGATCACATCGTCACTGGATATATTGATTAAAGACACACTGCACAAGTGGACTCTTTTTGATCTTTCTTGATCACTGTATATTGTATCATTCACTATATGGACTTTTATTTATGCATTTAGTATTTCACTGTAAAGAGTTTTATGTATTTGCGCTGTACTGAGATATTTATATTTTGAAATGTGGGATTTGGTAATTTGACCTACAGTATTCTAGCTGCATTTTTTTTTATATATATATTTTTTATTTTTTACTGTTTCAGTTTTTTTAGCGCTGGTTGACTTTCTCACTATAAGTTCCCCATTATCGCCAAATCTTCCCATCACTGTATTTGAAAATAAACGTTGACCCGACCCCACTAATGATTAGAAAATCAAACAAACGCTCCCAAAATGACATTTTTTTTGAAGGAAGATGTTTTTGTTTTTTAAATAAAAAAAATTTGCTCTCCACCAGACTCACCCCCTAACAGTACATGCAGCATACTATCCTCCAACAGCATATATCCTCCAATAGTCCACACAGTACATCTCCGCCAACAGTACACACAGTATATGTCTTCTGTCTGCCACTCCTAAAGTGGACCAGACCCCCTGCTCCCTAACCATAAAGTTGGTTATTTACACTCACCACTGCATAAGAATAGATTGCCCCTTTCCTAAACTCTACATACCAACCAAATCATACACAACACTTTCTTCCAAGGCCATTAACCGATTAATCGAAACAACAATCGGCCAACCAATCGACCATGAAAACAATTGTCAGTTGCAGCCCTAATTCAAGATTATTCAGTGTGACCTAGGCCCCATTTCCACAAATGCAATTTTCCATGCGTCTTTGGACACAAAGTCACATTACAAGTCGCAGCGCATTGATTTCAATAGCACCCATTCCAATCAAAGCTGCAACGACTATGAAAAGGTATCTGCACCACTCTGATGCGACTCCAGATGTCACTCCAACCCAGAGTGCAAATTTGGGTCAAAGTCACACTCAAAGCTACACCACAGTTGCGCTAAAGTCGCACCTCAGTCACACTCAATCGTGCGACCTTAGAGTTGCACCAGTGGAAACGTAGCTCTATGCCCACCGGTGCATTTCAATCACAATGATTGGCCTCATCTCATTCAAAGGGTCAACTACCTCTCTGCTTTTTGGCAGAGAGGCACATATCCTGTTCCACTGCTTCCAAGATTTCAAATGAAGCCCTCATCATTCTCACTTACAAATAAAATTTTATATTATATTATATATATATATATATATATATATATATATATATATATATATATATATATATATATATATATATATATATATATATATATATATATATATATATATATATATATATATACACACACATACATTATTCAAAATCAGTCTCATCAAAGTATTCGTGTAGACCAGTGGTTCTCAAGCTTACTAGTGCCGTTACCCTTTGATAAAATTTCCCAAGTTGTGGGGACCCCTAACAGCAAAATTATTTTTGAAGTAAAGTAAACAAGTAATTTGCGCCCCTAACCCACTGACATTTAGCACTCCCTGAGTCCCTTCCACTCGTACAGTATTAAAACCCCTTATGGTACATTACATCTTTCTCTTTGTTCTTCTTTCTTTCCCTTCCATGTATTCTCTATTTATATTCCTTCTCTTATTCCTGGTGTGGGGGGGGGGGGGGGGGGTGATTTGTGGCAGTGCTGGGGGGAGCTCTGATCAGCCAACGTAGGTGCTCTTGATCAAGGTCATTTGCTGATCTGAGAATTGTAGTGGAAACTTTTAATGGCAATTATAATCACAGGTAGCGTTACTTACCAAGCCTATACGTTACTGTAGGCCATTCCTGGTGTATTGTTTTTAGTAAACTTCAGGCGTCGTTTTGCAAATCTAATTGTACAGTATGTCTGGAAGGCCACCAAGGAGAGGCAGACGCTCACAGGCCACTAAAAGAGGGCAAGCAGGCTCTGTGTCTACAGCAAACAGTGCTGGTCATGGACACGGTGCATCCTCAGCACGTACCCGTGGGACACGCTTGTCTTTTTGGGGAGCTGGGTGTGTTGAGCCACAACATGCAGAAGAGTTGGTAGAGGATGGCTTGGTCAGCCACTCATCCTCGCTCAGCTAGGCTCAGGGTACTTTGTCTGGCAAAGCGGCCTCTTCCCTCAGCTAAATGGCATCAGTCACTCCTTCCCTAGCCCCACCATGTCCGGAGTAGTCCCCCGAACTGTTTGACCACAGTGTTTGGTACATGCTGCAGGAGAATGAGCAGCGTTTTGAGGGCTCCGATGATGGTACCCAGCTTGAGGAAGGCAGTTATGTGAGCCCAGAGAGAGGGGGTGCCCAAGAAGGACAGCAAACTGGCAGTCATGTTCCCTCAGCTGCAGCATACTGCCAGGTTTGCTCCAGTGACGAGAAGGGAGGGGATGATGAGGTCACTGACTCTACATGGGTGCCTGATAGGAGAGAGAAGGAGGAGGAGGAGGCACATCACCAATGAGGCAGGATGCCCTCCAGGGGCCAGCTTAAGGGCAGCCAACTGACTGCATCACACTGCAGAGCTCCGCATGTGCAGGGTGCTGCTGTCTCTGCGCGTTATTCCAAAAGTTCTTTGGTGTGGGCCTTTTTTGAAACATGTGCAGCAGATCGCACCGTTGCTATATGCAACATGTGTCTGAAGCGTATCTCGCATGGCCAAAACAGCAGCCGCTTGGGCACCACATGCTTGACCAAACATATGTCGACCTGCCATGCAGTCCATTGGCAAGCATACATAAATGACCCACACCAAAGAACAAAGTGGACCTCTCATTGCTCCTCAACAGCTGGAATCTCCAACCCCACTATACCTTTAGAAACCTGCACTGAGAAGAATGAAGTGTAGAATTAGGTGTGTCACCGGCAAGTACTTGCGGGTATTCTGCTATCGGTACACTAACGTCTGATTGTACCAGGCAAATTTCCCTGCCCCAGCTGTTGCACCGACGAAAGAAGTTCACTCCCAGCCATCCACATGCCCAGCGGTTGAATACTAGCTTGGCTAAATTGCTAGCACTTCAACTGCTGTCTTTTCAGTTGGTAGACTCTGCCCCCTTCCGTGAGTTTGTGGAATGTGCGGTTCCTCAGTGGCAGGTTCTCAAACACTTTTTTTCACGGAAGGCGATTTGGCTATCTTCCGGCAGGTGGAAGGCAATATCTTGGCCTCACTGGACAGGGCGGTCCGCAGTAAAGTGCATATTACCGCTGACTCATGGTCCAGCAGACAGGGATGCTACCTATCTTTCACGGCCCACTGGGTGACTCTGCTGACAGCTGGGAAGGATTCAGGACAGGGTGCAGTAGTGTTGGAGGTTATTCCGCCACCACGCCTCCGAAATGCTACTAGTGGTGATTCTGACACACCTCTCTCCTCCATCCTCTCATCTTCTTCCTCCATAGCCTCTTCCTGTGCTGATTTGTCCTCGGAACCAGCGGTGCTACGTAGGCGTTCAAGGGGCTATGCAAGTACACAGGCAAAAAGATGCCATGCTTGCACTGGTGTGCTTGGAGGACAGGAGTCACACTGAGGCAGAGATTCTGTCAGCTCTGCAGGGGCAGGCTCAGAGGTGGTTGACGCCACACCAGCTTAAGCCAAGAATGGTGGTTCGCGACAATGGCACCAACCTCCTCTCCGCCCTTCAACAGGGACACTTCACCCATGTTCCCTGTTTGGCTCACGTCCTGAACTTGGTGTGCAGTGGTTCTTGGGCAGGTACCTGGGCTTACAGGATGTCCTGAAGCAGGCCAGGAAAGTCTGTGTGCATTTCCGCTGGTCATATAATGCCAGTGCTCGGCTGACTGACATCCAGAAGGAATTTAACCTGCCCAAGAACCGCCTAATCTGTGACATGCCCACCAGGTGGAACTTAACGTTGGCCATGCTGCAGCGGCTGCACACCTAGAAGGGGGCCATCAATGAATACCTGTGCGATTATGGCTCTAGGACAGGGTCAGGGGAGCTTGTTTTTTCCCCTCACACCAGTGGGCTATGATCAAGGATGCATGTACTGTCCTGTCACCATTTGAGGAGGCCACGAGGATGGTGAGCAGTGACAGTGCATGCATCAGTGACACTGTCCCTCTTGTCCACCTGTTGGAGCACACGCTACGTGGAATAATGGACAGGGCACTTGAGGCAGAACAGAGGGAGGAAGAGAAGGACTTCCTTATCTCTCAATGCCCCCTTTTTCCAGACAGTGTTCCTACTGGCCCACTGATGGAGGAGGAGGGAGGAGGAGCCTAGCACTCAGCATCAGCCGCAGTCTTCAAGGGATCATTTACAGTCCCAAGAAACCCATGGACTTGTACCTGGCTGGGAGGAGGTGGCTGCGGATCATATTGTCCTTAGTGACCCAGAGGACTCCGGACCATTTGTCTCAGCAAACCTACGCTGCGTGGCCTCCCTGATCCTGCAAAGCCTGCAGAAGGATCCTCATATTCATGGTATCAAGGACAGGGATCATTAATGGCTGGCAACCCCCCTTGATCCACATTAGAAGGGTAAGGTTGCGATCCTTATCTTACTGTCACAGAGGGAGCAGAAGATAAAACATCTTCGGGAGGCCTTGCAGAAAGGTTTTTACAACGTGTTTCCAGAGCCTGGGAGGTTACAACTTCCTGGTCCTCCTGGACAACATTTGCTGAGGCTTCGGTCACTCACAGAAGGAGCAGTGGAGAAGGTGGCTGTCTGACCGATGCATTCAGACAATTTTTTAGTCCGCAGCCCCAAGGTATAATCGGTTCCAGCAACCATCGCCAGCGTCAGATTTACATGGTGCAGGAATACCTAGGGGCAAGATCAGACTTGGACACCTTTTCCACTGAAAATCCTCTCGGTTAATCTGTCTTGAGGATGGATCACTGGCCAGAGCTTGCACAGTATGCAATTGAGCTACGGGCCTGTCCTGCATCCAGCATTCTTTTGGAATGCACATTCAGTGCTGCTGGAGGCTTTGTAACCGATCACAGGGTGCGCCTGTCCACCGAATCGGTCAATCGGCTGACCTTCATAAAAATGAATCAGTCTTGGATCACCGGCTACCAAGCACCTGATGCTGATGTAACCAAATACATTTTTTTTTTTATGTGAGATTCCTTCAAGACTGCCTATGCTGATGCTGAGTGACTATCCTCTTCCTCCTCAATTTTCATGCTGATAACTTGTAAGAACATTTTTGGTTCTGGGCACCGCCACCAGTGGCTAAGGCCCAATTTTTCTGCCCCTGTTAAACAGGGGCATGTTATTACAATTTTTGATGCAATACCTTGCAGTAGGGCTCACTCCTGCGCTCCAACTAAAGTATCTGTGAGGGATTGCAGTGTTGTGGCACCAGCACCAGTCCCAATTTTTCTGCCCCTCTTCAACAGGGGCATGTAATTACAATTCTTGATCTAATAGTTCACAGCAAGGCCCGTTCCTGCACCCACCAAGAGTAACTGTGAGGCCTTACAGTGTTGTGGTAACACCACCACACAGTCCACCACCAAAGGCCCAATTTTTCTGACCCTGTTCAACGCGGCATGTAATTACAATTCTTGATCTAATATTTCACAGCAGGGCCCGTTCCTGCACCCACCAAGAGTAACTGTGAGGGCTTACAGTGTTGTGGCAACACCCACACCTAAGGCCCACATTTTTCCAGAGTATATAGGGCAGGCCCCTACTTTCAAACATCCAACTTACAAACAGAAGGAGACAACAGGAAGTGAGAGGAAATCCTTGTTTCACTAAAAACCCCAAATTTTCAAAATCCAATTGTCATTGGGACAGAAAGTGAGGTTAAATCTTCTGAGCAAACGCACAGACAACAAAACAACGGTTACTGGGGTGATAACCCTTCCCTATGTTTTCCAAAAAGCTTAAAAGTAGATTTTTTAGCTGGAGTTACACTTTAAAAATGTACCAGTTCAAAATTACAAACAGATTCTACTTAAGAACAAACCTACAGCCCCTGTCTTGTTTGGACCACCTCTATACTGCTGTTCAGGGTATATAGGACCTGGGGGCCCCACGCCTTTTCTTTCTTTAATTTGGGTGCAGGGTTCCCCTTAATATCCATACAAGACACTTTTATGAGGTGTCTGCTCCCCCTCCCAAGTTTCTTTGGCTATGTCTAAGAGTCCCCGAGGGTGTCTTCCATAAAGCAACTCAAATGGAGAGTACCCCGTGGAGGACTGGAGAACCTCCCTGATGGCAAACATCAAGTATGGTATCAGGAAGTCCCAGTTTTTCCCATCTTTGTCAACAACCTTTTTTAACATGCTCTTTAAGGTTTTATTGAAGCGTTCCACCAAGCCATCCATTTGAGGATGGTACACCGAGGTTCGCAACTGTGTCACCTTAAATAACTTGCACAGCTCCCTAGTTATTTGTGACATAAATGGGGTGCCCTGGTTTGTAAGGACCTCTTTAGGGATGCCAACATGACTGAATACCATAAACAGCTCTTTGGCAATGTTTTTAGCAGAAGCGGTTCGTAAGGGAACTGCCTCTGGGTAACGGGTAGCATAATCCATGATTACAAGGATATACTGATGACCCCAGGCAGACTTGGGGAGTGGATACACAAGGTCTATGGCAATCCTCTCAAAGGACACTTCAATAATGGGCAAGGGCACTAAAGGACTTCGGAAGTGGGGTAGTGGGGCTGATATCTGTCACACAGGACAGAATTGACAATAATTCTCAATATCTTTCTGTATCCCGGGCCAGTAAAACCTGAGCAACACCCTTTCAGTCGTTTTCTCAACCCCTAAATGGCCTCCTAGTAAGTGCCCATGGGCAAGTTCCGACACCACCCATCTGTATGGCTTAGGGACCACCAACTGTTCAACCACTTCATCATTATTTTTTTACATACACGATACAGTAAATCCTCATTGCTGCTGAAATAAGGAAAACAGGGCCTCTCCCCTGGTTCGACAGGTACATCATTCATCACTATTACATTTTCCCAGGCCCTGGCAAGGGTAGGGTCTTTTCTATGCTCGGTACCAAACTTTCCCTTGTGCACATTAAGGTCAGCAAACTCCAACGTAGGCTCAGATTCAACAGACGGCCTCCAGCTCTACTGGTTGTGGGGACTTCCTCAGGCTCCTCAAGCTCTCCTGCCATAACTGAGAAAGGAAAACCCAGGGAGCCCTGAGAGGAGTCCCCTGAACCCACATTGTCAGTAGTGGCCAGGAGTTCTGGCTCTGCCACTGAGTCAGATACTGCGACCAGGTCAGGATGATCCCACAGTTCCCAAAACTTAGGAAAGTCCCTACCAATGATGGCCTTGTGCCCCAAGTGGGGCACAAGGAGGACCAGATGAGTCACTGTACCTAAGCCAGTTTTAAACTGTACAGTGGCTATAGATTACTCCCAGATATCCCCATGTATACAGATCACAGCTACTTTTTTAGCATGAAAATTCACAGTTTCAACCATCTAAGCTGTAACCAAAGTCACTAGACTTCCAGAGTCCAGCAAGGGCGTAATAGGCTTATTATTAACAGTCATTTGGCACATGTTTTTTTCCCATATTTGGCATTGCAGCGCATGAAACAGCTGCAAACATTGACTGTCTTCTAATAGATCACACTGCATTGGTTCATCTGTCAATGGACAGTTTGCTGCAACATGTCCCAGTTCTTGGCAATGAAAACACCTGACGTTTCCCCAGTTTGGTTTGCTGACAGGCAGTGGCCTCCCTTGTTTGGGACGCCAAACTTCAGCCCTGGCACCAAAATTCATCCCCCTATTTCCTTGCCATGCTTACCACCCACGTCCCCTGGAACAGTCTTACCGGTTGCCTGGGGAGACCGTGGCTTTGGGTGGAAAGTCTGTGCGGCTGTAGGGGTGGTGACCATGCTCTCTGCAGCAAAGTACCTTTCAACAAGTTCCACCAGGTTGTCCACTGAGTTGGGGTCGCCTTGTGTCAGGAGAATTAGTAGACCAGACTGTGTGGTCTGCACAGAGATAACCAAAAATGCATGTAAAGTGAATAATAATAATAATAATAATATTTATTAAGATAGGTGATGGCTGTAGCCATTTCCTCACCAGGTGAATTAGGTCAATCATCTGCGATCTCGGGGGCCTCTCGTCTTGGAAGAACCAGCCGTAAACACGCTGTGCTCGAACTGCCAAGGTGACACCAAGTTGCGCCAGGATTTCCCGATTGACCTTTTCATAGTCTCCCACTTCTGCTGACTCCAAATCATAGTAGGCCTTCTGCAATTCTCCAGAAAGCAAGGGGGTGACCAATCCTGCCCACTGGGCTTTAGGCCAACCTTCCCTCTCAGTGATGCGTTCAAACGTCAGCAGAAAGGCCTCTGGATCATCATCTGCAATCATCTTAGAAAGAAAGCGATGATGGCTGAGGGCTTGTCTCCAACATCATCAACTTTAGCAAGTAACCACTGTGCTAGCGTCTCCACAAACTCACTCAAGGTTTTCCTATCTGCTTTTGCATCAGTGGCTAGCTGTTCAAACAGCCTCTACGATTTCTCCAGTGCGATAGAGTTGGCTTGCTTTAGTGCAGCGTTTGTTTGCTGCTGTGCAGCGTTGGGTATCATTAATTGTTTTAGGATTTCCTCCATGTTTATTCACTCTAGGTACTGGCCTTTTAAGTAGTAACCAGGGGCGTTGCTAGGTGTCAAAAAGACCAGGGGCTTCAGCCCGAAGGCCGATAGTGGCACCGTGGGGGGACCCGGGGTGGTTGTGTCGTGTGTGTTTTTGGCAGAGCGGTGGGGTTGTGTGGCGGGGGTAAGCTAACTTGCTGGTTGCTGCCTGGCTTACTAGTGCTGCCCATCAATGATGCATTAATGACTCACCTACCTGACACATTGACCTCACCCACCTGACACACTGACGGACAGTAGAGACATACATACACTGACCTCACCTTACTGGCTACCTAACATACATACACTACACTGACCTGGCTAACTGACATACACTGACATCACCTACGACGAGTATTATATATACCTATGTTTAAGTCAATAGTAATCTTATGCAGGGAGAAAAATAAAATATATGCATGGGCATTGCGCACACACATTCCCTTTTTTCAATGTACACACCAAAACTCATTGGCAGAAGAGTAAGCTCATATGCATACAAAATTTCTTAATAAGTTGTATTTTTATTATACTTAAAACAAAGTTATCAACATCCAATACAAACAGATGCAGGTTACACACATCAATTCACTACTTAAAAGTGGAATGTACTCACTGATGTGAAATACAGATCTGTTTAAATAAAAAAATAAAATAAAAATAAAACTACCCATAAAATGCAACATACACACATCAATTCACTACTAGAAGAGATACTACAGGCAATTAACAACAAAATTTGCTTAATAAGTTTGTATATAGACCATACACCTTTAGTTTCTCTGCCATTTAGGCGTTGATTCACTTTTGCTTCTGGCCATGGAATGGATGCAGGCAGCCCTAGTTACACTTCCTCCACTGGATGTGGCTGAGTGACAGCCATGAAAAAAGGGTTTCATTTTCCCATCAGAATTTGCTCACTGTAGAGGTTTTTTTTCTCTGAGTCCTCTGTAAATTGAACCTTAAGCACATACAGGGGGTGGCTCCTACAGACAAATTGCAGTGCAGGAATCAGATGATACATTTTAACCACAAAACAGTAGAGTGCAAAATCTGGTGGTGCAGCTGTGCATGTTAGACATGACTATAAGATTCGTCACCCTTGGGACTTATGATTAAATTAAAGACACAAACTGCGTGACATGGGTTTTAAATGGCCACAGCAGCCAAATTTTATTAACCGAAGAATAAAATAACATCACTTAAAAACATGTAAAACAATACCCGTAACAACAAGAGGTCTTTGGGTGTCTTTAAGGCACAATTTTAACTGTAATGGTCTATATCCTCAGCTGTGCCCCCGACCGGCTCGAGGACTCTCTGACGTCACCCATACTTCCATATTAACTTCCCCCAGGGGACCCAGCTCCTGGGAGAACCACCGCTAACCAAGTGTAAGCGCCATACCTTAGATGGGCCCCACTAATCCTATAACCACGTAATTCCTCACTGACCCCCCCAAAGACCCCTTGAACCGCCACATGAGCTTGATTGAACTCTCATTCAAGCGAATCCCTCCACACCCGCAAGGCCCTCACCACCCCTTCCTGAAGGCCCAGGGACCAGATGTCAATGCCCACTGCATTCAAGTGGACACCATCATCTCGCCAATAGCAAACAGACTGATCCTCCAACTCTCGGTGCCGAACCACTATGCCCCCGAGCCGAGCCACAAACCTCCCAACTTCTCTGTTCAACTTAATCCTCCTTTTGTTCAAATGGCCAACTGAGCGAGCAAAACGCCACACCTTTCTATCCACAATGTCCGACCACACAATGATACAGCCAGGGAACTCGCGCAGTAAGCGCAAAATGTCAAATTTTACATCCCTCGCCAGGTCCCTGGCAGCCCGGACACCCAGATCATTATTTCCTGCCTGCAGCACTAAAACATCCGGGGGCCTGTCAACTCGGGAATAATAATGAAATTCTGGAAGGACTTGGCCCCCCCATCATGCCCCGCACTCCCAACCATTTGAGAACAGCTTCATGCCGTGGAATGCCGAGTTGCCTACCTTCGGGCTGGACATCGGCACGCACTGCCCCCCAGAAAACATATGAATCCCCCAAGATCCAAACCAGACCGGGAGGAAGATCTGAAAAAGAAAATAAAGAACATGGAACCAACACCCACCTAAACATATCACAGTAGATGAGGGCGAACATAAATCTTTAAACGATCTGACTCCCACCTTCCTATGCGTCTCACCCCCTGTGCCTCCAAACCCCATCTGGCCGCCTCGGTAGCCACCCCCACCCAGAAAGAATGAGTATTAAACTGGGAAACGTCTCTACCCGCCAAAGCCAGACAGCGGCGGAAAACCGTCAAAAACTGAAAACGCGACAAGGAAGAACCGTCCTCGTGCGGCAAAAAAGAACCCATCCCCGAACCCGTCACCCTCACGTACTGATGGACTGCAGAAACCGGGCAAACCGCTTTCGGCAGCACCCAAAACAAAGACACCGAAACCCCTTTACCCAACTGATCCTTTCAGACCTCCCAATATGAATCCGGGCGCAATCACCGGACACCGTAACATCTGGATAATTGGAGGCCCCCCACACCCCGCTTATTTTTGCTTACCAGCTCCCCAATGCCCCCAAAAAAAGCGAAAGCGACCGTGAACAAACTCACCTCATAAGCAGAGGTACAGCCAAGTGCTTCCGGGCACTCTGCTAGCAGTACACCTACGTCCGATTATAGCAGGCAAATGTCCCTGCCCCAGCTGCTGGACCGGCGAAAGAAGTTCACTCCCAGCCATCCACATGCCCAGCGGTTGAATGCTAGCTTGGCTAAATTGCTAGCACTTCAACTGCTGCCTTTTCAGTTGGTAGACTCGGCCCCCTTCCGTGAGTTTGTACAATGTGCGGTTCCTCAGTGGCAGGTCCCCAAATGCCACTTTTTCTCATGGAAGGCGATTCCGGCTCTCTACCGGCATGTGGAAGGCAATGTCCTTGCCTCGCTGGACAGGGCGGTCAGGTGCATATTGCCGCTCACTCTGGGTCCAGCAGGCATGGATAAGGACGTTACCTGTCTTTCACGGCCCATTGGGTCACTCTTCTGGCAGCTGGGAAGGATGCAGGACAAGGTGCAGTAGTGTTGGAGGTTGTTCCGCCACCACGCCTCCAAAATACTACTATTGGTTGTGACACACCTCTCTCCTCCACCCCCTCTTCTTCCTCCATGGCCTCTTCCAGTGCTCTGTCCTCAGAACCAGCGGTGCTCCGTAGGCGTTCCAGGGGCTACGTAAGTACGCAGGCAAAACAATGCCATGCCATGCTTGCGCTGGTTTGTTTGGGGGACAGGAGCCACACTGGGGCGGATGTTTTGTCAGCTCTGCAGGGGCAGGCCGAGAGGTGGTTGACGCCACGCCAGCTTAAGCCAGGAATGGTGGTTTGCGACAATGGCACCAACCTCCTCTCCGCCCTCCGACAGGGACAACTGACCCATGTGCCCTGTGTGGCTCACGTCCTTAACCTGGTGGTGCAGCAGTTCTTGGGCAGGTACCCAGGCTTACAGGATGTCCTGAAGCAGGCCAGGAAAGTCTGTGTGCATTTCCGCCAATCATTTAATGCCTGTGCTCGGCTGGCTGAGCTCCAAAAGGAGTTGAACCTGCCCAAGAACCGCCTTATATGTGACATCCCCACCAGGTGGAACTCAACAGGGATGCATGCACTGTCCTGTGACCGTTTGAGGAGGCCACAAGGATGGTGAGCAGTGACAGTGCATGCATCAGTGACACTGTACCTCTTGCCCACCTCTTGGAGCATACGCTGCGTGGAATAATGGACAGGGCACTTGAGGCAGAACAGAGGCAGGAAGAGGAGGACTTCCTTGCCTCTCAAGGCCCCCTTTATCCAGACAGTGTTCCTGCTGTGCCACCCATCACAGAGGAAGAAGATGAGGAGGAGGAAGAGGAGGAGGAGGAGGATTGTGTCAGCATGGAGGTGGAGGCTGGCACTCAGCATCAGCAGCAGCAGCAGCAGCAGTCTTGTAGGGATGATTTACAGTCCCAAGAAACACGTGGACTTGTACGTGGCTGGGAGGAGGTAGCTGCGGATCATGTTGTCCTTAGTGACCCAGAGGACTCCGGACCAAATGCCTCAGCTAACTTACGCTGCATTGCCTCCCTGATCCTGCAAAGCCTGCGGAAGGATCCTCGTATTCTTCGGATCAAGGAGAGGAACCATTACTGGCTGGCCACTCTCCTTGATCCACGGTACAAGGGTAAGGTTGCCGACCTTATCTTGCCGTTGCAGAGGGAGCAGAGGATGAGACATCTCCGGGAGGCCTTGCAGAAAGGTCTGTGCAACACGTTCCCAGAGACTGGGAGGTTACAAACTCCTGGTCCTGGACAACGTGTTGCTGAGGCATCGGTCAGAAGGAGCGGTGGACAGCATCTTGCATATTAGCCGTTAAAATTAGCACTTTTAATTTCGAACGTTCGAGTCCCATAGACTTCAATGGGTTTCTAAAGTTCGTACGAATTTGGGGTCCGTTCGAAAGTTCTGGTGCGAACCGAACCGTGCGGTGTTCGGCTCATCCCTATTTGTGTGTAATAGACTTCATTGGATCTGTGTATTTGATGCAATTTTATTTACTTTTTGCGGGGAGAGGGGGTTTCTTCATAACAAACTGAATGGCTTAACAACCGATGAGTCATCAGCTGAATGTAAAACATATTTTTTATAAATGATGTAGTCAGGCCGGCATGCCCCTCTATTTGGGTTAGCGATGGTGGGTGCAGTGGTGATGGAATTAGTTCAATTCAATAAAGAAATTGTCAAAAACTGCTTACTGTCTTTTTTTTGGTGAGCAGGGGTAATATGTATGGAATTCTCATTCACATGGAGGGCTGGGCTCTGGGGGCCCCCTTGTTAAAGGGAGCTTCCAGATTCTGATAAGACCCCTGCCTGCAAACCCCCACACCTACTGGTCAGGGTTGTGGGGAAATGGCCCTGTCCCCAAATCACCCCCCCCCCATGGTGAGGGCATGTGGCCTGATATTGCTCATCTCCTCCCTCTCCTGACCTGCCGGGCTGCATGCTCAGATAAGGGTCCTGTGTGGATTTTGTGGGGGGCCCCCCATGCCATTTTTTTTTTTTTTTCAATTTTGCAGTGAGGTACCCCTCAAAATCCATACCAGACCCGAAGGGCCTGGTATGCATTGAGGGGCTACATTTTTTACAGACTTTTATTTATAGAACCCCACTGACAGCTGATGGCTCATCAGTTGCTAAGGACATGGCAGCCACCTGCTCCATAACAACCAGCTATTCACAGTTCTTACAGAGAAGAAAAACAAACATGCAAAAGGCATGAAAACTGCATTCAAAAACACATCAAAATTACGTGTTCTAAAACACAAAATGCAAAACACGCCAGAAAACCACATAAGCCAGTGGTCATCAACCCTGTCCTTAGGGTCCACTAACAGGCCAGGTTGTATGTATTACCTTGGGGAGATGCAGACTAGAATACTGCAATCACTGAGCAGCAAATGATATCACCTGTGATGTATTTCAGTTATCTTGCAAACCTGGCCTGTTAGTAGATCCTAAGGACAGGGTTGATGATCACTGACATAAGCCACAACTGCATTGATATGAACCTAGCCTTAAGCTAAACAACCCCAACATTACAAAACATACAAATTAAAGTTGATTTTTATTGACAGGATTTTTTGTCTACTGTTCATGTTGTTGTGGATCAGCACACTTATGCTTGGTTTTACCTCAGTAGAAAAGCTATCACACTGCACTAGCAAGATACATCTAAGAACTTTACATTGTGCTCAATCTCCAATATAATATTTTCTTCCTTTACCTAGATGAAATGCTCTTTACAGCTACAGTAACAGATTTCCTTGCAATAGATGCTGTCCTTTATCGAAGTCTTGGTGAACGTCCAGCCCTACGAAGTTTTAAACATGACTCAAAATGGCTCAAAGGTAGGCTGCAAAAATTGTTATTTTTTTTTTTTTTCTCTCAGAAATAAAAGTATGTACTGCCTTCAGACAAACATTATCGTTTTTAGGATCATTTCTGCTGTCTCAACAAATTCTTGAAAGAGTGGTAACTGTGACTATCCACTAAACCTTTTCATCTGTAAAACATTAGCTTTGCATGAGTTCTCTCTAGAATTCAGTTTGATGGATTATTCCAATAAGAATTAAATATCAACAAATCATAGTTTTGTGTTTTTATTGGGGGTAATTTACTATAGCACTAAACCAGTATTCACTATAGCGCTGGTGAGAAAATACACCCAAAATCAAATTTACTATAGTTCCCTAAAACCAAATAGCGCCCAAACCCTTATTTACCTGGAGAATTGCACATGGAAATAATGTTTAGAGCATGATATAATTGCCTAAATGGTACTGAAATATTTAGTATATTATTTAATCACTAGGCGTCCGCACTATAGCCGAAAGACGGCTACAGCGCGGACACCAATTGCCAGGAGGACGTCCCTGGACTATCTTCTGTTTACTTCCTCGATGCGCGCTTTGTGCACTGGTGTACAGTCATGTTGGAACAGGAAGGTGCCATCCCCAAACTGTCCCCACAAAGTTGGGAGCATGAAATTGTCCAAAATGCCTTGGTATGATGATGCCTTATGAGTTCCCTTCACTGGAACTAAGGGGCCAAGCCCAATCCTTGAAAAACAACCTCACACTATAATCCCCCCTCCAACAAACGATTTGGACCAGTGCACAAAGCAAGGTCCATAAAGACATGGATGAGCGAGTTTGGGGTGGAGGAAGTTGACTGGCCTGGACAGAGTCCTGACCTCAACAAAACAGAACACCTTGGGGATGAATTAGAGTGGAGACTGTAAGTCAGGCCTTCTCGTCCAACATCAGTGTTTGACCTCACAAATGCACTTGGAAGAATGGTCAAACATTCCCATAGACACACTCCTAAACCTTGTGGACAGCCTTCCCAGAAGAGTTGAAGCTGTTGTAAGTTGCAAAGGGTCAATATTGATCCCTACGGACTAAGACTGGGACGCCATTACAGTTCATGTGTGTTTAAAGGCAGTCGCCCCAATACTTAGGCCAATATATTGTATATTGCTTGTGACACTAAGCATGGCGTTCACACCACAGAGATGCAGACATCATGTGTGAGGCTGCCTGCTGGCTAAGTGCGTAGCAATTCTATCTAGCAGCACTGGGGCTGCTGGTTCAATTCCCCAACATGCTAATGCTTGTGTTGAAGTTTATATGTTCTCCCTGTGTGGGTTTCTCACTACAATCCAAAGACATGCTGGTTTCTTATTTGGCTCCCGTCAAAAAAAGTCTTTAATGTAAGAAAGTAAATTTTGGCCTTTAGATTGGAAGCTCTTTGCAGCCAGGGACTGATGTTAATGGGGGTTATTTACGAAAGGCAAATCCACTTTGCACTGCAAGTGCACTTGGGAGTGTAGTCACTGTAGATCTGAGGGGAAGATCTGAAAGCAGGTGAAGCTCTGATGATTTGCCTTTCGGAAATAACCCCCAATATTTGTTAGCACTAATCATGCCTAGGGACTTGGACATTTAAAATTGTAGGTTTACACTGCACAGGTACATATGCTTAGAAAACTGTTGCTTTGTGGATGCAAATACACTTCGATCTTTGGCCTGTAGTTGGAGATTTGATGCACATAACCAAGGGCTAACACAGGTGCAAATAGTATTATGTGTTCCTGCCCATCAGGTGCAATCACTTTAGACATACACGAAGAGACAGATTGAAAGATTCTGGTGGGCGTGTACTTCTTTTGGGCAT
The DNA here is from genome assembly GCF_037356315.1 of Lithobates pipiens. Lineage (NCBI taxonomy): Eukaryota > Metazoa > Chordata > Amphibia > Anura > Ranidae > Lithobates > Lithobates pipiens. The sequence continues at coordinate 158,196,896 of NW_027507718.1, read as the reverse complement.
GTGCCAGTAACAATACAACCTCTCTTATATAAAGGACAGCAGTAGGGCGGGCTCGTTTGGCCTGAGAAGGTCAGGTTTTTTGCTTTGATTTGTGGGGGAGAAGGAGGGCCTAAGAACAGGCCATAATCTTCCTTACAGAGTGGTGCTCGGCCTCCTGACTTACAATCGGGTGTCATATACGCCTAGGTTTTGAGTTGGAGGGTGTTTTGGGGGGACCCCCAGATAAACGAGAGGCCAAAGAAAGGCAGAACCAAAAAAGGACGTAGTGGGGTCTGATGCGTTTGAGAAATTCTATGAGAATCCAGGTAAAGCCTGAATAACGCAGTGAAGTGGGTCTGAAGACAATCGCTGTGGATGTTTTACAGAAGTTGCTGAATTCATAGGTCAGTGATATATTTGCTCTCCAATATTTTGTGGTCAATACGATGTTTCTTTTCATACTGAGGATACCTGCCAAGCTGCATATGAGAATTGGGTGAAGGCGGATCTGGGAGGAAATTTGCTAAGAAGATGGACGTCAGTTTATTGTTTGATCCTGGATTGAAGACCATGGCTGTACATTGTTAGTGTTTCCTACGCCTTCATGGAAGCACACACTGGTTGTGACTCCTCTCCCACAACCTGACAGGATTGGTTTAACTATAAATTTGAAGGGGAGACCCCCGCTGCATTCCTTTTTTATCCTCACCTGACAGGTTGGACGGACGGGTTTCTCCGGTTTTCGATGAATAAGCCTCTTAATGCATTCGCCCCAGCAGGTTCAAGCCTCTCCTGTTTGGAAGTCCCTCCTGTACAGTCTCTAAAGGAGCTTCTATGGAGGGAACCCCCATTCTGGTGGTCTCAGGGGACAACTGGATTCTGGCATGTAATAAAGCTTTAAAGCAGCTTTTTATTTTTGCAGTGGACTCCCCCCTTTCTTTCCTTCTATTCCTTCCATGCACTCTTTTTTATTTTTTTTTTTTATTTTTTTTAATAAAAAGGAAAATTATACCTTTTTTTTTTTTTACCCATTCTGGGGTTGCTGGTGCTTATTGTCCTCCGACATGGCTGCCTTTCGTTTTTCGCTGCTCTGCGCACGTGCAGAGCCAGGTAATATTCCTCTGTGTTCCCTGTACAGTGTTCCGTTTCCCAAGATGGACCTGGAACACTCAGGACGCATCTGTGCATGCGCGGAGCATCATTCGGCTGCCGGAATGGCGCCATTTTTAAATACAGAGGTTTTTTCTTTGTATTCACCGTGCCTCTCTGCAGAAGACTTTAAACATTGCTGCTCTGCATAAATCCAAACTCTCAGGCTCCAAGGTAAGTCCCTGTGGGGCTCTTATTTTATTCTGGCAAGCTTGATATATTTTTTTAGCTGCAATTAATTATTAATAATAAATAATTAATAAATAAATGAATATAAAAAAAAAGTATCTATATACACGTTTATTTCTTTTTTTTTCCCCCAAACTGTCCCGTCACCTTTTTTCCTATGGAGTCCACTGCCCACGCAGACCAGCATCAGCAAACTAGGTAAGAGGCTGTACTGGACATAGGTAGGTATTGAAGGGGAGAGAAAAAAGTGGCAGATGTTGGCATTTCTTGGCAGCCTGACTAGATCAAGAGCCGCAAGTTCCAGGCATGGGAGAAGATCTAGCCATACTTCAAGCAGGAGGTCCCACAGGAGCCACTCAAGAAGGCACAGCCACTCACGGCATAGCTACTCACGCCACAGTCGATCAAATTGCAGGAAGTCTTCTTCCTTGCACCGTCAAAGCCGCCACACCCGACCTGTAGCAAACGCTTGCTGGGTATGCGGTGCTCCGACACTGCCAGATAAACTTGCCTGTCGCTCTTGCTTCAATGAAGCTACCAAAGAGAAAGAGGCGGACGTAAGGATGGCTGCAGACCTCATAAGGGATTCAGTGCAGGAGTCCATACTGGAAACAGCACCAACATTGGATAGAGCTGCTCCCAGTACATGTTCAGCAGACCCCCATCCCAATCCGATCGTGCGTAACCTGATGACGTTCGTTCGTTCCGACGGGACTACGTTCAGCCTAGTAGCCAATAGCTTTGGTCTCCTAGTTTTATCTGAGCACGCGTGGCACTTTGATCGGAGTTCTCTACAAACGATCAGACAAAGTCCGATCGGATCATGTTGTCTGAAAATTTTATATCCAGCTCTCAAACTTTGTTGGTTGGACATTCCGACGGAAAAAGTCTGATGGAGCCCACACAAAGTCGGATTATCCGACAACACGGTCTGATCGTACATTTTCAATCGGAATGTCCGTGTCCGAATAATTTTTTTTGAAATATCACATCCCTTCAAGACTGCCTATGCTGATGCTGAGTGACTGTCCTGTTATGTTGATTGTCTATCCTCTTCCTCCTCCGCTGATATGTTGGAAGAACATTTCTGGTTCTGGGTGATGCCATCAGCCCAATTTTTCTGCCCCTGTTTAACAGGGGCATTTAAGTACGATTTTTGATGCAATGCTTTGCAGCAGGGCTAATTCCTGCAATAAAACTAGAATATATGGGAGAGGTTGCAGTGTCATGGCACCAGCACCAGTGCCTAAGGCCCAATTTTTCTGCCCCTGTTTAACAGGGACATGTAATTACAATTCTAGATATAATATTTCACAGGAGGGCCCGTTCCTGTGCCCACCCAGAGTAACTGTGAGGACTTATAGTGTTGTGGCACCAGCACCACAACCACCAAAGGTCAATTTTTCTACCACTGTTCAACAATGGCATGTAATTACAATTCTTGATATAATCGTTCACAGGAGGGCGCTCCAGTGCCCAGCAAGAGTCACTTTGAGGGCTTACAATGTTGTGGCAAAACCAACACCTTGTTCCGCCATTTCTGCAGAGCATATAGGGCAGGCCCCTACTTTCAAACATCCAACTTACAAACATCTCCTACTTGCAAACGGAAGGAGACAACAGCAAGTGAGATGAAAAAAGATGTACGACAAAACAAATTATACAGGGGTGATAACCTTTCCCTATGTTTTCCAAAAAGCTTAAAAATCTTTTTTTTGACTGGAGCTACACTTTAAAAATGTACCAGTTGAAAATTAAACAGATTCAACTTAACACAACAAACCTACACAGTCCCTGTCTTGTTTGCACCGCCTGTATACTGCTGTTTTGAGTATATAGGGCCTGGGGCCACACGCATTTCCTTTTTTTAATATGGGTACAGGGTTCCCCTTGATATGCGTACAAGACCCAAAGGGGCTGGTAACGGGCAGGGAGGGCTACCCATGCCATTTTTCTCAATGGTTTTCAACCATATTGCAGGAACCAGATATAACATTAAAACCGCAAGCAGTTTTCAATGATGTTATTTCTGTTTAATGTCATTTTGTGCAGGGACTGTTCTAAACACGGGAAACACGTGGCACTTCACAGGCATACTACAGACACCCCCCAGGCACCATATTTAAAGGAATATTTCACTTTTTTTTTCACTTTAATCGTCATTAAAATCAGTGCTCCCGCCAAAACGGCCATTTTTAAAAACATTTTAGGCATTGACCCATGTCCCCTGGGGCAAGAGCCAGGTCCCCAAACCCTTTTTAGGACAGTATATTGCATATTAGCCTTTAAAATTAGCACTTTTAATTTCGAACGTTCGAGTCCCATAGACGTCAATGGGGTTCTAAAGTTCGTTCGAATTTGGGGTCCGTTCGAAACTTCTGGTGCGAACCGAACCGGGGGGTGTTCGGCTCATCCCTGATGCTAAGACTATGCTTACTCTATTTACCCTTTTATTTCTATTTAATAAACAAGTGTGATTTAACCAGTTCCCTACCGGCGCGTGATGATGTACGTCGGCAGAATGGCACGGGCAGGCATATTGGCATACAGGTACGTCTATTTCTAAATGCCACCCTGCCATCGCGGCGGTGCACTGTGCTGGTCGGGGCCCCCATGATTCTGGTCGCGGGACTCGATTGTCGCGAGGATACCCGCGATAGTCTCACAGGGAGGCTGAACGGGGAGATGCCGTTGTAAACAGCATCTCCCCGTTCTGCCTAGCAACAAGTGACTCTGATCTCTGCTCCATGTGATTGGAGCAGAGATCAGTGTTCACTAACACAAAGCCCAGCCCCCCACAGTTAGTAACACGCCCCTAGAAACACTTAACCCCTACACTGCCACCCCCTGGTTAACCCCTTCACTGCCAGTGTCATTTACACAGGAATCAGTGCATTTGTATAGCACCGATTGCTGTTTAAATGACAATGGTCCCAAAAATGTGTCAAAAATGTCTGTGTCCGCCATAATGTCGCAGTCACAATAAAAGTCACAATAAAAATTGCTGATCGCCGCCATTACTAGTAAATTATTAATAAAAAAAAAAGCCATAAAACTATACCCTAATTTTGTAAACGCTATAACCTTTGCGCAAACCAATCAATAAGAGCTTATTGCAATTTTTCTTTTTTTTTTTACCAAAAATATGTAGAATACATATCGGCCTAAACTGAGGGAAATAGGGGGATATTTATTATAACAAAAAGTAAAAAAAGTGTTTTTTCAAAATTGTCGCTCTATTTTTAATAGCTCAAAAAAATTTAAAAAAAACGCAGGGGTGATCAAATACCACCATTTATTTGTGGGGGAAAAAAAAAAAAAAAAAGACATCAATTTTGTTTGGGAGCCACGTAGCATGACCGCGCAATTGTCAGTTAAAGTGACTCAGTGCCGAATCGCAAAAAGTGGTCTGGTCTTAAGCCAGCAAAATGGTCCGGTCTGAAAGTAGTTAATTGTACTTCTGTCTTGGTCCAATTCATGGTTTCTGACAGTAGGCAAAGGCCATGAATTCAGAAGATACAGTCAATCCACTTGTTGGCAATATTTTTTCCAGATTGGATGAGCAAGATCACTGCATGGATAAGTTTGCCATGGCGTTACAAATGCTCCTGAGTCGCACGTCTCACCTGGAAACACCCACTGTGGCTGCTCCGGTACAACCTGAGTCACAGGCCATCCCTGCTGCTGCGCCAGTCTCTGTGCAGGCACCTGCCTCGAGTATTACCTCTATAAGAGGTATGTCTGGTTCCGCTCTGCTTCCCCAGTGATTTGGGGGCGATCCAGTTCAATGCAGAGGGTTTCTCAATCAGGTTGAGATATACTTCGAGATGCTGCCCCAGGCGTTTCCCACGGACAGAAGCAAAGTAGGTTTGTGATATCTTTGCTTTCTGAGAGAACCTTGGCTAACCCTCTATGGGAGACGCAAAAACCTGTTGTCTTGAGTTACCCTGAGTTTGTGGCCTCCTTTTAAAAGGGTATTTGACGTTCCTGCATGCTCCACTTCTGCTGCCAAGTGCCTCATGTCCATCAGGGTACGAGAAATGTTGCAGACTATGCCATTGAATTCTGTACACTGGCAGCAGAGGTTGCTTGGAACAATGAGGCCCTCGTGGCTGCTTTTTCTCATGGTCTCTCAGATTCCATCAAGGATGAGATAGCAGCCCGAGATTTACCCACTGAGCTGGAGAGCTTGATCTTGTTTGCCATCCTCACTGACTCCAGACTCAGAGAGACTTTTTTTTAAGGAGCACTTGCGGAAGCCTCCTGTATGTTTGCCTCCAAGTTTTTTAGTTCCACTCATGCCTCCCTCACCTCCCATGACTCCTTGTACCGAGTCGGTCAGTGAAGATGAACCCATGCACCTGGGCTTCTCGTGTCTCTCTGCGGATGAGAGAGCCTTTAGGAAGAGGGAGAGATTGGGCCTTTAATGTGGCCAGGCAGGTCACTTTTTGAAGTCTTGTCTTACCTGTCAAGGGAACGCTCGAACCTTGAGGTCCTGTCATGGACAGACCTTAGGTGGCGTTGTTTCGTCCCCAGTTATCCAGAAAGATAAGCCCCTGGTTTTGCTCACACTTTCTTGGGCTGAGTCGTCCATCGAGATACAGGCTCTAATCGACACTTCATTGATGCTGCATTTGTTTGGCAGCACTAGATTCCACTGCAGCTGCAGCCTGCCATGTGACTCATGAGACTGTTCCGTTGTCCATGGCCGTAGGGGCTCTTCACCATGAGATAATCCAATTCTAAGTTATTTTCTCACCCAGGTTTCAGCTGGTTATTGGTTATCCTTGGTTACAGAGGCACAACCTCTTTTGATTGGCTTCATGCTGAGGTTCTCTCCTGGTCACCACAATGCAGTGAGACATGCTTCCTGAAGGTATGACGGGAGGGTACATGGAACCCAGAATCCCTTGGAAAGGTTGGGAAACCCATGTTTCAGCTCCTCATACAACTCTTATGTCTAAGTCACCCTGTGCCATCCTAGTACAGGGTGAGTGAGAAATATATATCTTGGATTGCTTAAAATGTAAGTAATTAATATTTATCCACAGTATCTCCCAGGATATACAGTATGTAAAGACTATTCTTAGGTTGTTGTTTCTGAACAATACCCAATCCTTGAAAGAGCTGATTACATTGACCTCCGGAGACGGTCTGGTCACCTAGGTTGCCTTAAGTGCGGGGTTAATTAACATGTTAATTGTAAGTTGTTGCTATAGGGGGGGGGGGGGGCGTATCCATGAGCAGCCATACCTCATTATCTACCCCCTTGTGTAAAATGTGTATAAAAGGCTGTATTCTGTCCAATAAAAGGATTCCTGGCCTCCCGTCACAGAAGTTATCCAAGGTCCTGTGCACCTCTTCACTCTCCTCCCTGCCGGAGGTGTACCGCGATTTTAGCGATGTCTTTTGACAAAGGTCAAGCCGGTAGTTTGCCTCCACACCGGTCTTATGATTGCAATTGACCATCAACCAGGTGCCATACCTCCTTGTGGGTGGGTTTACCCTTTGTCGGCCTTGGGAGGATAAGGCCATGGAGGAGTATGTTGCTGTCGCACTTTCTCAAGGTTTCATCCGCAAATCCTCGTCTCCTGCTGGTTTCTTCTTTGTGAAGAAGAGCGATGAACTGAGACCTTGTATAGATTATAGGGGGTCTCAATTGTGTCACGATTAAGAATGCCTACCCGATTCCATTGATTACAGAGTTATTTGACCCCCTCAAGGGATCAATGTCTTTCACGAAGCTTGACTTGAGAGGGGCATACAATCTCGTGCGCATTAAGGAGTGCGACGAGTGCAAAACTGTGTTTAATACCAGAACAGGCCATTATGAGTACCTAGTAATTCCCTTTGGCCTTTGTAACGCCCCGGCAGTTTTCGAGGAATTTATTAACGATGTCCTCCGAGATTTGCTGCAGTTTTGTGTGGTGGTTTATCTCGATGATATCCTCATATTTTCCAAGTCCCTGGAGAGCCACCACACAGATGTCTGTCAGGTGCGTGAGAAACTAAGAGAGAACAATCTCTATTGTAAACTGGAGAAGTGTGAGTTCCATCGTGAACAGGGTACCTTCAATGCAATTTCCACTGCTGGTTTTTCAATGGACCCAGAGAAACTTTCGTCAGTCCTACAGTGGCCTCGACCCGTGGGTTTACATCCTTTGCAGTGTTTCCTGGGCTTTGCCAACTACTATCTGAAGTTTATTTGTAAACTCTCGTCTCTGGTCAAGCCCCTGACTGACAAGACCAAAAAGGACGGTAACCCACAGAGTTGGTCTCCGGAGTCCATTAAGGCCTTTGAGACTCTCAAGGCTGCCTTTGTTTCTGCTCCTGTGTTGGCACATCCTGATCCTATGTTGCCTTTTATCCTAGAAGTTGATGCTTCTGAGACTGGAGTCGGTGCTCCCTTCTGTCTCAACGTCCTAACTCTGAGTGCTATGCATCCGTGTGGCTACTTTTCCAAGAAATTGTCACCTGCTGAGTGCAATTTTGTGATTGGTGACAGAGAGCTGTTGGTGATCATTTTAGCCCTGAAAGAATGGAAACATCTCGTTGAAGGTACCACTGTGTCGGTTCTTATTCTTACTGACCATAAGAATCTTACATTCTTGTCTGAGGCTAAGCATCTCTCTCCCAGAAGGGCGCGATGGGCTCTTTTCTTGTCGAGTTTTAATTACATTGTCTCATTCTTGCCCGGTACTAAGAATGTAAGGGCTGATGCCTTGTCATGACAATTTTCCTTCACTTCCAAGTTGGTGTCTGTTCCGGTTCCTGTGATTCCTCCTGATCGTATCTTGGCTACGGTTCGCACCAGTCTTACTTCTCTTTTGGGTGACAAAATTGTTGCTGCTCCAGTCCATGCTCCTCCTGAGAAACCTTGAGACCGCTGCTTTGTCCCAGAGAGTCTCCGTACTGCCGTGCTCCAGACTTGCCATTCTCCCAAGGCAGCTGGCCATCCTGGGAAGAATCAACTCATTTGGGCCATTTCCCAACAATTCTGGTGGCCTAGTCTACGGGCTGATGTTACTGCCTTTGTAGCTACCTGTTCCGTGTGTGCTCAGAGACTCCACGGCACCTTCCAGTGGGCCTCCTACAACCCATACCCAATGGAGAGAGGCCCTGGACCCACCTGTCAATGGATTTCATTGTAGAGTTGCCCAACTCCCAAGGCAACATGGTTATCCTTATGGTGGTTGACCAGTTCTCAAAGATGTGTCATTGTATTCCACTTAAGAAGTTGCCTACCTCTAAGGAACTGTTTTAGATTTTTACTCAGGAGATCTTTCGCTTACATGGGCTACCCAAGGTGATTTCTCGGACAGGGGCAATCAGTTTGTCTCCCAGTTCTGGCGAGCCTTTTGTGCACAGTTGGGAAGCCAGCTTGCTTTCTCTTCTGCGTATCACCAGCAGTCAGCCAATCAGTCCTTGGAGCAATTCCTATGTTGTTATATATCTGACCACCAAAACAACTGGTCAGACCTATTACCTTGGGCAGAGTTTGTTCACAACAGTGCCTTGAATTCTGCCTCCCGATTGTCTCCATTTATGGCAAATTATGGTTTCCAACCTTCCATGTTGCCTGACTTTTTTTTTCCTGCAGAGTGTTCCTGCATTAGAGGAGCATCTCCGTGGTATTCGTTCCACTTGGGTACAAGTCCAGGAGGCTTTACGTCATGCTAATGATAGGTACAGACTCCATGCTGACCGCAGACGCCTGCCTGCGCCTTCCTGCCAGGTTGGAGACAGGGTCTGGCTGTCATCTCGCAACCTCCGGCTTCATGTTCCCTCACTGAAGTTTGCACCTTGGTTTATTGGGCCTTTCCGTATCCTTCGCAGGATTAACCCAGTGGCTTACATGTTCGACCTTCCTCCTAGTATGTAGAGAAAAAGGGTCAGGACTTTAAATGAGGTGTCTATATTGTAGCTAATTGAAGGAGTCAAAGTAAAACATAAACAAGTATTTGTTTGTCATGATTAAGTAGGTACATGGCAGACAATACATGCAATAATGGCACATAATACAACAAATCATGTATCCAAAAACATTTACATGTTAAAAACATGAATAGAATATACAATAGTATTGTCCTCCAATAATAAAATCATCATAATATAACAGTTATAATCCATGAAGAAAGAATGTGAAAAAACTGCGCTAAAGTAAAAGAAAAAGTGTAAATTATATGTACTCTAAAGTGAAACCTGTGGGAATGAACGTTTAGCTCCGGCTTTACTGTGTCACATAAATACAGAAAAAATGAAAAAATATACTACTAAGCCGCACTTAACTTATGCAGACAACTGATTGTGCACAAAAAAATTATAAATTGAAAACACAGTATGATAACCATATATAAATTAGTGAGCATGTGTGCATAATGTAAAGCACATATAAAGAACTTTGAACATAAAAATTAACCCTTACAACAAATTTCCGTTATGTGGGCCTCTATCGGCATAAAAGAAAATAAAACAAAAACATCCAGTATTTAAACAGTGAGTCCATATACATAAACCACAAAAACGATTATAATAAAGATTAAGTCCTTCCAAAACTAAACCACCATATTCATGGAAAAAACAGCCACTTAGTCCAATGAGAGGGTAAGTGTTCAATCCGCCACCAACATGTGATAAAAATTTGCCGCTTACCAGAAAACCATGACCCCCCCACTACAGAGGGTCACACGAGACTTGTAAGAATGACTTCCGGCCAGAGAGGATCCTCACTTTCCTCCTGGTTCCACTACTCCAGTGGGGATTGGGAAGAAGGTCTGTTCCTAAGCGTATTCCTCAAAGACCCAAAGAAGGACTCAAAAGAAGGGACATCGGGACCATAAAGGGAAGATAAAACTCCAAATAGTGTAAAACCCTTTATTTCTCAAAATAAAAAAAGTAAAAATGCACTTACAAATGTATAGAAGAAAATAAGCCTTAAGTCTGTTGCGCCGGCCGGACGCACACAGACAGACCCGTTCTCCTGGAAACCGTCACAAACACAAGGTGATGTATAGCGTGCCACTCAGCCCTACGCGTTTCGCAACAAATTGCGTCATCCAGGGGCACTAGTTATAATCCATGGCATTGCCTGAATCCAAAGACCATGTAAGTATGCATGCATTGCATCTAGGTTAGGCCCGACGCGTTTCATGGGATCTATCCAATCATCAGGGGCCGATGCATGATACATCTATAAAAAGTTAAATATAGCAACATCAACCATTCATGGACAAGAAATTTAATATACATACAGGGAGGATAAGGTGGTCATCCCTGTAAAACTCGCGTATCTGCTTAGTGTGAAAAAAACACACCGCCGGGGTGCTAAGGCAGAAAGGAATGCCTGTTCTGGAAGCTGTGGTAGTAGAGTCCAATAAGAACACAGGGAACATGAGTATGGATTTAACCCAGAGCAACAGAACAATGTAACAAAGGGGCTCCATTCTGTGGAACAATAAAAAATATAAATACATCAAATGGTGCTAAAGATGTAAAAATGTAAACTAATCAAAGAAAGGAGCCCAACTAAAATGAGTGTGGACTGATATCAAAACAGCATAATTCCCCAGAAAATGTAATAAAATCCTGGGATTAAAACCACATATGAAATAGATGTCATAGTGCTAGTGGTAGTGGTAGTTACCTAGTGTTGCCAATATAGAAGTAGAAGCCAGCGATGTCTGGCGCAGACTGCACAGGAAGTGAAACAGTCAGAGGACTGACTGTGAATGAAAGAAGTGTGTTTAAATGCTCTGGGTAACGAGTGGACCCCGCCCAGTGGGAGTGTACACCAATAGTAACAGGTGCAGGCTGCACAGATTATGTATTGATATCACACGGCACAGTGGTGTAGTGATTAGCACTCTCACCTAGCAGTAAACAGGGTCACTGGTTCAAATCCCAACCACGACACTACCTGCCTGGAGTTTACATGATCTCCCCGTGCCTGCATGGGTTTCCTCCGGGTACTCCGGTTTCCTCCCACACTCCAAAGACATGCAGGTAGGTTAATTGGCTTCTGTCTGAAATTGGCTCTAGTATATGAATGGGGACCTTAGATTGTGGGCTCTTTGAGGGTAGAGACCAATGTGAGTGTTCAATGTACAGGGATAGGGGTAGACACTCAATTTTGTGCAGATTGACAAACGTCCAACTAGGGCTGTTTACTGAAATTCTTGTTGCTGTTAGACTATGCAAACGGTTGGAGCATGTGCTGACCTTCTACTCTTTGATCTTATTGCTTAATCGTGTACACAGAAATGCAGCTTCCAGCAGAACATGGTCACCATGGTCACCAATGTATGTATGGATTGTGGGGTGGTGGTGGGTGTTATGTTTTGAAGAAGTGCCTTCTTTAATATTCTGTTGGAATGCTTTTTAAGAATGCCTGTTAAGTATATTTCTATAATCTTGCAGATAAAAATGTGATGTGTTGTCTATTATACACTGAAAGTAAAGCTGTGTCCACTCTAAGGTTTAGACACATTTTAGATTGTAAGCTCCTATGAGCAGGGCCCTTAAAATCCAATTGCTAAATGTAGCACCATATATCCTGTAGATTTTTATTTTATTTTTTTAAATGTACATAATTTTCTTTCTGCTGGCAAAATAAAAGTACATTATTGAACATGTTGTGGTGTTTTTGTCCTCTTTTCTTTCTTTTACTTCGTTTTGGGGATGGTGGTTTTGGAGAACTGCAATATCTTTTTATATCTTATTTCTATATGTATTTGTGCAGCAAAAAAAAAACTAGTCTCATCTCCCTGGTTCACATTGATGCTACTTTGAAATCAGGCCACTTCAAGTGAAGTAGCCAGATTTCAAAGTAGCAAGATCAGCGTGATTTCAGGCGCTACTTGATAGACATCTGTGTGGCTTTATACAGATTTCTATTGAAGTCATACCTGAAATCAGCAAAAGGAGTGCAGGAACTACTTTTGCAAATCGGGGCGGCACTGCAAAATCGGTGTCGTATCGATTGGCACAGTGCCATTGCCGCTAATAGGCTGTGACTTGTCATGCAATTTGTCTCAAATTGCATGACAAATCGCTCCAATGTAAACTTAGGCTTCAGCACACCTGCAAGTAAGTGATAAAGGTGGACTCTTTATAACAGCTGTGGAGAATTGCAGGTAATGGATTCAGCTGGTGGATAGGCAGTGTTTGAATGTGTCAGCTATGGTTCACATTGGTGCGATTTGACATGTCAAATCTGTGGCAACTGCACTGTTCTAATTGGTGTGACTTTGGGGTGCGATTTGTATTGCTATCAGTGCAGAAACCGGCTCAGATGATCACACAGAAAGACGCTGTGGGGGGGTGGGGAGCACACAGTAAGACGCTGTGGGGTGCACACAGGAAGACGCTGTGGGGGGTGGGGAGCACACAGGGGGACACTGTGGGGGTGGGGAGCACACAGGAAGACGCTGTGGGAGGTGGGGAGCACACAGCGTGGACTCTGTGGGGGGTGGGGAGCACACAGCGTGGACACTGTGGGGGGTGAGGAGCACACATCATGGACACTGTGGGGGGTGGGGAGTACACATCATGGACACTGGGAGGGGGAGAGGACACAACATGGACACTGGGAGGGGGAGAGGGCACAGGGGGACACTGGGGAGGCGGGAAGCACACAGGGGGACACTGTGGGGGTGGGGAGCGCACAGAGACCCTGGGAGGGGGAGAGGGCACAGGAGGACACTGGAGAAGGGATAAGCACACAGGGGGACACTGGAGGGGGGCACTGGGGGGAGAGCACACAGGGGGACACTGTGGGGGGTGGGGAGCACACAGCGCGGACACTGGGGGGGTGGGGAGCACACAGCGTGGACACTGGGGGGGTGGGGAGCGCACAGAGAGACCCTGGGAGGGGGAGAGGGCACAGGGGGACACTGGAGGGGGGCACTGGGGGGAGAGCACACAGGGGGACACTGTGGGGGGTGGGGAGCACACAGCGTGGACACTGGGGGGGTGGGGAGCACACGGCGTGGACACTGGGGGGGGGTGGGGAGCGCACAGAGAGACCCTGGGAGGGGAAGAGGGCACAGGAGGACACTGGAGAAGGGAGAAGCACACAGGGGGACACTGGAAGGGGGCACTGGGGGGAGAGCACACAGGGGGACACTGTGGGGGGTGGGGAGCACACAGCGTGGACACTGGGGGGGGTGGGGAGCACACAGCGTGGACACTGGGGGGGTGGGGAGCACACAGCATGGACACTGGGAGGGGGAGAGGGCACAGCGTGGACATTGGAGAGGGGGAGAGGGCACAGGGGGACATTGGAGAGGGGGAGAGGGCACAGGGGGACACTGTGGGGGGTGGGAAGCGCACAGGGAGACCCTGGGAGGGGGAGAGGGCACAAGGGGATGCTGGGGAGGGGAGAAGCACACAGGGGGGCACTGGGGGGAGAGCACACAGCAGGACACTGTGGGGGGGGGGGGGAGAGCACACAGGGGAACACTGTGGGGGGGAGCACAGGGGAACACTGTGGGGGGGAGCACAGTGGGACACTGTGGGGGGGAGAGCACACAGGGGGACACTGTGGGGGGGAACATACAGAGGAAAACTGGGGGGGGGAGAAGACAGTTGGACACTGTAGGGGGGAGAGCACACGGGGACACTGGGGGGGCAGAGCACACAGGGGAACACTGGGGGGGGAGAGCACACAGGGGAACACTGGGGGGAGAGTACACAGGAGGACACTGGGGGGGACACACAGGAGGACACTGGGGGGGACACACAGGAGGACACTGGGGGGGGGGGACACACAGGAGGACACTGGGGGGGGGGACACACAGGAGGACACTGGGGGGAGACACACACAGGGGGGACACTGGGGGGGCACACACAGGGGAATGCTGGGGGGCACACACAGGGGGGACACTGGGGGGGACATATAGAGGAACACTGGTGGGGGAGAGCATACAGGGGGGTAGTGTGGAGAGGGGGGAGAGCACACTGAAATCTGCCCCGGGCCACATACATTTGTACTGCAGTCGCCCCCTCCCTCCTTCCGATGGCGGCACTCCAGTAAAAAAAAAAGTTTTACTCACCCCGGTCATGCCTGTAATAATACCACTAGCGCGCTGCTCCCAGCCGTCCCCTCCTCCCTTCCCGTCTGTCCTAGGTGATGTAGTGTACAGTTCCAGTGGGGAGTATCGCTCTGTTAGCAGTATTATTATAGCCGCTTCAAGGGGCCTCTCGTTGGACCGGCCACGGGCCCCCTATGGCTCCGGGCCCTCGGACGGCGAATGACCGATGGGTCAGTCCGTCCCTGGTCATGGCAAAGCTGTGCAATTTTAAGGTCGCACAAGTGCAAATGGGGCCTTATTCAAAGGTGTTATCAATTAATCTCATTAGGTGACTTTTCATGCAGCTTTGGAACTCAGAGTCATTATCCAATCTCCCATAGGGGAGAGCAGCGCTCTGACAGGTCCGTCCCTGCACAGACGGACCTGTCATTCTCCTGCTCAGTGGGGATCGACAGAGCGATCCCTGCTGAGCAAGCGGATGTCCACTGGGATCAGCACGGATTTGTCCCGTGTGAAAGAGCCCTAAGTGAGGAAAGTTTAAACACTAAACCTTTTTCTGACATTTGTTGGTTTCAAGTTAAAATTATTATTTTTTTGCTGGAAAATTACTTAGAACCACCAAACACCAAATATATATATATATATATATATATATATATATATATATATATATATATAATTTTGTAGAGACCCTAGAGAATAAAATGGTGGTCGTTGCAATATTTTATGTCATGCTGTATTTGAGCAGCGGTCTTTCAAATGCAATTTTTTTGGGATAAAATGACTTTAATGAATTTAGAAAAAATAAAAATAAAACTAACCAGTAAAGTTATCCCAATTTTTGGGGGATAATGTGAAAGATTTTACGTCGCGAGAATTGTGATCTTTTTATTCTAAGCAAAAAAATAATGATTCTCATTGGCCAGAACTATGCAGTGCTAATATCTATGCAACTTCACCCATGTTCACATATCTCTGAATTGACATGTCAAATTTCAAGCCAAATCGCCACCTATCGACGGCAATGGAACTGTCCGAATGGGTGCGACACCACAACAATTCCCAAAAATAGTTCCTTCACTACTTTGGGCGACTTCAGGGGGCTATTTCTTACCTCTCAACTTTTTGAGATGGGTATAAGGCACACTTATTAGCAAAAGTAGGTAGGCATAGGACACGCCTCCTAAAACACCTTCTTAAAGGAGAATTATTAAAAAAAAATTTGTTAAACCTTAAGTGATTTTTTTTTTACCAATAATATTCCTTTATATTGGCTTTGGAAATTTACAAACAAAGACATTTAGAAATTAGATGAAAGGTTTAGCGCTGGGAAACCCTTTCTGAAAGATAAACAGTGAATTTTATATACAGATCAGAACAAAATGAGGGACAAATGAGGAGGAAAGAGGGACAGATAGACTTTGTTCCAGATCAGGGACAGTTATGACCTATGTGATTTCACTAGACTTCTGTGCAGGAAAATGCACTGATATCTCTGAAATCGCTCACAAAGTCGGGCTGAGTCACACTTGTGTGACTTTGGACATCAGAGTCGCACGACAAGTCATACCCCATGATTTTCAATGTGTACCATTCATATCTGTGCGACTTCAAGTCACACCGACTTCAACATAGTCCCTGTACTACTTTGGTCTGACTTTGATGCGAGTTGAGGTCCATAGACTTCAAGTTTACACAGGCATTCTCTGGAATTGTGGCAAAATTGCTTACGCAAAATCATGGAAATGTTGCGCACCTTTCCCTGCGACTCCCTCGTCCATAGACCTTAAGATTACACAGGCATTGCTTCAAGTTGCATCACGCAACTTTCAGGTAGCACAAGTGTAAAAGGGGCCTAAGTCGCTGTGCTGAATACTATTATACCTATAAAGTAGTCCCACCATCAAACACTAGTAAATGTATGTTCTCAATATAATTGTGCTCAAATGGCTGAAAATCACACAGATGGTATCATCTACTGAAAGATTGCATTAGACTCAGCAGTATATGCTGAAAAGAGGCGAAACCCTATTAGCCAATGCTACATCAGCATGAGCATGGTTGTTACTATAATATTAATGCCTGAAATGCAAAACATTTAAATAGGGATTTGTAATTAACAAAAACTTGACAGTATCTTCAAATGTTTATAATAGATAATATATCATAAGGAAAAATTGGTTGTGAAAAAGATAATTGTCTTGAAAATATAAGGAAAAAGGAAATGGTAAGAGGAAATAAAAACATATGGGATGGGGAGAAGACATGATGTTTTTTGCAAATACATAATGATGTTGTAATCCTTAATACTCTTTCAATCACCATGGCGAGAGTACTCGGTTATCAAAAATATCTGACATATAGTAATTAATCCATGGCTTCCATGTGATGTCAAACTTTGTCAAATGATGTTTATTGATAGCATCCATTTTTGCATGGATGAAGGATTGATTCATTCTAAGTTTGGTTTCTACAATATTCACGACATATGTTTTCCACGTATTAGCTATAGTCTGTTTTGCGGCTATCAGGAATGTGAGAAACAATTTAAATAGTTTAAAAGTAAGCCCCTGTACACACGGTCGGAGATTTTGCCAACCAAATCCGTCGGATTTTGTCTGTCGGATTTAGTCCGACGGATTTTGTCTGAAACTGTTGCATACACACGGTCGGGCCAAGTTGTCTGATTTAGCGGTTGCCAAGAACGCGGTGACGTAAGCCGTGTGCGGCGGGACTAGAAAAAGGAAGTTCAGCACCACATCCGGCACCCTTTGGGCTCCTTCTGCTGATCTCTTGTTTTAGTAGAAGTTTGGTGAGAGACGATTCGCGCTTTTCAGATTAGTGATTCAGATCGCTACCGCTCTTCAGTTTGTGCTTGTCTTTGCGTATCTGATAATCAGTGCATGCAGTCATTAAGTATTTGCTTCTCATTGTGGACTATATCTTGGTATAGTACGCTTTGAGAGGCATTTTTTATTGTCTGCTTGCTTCTGCTATTCAGGTCGTCCTTTCAGGCCTTGCTGTTTATCGGTGCTTTCTGGTGTCCGTTCTGACCAGCCGACCGTTTTCCAAACATGTTTCGTCTACGTACTCATCGTACAGTTTGTGCTGTGCAGGGGCTTCGTGTTGGGGTTCTTACTTTGACTTTGACACAAGCCCGGTCCATGAACAGGGAGGGGAGGCATTTGTGGACCAAGAATTGGTTGCGCCAGCGTCCCCAGTTCTCCCACATGCCTTTGCTCCATGAGATCCGCGAGAATAATCCTGATCATTTCTGGATTTTTCTCAGGATGACGGACCCCGTTTTTCACCGTCTGCTGGCTTTGCTGACAACTTATATCACCAGGCAGGATACCTGCATGTGACAAGCCATCACTCCGGAGCAGAGGCTCATCGCCACGTTGCGCTACTTGGCGACAGGGAGAAGTCTTCAGGACCTCAAGTTCTCTACAGGCATCTCCCCCCAGGCTCTGGGGATCATTATTCCAGAAACCTGTTCTGCCATCATTCAGCTCCTGCAGAAGGACTATATGAAGCTAAGTTTTATCCTTAAACATCACATTCTATGTATTTCATGATTGCTAATGTCTTGCATTTCTTTCCTCCTTCCCTAATTACCATCATTGCAATATGCTCTAATTCATATGCTCTGCCCCTTTGTCCTCATGCATATTTGCCTCACTAACTTCCCCACCATGCTCTTCTTGGCCTCTAAAACTATAGTCTAGTCACTTAACAATAAGACTTAATGTCTTTTGGCAGCTCCATAGTATTGCTTTCCCCTAAACACCCCCTAAAATCTCGACAAATGTGATGTGTGTGCTTCAATTCATGCAAAGTGACCTTTTTTGGATTTTTGGAGTTGTGCCAAACTCATTAGTAACCCCCCTCTCCCCAACTGCTAGCTCAGCTGATAGCAATCTTCTATATGATGACTTGACCCAACCCAATACACACTCTAAATACCTTTTTCATGATCACATTTATGGACAAATTCACCAAAGCATGTAGTGTAAGGGCCTGCCTCAATACTTTCAAATGCTATTTTAATTTTTTTAACACATTAATTTTCTTGCTATGTAATAGCAGAATGTCAAAATGTGCTTCCATTTTGTTATTATGACACTTCTTACCTGTCCGGTGGGCTGCCAATATTGTAACTAAGGAGGGGCTTCCCAAAGTATCACACATTATTTAGGCATTCAGCTCTCAATCAAGTGGAGAGGGTTACCTGTCCTAAACATCCCCCCTCATTTTTTAGCAAGGGCCCATCAGATGGGGGGGATGGGGGGGTTATGACTCTCATAAGGGGACCTTATACTTTAGGCTTTAAATACTCAGTTAAAAAAATGTTATACTAATTTTGTCAAAAAATGTGGGTATCTAATCTGCATGCAATGTTGATTTGTCAAATTACTAGTTTTTGTTCTTGTGTCACTACACAGTGTCCTTCAACGCCACAGGAATGGCAGACTGTGGCCTCCCACTTTGCCAGTTTTAGTTGTGCCTTTTTCACCAACAGTGCAAACCCAAGTTCAGCACGAGATGAGGGGACAGTCTCTTATTCAGATAATCTTATTATGTTGTGGGTCTGCTACACACACACCTTTTTGTTAACTAATGTATGTAGTGCATTACTGATCAAAATCGTGCTCATTTTTAGCACCAAGGCAGGAAAATGGCATGATTGTCCAAATTTACACCTCACTGTGGGTGCTTTTTACTAAAGGCACATCCACTATGCACTACAAGTGCACTGCAAAAGTACACCTGAAACTGCACTTGGAGTGCAAAGTGGAGTTGCCTTTAGTAAATCGCACTCCTTCTCAGCACAAACTCAAATTTGACTACAAATACATTTTATGCCCAATGAAAAAGGAAGCCACACATTGTTGAGAATTCAACTTTTTAATACAAGCACATTCATATGTGCGTTTATTAAAGGTTTTTACAACAAACCAAGAGATTTTGTGTATCCAAAACAGAGTTTAACCACCTCAATACAGTGCAGTTACACCCCCTTCCTGACCAGACCAATTTTCAGCTTTCAGCGCTCTCACAGTTTGAATGACAATTACTCAGTCATGCAACACTGTACCCATATGAATCTTGCGTCCTTTTTTCCACACAAATAGAGCTTTCTTTTAGTGGTATTTAATCACTAGTGAGTTTTTTATTTTTTGTGCTATAAATAAAATAAAACGTAAATTTTGTGAAGAAAATGCCTTTTTCTTTGTTTCTGTCATAAATTTTTGCTAATTAGTAATTTTTCTTCATACATTTTGGCCAAAATTTATACTGCTACATATCTTTGGTAAAAATAACCCACATTAGTGTATAATATTTGGTCTTTGTGAAAGTTATAGAGTCTACAAACTATGGTGCCAATCACTGAAAATTGATCATTTCTGATCAGACCTTCAGTACATCAGGTGCATCTCATTTCTTGAGACACTAACAAGTCAGCAAAGTACAAATACCCCCCAAATGACCCCTTTTTACAAAGTAGACATTCCAAGGTATTAAGTAAGTAGCATGATGAGTTTTTTTAAGTTGTAATTTTTTTTCCCACAATTCTTTGCAAAATGAAGATTTTTTTTTTTATTATTATTTTTTTTTACAAAATTGTCATATCAGGTTATTTCTCACACACAGCATATGCATACAACAAATTGCACCCCAAAATACATTCTGCTACTCTTCCCGAGTACGGCGATACCACATGTGTGAGACTTTTACACAGCCTGGCTACATACAGAGCACCAACATTGAAGTAGTACCTTCAGACGTTCTACGAGCAAAAATTACGCATCTCATTTCTCAACCACCTATTACATGTTTGAAGGCCCTGGAGTACCAGGACAATGGAATTGCCCATAAAATTACCCCATTTTGGAAAGCAAACACCCCAATGTATAATCTGTGAGACATAATGAGTCTTTTGAACGGTTAATTTTTTTCCAGAAGTTTTTGGAATATGTGGAAAAAAATTAAAACGCATTTTTTTTTTACACAAAATTGTCAATTTATAAGATATTTCTAACACATAGCATGTATATAGCAAAAATTACAACCCAAAACACATTCTGCTACTCCTCCCGAGCATGGCGATACCACATGTGTAGGACTTTTATACAGTCTGGTCACATAGAAAGGCCGAACATTGAAGTAGTACGTTCAGGCATTCTAGGAGCATAAATGACACATCTCATTTCATTCCTACCTATCAGACTTTTGAAGGTCCTGGAGCACCAGGACAGTGAAATTACCCACAAAATGACTCCATTTTGGAAAGCAAACACCCCAACGTATATTCTATGAGACATGGGCTGCAAATAGGTACTCGGGTACTCTGATGGGCTGGAGATAGGTACTCTGGTACTCTGATGGCCTGGTGACAGGTACTCGGGTACTCTGATGGCCTGGTGACAGGTACTCGGGTACTCTGATGGCCTGGTGACAGGTACACGGGTACTCTGATGGCCTGGTGACAGGTACTCGGGTACTCTGATGGCCTGGTGACAGGTACTCGGGTACTCTGATGGCCTGGTGACAGGTACTCTGATGGCTTGGTGACTGGTATTTGGGTACTCTGAAGGGCAGTGACAGGTACTCATATGGACTGTGACAGGTACTCGGGTACTGAGATGAACTGTGACAGGTACTCGGGTACTGAGATGAACTGTGACAGGTACTCGGGTACTCAGATGAACTGTGACAGGTACTCGGGTACTCAGATGAACTGTGACAGGTACTCGGGTACTCAGATGAACTGTGACAGGTACTCGGGTACTCAGATGAACTGTGACAGGTACTCGGGTACTCTGATGGGCTGTGACAGGTACTCGTGTACACTGTTGGATCGTGACAGATACTTGGGTACCATGATGGACTGTGACAGGTACTCTGATGGACTGTGACAGGTACTCGGGTACCCTGAAGGACTGTGACAGGTACTCGGGTACACTGTTGGACCGTGACAGATACTTGGGTACCATGATGGACTGTGACAGGTACTCGGGTACTCTGATGGACTGTGACAGGTACTCGGGTACCCTGATGGACTGTGACAGGTACTCGGTACCCTGATGTGCCGTGACAGGTACTCGGGTACCCTTATGTGCCGTGACAGGTACTGGGGTACTCTGATGGGCCGTGACAGGTACTCGGGTACTCTGATGGGCCGTGACAGGTACTGGGGTACTCTGATGGGCCGTGACAGGTACTCGGGTACTCTGATGGGCCGTGACAGGTACTCGGGTACTCTGATGGGCCGGGACAGGTACTCGGGTACTCTGATGGACCGGGACAGGTACTCGGGTACTCTGATGGACTGGGACAGGTATTCGGGTACTCTGATGGACTGGGACAGGTACTCGGGTACTCTTGATGGACTGGGACAGGTACTCAGGTAATCTTGATGGACTGTGACAGGTACTCGGGTACTCTGATGGACTGTGACAGGTACTCGGGTACTCTGATGGACTGTGACAGGTACTCTGATGGACTGTGATTGACAGGTACTATGAGGGGTGGTGACAGGTCCTCTTTATTGGGGGGGGGGGCAATCAGTGTGATTGGTGTACACTAGGCAGGAACGAGATGTTACCGCAATCTCCTCCTCACACACGATCAGTGTGTGAGAAGGAGAACAACCCAGTAACATCTCGTTACCGCGGTTTGTTTACATTTTAGTGATCGGCTGTGAAAGGATCACAGCCGATCACGTGGGTAAACAGCCGGCCAATGGCTGTTTACCAGCGTCGGTGACGAGCAGTGTTCCCGGGGAACACGCCGCCACCGACGTGCACGCGCAGCGCGCTCGCGATCGCGCGCATGCGCCGTGCACAGCCGGGGTGGGACCATCTGTGATCGGCCCTGACTTCATCACGGCCGATCACGTGGTAAACAGCCATAACCAATGGCTGTTCACCCCCTTCGGTGGCGAGCGGTGTCTCCGTGACACGCCGCCACCGAAGAAACAGGGATGCGCGCACACGATCGCACGCATTCCCTGTTTAAACGGGAGGCCGTCATATGACGGCCTCCCGCCACAATAGGTGCGCCGCCTGGCCGTCATTGAACGGCCAGCGGTCAGGAACCAGTTAATCATATTATTTTTTACTTGTCTTTTTTGTGTAAACAGGCATGTATCAAACCGTAAAATACAGAACACAGGAACTTACAAAGTTCAACTTGGAAAAGTGAAGACAATATCAGACATGAGTATGTACAAACTGGGCTGATATTGCCTTCATCACATGGGGTGTGACCCCTGAAAAAAACACATTTGGAAGATGCACACAGTGTGTCAACATGTGCTATCTCCCATCATGGGGGATCAATGTACATGCTTTGGGGCTGCAACCCCTTCATCTCAGACATTTTACACAAAACACGTACATTGATCCCCCATGATGGGAGATAGCGCATGTTTACACACTTTGTGCATCTTCCAAATTTTTTATTTTGCAAAATACAAATTTTTTTTGTTAAAAAGCAAAAATAAAACCCTATCTAGTTTTTTAGTTTTCACACTCTCCCCAAAACATCAATGATGTTCTTCATTTTATTTTTAACATCATTGATGTTTTGTTGTACAATTTCCAAATCCCGATTGCACCCCATTATCTCCCCGATCAAGATCTGGGCACTTTCACTGGTAAAACTGGAATCTTCTTCCACATCACCTAGAAAACAAAGCAAACAAACACACCATGTAATCCAAATATGGTGATATACATTGATGAGCTTACCGGAAGCTGTGTTCTCCGACACTCACCTGTTGTGACAATTTGTCCAACCTCCACGATCTCTCCTTCCTCCTCCTCCTCCTGCTCCTGCTCCTCTGTTTCTGCTTTTGGAAGTTGGCCTTCTTTATGAGGGGTGTGGTCCCTGGTGTCCTCATACTTGCCGAGTCTTCTCTCCCCTATGAGAATGTAAACAAAGATTAATTAGCACACAGAGGGCAGAAATAGGAATCTGAAACATTGCTTGGAAGTGTTGTACAATTGTGTTTTTGGGCCGAGTTACAAGGTGAGAACATTATTGGGGACACTTTGTTAAGCTGGAATACTTCCCTGCAGAACGATGTTTCATACGAACGAACGAAACCATGACCTTGAAAGTGGCCATTTTAAAATGCACAACATGAAATCAAAGCACATGGAGCATGTATGCAAGGAAGAATAATCATATGAACACACGACAACTACTTACTTTTTTTAAGAACACGCTTGATCCTTAGGTACTGCTCGTGCTCCCTCAGCGTTTCAGCGTTTTCTCGGTTGATCCTTGGATCGGCGTACCCCAAAATTCTTCAGAAGACTCTTCACAACTTTATTTATGATCTTGGCCTTTCTGATATTTGGGTTTGGGTAAGGTCCATACTTCCCATCATAGTCGGTCCTGTTCAATATGTCGACCATCTCCAACATCTCTCCAAAAGACATATTTGAGGCCTTAAATCTTGTCTTCCTGGATCAGGACGTTTCAGACTCCGGGCTTTCCCAACCCTCCTCCTCGTTAGTGGAAATATTAGTGCGCACCTGCGTTCTCTCCACCATGTGCTCTCCCCACTGCGTGGGAAGCGAAGGGGCGGGGAATAGTCTGGAAAGAACGTCAGCGGCGTGCGGAAAAAAACCCGGGTGTAAAAAAATTCTCCTGTTTCTCCAAAAGTTACTCTTCATTATCAAGGATAGACTTATGTCTGTGTTCGTATGCGGCCGATCGATACATCTCGGAGGTGACATACACTCTCAGAAGTGTATCTGATCACTCCCCATTAATTGTGGGCTTAGAGGTTTGTCCGCCTTCCACGGTGGCCAAGGCTCCGTGGAAGATGAACATGTTTTGGCTGAAGTTGTTCCCTTCCCATGAGCAGATAGAATCACATATTATAGACTTTTGGAGCATCCACGCTGCAGAGTCAGGAGGCCATAACCTGGGAAGCCTTCAAGGCTGTTCTGAGGGGCCTCTTTATTACAGAAATTCAAGCCATTAAGAGAAAAAACAATGCTCAGAGGGAGGGAATAGAACTGGCGGTGGACCTTGAGCGTACATTTGTTGCGGATCTGGCAGAGGCTAATAGAGAGGTGTGGCTTGCAGTGCAGGATGCGCTATACCGAACCACGACATCTGTAGCAGAGAGGAAGAGATTCTTTCAAAGGGCAGCATTCTATGAGGAGGGCGAACATTCGGGACGCTTATTATCAACCATTGCCCACTCACAGCAAGTGTCCCCCTCTATAGGAGCACTACACACTCACATAGGTGGGGTAACTAACTCCCCAGATCAGATTATGTCAGAACTTCTGAGATTTTACTCCTCTTTATATGAATCTAAGCAGGCATACATATTATAATCCCTGAATACCTACTTGGACACTGTCCACTTGCCTAGTATGTCGGCCTCCTCCAGGCAGTACTTGATTCTCCCCTGATTATAAAATAATTGCAGTTGGAAACCAGTTTGTTCCCTAATTCCAAGGCCCCGGGGGATGACGGTCTCCCCATTGAGATATATAAGCAATACGGAGAGCATATACTTCCACACTTATTGAAGGTGTTCAATGCTGCAAAAGAGACTGGTAGCCTCCCTCAGTCTATGACCAGGGCAAATATAGTATTGATATTAAAGCCTGACAAAGACCCCCTAGACCCGGGATCATACCGACCTATCTCCCTTCTGCAGAACTATATAAAAATCCTGGCCAAAGTACTAGCAATACGATTGAATAGCATTATTTCCAAAATAATACACTTGGACCAGTCCGGGTTTATGCCCCAAAAGTTGACTGCAATAAATCTGCAAAGACTTTTCTTCAACATTCAATCCCGGGTGGACAATCTGGGGGATCGGGTGCTGCTATCACTAGACACCCACAAGGCGTTTGATAGCATTGAGTGGGAGTATTTATGGGCAGTAATGAGGACATTTGGATGTGGAGACGGCTTTATTGCCTGGGTGCAACTTTTATATTTTACTCCAGCTGCATCTATCCGAGAGGGAGTGAGGATCTCGCCAACTTTCAACCTATATAGAGGTACGAGACAATGCTGCCCCTTGTCTCTCCTCTTATTTGCTCTAGCTATTGAGCCCCTGGCTGCCCTTATCTGTGCTAACCGATTTATAAAGGGATTTCTCTATGGGGACCTCCAGGAGAAGATCATGTTGTATGCGGATGACACCATGTTGCTTCTGGGCGATACAACTACCTCACTGACAGAGGCAATGAAAGTGATTAGACGGTTTGGAGAGTACTCCGGTCTAGTCATTAACTGGACTAAGTCCTCCTTACTGCTGCTAGACCATGAATTGGCCCCATCCCAAAAGACCAACGTCTTTCAGGTATCTGGGCATACAGGTGAAAGCCAATCTGTTGGACTATGTTAACCTAAACCTGACACCTCTGATTAATCGCTGCCGCGATCGAGTCAAGGTGTAGCGCAAGATGAAGCTGTCCCCAGGTGGCAGAGTTAATTTAATAAAAATGATTCTTATGCCACAGCTCCTCTACATACTCCACAACTCCCCAATAGTCATTCCATTGACTCTACTCGTCCGCCTCACAGAAGTAGCCGGAGTCCAAGACATAGATCTCCATTGGTTCGCGTCCTTCCTAGGAAATCGGTCACAGACAGTGAAACTAGGAAAATTCCTCTCCGAAACTCGGGCAGTCACCTGCGGAGTCCCTCAAGGCTCTCCGTTGTCACCCGTTCTCTTCAACATTTACATTCGCCCACTCCTTCAAATCATCAGATGCTCAGATCTCTGCTTCCACTCTTACGCTGACGACACGCAACTTTATTTCCGGATCAATGGAAAAAAAGATCACCAACAACAACTTGAAAACTGCTGTCAATATCGAGGTAAGGAGGCCGAGATGCTGAGAGGGCTCCCCTTGCGGCCGAGTGCAGTACAACCCTGAAGGTGACACAGGGATGCAGTGCCCACAGTAGCACAGGTTGCCGGGTAGCAGCAGGTGGAAAGCTGAGTAGGCAGTCTCTGGAGGCAACTGTGCTAGGAAGTCCAAGGCAGGGTCAGGGTCAAGCCGAAGGTCAAACACGGGAGATCAATCCGGAGGTGAGAGCGATGGATCCTGAGCTGGAGACCAGGAAACGGGAGCCAAGCCAAGCCGAGGTCGGGTGCCAGGAGCAGACAAGGAGTATCAGGGACAAGCCAGAAGTCGGAGCCAGGAGAGTAGTAGAAGCAGGTCAAACGAGCCGGGTCGGTAAACAGGAGATCAGACAGCAGGGATAACAGGCACAGGTACTCAGGAAAAGCTGACGATAAACCAGCAATGCGGCACTGTCAGGTGAACGTTTAAATAGGCACGGCGCTGGGATTACGTCGTGAGCGCGCCATCGCGTTCGTACGCCTACGACGTGTAACGCTATGCGTTCGTCCTGCCCCGCGTACTCGCACTTGAACAGAAGCTACATCAGGCGTTCGTCTGGGAATCACATTGCGTCTTCGTGAGCGCTGACGCGCGTTAACACGATCGTATGTTCTGAGGTAACGCCTATTTCCCTGACAGTGCCCCCCCCCAAGGGGCAGCCTCCGGATGCCTAAACGAGCCCATTTTTCGGGATGAAGACTACGAAACCTGTGTATGAGCCTAGGTGCATGTACAAAATTTGCAGGTTCCCAAGAATTCTCTTCGGCAGAATACCCCTTCCATTTAATTAGAAATTGGATTGTCCTACCTCTCCGACGACAGTCAAGGATAGATTCGACTTCAAATTCGGTTTCGTCACCAACCTGAACCGGAGGCGGGGGCACTTCTTCTCTTCCTGAAAAAGGACTGGAGATGACACGTTTGAGAAGAGAGACATGGAAAACGGGATGAATTCTGAAAGAGTTAGGTAAAGCAAGTTCAAATGCTACAGGGTTAATTTCACGTCTGATCTCAAAAGGGCCCAGAAACTTGGGTCCCAACTTCCGAGATGGACATGACAATTTTAGATTCACTGCAGAGAGCCACACTTTGTCCCCTATCCTAAAGGCAGGGTTAATTCTCTTCTTCTTATCATAATGTTTCTTGTATTCTTCCTGAGCCTTCTTCATAGTATCCTGGAGCATTTGATAGTTAGCTTGGATAAGGTTTACTCTGTCCTGAACTGCTGGGACCGTGGATTCAGGGATGGTATTGGGTAAAAATGAAGGGTGGAACCCGTAATTTGCCCAAAAGGGTGATTGGTTGGTAGAGGCGTGTACTGAGTTGTTGTACGCGAATTCCGCACAGGGAAGCAAGGAAACCCAATCATCCTGGGAAAAGGAACAGAAGCATCGTAGGTATTGTTCAAGCGTCTGATTGGTCCTTTCCGTTTGTCCATTACTCTGTGGATGGTAGGCCGAGGATAGACATATTCTAATTGACAACGACCTACAGAGCTCCTTCCAGAACCTGGAGGTAAACTGTACCCCTCTATCTGATACAATGCTGTCGGGTACACCATGTAGTCGGACAATTTCCCTAATGAAGATTTTTGCAGTATCCAAGGCGGAGGGGGTCCCTTTCATCGGCAAAAAGTGCGCCATCTTAGATAAACGATCCACCACCACCAAGATGGTAGTGTACTCTTCAGAAGGGGGCAACTCCACGATGAAGTCCAAAGAGATTTCCTTCCAAGGTTGTTCTGGGACTGGTAGCGGCCTTAGCAGGCCCCAGGATCTAGCATTAGACCCCTTGTTTCGTTGGCAGGTTGTACAGGAATCAACGTACTTTTTACAGTCAGACCTTAGGGTAGGCCACCATAAGGACCGCTGCACAAGGTCAATCGTCTTCCGAACTCCGAAGTGGCCGGCTAGCTGATGGTCGTGGAAGGTCCTTAATACGGGTAACCTGGCCTGCTGAGGAACAAAGATTTTATCCTGATGCCATAGAAGCCCTTCTTGGCTTCTCAGGGAAGAAGCTTCTATTTCTGTACACTGGCTAGAGGCCTGGACTAACGAGGCTCTTAGATCCGGTTGGATTAATAGGAAATTCTGAGGAGACAGGATAGTACTGGGTGTAATTTTTTCTGAGGAATCTGGGAACATCCGGGACAAGGCATCTGCCTTGCCATTTTTCGATCCTGGACGATAGGTCACATGGAAATTGAACCTCGAGAAGAATAAGGCCCATCGGGCTTGTCGGGGTCTTAGACGTTTGGCCGTGCGGAGATATTCTAAGTTTTTATGATCAGTGAAAACCAGAATGGGGTGAGCGGCACCTTCCAAGAGGTATCTCCACTCTTCAAGGGCGGTCTTGATCGCCAGAAGCTCCCGGTCACCTACATCGTAGTTCCTTTCTGGGGAGCTCATCTTCCGTGAAAAGAAAGCTACGGGGTGTAATAATGCCTTGGGACCTTGACGCTGGGATAGAATTGCCCCTGTGGCCACCTCTGAGGCGTCAACCTCCAGTACGTAGGGTAAGGCAGGGTCTGGATGCTGCAGGATAGGTGCGGTAGTGAAGAGGGTCTTGAGCTGGTCAAAGACGGACTGTGCTGCTGGGGACCAGAGGAACTTGGTATGCTGACGAGTGGTTTGCGTGATGGGTGCTACGATGGTGGAGAAGTTCCTTATGAATCTTCGGTAGAAGTTAGCAAACCCGATAAACCTCTGAACGCCCTTCTTGTCGGAAGGAGCGGGCCAGTCTAGGATGGATTTCACTTTCTGGGGGTCCATGGCGATTCCACCTGTTGTGATGATGAGTCCCAGGAATTGAATGGATTCTTTTTCAAAGTCACACTTCTCGGCTTTAACGAATAGTCCATGGGTTCTGAGAATACCTAGCACTTTCTTAACATGTATTCTATGGAGTTCCAGAGTGGTCGAGAAGATAAGAATGTCGTCCAAGTAGGCGACGACGAAGTGGTCCAAGTACTCCCGGAAAATGTCATTAATAAAGTGCTGGAAAGTTGCTGGGGCATTGCACAATCCGAAGGGCATGACTAAATATTCGAAATGCCCAAATCTTGTTCTGAATGCCGTCTTCCACTCGTCCCCCTCCCGAATACGGACAAGGTTATAGGCTCCACGTAGATCAAGTTTGGTAAAAACGCGGGAAGTGTGGAACCTTTGGAAAAGTTCTGGGATGAGCGGAAGTGGGTAGCGGTTCTTGAGGGTGATATTATTTAATTCCCTGTAGTCCACACATGGTCTTAAAGTCTTGTCTTTTTTTTCTACGAAAAAGATGCCGGCACCAGCAGGGGATGAGGAAGGACGGATGAATCCCTTTGCCAGATTCTCGTCTATATACTGTCTCAAGGCCCCAAGTTCAGTCTCAGAAAGAGGGAAAATCCGGCCGAAGGGAATGGGAGCTCCTGGCAATAATTCGATGGGGCAATCATAGGGACGATGCGGGGGTAAGATGTCTGCCTTTTTCTTGTCGAACACATCTCTGAATTCTTGGTAAGCTGCTGGTATGTTGGGAGCAGGACTGGGTACGGGTTGAACGGTCAAACAGCTGGACAAGGTTCTTGACTCGGGATCCAGGCAGTATTGTTGGCAGTAGGCAGAAGTGAAGGTTATTTCTTTCTTGAACCAATCAATCCGAGGGTTGTGTGCCTGAAGCCACGGGATTCCTAGGATGACAGGAAACATGGGAGAACACAGGACGTCAAATTTAAGAAACTCCCGATGCCCTGAACCTGTGGTCGTTAGAATGGGTCTTGTTTCCCTGGTGACATGGCCAGAGCTAGGTAGGGAGCCATCGGCCAGACGGACAGTCAGTCTTTGTTTCTTTAAGAGAAGCGGGAGAGCAAGACTTTCAGCCAAGGATAAATCCAAAAAGCAGCTGCAGGCCCCAGAGTCAAGTATTGCCTGTAAGTGGACCTCCTGACCTGCCACCATCAGTGTGACAGGAAGGGTGATGTGGGCTGAAGCGGGCTTCGTTACTTGGAGGTGAAATGGAGCACAGTGGGTCGATTTGCTTGGTCTTGTGGGACAGTTGTTAATACGATGTCCTGACTCCCCACAATAGAAGCAGAGGTGTGCCTGACGGCAGTGAAGCTTTTCCTCAATGGTCAAGGGGGAGCGGAACAGGCCATTCGGAACAGAGGTTGCCACCGGGCAGACCGGGGGTGGAGCCTGGATAGGATTAAGAGTCCAAGTGCGTTCAGACTGGCGTTCACGTAGGCGCCTATCAAGCTGAATGGTAAGTTGGATAAGTTCCTCAAGTGTTGGGGGAACCTCCAATCTGGCTAGTTCATCCTTGAGGGCTTCGGACAGCCCCATCCGGTATTGATATTTTAGAGCTGCCTCATTCCAGCCTGCATCTGTAGACCAAGTACGGAATTCTACTGTATAGTCCTCTGCAGGCCGCTCACCCTGGCGAAGGGAGTACAAGGCTGCTTCGGCTGTAGCTGTTCGAAAGGGATCATCATATAAGCGAGCCATGGCTTGAAAAAACTGATCCAGAGTACTAATGAAGGAGCTGCGTTGCTCCAGTAGGCCGTGAGCCCATGTCTGGGGGTCGTCCCTTAGTAGTGAGATGGTAAAACCCACCTTGGTCACTTCAGAAGAAAAAGTCTGAGGCTGCAGGGAGAAGTACAAATAGCATGAGTTCCTGAAGGACCTAAATTTTCGTCGGTTCCCATGAAAATACTCCGGTGCAGGGACTCGTGGCTCTGGAGAGGTTGAGATTATAGTGGTAGAACCTTGGCCAGAGAGGATAGGTGACTCAGGAGGGTGCTGCAGATGTCCCTCCAGCCGGAGATATTTCTCTTGGAGTCCCTGAATCGCTGGGATAAGGGCCATGACTTCCCGTAGGATGGCCTCTATCGGGGAGTTACCTCTGTCGGCCTCTGACATATGGCTGGTTTATACTGTCAATATCGAGGTAAGGAGGCCGAGATGCTGAGAGGGCTCCCCTTGCGGCCGAGTGCAGTACAACCCTGAAGGTGACACAGGGATGCAGTGCCCACAGTAGCACAGGTTGCCGGGTAGCAGCAGGTGGAAAGCTGAGTAGGCAGTCTCTGGAGGCAACTGTGCTAGGAAGTCCAAGGCAGGGTCAGGGTCAAGCCGAAGGTCAAACACGGGAGATCAATCCGGAGGTGAGAGCGATGGATCCTGAGCTGGAGACCAGGAAACGGGAGCCAAGCCAAGCCGAGGTCGGGTGCCAGGAGCAGACAAGGAGTATCAGGGACAAGCCAGAAGTCGGAGCCAGGAGAGTAGTAGAAGCAGGTCAAACGAGCCGGGTCGGTAAACAGGAGATCAGACAGCAGGGATAACAGGCACAGGTACTCAGGAAAAGCTGACGATAAACCAGCAATGCGGCACTGTCAGGTGAACGTTTAAATAGGCACGGCGCTGGGATTACGTCGTGAGCGCGCCATCGCGTTCGTACGCCTACGACGTGTAACGCTATGCGTTCGTCCTGCCCCGCGTACTCGCACTTGAACAGAAGCTACATCAGGCGTTCGTCTGGGAATCACATTGCGTCTTCGTGAGCGCTGACGCGCGTTAACACGATCGTATGTTCTGAGGTAACGCCTATTTCCCTGACAACTGCCTCAAATCAATAGAGGACTGGATGACCACCAACTCCCTCCAGCTGAACCAATCAAAGACAGAGCTTCTTATCTTACACCCAAATCATAAGCCCGCAACCAAAACCTCCTGGTCTCCACCAACCGTCTTTGGGCAGACTATCTCCCCAAAGACCAAAGCGAAGAGTCTCGGGGTTATTTTAGACGCACAAATGTCAATGGATGCGCAAATAGGATCTGTAGTCAGTCGATCTCACCATCTGCTGCTCATGCTTCGCAGACTCATCCCTTTTATCCCAAAGAATGACAAAGCAGTGGTAGTTGGAACAATCATTAATTCACGACTGGACTACGCAAACTCGCTTTTCGGATTACCACAATATCAACTTGCGCGATTACAACTGATCCAAAACACGGCGGCAAGGCTGATAACAGGAAAAAAACCCTGGCAATCCATTTCTCCTTCACTGAGGAGCTTACATTGGCTAACCGTAAAAAATCGGATCACGTTCAAGACCCTTTGCCTCACCCACAAATGCGTGCATAGAGAAGCTCCGCAATACCTAATGGAGAAAATAAATCATTACACACCAAACCGCAGTCTTCGATCAGCCAACAAAAAAACCTCCTCCTCGTGCCCAAAGCCCGGTATAAATCCAAGGGTGATCGGAGATTCGCTGTCCAAGGGCCTCGGCTATGGAATGCTCTACCAATCAACATCCGCCTGGAAGAAAATCACCTGGCTTTTAGGAAAAAAACTCAAGACCTTCCTCTTTTAGCAGATGATCAAAGCTCGCCACAGCGCCTAGAGGCGATTCAGTTCGCATTGTGCGCTATATAAGTATTTCATTCATTCATTCATTCATTGAAAAAATTTAGAATCATAAACACGATTTTTAGATCACTCATATGGCTCACAAGACCCCCAAGGATTAAACTGGAACAGCTACAACGCGTTAAGGACGCGGGAGGTTTGGCGTTACCCAATCCATGGCTATACTACATAGCCTCACAGATGCAGCATATCGCACGTGTAGTACATCCTAAACAGGAGTTAGAACTGACCTTGTTGGACTCCTTGGCTCAACTGCTCAGTTTCACGATTGAAGGGGAGATTGTAGATGGGTTGGAGGCCCTTAAATACACCAAATCCAACAAACTCCTCCCCACATTTGTTCTCATGCAGAAGATTTGGAACAAGGTCAGGATGCTCCAGGGAGTGAACGGGTTCACCAAGTATAGGCCTATTTGGGGTAATCAATACTATCAGGAAATAGCGAAAATACCATATGGTGCAAACAGTACGGGAGGGACACACATGACACACATATTTAAAGATGGTAGATTGAGATCCTTCCCGGAGCTTAGGGAGGCCTTTCAGCTTCCAATGTACATGCACTTTTATTGCATGCAACTCAAACATGCTGCTGACACACAGAGAGGTACAAATGTTTGGGCTTTGGACTCTACGGTAGTTTTCAACTCCCTCTTTGAAGTAACTACCTATAAGGGGTTTATATCCTGTTGTTATGCCATGCTCCTGAACCTCTTCCTACGAGACACTCCTTTGAAAGCGGTGTCTCAGTGGGAACAAGACATTGGTGCGTTTGAAGAGGAACAGTGGGAAGAAGCCCTACAGGTGGTCCCTCTGTGCTCGCTGAACGTAGCACAAAGGCTGTTGCAGCTATATGTACTCCTTAGGGTACACTACACACCAGCCAAATTAGCCCAAATGGGGGTGAGCACAGATTCCACCTGCACCAGATGCTGTAGAGATCATGGCGGTCTTATTCATCTGCTGTGGCAATGTCCTAAATTACATTTATATTGAAAGAAAGTTGTTTCCAGGTCCAGATACCTTTAGACCCTGCTTGCTTGGGATAATAGATGGCCTCCCGATAGAGGATATCCCCAAGCAGGCTACTGGGCGTGCTCTGTTTCAGGCATGCAAGCTGATACTAAGGCACTGGAGGGCCATGGATCCTCCTACAGTGCAGGAATGGATTACTCAAATGGGGGTAACCCTCCGGCTAGAAAAACTGATATGTCAGAGAAGGGAGTTTTGTACAAAATACGAGAAACTCTGGGCCCCATGGTTGAATGTCCCTGGTCTAGCTCCTTTGGACTTAGTATATGATCGCCTGTTTTAAATAAAAAATTTAAATGGTAAAATAAAAAGGCATAATAAAAAATTGCATACGATATACTGACCTGAATGTATATGTATACTAGTTACCTCTGCACAGTCTGACCTGGGCAATAGGCCAATGATAATTGCTAACACCTTAATAAATACACCTGACCAAGGTTGAAAGCGACAATTACTCTGTATATTATACTGTGGAGTTTATATGTACTGATCATGCTTTGGAACTGTCTGCTATTTTCTTATGTTCAATAAAATATTTTGTTTGAGAAAAAAAAAAGATATCTGCAAATGTTTTATAGTAAAGAGCAGAAAATCCATCAGGTCCTGGCCTTTTATTCAATTTCAGATTTTTAATAACTTCAGATACCTCTATAATACCCTGTTTCCCCGAAAATAAGACCTAGCGTGATTGTCGGTGATGGCTGCAATATAAGCCCTACCCCTCAAATAAGCCCTACCCCGTTTCCCAAAAAATAAGCCCTACCCTGAAAATAAGGCCTCCAAGGACTTTAACTAGGGCTTATTTGGGGGGTAGGACTTATATTGCAGCCATCACCGACAATCACGCTAGGTCTTATTTTCGGGGAAACAGGGTAGACACAGATTCCTCCAACATTTCCAGTTGTGTTTTAGATAATGCAGGTAGAGTTATATGAGGAAAAAAAATAATTTGCTTTAGATGGATCCAACTCATTATCAGAAGAGTATAAATTATTTAATTGTGTTTTAAATTTTTGTAAAATTTTCAATGGGTTGTTTGTGTATATCTCTCTGTAAATTTTTAGACAAATAGGTTTGGTTGGATTTTGGCAAGATTTTAGTGCCCGGGCTAATAGCATATTTGGTTTATTTTCATTCATATAAAAGTTATGTTGCGATCTTTTGATAGTTTTGTCCACAGATTCAGCAAGGAACAAATCAAATTCCAATGTAGCTTTATCTTATTTTGTTTTTTGGATAAAGAAGAAGGGTTATGTTGGTATGCCGTGTAACATGTATTGAAATTTGTTTCTAAAGTGTGGCAAAGGGCTTTTTGTTCTCTATTGAATACATTAGCTTGCTGTAAACATACAGTGGTGTGAAAAAGTGTTTGCCCCCTTCCTCATTTCCTGTTCCTTTGCATGTTTGTCACACTTAAGTGTTTCGGAACATCAAACCAATTTAAACAATAGTCAAGGACAACACAAGTAAACACAAAATGCAATTTGTAAATGAAGGTGTTTATTATTAAAGGTGAAAAAAAATCCAAACCATCATGCCCTGTGTGAAAAAGTGATTGCCCCCTTGTTAAACATACTATAACTGTGGTTGTCCACACCTGAGTTCAATTTCTCTAGCCACACCCAGGCCTGATTATTGCCACACCTGTTCACAATCAAGGCATCACTTAAATAGGAGCTGCTTGACACAGTAAGGTCCACCAGAAGATCCTTAAAAGCTACACATCATGCCGAGACCCAAAGAAATTCAGGAACAATTGAAAAAGAAAGTAATTGAGATCTGTCAGTCTGGAAAGGGTTATAAAGCCATTTCCAAAGCTTTGGGAATCCAGCGAACCACAGTGAGAGCCATTATCCACAAATGGCGAAGACATGGAACAGTGGTGAACCTTCCCAGGAGTGGCCGGCCGCCCAAAATTACCCCAAGAGCGCAGCGACGACTCATCCAAGAGGTCACAAAAGACCCCACAACAACGTCCAAGGAACTGCAGGCCTCACTTGCCTCAGTTAAGGTCAGCGTTCATGCCTCCACCATCAGGAAAAGACTGGTCAAAAATGGCCTGCATGGCAGAGTTCCAAGGAGAAAACCACTGCTGAGCAAAAAGAACATCAAAGCTCGTCTCAATTTCTCCACAACACATCTTGATGATCCCCAAGACTTTTGGGACAACATTCTGTGGACCGATGAGACAAAAGTGGAACTCTTTGGAAGGTGTGTGTCCAAGTATATCTGGCGTAGAAGGAACACTGCATTTCATAAAAAGAACATTATACCAACAGTAAAATATGGTGGTGGTAGTGTGATGGTCTGGGGCTGTTTTGCTGCTTCAGGACCTGGAAGACTTGCCGTGATAAAAGGAACTATGAATTCTGCTGTCTACCAAGAGATCCTGAAGGAGAATGTCCGACCATCTGTTCGTGTACTCAAGCTGAAACGAATTTGGGTTCTGCAGCAGGACAATGATCCTAAACACACCAGCAAGTCCACCACCGAATGGCTGAAGAAAAACAAAATGAAGACTTTGGAGTGGCCTAGCCAAAGTCCTGACCTGAATCCTATTGAGATGTTGTGGTATGACCTTAAAAAGGCCGTTCATGCTCGAAAATCCTCTAATGTAACTGAATTAGGACAATTCTGCAAAGATGAGTGGGCCAAAATTCCTCCAGGACGCTGTAAAAGCCTCATTGCACGTTATCGCAAACGCTTGGTTGCAGTTGTTGCTGCTAAGGGTGGCCCAACCAGTTATTAGGTTTAGGGGGCAATCACTTTTTCACACAGGGCCATGATGGTTTGGATTTTTTTTCACCTTTAATAATAAACACCTTCATTTACAAATTGCATTTTGTGTTTACTTGTGTTGTCCTTGACTATTGTTTAAATTGGTTTGATGTTCCGAAACACTTAAGTGTGACAAACATGCAAAGGAACAGGAAATGAGAAGGGGGCAAACACTTTTTCACACCACTGTATGCCAGGAAGAACAGGTTTGTGTGCTTCCCATAAAGTGATTGGAGAGATGTCGGGTGTAGAATTATGTTTCAGATAATCTTTAAGTGAAATTTCAATATTATTTTTATGAACTGGATTTTTGAGCAGAAAGCCCATGTTGTATCTCTTTTTGTTTTTGGGATCATGGAGGCTATAGTAATGTAAATTGCACTGTGGTCAGACCAAGGAATAGGGACAATTTTTGAAGATGAGATTTCCGGTATACCTGTGGATAAGAATATGTGGTCTATCCTAAAAAATGAACGGTGAGGATATGAGTAATGTGTCAATTCTCGCCAGGAATCTATTAAATTATGTTTTGCAATTAGTTTTGAAAAAGATTGTCTGTCAGATCTATGGGTCTGTAGAATTGGTGATTTATCTAAGAATAGAAAAATGGTCTGATTAGAATCTCCGCATAAAATTATAATACCTATTTAATGGTAGTCTATTGTTTGTAATAAATGGGAGAGAAAAGAGTTAGGATTCTTGTTGGGGGCATAATAAGATACAATGGTGATAGCTGTATCTAGTAACAGCCCTTTAAGAATCAAATATCTGCCTTCTGGATCTTTAATTTCTTTCAATGGTGAAAATGGGGTATTTTACGATGGAATGCTATAAGCACACCACGTTGTTTCGTTGGAGGCTGAGGCCCGTATATACTTGTGGGTAGGGAGTGGATTTTGTAGTAAAATGGGTCTCTTGAAGACACACTATAGCCCCATACACACTATCAGATTGTCTGCTGATTTTTTCCATCAGATTTACCAAAACCATATAATATGAGGTCAAACCTTAGGGGTTTCAATGTGTATGCAATCAGGCAGGCCCTTGCACTACATGGTTTTGGTAAACCTGAAGGAAAAAATCAGCAGACAATCTGATAGTGTGTATGGGGCTTAAGTGTGCTTTTTTGGATGAAAATGTACGAAAGGCTTTAGTGCGTTTGTGTGGGATGTTAAATCCTTAAGTATTCAAGGATAGGATATTCAATGGAGTCATGGTATTGACGGAGTTTTAATTATGTTTATATTTAAACAAGGATCGTGTATGAAATTATTTGTCTCCAAAGTATAGAGGGGAAGGGAAGAAAAAAGGCAAAAGAAAAAAAAAACGAAGAAAGAAAATGCAATTTGCATTCATCATGAAAATATAGCATAACATATATATATTCCTAACATATCTGTTGAAGGGAGAGAGAATCTCCCTCCAAGGGTTCATGAGCCACTGTCAACTGCCCGTTGAACATTGAACAGCTGAAGGTAGCAAGAGGAGGTGCAAGGAACATCCCTGCAGAACATGGAAAGCCAATCAAATACATTGTATTCTTACAAACAAAAAGCAAAAATGTAAGACAACAAAACAGTGCCCTAGTCAAAAGTGACTTCAAGTAGTTGTATGATGTAGTCCGTGGCTAGAGGTCAAAAAAATTTAGAGAAACAGGTGAAAAAGTGAGAGGGTAGCCTTGGTATAAAATAGTCATCAATCCATAGAATCAGTCAGATCTTGAACTGGGGATTGTATGCGACTTCTTTTATGTGGGCTGTGATCTTCATCATTGCTGGAGGAGGAAGAGGAATTGCCAGCAGATGGGGATGATTTTTGACGTATGACGGCTAAGTCTCTGTTTGCATTTATCAGCCCTAAATTCTGTAAGGTAGTTTGCAGGTCCTTGGCAGACCAGCACACATATTTACAACTTTGATAAGTGAAAGGGAAGCCCCATTGGTAGATTATGGCATTGCGTTGTAATATTTGAAGAAGTGGTTTCAATGTTCTTCTTTTGTTGATTGTTATTTGTGAAAGATCTGCGAATAGTTGATAATTATGCCCTTGGAAATTGAAGGAATCTTTATTTCTTGCTGTACTTAGCAATTGTTCCTTAGTACGGTAGAAATTGAATTTTGCGATAATGTCGCGCGGTGGACTGATTGTTTTTTTCGTTGTTAGGGCTCTATGAACACTGTCCATATCATGACATTCTACTGGTATAGCTGGTTGCAATTCTTGAAAAAGTGGTATCATAGCACCTTGTAAGTCAGTCACGGATTCGGGGATTCCTCTAATACATATATTAGAGCGTCTTTTCTTTTCTGATTTTCAAAGTCTTCCAATTTGGATTGTAAAATGTCGTTCTCCTCTTTAAGACTCAATTTCTGAGTCAAAGTTTGATGTATTATTCTCCAAATCATCTACTCTAATTTCAAGTTCAGACATACGCTGGCCTAA
Source organism: Lithobates pipiens (assembly GCF_037356315.1). Lineage (NCBI taxonomy): Eukaryota > Metazoa > Chordata > Amphibia > Anura > Ranidae > Lithobates > Lithobates pipiens. The sequence goes on along the minus strand of NW_027507718.1, from coordinate 158,157,983 downwards.
TTCCCTAATTTCTTTAGTGAGGTTTGTAGTGATGAGTTCTGAGGTCGATTTTAATGATTTTTGAAGCATGTTTTCAATTTGTTTCAATGTTACAGAAGGTGACAAATCCTTATGTGAAGAAATATCAAGGTTCTCAAATTCTACCACATTTTTATTTGAAAGGGAGTTGGAGAGACTGTGTGCCTTTAATGTAAATGCATTACTGAGTGAGCTGGCTGTTTACTGTTCTCCCTGCGTCTCACCTCAGAGGGGGATGGTTTCAGTGCCATACTACTGTGTCTGTGAGGTGCTGTTTTTTTGCCGGTTTTCGGCTTCATATGTATCTTGTGACCCCCAAAATGGCTCCAAAGTAAGGTAGGGTGTTATGGGCACTGAATGGTAATGTTTATGTGCAGAAGGGTGAGTTACCTCCGCTGTTATTAAGCTTGTTTGTCCCGTGGGATACGGAGCTCTAAGCCGGCACTACCGCACGGCTCAGCTCCACGCATGCGCCCAGACGTAAATGTATTTTCTATGTATGATTGTGCTACGCCCAATAGGTTAGTGGCTAGCACTTTTACCTTGAAAAACTCAGGCTTTGAAGGACTCATAGGTTCAAATGCCACAGAGAGATATTAAAAGATTGAATTGATGAAAAAAAGGCAAATGACTGTTGGCCAATTAGCCAAAGCAGCATATGCTGAAAATAGGTGAATGCCAATTAGCCAATGCACTTTAATTTGGCTGATTGTATTATATTAACTCTTCAAATGCATGCAATGATACGTAAGTATTCAATACTATTATGCTGTGAAATTACAAACAACACACACTAGCAGATTACATTTCTTTATATTAATTTGCTTGTGCACTGAAAAAATAATTACAGCTGGTGGATGGTAGGTTGGCTGTTATTTGAACTTGTACCGTGAGTGCTGTGGAGACATATGAGTAGACCACTAAGCCATTGTGCTAAGTATGAGACCTGCATATTAGTGTAGTATGATTAAAGAATGAACATGAATAATTATCGCTTTATAGTCACCTAAATTAAAAAATAAAAAACAACATACAACAAATGGGTAACCTAAATGTTTAGTACATGTAACTTTACAGAATAGCAGACATTGCTATATAATACTGTAATCATTCATAACTGCATTAGTTAGCAAAATAAGGAAAAAACTAGGAATACTAATTGCAATATACACCAATAGATGCACACGAGGTAGACCACATATCACATAAAAATGTTTCTTTCACATACATGGATCATGGTTACAGTGCAGTGCTATATAACAACTTAGTAGGTATTGGCATATGCATATACGTGGAAGCGCTAGTTAGTGCCGATTCAGAATTTACTAACATATGTTCGCCACTAATAGCGCAAATTTACATTCGCCTGTTGAAATTTAATTTGGCTAAAATGGGTGCTATTATTTGCCATAGTGCCCAGTACTTCTTGGCGCTATAGTAAATGACCCCCATTGTGTTTAATAAATAAACAAAAAAGTAAGTAGCTGCTGCTTGGCAGAAGCATTATTAAGTGGTGTGGGTCCATGAAGGTACTGCTGAAATGGAATTGTGTAGTTCCAGGCTATTTTGCTTTAGCAAAAGAAAATCTGTAGTACAAGGTCACATCTGTTCTAGCAAAAAAAAAAAAAAACATCTATCGAAAGGATAACACAAAAAGAAGAATAAAGAGTGATAAGAGAATAAAAACAAAGGTAAAAAAAGAAAAAGGGAAGGTACCCCCCCGGTGGTATTCCCAAGTCTGGCTCAGGGTGAAAATTCAGAACCAATAGCGGTAACCCCGAGCCAGACTCTGGATCGCATTGCAGGATCCAGGATGAGTGTGCTTACCTTGTCCCCTGGATCTAGCGCTGTCCCCCTGCAGTGCGAGTGGCTCATCCTCCGCCAGATCTATCACGGAGCAGAGCTCCGTTCCCTGCAAGCGTTGTGATGCATAGTTAAGGAGAAGGGCGCCAAAGTGAATCACACGCATTACATACAGTATAATGTAATCTTACAGATTACATTACTGTATGTAATTATTTCACATCCCTTTTGTCCCTAGTGCCCTGCATATAGTTCTTTCTGCCTGGAAACTGGAGATTGTCCATAGCAACCAAAACTGTCCCTTTACATCAAAAGTGGTTTTATAAAACAGCAATAATCAATTAGAATCACTCGCAGAATTGAGCGATAGTGATTTGTGGGGAGATCCGTCATCAAATATGACACAGACAATTCTGCAACTGAGCAAATTAGTGTTTTTGATTTGATTACATTATTGAATATTTTTTTATTATTATTATATTGTTATTTGGTATAATTATTTATAGTTATTATATTTTAATTTATTATTTTTCAAATTTTATCATACCCGGGATGTCTACTAGACTCTGGTTTGGACAAATTTAAGTGAGTTATTCCTAAGAATTACAGGCCTACAATATAAAACATCAAATTTCCATGCAAAACATTGTACCGCTTTCAGCACCTAAAATCCGACATAATCATACCGCCAGGGAGGTTAAATTATTTTGAGGTGAGCAGTGGAATTTAACAATAAATTCTGAAAATTACAGACTGCAAGGGTTAAATGCTAATTAATCAGAACTACTGGGAGCTCAAACATACCTTTCCTGACACAAGCATCACAGCATATATGCATGGGTAGGCCCCGCCCAGTTCCAAGACTTGTTATACCATATAAATGAGTCACCTCCCACCAGGTAGCATCCTTTGTCATTTTTTCATCACTGCTTAGCCAGTTATGCTATTGTATTTTTCTTTGAATTTTTACCCTCGCCTTGCCAGATTAATCTAGCCAAGCAGCACACATCCGCTAGTAGTGCCTGTAGACCAGTCTCAGCCCTTACCTCGATGGCTAGAGCCATTAGGACATGGGCCGAGAAGGCAAAAACAGATCTACGGGCCGGTGCCAAAGTATATACTGAAGTCACTGACTGACATTAAACATGCTGGTGATTTTGTGGGCGAAGCAACTGTTGATTTCCTTTGTGGCTCTGTGAGAGTCATGCTGTTCTCAGTAATGGCAAGGAGAGCCTCTTCAAGGTCAAACTGGTGTCGTATTCCATGTGATTGGATTGCACTGTTCAGTAACAAATTAGAATCTGCAATTTCCAAGGTTACAGGTGGCAAATCAGGGATGCTCCTGCAAGACATGAGATCAAGACAGCACTGTTACCCAGAGAGAAAGCAGTACTCAAGCAGGTTTAGAGATTTCAGGCCTTAGAGGCAAAGATTACAGAAGAAACTGGAAGTTCCCTCAAGCTACAGTGCCTTGGTTAGCCAAACCAAAATGATCTCCTACTCAACAGCTGTTTTGCTTTGCGTTTATCTATTAAGGTTCTTGCGGTAAAACCAAAGAAGCTTAGACTTCTGTAGTGCATCAATGCTTTACTAAACAGAAAAAGCTGCATATACAACTGTAGGATATGCAATATAACACAACTCATAGGAGGTTATTTATAAAAGGGGTTCGGCGCCACTGTAAATTTGCTCAAATGGGGTGTGTACATAAAATAGAGGTACACCTTCACCATTAGCCTATCACAGAGCCACAAGAGGTATCATATAGATATCAGATCCTATCCAGAGGAGTGTATATATGAATTACACAGGAGGAGAGAGGGAAGGGAAGTACATATATAACCCCCCTAAAGCTAACTACTACTAATATGCAGAATATAGAAAATAGAGACACACTGCCAACAATATTATACAACAATTCCTGAACACAGCCAATCAGGTACCACAAAAGATGGCTATAAATTAGACCAAGCTTGACTACGTAGACAGAAAACTAGACAACTACGTAAGCAGCGGGAATTAGTAATATGGTAAATAACATATGCATAGCGTGCAGCAGTGATAAATACGTGGTAAATAATAAGATATTAATATGCCACTAAATTGAACCCCTTTTATAAATAACCTCCTCTGATTCTGGTTGCATCCCCTTAGGGGGTAGTAACTTTTAGGGTTGGCGACATTGGTTGTGAGTCCTTCTATTTACGCCTACATCTCATTTGAGCCTCCGTAGCGCGGCCTGGGATCTGTAAGGTCTGAGCACACATTCTTTTGATAACACAACTCATAGCTTACAAAAATATGCCTACAAACATAAGCAATAAGTATACTAAACAAGTTACTCAACTTAGGGTTTAATGTCCTTCATGGTTCCTTGCTCAGTTCAACTCAAAACGTCTCCAACGCTCTAGATTCTGGCAGCCATGTCTTCCTCTTCATTCATCCAAAAAATAACTCCCCTTTGTCCGACTACATGTTTCTTTCAAAAGATCGCAAGCCCCTCTGTTATGGAAAATTGTATGAAGATATATTGGATGTATTTTAATATGTATTGTCATAAGAGTCCCCCCAGTTTTCGTTCTCTCCCAGCCTGCTCTAAAGAGCTGACTGGGGCTGACTGACACTGGTTGAGACCTGTTAGGTAGTGGTAAACTTCCTGTTCTTTGGAGAGAGGTGTTTGCAGAGTGGGGGTATGTCTGCCAGCGAAAGGGCCCCTGTGCATTGCACAGATGATCGTCTGAGGAGATATGTTTGCTCTGCAAAGATCGGTTATGGGCGGGTGTACGCACATTGTCTCTGCTATGTCTGATCAGCACATGTCAGGATTCACAGCGTTCATCTGCAGATAACCTTCCATCCACAAGGAAGGATAGCATGATCCAGGTATGCATTGTTCTCTGGAACAATGTATATTAAGGATCTCTATCAGCGGAATTGTAGTCATCATTAATTGGTTATTGTATAAATTAATTTATTCTGGTCATGTCCTTATATGGTCATTAACATCCTGTGTTGTTCATTTTCCTGTGGGGTCACAAACTGTGTAGGAGGAGTTTAGCTGTTGGAGGCATACCCTCCGGGGTGTGGCTTCCTGTTTATGTGTAAATAAAAGAACCAGGCTGACTACCCACAGGGGAAGTGATGCTGATGGAACTGAGAACATAAGAAGGATGGCCATGTCTGTTTATTTGGATGACTGGGTTGAAAGGTAAGGTATTATATCTTTAAGACAGAAATGGGTGCTTATATGAGCACAATAGATGAGGCTGTGTGCATAGCATACAACCAAAATTCTACTACAGAAAATGACGGGCCAAAATAGGAGTGAACAGGGCCTCTTTAAGCACCGCTTTGCGAAAACAACTAATTTTTCGTCTTTTTGAGATAATGCTGGAAGTTTGATCGTGTGTGTGTGTGGGTGTGGGTGAGAGTGTGTGTGATTTGTATTTACAAGCTCAAATGTTTGTGTATGGAAAGTGTATGAATTGTTATTTTTGCCTGTGTATGGGATAAGTAGATTGCATGAGTTTTGTAGAGCGTTTAACTGATGATTGTGTGCCATGTGGCTTGGGGGAAGGGCAGCCAGCATTGTTGTTACAATAGGAACTGGTTTATGTTGTAAGGGTTGTGGGAAGGGAACTCTAATGTTCTGAGCAAGCATGCAAGTAACATTTGTCCGGTGATCTTTTAGGGTGAGAATGTGAACTTTGTTATGTTTGAGCCGTGTTGTACAGTATTGTGGTTTATGTGGTGTTGTTTCATTGGATAGCATGTGTTCCTAAGTATGCATTCTCAATTATGTGGCGAGATTACATGCTTTTCAGTGGAACTGTTCCTAAAGTGTATGTTTTAAGTTGTGCTTTTTCATGTAACTTTAACACTTTAAAATATGCTGTTTGGTTGGCCAAAGTCCCTAGTGGTATGTAGAGGGAAATGGTTTAAGTGTTCATTTGGTATCTTAAATGTGTAATTTTGTTGGGAGAAGTTTGCGTAGCTAAGTGAAGAAATCTTGGTTTTGGCGGAAAAAACTGCATTTGGGTGCAATTTTCTTTTGTAGTCTGCCATGTGACCAGGGTCGGTGGCTATTTTGAGGACCTGTGAATCTTCCTATAGGGGAAGGTGCAGACACCATTCCCCTATGTGTGAAACCATGTGACATGAGCCACCACCTTGTTTATAGGCATTATTTCTGTTTTCCTTTAAGTGAATGTAAGCTACTGTAGATTAGCTGTGTTTTTACTTTATCAACTTTTCAGTATAAGTGTGGCGATTTTTGTATTGGATTTTGGTTTTGACAGGAAAATGTGCCATTTTGTGGTGGCCTGGCTTTTGTTGTAATCACCATGAGGTCATGGTCAGCGGCCATTTTAAGAGGTGCAATTTTAAGGATTCTGTGCTTTTCAGCTTGTAAATCATCCCAAAGTGGAAACTGCTCCAATTCCTGTGTGTGCAGCCATGTGGTCTGGGCCGTCACCTTCTCTCTAGGCGCCATTTCCTTTTAAGTGAATTCTATTTTTGTGCTTTTTACATACTTTTCAGTAAAGCTATTGTGTTTTCTGTATTGAATTTCTGTTTTGAGTGAAAATCTTTACTTTGCACTGGGTTTCAGTGGATAGTAAAACTAGCTTTAACTGAGTTTTTGTACAACGTGGTGTGTGTTATTTTCATTTTATAAATATTTGGGAGTTTCTATGTCAGCCATGGATTTTTTTTATGTCTTGATAGACAAGGAGATGCGGCTAGGCTCCCCCTCCCTCTTCCTATCCATTGATATGAAATAAACCAGTTTGAAGAGCTGGGCATGCAACAGGAAGTTGGTGGGAGGAGCTTGGTCTTCTGAACAATGATATTTGTGCTTGGAAGGACAATAGGGAAAACACTGGAGTTTGAAAGAGAGTTTTAAATTTTAATTTCAGTTTTTTTCTAAGGTGTATACTGTAATACAGTTTTGGGTAGAGATCAAACAGGAGGCATCCATGTTATTTGTTGTAATATCTAGGTACAGAGAGAAGCCACATTATTCTGTAGAATAAGCGGGCGTAATTGTGTTTTCTGTGCGGCTTAATCTGGCGACGCAGTGTATGGGCGTACAACGGAAATGCTTGTGTATGCATACACTGTGAGGGGTAGTGACCTAATTTGGGGGGTGATAACACCTCGGTTCGGGTTTCTAGCTGGGAGACTAGCTGTAGTCTGCCGATCCACCGCAGAAAAAGACACCTGGCAGTGCTCTCCTAAATAGGTGCAATGGTTTCCCTGGACGCAGGAGTAAGACGATAAGCTGATTCAAATCGCTATGGGCACTAGGAGGTCCAAGCAAGGGAAGGATTGGAGGCTTCCCATAGACAGATGGCTGCACAGTACATAAAAAGCCTAGTTTTGGGGCTAAAGCCATTAGACCGCTTTAAAGATTGATATAGGTGGTCCAAGGATACTATTTTGGGTATCCCTCTGGAGTTGATGTAGCGCGACTGCGGTTTCAGAAATCTGTAATGGTGAGTGCGTTGATGGATGTGTAATACTTGCTTTTGTCATTCTCAGAGGAGGAGGAACTGTGGTTAAAATTCTCATGCCCATTTTAAAACTTTGTGTGGCTGGTCCATACAATATTCTGAGATGCTCTTGTGCCTTTCCCATTGTATTTATTTTGTTCTATCGCTAAAAGAGTGAAGGCAGCATTCCATCTGGTTGTTTTTAATTTTTGATTTTGAACTATGAAATATCTCCCCCACATTTGTATCTAAATGTTTGTCTCATTTGTATGTGTTAACAAGAAGATGTCTGAACCCACCACGGCAGCCCTCTTACGTGTTGCGGGTGTTGTATTTTAGTAAGAACGTGAAAGTAAGGATTACAGAGGGTTTAGTTATCATCGGTTTTGAGGAATATCAATGACAACTTACCAATGTACACAAATGTTGTATTGTTTACCATTCTTTGAAGGACAGAGTAATAACTTTTGTTTATAAGTATCTTTTCAGATCCAAGGAGTTTCTGAAAGTGTATGTACAGGTGTATAAGAAGGTAAAAGTATCATAGGCTATTTCACTGTTTTTTTCTGCACCATTCTAAACCCTGCGTGTCTGCTCCAGTTTGTAATGAGGAGGAAAAAAAGGGGGGGTGAGAGTGGTGAGAGACAATTTTTCAAACCAATAATACTAACCACTCTAATTCTAGCCAAGTTTGTGTAGTAGGAACGACAGGTTCCACGACTTTTGTCCTTGATGGAATTTGAGTCAGCAGTCTGGTGAAGGACACTCCCATAAGAACCTTTTTTTTTTCAATGGTTCCAGGCATTACACCCTAGATGGTAAGATGCAGTGACCACAGTCATTAAGTTCCCACATGTCTGGCTTATTGCCATATGAGGTTTGTTTGGAGGTCAACCAAAACCAGAGTTGTACAGTACTTCCTCATTAGCTGTCACCTACGTTCTCAGCTGATGGGGTAGGTGCAATCACTGTAACATGAACTCCAAAAGGTCCACCACAGGGTTCAGGAGTCTTCTTTCTAACCAGGTGACTGGGCCGTTGTAAAGAAGCTGAGGGATGAGACCAGGCCAGTCACTGCAAGAAGCTGCTCAACTACACCAAAAGGATGAGAAGTATCTTTGTTTATTTATATTTTTAAAATGCATTTTCCAACTAGCTAAGAAAGTGAACAGGACACATGGTTGGGTCTACTCTGGGTCTTCACTGAGCTCTAGTGCCCCAGCAATGACAGCGGTACATGATATATAGGATGTTCATATTGGTGTGAGGAGTGATGACAAACTAGTAAAATCCAAACAGACACTTGTCAATAGAATTTAACAATACATTTCTAGAGGGTAAAATTCATTATAATTTTAACAATAGCTCTGGTTCTTGCCAGTTTTTTTTATTAGGATAACTAGGTAGCCCACAAGCGTGTTTAAACTTTAGTTTGGTATTCATGTCGATCTACAGCTTTTAAGGTAATTCCCCCTAATGCAGGAGGTTCATGAGTGCTGGTGAATCTCGTCCCAGCATCTTTTATGTCGCTGTCGCAATCCATAACCGCAGTCACGGTCCATAATGAGGATCTGTTGGCCCAAGAGAGGGTTAGACTAGCAGGGACAGCTGGAAAGGAATTGCTTGTACACGATGGGGGCTTGAGCTTATGAAATGATTGAACAATTTCTCATCCATTGAGGATGGGATGTTTTCATGTAACTGTTGAAGCTACAAGGAAGTTCCTACAGTCCAAGGGGGGTTTATGTGAATTCATAAGTAAAGATTGTTATACTTGGATCGAGGATACTGGTGACAAAGTTAAGGTTCATATGGATGGGGCTTGGATCCCTGAGAGGCAAAGCCAGAGCTATAGCTAGTGAAGGATGCAATCCTCTTAAGGGTCTGGGAATCTGTGGGCATCTTTATTTTTGCCGCGGATCATAGTTGAAAGAAGTAGGGGTATATTTACTCATGTTGTTTTTGTTTCTATTCCTTCTATATGCCGTGATGAGGTGCTCCTGTTGCCTGATTGGACGCATGACCAGAGCCCAAGCAGATGAGCACATTTTCCTCAATGAGACGCCCAAGAAGCCCAGCCCACGTACAAGACACAGAGGATCCCAGACCAACCAGCAATTACTACAGCTCACCATGTCCTCTCTTCTGAAGAACAGAGTCTACATGTCAAGCCATGTTTTCCTTTTTATGGACTGTAAGGACTGGTTCATTTCCTGGTGTAAGAAGATGATCAAGTTTCATCGAGGGGCACATGGGATCATATGACACTGTTGTGGAAAATTTTATGAAGATGTATGTATTTTAATATGTATTGTCATAAGAGTCCCCCCCCCCGTTTTCGTTCTCCCCCAGCCCTCTCTAAATAGATGCCTGGGGCAGACTGACGTTGGTTGAGACCTGTTAGGTAGTGGTAAATTTCCTGTTGTTTGGAGAGAGGTGTTTGCAGAGTGGGGGTATGTCCGCCAGCAAAAGAACCCCTGTGCATTGCACAGACGATCGTCTGAAGGGATATGTTTGCTCTGCAAAGATCGGTTATGGGCGGATGTACGCTCATTGTTTCTGCTATGTCTGATCAGCACATGTTGGGATTCGCAGCATGCATCTGCAGATAACCTTCCATCCACAAGGAAGGGTAGCATAATCCAGGCATGCATTGTTCTCTAGAACAATGTATATTAAGGATTTCTATCAGCGAAATTGTAGTCATCATTCATTGGTTATTGTATAAATTCATTTATTCTGGTCATGTCCTTATATGGTCATTAACATCCTGTGTTGTTAATTTTCCTGTGAGGTCACAAACTGTGTAAGAGGGGTTTGGCTGTTGGAGGCATACCCTCCAGGGTGTGGCTTCCTGTTTATGTGTAAATAAAAGAACCAGGCTGATTACCCGCAGGGGAAGTGACACTGATGTAACTGAGAATGTAAGATAGATGGTCATGTCTGTTTATTTATGAGTGGGTTAAAAGGTAAGGTATTATACCTTTAAGATGGAAATGGGTGCTTGTATGAGCACAATAGATGTGACTGTGTGCATAGCATACAACCAAAATTCTACTACACCCTCCCACCAACTTCCTGTCTGCTCAGCTCTAACTTTACATATCAATGGGGGGGACTGGCATCCCTGAAAACATATGCTCTTAAAATTCTAACTCTATATTATTCTCAAAGTCACTATTAATAGCCATAGCAATACATATGACCTCTTGACTTTATAGCATAATATAGTAAAATATGAAACTTCAACATCTCTGAAGGCCTTTTTTCCAGGAAAGAGCAGAATAAACCCCCTGTATTGTAAATGAGGGAAAAAAATTCCCTTTCAACCCCTGTATCTTCTGAGCGGTCAAACTTTTTTGTCCCTGGAACTCCAACTTTCCTTTGAGCAGGGTTAACAAGGTCTTTGGCAGTTTGTGGAAAGAAAGTCCCATATGAAAGTCACTTGTCTTCTTGGTCATAAGGAAATGCTCAGATGAAAGTCCACGCCAAATCAGCCACCATTAGGAAATTATCCGTATCTTCCTCAGGCCCTCTTCTGGTCTGCCTCCTCCCATCTAGCATGGTTATCTGCTCTGCCTGTTCCACCTTGCGATGCTCAGTTACTGTAAAGAGTAAGAGACAAAGCAGATTATATATATATATAATGTTCCTTCCAACTGTGCCAAAAACATAACTCACTGCTCACATTTCTCTATCTGCCCATTTCTAACTCAAAATCTACTGTAGGGTGCCCACTGTTGTCTTGAAATACTTTCATGAAAAGGCAATGAAAAAAATGCTATGTCTCTCTGTGCTGTCCTGGGAAGAACACAGGCCTGATGTTGTCCAGTCTTCAAAGCAAGGCACATTCTATCTAAATGCCTAATTTTATGGCAACAAAAACACTTAGGCCGCGTACACACGGGCGGACTGTCTGCCCAACTTAGTCCGCCGAAACACATTTGAGCGGACAGTCCGCTCGTGTGTGGGCTTCAGCGGACTTTTTCAGCGGACTGTCTGACGAACAAAGTCTTACAGAATTTCCGTAAAACTGTCCGTCCAAACTTGGTTTGAGCGGACAGTCCGCCCGTGTGTGTGCCAGTCCGCTGTACTTTCGAAATGAGCGGACTTTTCCCGCCCGGAGAAAAGTCTGCTCATTTCGAGCGCGTCTCCAGGTAGGCGGGGCCTGCGAAGGAGACGTCGCTGGCCCCGCCGCCTGGTATGGACTTAAAGGGGAACCCCAACGCCGAAAAAAATCGGCGTGGGGGTCCCCTCCAAGTCCACAACAGACCCTTGTCCGAGCACGCTACCCGGCCGGCCAGGAAAGGGGGGCGAGCGAGCGCGCCCCCCCCTTCTGAGCCGTACCAGGCCGCGTGCCCTCAACATGGGAGGTGCCTTGGGGAAGGGGGGGCCGCGTGGCCCCCCCACCCCAAAGCACCTTGTCCCCATGTTGATGAGGACAAGGGCCTCTTCCCGACAACCCTGGCCGTTGGTTGTCGGGGTCTGCGGGTGGGGGGCTTATCGGAATCCGGGAGCCCCCTTTAATAAGGGGGCCCCCGGATACCGGCCCCCCACCCTATGTGAATGAGTATGGGGTACAATGTACCCCTACCCATTCACCTGTGGAAAAAAGTACAAAAAAAAAACACAACACAGGGTTAAAATATTTTATTGCACAGCTCCGGGGGTCTTCCGTCTTCGGGGGTTTTCTCGCCGGACTCCTCCGCTATCTTCTTATAGCTCTTTTGCTAGCGGAGGAGTCCGGCTTTCTTCCTCCCCGCCGCCGGCCTCTTCTCCCGACTTCGGGGGTCTTGTACCCCTCTTCGGTTCTTCTGCCGGGCCACCGCGCCTTCTTATAGCTCTTTTAGAGGCGGTGGCCCGGTCTTCTGTCGCCGCTGTCGCCGCCTTCCGTTCTTCTTCTTCTTCTTCTTCTCCAGGAGATGTTGACGTGACGCTCTCTCCGGCCAGAATGCCAGAGCCGCGCTGCGCGGCCACTTATATAGTGACAATGGGGCGGTGTCACATGGTATATGTCTCATGGGTTGGTCACATGGTTTGATGTTACATGGGGACTATGACATCGTAAGGGGGCCATGTGACCATGTCACCATGTGACCAACCCATGTGACATATACCATGTGACACCGCCCCATTGTCACTATATAAGTGGCCGCCCAGCGCGGCTCTAGCATTCCGGCCGGAGAGAGCGTCGTGTCAACATCTCCTGGAGAAGAAGAAGAAGAACGGAAGGCGGCGACAGCGACAGCGACAGCGGCGACAGAAGACCGGGCCACCGCCTCTAAAAGAGCTATAAGAAGGCGCGGTGGCCCGGCAGAAGAACCGAAGAGGGGGACAAGACCCCCGAAGTCGGGAGAAGAGGCCGGCGGCGGGGAGGAAGAAAGCTGGACTCATCCGCTAGCAAAAGAGCTACAAGAAGATAGCGGAGGAGTCTGGCGAGAAGACCCCGGAAGACGGAAGACCCCCGGAGCTGTGCAATAAAATATTTTAACCCTGTGTTGTGTTTTTTTTTTGTACTTTTTTTCACAGGTGAATGGGTAGGGGTACATTGTACCCCATACTCATTCACATAGGGTGGGGGGCCGGTATCCGGGGGCCCCCTTATTAAAGGGGGCTCCCGGATTCCGATAAGCCCCCCGCCCGCAGACCCCGACAACCAACGGCCAGGGTTGTCGGGAAGAGGCCCTTGTCCTCATCAACATGGGGACAAGGTGCTTTGGGGTGGGGGGGCCGCGCGGCCCCCCCTTCCCCAAGGCACCCCCCATGTTGTGGGCACGCGGCCTGGTACGGCTCAGGAGGGGGGGGGCGCTCGCTCGCCCCCCTTTCCTGGCCGGCCGGGTAGCGTGCTCAGACAAGGGTCTGTTGTGGACTTTGGGGGGACCCCCACGCCGATTTTTTTCAGCGTTGGGGTTCCCCTTTAAGTCCATACCAGGCGGCGGGGCCAGCGACGTCTCCTTCGCGGGCCCCGCCTACCTGGAGACGCGCTCGAAATGAGCGGACTTTCCTCCGCGTGTGTGGGCGAGTCCGTTCATTTCAAAAGTTGAGCGGATTGTTTGGCGGACTTAGTCCGCTGTAATTAGTCCGCTCAAAAAGTGCCGTGTGTGGGCAAGTCCGTTCATTCAAAAGTTTGGACGGACTGTCTGTCGGATTGTCTGACGAACTTAGTTGGGCAGACAGTCCGCCCGTGTGTACGCGGCCTCAATGTGACTGAATCTAACATTCTCAACCACATACTTCCACTTCTTAAGCAATGCTGGTATAGGAATCCAATCTATTTCCCTTCTATGGACACCAACCTTAAGTAAATAAATCCATGTGTCTCCTGGAGATCATAGGCCTTTTTTTTTTTGTATTTGACTCAACTCGGCCATTTGAGCTGATCAAATCCTCAGCTTCCCACTTATGGGAAGTAACAGTGGCACATGTCCAACTTATGCTTACAGGCTTAGGGCCTTTGTACTTTGTTAGGGCATCATTAGACTCGTTTATGAGGGCTGCACACCATTCATTTAAATCTTCAGCTCTGCCTAGAGTGGTTTGAACAGACTTTGAAGCCACTGCAGGTTTAACCCTTTCATGACTAAGCCTATTTTTGGCATTTGGTGTTTACAAGTTAAAATCCATATTTTTTGCTAGAAAATTACTTGGAACCCCCAAACATTATATATCTTTTTTTAGCAGAGACTCTAGAGAATAAAACGGCGATTGTTGCAATATTTTATGCCACATGGTATTTGCGCAGTGGTGTTTTAAACGCAAATTTTGGGGAAAAGGGACACTTTCATGAATTAAAGAAAACGAAACAGTAAAATTAGCTCAATTGTTTTGCATAATGTGAAAGATAACATTACGCCGAGTAAATAGATACTAAACATGTCACACTTTATAATTACACGCACTCGTGGAATGACGACCAAGTTCTGTACCTAAAAATCTCAATAGACGACGCTTTAAATTTTTTTTACGGTTACCAGGTTAGCGTTACAGAGGAGGTCTAGTGCTAGAATTATTGCTCTCGCTCTGACAATCGCGGCGATACCTCACATGTGTGATTTGAACACGTTTACATATGCGGGCTCGACTTCCGTATGCGTTTTCTTTGCTTCGCAAGCTCGCGGGGACGGCGGGTGCTTTAAAAAAATTTTTTTTATTTATTTATTTTAAAATGAATAAATAGTTTAAAAAAATTGATTACTTTTATTGCTGTCACAAGGAATGTAAACATCCCTTGTGACAGTAATAGGTGGTGACAGGTACTCTTTATGGAGGGATCGGGGGTCTAAAAGATCCGATCCCTCCTTTACACTTCAAAGTATTCAGATCGCCGAAAACGGCAATTCTGAATACTGTATATTTTTTTAAACTGGCGCCATTGGCAGCCGAGTAAACGGGAAGTGACGTCATGACGTCGCTTCCGTGTTTATTATTAGGAGACTGGAACGAAGCCGATTACAGCTTCGTTCCAGTTTCTCCCCAGCAGCCGGAGGCATCGGATCGGGAATCGGTGTTCCCGAATCGGGAGCACCGGTAACAGCGGCGATGGGACGTCCCCTCCCGCTCCTCCGGCATAACAGCCGAGCGGCTTTTAGCCGCTTCGGTTGTTATGGCTGGATAGCCAATCGCCTGCTGTAAAAAACGGTACCGGGATGATGCCTGCAGGTGCGGGCATCATCCCGGTATACCCCCTGGAAATCCAGTATGCACATCTGCGTACGCTCGGCGGGAAGGGGTTAACTTTGATTACCCTACTTTTCTAAATCTTTTGTATTGCTTGCAGTTTCTTCCAAACACTTGGATGCTCCTTCAGTAAATCTCTTTCTAATTCTGCCTTTTCCCTCTTTTCAGATTCAATATGTAGAGCATGCAGGAAACCAAACCAAACACAGCAACTGCCCGCATCTCTCCCTTACTGAACCTAAAACTTTTGAGACTAAAATCTGAGAAAAGATCAGACACTCCACCCCCCCCCCCCCCCCCAAGCTCAGTTCAAAGCAGAAGCGTATCTAGCCAGCTCCTTTGAAATAGACATCCACTGACTATCTCTGACCCAGGTAGGAAGGGTGCACACCTTCAAGTCCTCCTGGACACCAGAAACCTTTGCAGCCTTATGACACGTACACACAACCATTTTTCCCGTTGGAATAAACTCTGAAGGTTTTTCCGACTGAGTTTTGATGGCATTCCGCTGAAACTGTCTTGCATACACACGATCACACCAAAGTCCAATCGTCAAGAACGTTGTGACATACAGCACGTACGACGGGACTAGAAAAAGGAAGTTCAATAGCCAGTAGCCAATAGCTTCTGTCTTGTACTTGCTTCAGAACATGTGTCGTTTTTGGTCCGTCGGAACAGTATACAGACGAGAGGTTTTCCCAATAGGAATTGGTTACATCGGAAATATTTAGAACATGTTCCATTTCTAGATCTGTCAGAATTTTCGAAAAAGAAAGTCCAATGAGGCATACACATAATCGGAATATACAACAAAAAGCTTCCGTCTGACTTTCTGTCGGACACCCACCACCACCCCACATTCCACACACATACATTGGCGAATATGCTCTGCTGGAAGCTGCATTTCTGTGTACACGATTAAGCAATTAGATCAAAGAATAGAAGGTCAGCAGATGCTCCCAAACCATGAATGCATGGTCAGACAGGAACAAAACACACACACACACACACTGACAGCATGGTCAACCCACTTTTGATGGACAAAATGCACAAGAATTTCAGGAAAGATCCGAACAGCCCTAGTGGGGCATTTGTCATTATGCACAATATCATTCCTTCTCCCCTGCAAATCACAGCAAAATAGCTGGTCTCTTCTCAGGCCAAACCAATCCCCCCTACTGCAGTCCTTTATATAAGCTTATGCCTCATACACACGATCAAACAATCTGGTGGAAAAGTCCGCTGGACAATCCGCCCCTGTGTAGGCTCCGGCTGACTTTTTTTACCCAAAAGTCTGGTGGACTAAGAAAGTATTTTTGCACTCCAATCTGTCCGCTGGACTCGCATTTCGGTGGACAGTAGGGCCGTGTGTGTGCCAGTCCGCCGTAGTTTTGAAATGAATGGACTTTTCCCACCCAGAGAAAAGTCCGCTCATTTTGAGCGCGTCTCCAGGTAGCCCATTATGATGTCATAGTCCCAGAGGATGCAGAGGCCGAAGAGGGGGACAAGACCCCCGAAGAAGGGGACAAGACCCTCGAAGTCGGAAGAAGAGGGCGGCGGCGAAGAAGAAAGCCGGGCTCCTCCACTAGTGAAAGAGCTAGCAAAAGAGCAGAGGATAGCGGAGGAGCGAGAAGACCCCCGAAGACGTAAGAAGACCCCTGGAGCTGTGCAATAAACTATTTTAACCCTTGTGTGTTGTGTTTTTTTTTTACTTTTTTCACAGGTGAATGGGTAGGGGTACATTGTACCCCATACTCATTCACATAGGGTGGGGGGCCGGGATCCGGAGGCCCCCTTATTAAAGGGGGCTCACGGATTCCGATAAGCCCCCCGCCCCCAGACCCCGACAACCAACGGCCAGGGTTGTCGGGAAGAGGCCCTTGCCCTCATCAACATTGGGACAAGGTGCTTTGGGGTGGGGGGGGCCGCACGGCCCCCCCTTCCCCAAGGCACCCTCCATGTTGAGGGCACGCGGCCAGGTACGGCTCAGGGGGGGGGCGCTCGCTCGTCCCCATCCCCTTTCTTGGCCGGCCGGGTAGCGTGCTCGGATAAGGGTCTGCTATGGACCTAGGGGGGACCCCACGCCGATTTTTCGGCATAGGGATTCCCCTTTAAGTCCATACCAGGTGACGGGGCCAGCGACGCCTGGAGACATGCTCAAAATGAGAGGACTTTTCTCCGCGTGTCTGGGCGAGTCCGTTCATTTCAAAAGTCCAGCGGATAGTCCGGCGGACTTAGTACGTCGTATTAGTCCGCCGCAAAAGTACCGTGTGTGGGCAGGTAGCTCGTTCAGAAAGTCAGGAGGACAGTCCGGCGGAAAGTCTTACCCTGCCAATACTCTGAAATACTTACTCTGCTAATACTCGGCAATACTTACTCTGCCAATACTCTGCAATACATACCCTGCCAATACTCTGCAATACATACCCTGCCAATACTCTGCAATACCCTGCAAATACTCTGCAATACATACCCTGCCAATACTCTGCAGTACTCACCCTGCCAATACTCTGCAATACTTACCCTGCAATACCCAGCAATGCCCTGCCAATAATCTGCCATATCCAGTAATAATCTGCAATACCCTGCCAATACTCTGCAATACCCTGCCAATACTTATCCTGCAAATATTCTGCAATACCCTGCCAATACTTACCCTGCCAATACTTCCTCTGCCAATACCCAGCCATACCCATCCATGCTCAGTCAATATTACATTGGGGGAGATGCAGGGCTCAAGTCCTGCGGGAACTCACGGGAACGGAGTTCCTGTACTTTTTCCACAACAGGAACTCAGTTCCCATTAGCAGCCATGTCCTGCAAGACTTTGAAGTATGCGAGCTGTGTGGCAGGTGCTACACCAGCAGCCGCCGACACAGCTCGCAATAGTAAGTGCAGCACACCTGACCATTCAGGCATTGCCAGTAGGGGGCCCCATGACAGCTTCCTCTTCGATCTACCTGTCAATCACAGCTAGCTGACGGGTAGATCAGGTCCCTGCTGCTAAGAGATTGTATTTAGTCAGACCTCTCGTGATGCGCTCCTCCTTCTGTCTCCTCATCCTCCCCCCCTTGTCCTGCATACTTGCTCTGTGTGTCCCGCTGAATCTCCCCCTCCTCTATCTTCAGTGCCATATGATGAGAGAACCCAGAGGAGGAGCACAGCTATTCTGCTCACAGGACATGCAGGGAGAGAGGTGAGCTGAGGGAGGAACATCATTTTGTGGTGGTAAGCTGAGCACAATACCTGGCAAATTTTAATGCCAGGAGGGAAGTTTATGTGGAAATATGTGAAAGGTTGGAATAGCAGCGAGTGTGTGTTGGAGCCCTGCAGAGTTTGCAGCCCCCAAAGCTCACATACATCTCCTAAGCAGGAACACATCACTATCTCCCCAAGCATTCTGTCCAGATAATGTGCAGTTAATTTATGACCTTTCCGTTTAACCCTGTGTTATCCAAACTCTGTTCAATGAAAAGTGTAAACTCACCACATAAACACTCTATATACAAAATAACATTCCCCAATAAAGATCAGAACATGATGTTCACATTTGCATGGAAGCACAACTGAATGAATGCTGATTATTCAGAGAATTACCGTATTTATGTTTATTGAGAATAGTTTTTTTTTTAAATGTACTAACAGTTAAGCTTCATACACACAATATGAAAATTGGATGAAAAATACCACTTTTGAAGCGTTTGTGCATATGAGCGTATCATTTCTTTTTTTTTTTTTTTTTTGGTGGGGGGAGTGGATCTTGGGTGGGAGTTCCCACACTTTTTCCCCCAGGACTTGACCCCCGGTCAGATGTATCTTGGCACCGACACTGTGTGCCAGAGATACATTCACTTGCCGCTGAACATGGCCATATAGCTTCTGTGAGAAATACTTCCTTCCTGGGACCTTCCATTGTGGTGTTCTAATGGCTACAAATTTTCGAAAGGCCTCCGAGTCCACCAGTTTATATGGCAGTAGTTGGCGGGCTATCAGTTCTGACAAGCCAGCCGTCAACTGTTGGGCAAGAGGGTTATCCGGCATCATCATTTTTTTACGCTCGAACATTAGGCCCACAGAAGCCTGCCTATTTACAGAAAAACGTGAGCTTGGCGTGATGGAAGGTGGAGTGGAGGACAATTGTGAGGAGAGAGGAGAAGGAGAAGTAGAAGACGAGGCTGGACGGGGAGAGCCTGGAGTGTGGCTTTGTGTGTTCTGTTGCTCCCACTGGGCTCGTTGATGGCTGCTCATGTGCCTTCTTAAGGCAGTCATCCCTAGGTGAGTGTTGGGCTTACTGCGACTAATGCGTTGACTGCAAAGATTGCAGATGGCAACACTATTGTCAGCTACGGACACGTTAAAAAAAGCCCACACTGCGGAGCCATGTGCCGGCGTCCTGGGAGCGCCAGATGTGACCGTACATCGTCGATGACTAGCTCCTGATACATTAGCAGTCTGCTTTGTCCCTCCTGTGCAATGTAAGTTATTTCTGCTTCTCCTCCCTATCTGCTGGTCCATATCTCCCTCTGAACTCCCCTCCTCTTCCTCTCTTGTGGGCACCCACGTGACATCACTAGACACGTCATCATCGGCGTCACCTTCCCCACCGCTATAAGTAGAGATCTCAGAGTAGGCAGCAACACCGGGGACCAACCTCCTTCTTGGGCTGATCTGGGTACTGTCGTCAGACTGCTGAGTGGCGGTTGTTGCTAACTCCTCTTCCTGATCCAATGCCAAGAGTGGCTGCGCATCAGAAATGTCTTGATATGGATCGGAAAATAATTCCTGTGACTCAAGCGTAAGGTATGTGGTGGTGGTGGGGGTGTTGTTGGTGGTAGTGTCTTTGGGGGTGCACATAGCAGAGAGTGAAGAAGAGGGTGCAGATCGAGAGAATGAGGAGGGTGCAGAAGAGTAAGGCTGAGTGAGCCAGTCAACCAATTCTGGTGCTTCCTTTGTCGTAATCGCACGCACCTTCTGCAATTTCCCACTTTGGCTCAAGCCTGTTGCTCCTGCCCTGCCCCTACCACCCCTGCGGAAGGGCCTGCCTCTTCCTCTGCCTGTCATTTTTTTAATGACCCGGTGACAAAACTCTCTACAGAAGTGCAGTATGTATGTGGAAGAAGGTATATAACACCCCGCTTCAATCTGTTGTTTTTGGGGGCCACTGGTCTATCACACCAGTTACAATACTTTTTTTTTTGGATTGCATTTGTCACTCTTTGTAGTATCGCTGCAGAACCGCTCAGCAGTCACAATGCTGCGCAGTGGAAATGCACTACACTATGCTTTCTATATGTGCAACTATTTTCTACGTGTATTACACAACTATATACTGCACACCAAATAGTACACCTATACCAGTCCTTAAGGACCTTTGTGGAACTAGTAGGTTGTGATTAGCAGACTGTACCTCAGTCCCTATACTGATAAAGGACTGCTGCAGAATAGGGCAGCAGTCAGCAGTAGGGCACCTCAACCCTATATATTGTGGACCTATACCAGTCCTTAAGGATTAGCAGACTGTACCTCACTCAACCCTATATACTCTAGTACGCTATAACTTACCAGTCCTTAGAAGGACCTTTGTGGAACTAGTAGGTTGTGATTAGCAGACTGTACCTCACTCAACCCTATATACTGTAGTACACTATACCTTACCAGTCCTCATAAGGACCTTTGTGGAACTCGTAGGTTGTGATTAGCAGACTGTACCTCACTCAACCCTATATACTGTAGTACACTGTAACTTATCAGTCCTTATAAGGACCTTTGTGGAACTCGTAGGTTGTGATTAGCAGACTGTACCTCAGTCCCTATACTGAAAAAGGACTGCTGCAGAATAGGGCAGCAGTCAGCAGTAGTGCAACTCAACCCTATATATTGTGGACCTATACCAGTCCTTAAGGATTAGCAGACTGTACCTCACTCAACCCTATATACTGTAGTACACTATACCTTACCAGTCTTTAGAAGGACCATTGTGGAACTAGTAGGTTGTGATTAGCAGACTGTACCTCAGTCCCTATACTCATAAAGGACTACTGCAGCAGAAGGACTACTGCAGTCAAGTATAATATTCTTTCTATATTTGGAAGAAAGAATATTATACGTGTACAACCCTATTACCATACCAGTCCTGAAAAGAACCTTTGTGGACCTAATAGTAACAGCTACTGATTAAACTGACTGTCCCTCACTGCTACACACAGCTTCCTGTCTGTCCCTATTTAAACTGACAAAACACAGGCTGCTGCAACAATAACTTGAATAGCACTCAAAACTATATCCTGTACTACTACACCATACCAGTCCTGAAAAGGACCTTTGTGGACCTAATAGTAACAGCTAATGATTAAACTGACTCTCCCTCTCTGCAACACACAGCGTCCTGTCTATCCCTATCTGCACTGAAAAAAGACAATCTGCTGCAACAATGACTTGAATAGCAGTGCCTCAAACCTATATCCTGAACTACACCTATACCATACCAGTCCTTAAAAGAACTTTTGTGGACCTAATAGCTAGCGATTTGGGTCACTGCAGTCTCTCCCTGCTCCACACAGCAACCTCTCCCTATAGTGACAGTAGAAAGAATGTAAAATGGCCGCCGGATCGGGTCTATTTATAAGTTAGGGGGAATGTCCAAGTGTCCATGTGCTGTAATGTCTCAATTGGCTGTCCTGCACCACATGATGGATGTGTCATCATAGATCAAAGTTTTTTTTACACAGTAAACACGTAAGTCCGCCGGGCGAACAGCGGCAATAGTCCGCCGATCGGGCAGACCGCGAACAGCCGAAATTCGCCACGATCCGAGCGCCGGGCGAACCGTTCGGCCATCCCTACTCTTGACTTCAATTATGTCTCTAAAAAATCAAATCCTTGATAAACAGGATAGTCAAAAACATATACAGTACCTGTCTGTCAGAAACAATGAACCAGACCGAGACAGAAATACAATTAAATCACACTTGTTTATTAATAAAAAAGGTAAATAGAGTAAGCGTAGTCAAAGCATAGCCAGAGTCCAGTAACCAGATCGAGTAGTCAACCAGTCCAGAGTTCAATAACCAGATTGAGTAATCAGCCAGGCCAGAAGTCAGGGATCCAAGTGGAGCAACAGCAACCTGGGTAAGGAGCCAGAAGGGATGTCAGCAAGCCAGTCTTTAACCAGAACTGCAGGAGATGGTTTCTTGTGATGTGACCAAGGCAAAGGCAGAGACGAAGTGAGCTAGACAGCTTTAAGTAGGCAGGACAGACGAGTAGGATCAGGAACAGCTGGGTGACTGTGGAGAGAAATTAAAGCTGGCAATTAGCCGACAGCTGAGCAGCCAGCCCAGAGAAAGAAGGGCTAAGTCAGCCCTGACACTGTCCATGAGAATGTTGTTCTCGGCTACATTGTACATCTCGCGCTGGCTGCAATAGGAAAAACACATTTTGGACATTTGGTACCAGGCCGCATGCCCTCAACATGGGGACAAGGGGCTTTGGGGTGAGGGGGCAGCAGGGTGCCCCCTCCCCCAAAGCACCCACCCCCCATGTTGAGGGCATGCGGCCTGGTATGGTTCAGGATGGGGGGACACTCGCCCGTCCCCACCCCCCTCCTGACAGGGGCGGATCCAGGGGGGGGCAACAGGTCAATTGCCCCCCCCGAAATAGTAGCAGTGAGAGTGAGACAGTGACATGTCATTGTCACATTCTCACTTGCTCTGTTCGTTCGCGTGTGCCGCTGCCTCCTCTGCCCGAGTCTCTCTCCCTCACATAACCCGATCAGCGGCGCAGAGAGAGAGAGAGACTTGTAGTTACGCCCAGCACTGAGACCATGGTCACGTCTAAGCTGGATCAGCCTCGCCCCCTCATTGGCCATTGACAGATACGAGGAGGAGGAACAGCGGTGGGTGGAGCCTCTCTCCTGCACTCGTTGCTAACGCCTGGGCCGCCTGGCGTCTAGCAACCTGTGCTTGAGCCCCTGACCCCTCCCTCTGCCCGGACCTTACCCCCACCTATGCAGGGCTCCACTGCGGTGGTCCGGAGGTGCCAATCCAGTGCTGATCCTCAGCCATGGTGCTGGCACTGCCTGCTGATTGGCTTCTCCGCTGCTATCTCCCTCACTAACACCAGCACTGAGATAGAACACTGACACCAGCACCGCGATAGAGACTGAGCACTGACGCCAGCACCGAGATAGAGATCACTGACGCCAGCACCGAGATAGAGAGCACTGACACCAGCACCGTGATAGAGAGCACTGACACCAGCACCGTGATAGAGAGCACTGACACCAGCACCGAGATAGAGAGCACTGACACCAGCACCGCGATAGAGAGCACTGACCCCAGCACTGTGATAGAGAACACTGGCACCACACCAGCACTGTGATAGAGAACACTGACACCAGCACTGATACCAGCAACTCGCTGCAGGACCCAAAAATATGACACCGCTCAACCTCTTAAAACAGGAGGGTACGGGCATTTATTATACAAATCGTTTATAGAGTTATGCATATACATGGTCTACTGGTCACATGTGTTGAATTCCCCTGAGATCCATGCCTCATTCATTTCTATAAATTTGAGGTAGTCAACACTGTCGTGAGCTAGGCGATTACGCTTATCGGTCACGATCCCCCCTGCTGCACTGAACGTCCTTTCGGACAAGACACTGGACGAGGGGCAAGCCAACAGTTCCATTGCAAATTGTGCAAGCTCTGGCCAGAGGTCAAGCCTGCCCACCCAGTAGTCCAGGGGTTCATCACTTCTCAGCGCGTCCACATCGGCCGTTAACCCGATGTAGTTGGCACCTGTCAGTCTAGGTGTTTCCTGATGCTGGATCCGGATGACACCTGTCGATGGGTCGCTTGAAAGAATGATCTCATATCAGAAGTGACCAACACATCTTCAAACCGCACTCTTCTTGCAGGCACTGTTGGATTGGTACCCGCAACTCTTTCTCTGGGAGTGAGAATTTCTCTGCCAGCGCACGCAAAAGCAGAATGCAGCATTTCTCTAAGCAAGGCCTGAAAGTGCTCCATTCTGACAGCTCTCTGTGATGGTGGTAATATTTCCGCCATTTTGTGTTTGTACCGGGGGTCTAAGTACATTGCCACCCAGTACTGGTCCTTGACCTTTATGTTTTTTATACAGGGGACCCTGTTAAAACACTGGAGCATGAAGGCCCCCATTTGCACTAAACTGGAAGCGGTGTGGTTGCCTGGCTCCTGCTCATCATCCAGGATAATGTTGTCCTCTTCGTTCTCCTCCTCCCATCCACGGACAACAACAGGGATCCCAGAAAGGTTTAAAGCATGCTCTTCTTGCTCCTCCTCATCCGCCCCGGCACCATCCTCCTCTGACTTCTCTTCAGACTCCTGTTGTTGACTTGTCTCAAATAGAGTAGACCCTCCTGGGAATTCATCCAACATTGCGACTGCCTCATCTTCCTGCTCCTCAATGGCTTGATCAATGACACAATGCAATGCACGCTCCATAAAGAAGGCATAAGGTACAATGTCACTGATGGCGCCATGGCTGCGACTGACCAGTTTGGTGATCTCATCAAATGCCCACAAAAGTCTGCATGCATCGCGCACGAGCAGCTACTGGCACGGTGAAAAAAACCAAGCTCCCCAGAACCTGTTCTGCCGCAGAGTTCATACAGGTAGTCCTTAACTGCACATTTCTGCTGGAGCAGCCTATCAAGCATATAGAAGGTTGAGTTCCATTGCATCGGGCAATCGCAAATAAGATGTCTCACCGCCAGATTGTGTCGCCGCTGAATGTCAGCAAGGCGAGCCATGGCCGTGTAAGATCTTCTGAAATGGTCCGAGATTTTCCTTGCCTGCCGCAAGATGTCCTGGACCCCATGGTATTTGACACCGAATCGCTGCACAACCAAGATGTGTGGCATGCATGGCACATGTGTAATTTTGCCCTGTTTCAATGCGCTAAGCAGATTGGCACCATTGTCACACACCACTTTACCAACTGTCAAATTGAGCGGTGTTAGCCACTGATCTGCCTGTGAACGCAAAGCTGAAAGGAGTGCAGGGCCAGTGTGGCTCTTGGCTTCCAGGCACAACAGATGCAGCACAGCATGGCAATGTCTCACCTGGCATGTCGAATAGGTTCTGGAGATCTTGGGCGGCGCAGCAGAAGAGACGCTAGCAGTGGAAAAGGAGGAGTCAGCCAAGGAGGAGAGGGAGGATGGACTAGGAGGAGGAGAAGAAGAGCCATGCCTGCATGCAATCGGTGGCGGTAAAACCAAATCTACACAGGTGCCACGGGTTACATGCTTGACGACCATCAGAAGGTTCACCCAGTGGGTAGTAAAAGTTATATACCTTCCCTGCCCGTGTTTGCTAGACCATGTGTCTGTGGTCAGATGTATCTTGGCACCGACACTGTGTGCCAGAGATACATTCACTTGACGCTGAACATGACCATATAGCTCTGGGATGCCTTTCTGTGAGAAATACTTCCTTCCTGGGACCTTCCATTGTGGTGTTCCAGTGGCCACAAATTTTCAAAAGGCCTCCGAGTCCACCAGTTTATATGGCAATAGTTGGCGGGCTAACAGTTCTGACAAGCCAGCAGTCAACCGTTGGACAAGAGGGTAATCCGGCATCATCATTTTTTTACGCTCAAACATTTGGCCCATGGAAGCCTGCCTTCTTCCAGAAAAACGTGAGGACGGCATGATGGAAGGTGAAGGGGAGGACAATTCTGAGGAGAGAGGAGAAGGAGAAGTAGAAGAGGCTGGACGGTGAGAGCCTGGAGTGTGGCTTTGTGGGTTCCGTTGCTCCCACTGGGCTCAGTAATGGCAGCTGATGAGCCTTCTTAAGGCGGTCGTCCCTAGGTGAGTGTTGGGCTTACCGCGACATATGAGTTGACTGCAAAGGCTGCAGATGGCAACACTATTGTCAGCAGTGGACACGTTAAAAAAAGCCCACACTGCGAAGTACATGGTTGATGCCTCGCTCCTGATACATTAGCAGTCTGGTTTGTCCCTCCTGTGCAATGTAAGTTCCGCCTGCTTCTCTTCCCTATCTGCTGGTCCATATCTCCCTCTGAACTCCCCTCCTCTTCCTCTCTTGTGTGCACCCACGTGACATCACTAGACACGTCATCATCGATGTCACCTTCCCCACCTCTATAATTATAGATCTCGGAGTAGGCAGCAACACCGGAACCAACCCCCTTGGGCTGATCTGGGTACTGTCGTCAGACTGCTGGCAGTTGTTACTACCTCCTATTCCTGATCCAAGGCCAAGAATGGCTGCACATCGGCAATGTCTTGTGATGGATCGGAAAATAATTCCTGTGACTCCAGCGGAGGGTATATGGTGGTGGTGGTGTTGGTGGTAGTGTCTTTGGGGATGTACACAGCAGAGAGTGAAGAGGGTGCAGATCGAGAGGATGAGGAGGGTGCAGAAGAGTAAGGCTGAGTGATCCCCTCAACCAAGTCTGGTGCGTCCTTTGACGTAATCGAACGCACCTTCTGCAATTTGCCACTTTGGCTCAAGCCTGTTGCTCCTGCCCTACCTCTACCACCCCTGCGGAAGGGCCTGCCTCTTGCTCTGCCTGTCATTTTTTGCATGACCCTGTGACAAAGGTCTCTAGAGAAGTGCAGTATATGTGGAAGAAGGTATATAACACCCCGCTTCAATCTGTCGTTTTGGGGGGCCACTGGTCTATCACACCAGTTATAATACTTTTTTTCTAATTGCGTTTGTCACTGTTTATAGTATTGCTGCAGAACGACTCAGCAGTCACAATGCTGCACAGTGGAAATGCACTATACTATTCTTTCTATATTTGAAATTATTTTATAGTTGTATTACACCCCTATATACTGCATACCAAATAGTAAACCTATACCAGTCCTTAAAAGGACCTTTGTGGACCTAATAGTAGCTAGCTAGTGAATTGCAGACTGTTCCTGCTCCAAACACCAAACTGTCCCTAAACTGTGACAGCTACAGAATCGGTCAGCAGCACTGCAGTGCACTATAATATGCTTTCTATATTTGAAAGAAAGTATATTATAAGTTTATTACAACCCTATATACCAGAGATATGCAATTAGCAGACCTCCAGCTGTTGCAAAACTACAAGTCCCATCATGCTCTGCCTCTGGGTGTCATGCTTGTGTCTGTCAGAGTCTTGCTATGCCTCATGGGAGTTGTAGTTCTGCAACAGCTGGAGGTCCGCTAATTGCATATCCCTACTATATACTGTACACCTATACCAGTCCTTAAAAAGGACCTTTGTGGACCTAATAGTAGCTAACTAGTAGCTAGTGAATTGCAGACTGTCCCTGCTCCAAACACCAAACTGTCCCTACACTGAGAAACGGCAGCTGCAGAATTGGTAAGCAGCACTGCAGTGCACTATAATATGCTTTCTATATTTGAAAGAAAGTATATTATAAGTGTATTACAACCCTATATACTGTACACCTATACCAGTCCTTAAAAGGACCTTTGTGGACCTAATAGTAATAGCTAGTGATTACTGACTGTCCCTGCTCCACACAGCGTCCTTTCCCTACACTGACAAAAGACAGAATGTAAAATGATCGCCAGATCAGGTCTATTTAAAAGGTAAGGGGTATGCCCATGTGTTGAAATGTCTCAATTGGCTGTCCTGTACCCCATGACGGATGTGTCATGGGTCAAAGTTCTTCATAATGTAAACGAATATGTCTGCCGCGAACAGCGCCAGAAGTCCGCCAGTTTGGCCAATCGCAAACGAGCAAAGTTCGCCGCGAACCGACCACCGGGCGAACCGAAGCTGTCTTTTGTTTTTCCAACATAAATCTTATTGCATGGGCAACTTAACATGTACACTACTCTAGTTGTAGAGCAGTTGACAAATTGTTTGATATAAAAATTATTTTGTCTTGCCAGAGTTGGCAAACACATCGGTTTTATCCACGTATTTGCAAATCCTACAGTGACCACATGCAAACATCCCATGATCAGCTTAAAATTACTCAACCAATTTTTATTCTGTGTCCTCTAATACTCAGAATGTACTAATATATCATTCAGATTTCAAGCCCTTCTTGCCATCATAAGGGTTCTCAACCCTACGATAGCAGTGATCACAGGGGTTGAACTCAGGATGTGCCAATGTTTTGCTAGAGTGTCTCTGATCTGATTCCATTGTGTCCCAAATTTGGTAATAGTCCTCAGGTAAGTTTTTTGGTCTTTTTTAGTTGTTTCATGATTTTGTAGGAGTTTCTCATTTTTATATTTTGTGGCTTTGTTCCTAGCCTTCCTAAGAGGTTTATGGTAGTATCCTCTCTCTCTGAAACGCCTGTACATATCATCAGCTTCTTCTGAGAAGTGATGATCTTCAGAACAATTCCTCCTGATCCTTAGGAACTGTCCTGTGAAGCAAACAACAAATAGGAATAAATAGCAGAAAGTCAATGTGCATAACTATTCACCCCCCTAAATTCAATACTTTGTAGAGCCACCTTTTGAGGCTATCACAGCTCCAAGTTGCTTTGGATAAGTCTCTTTAAGCTTGGATTTTTTCTCATTACTCCTTGCAAAACTGCTACAGCTCCTTCAAGTTGGAAGGTTTGCCCTTTGTGAACAGCAGTCTTTAAGTCTGACCACAGATTTTCTATTTGAATGAGGTCTGGGTTGTGACTATGCCCTTCCAACACATTTACATGTTTCCCCTTAAACCACTCAAGTGTTACTTTAGCAGCATGTTTGGGGTCATTGTCTTGCTGGAAGGTGAACCTCCTTCCTAGCCTCAAATCACAGAGTGGTACAGGTTTTGCTCAAGAATATCCCTGTAGTTAGCACCATCCACCTTTCCCTCAACTCTGACCATTTTCCCAGTCCTGACTGCTGAAAAACATCCCCACAGCATGATGCTGCCACCCCCATGTTTGACTATGAGGATGATGTTCTTTGTGTAATGTGATGTGTTGGGTTTGCACCAGACATAGCATTTTCTTTGATAGCCAAAAAGTAAAATTTTAGTCTCATCAGACCAGAGCACCTTCCTCCATACATTTTGTGAGTCTCCCACATTCCTTTTCACAAACTCAAAACATGGCATTTTGTTTTTTGCTTAAAGTATTGGCTTTCTTCTGGCCACTCTGCCATGAAGCCCAACTCTATGGAGCGTATGGCTTATGGTCATCCTATGTACAGATACTCCAGTCTCTGCTGTGGAACTCTGCAGCTCCTTGAGTGTTACCTTAGGTCTCTGTGCTGCCTCTCTGATTAATGCCCTGCTTGCCTGGTCTGTGAGTTTTGGTGTGCGGCTGTCTCTTGGCAGATTTCCTGTTGTGCCATGTTCTTTCCATTTATTTATGATAGATTTGATGATGCTCCTAGGGATCATCAAAGATTTGGGTATTTTTTTTTATAACCTAACCCTGACTTGTACTTCACAACAACATTGTCCCTTACTTGTTTGGAGAGTTCCTTGGTCTTCATGGCAGTGTTTGGTTAGTGGTGCATCTTGCTTAGGTGTTGCAGCCTCTGGGGCCTTTCAAAAAGGTGTGTATATGTAATGACAGATCATGTGACAAAGTCTCTGCCAAGTAATTTGTTAATTTTGTAATTTGGTAATTTGACTTTGCACACGGGTGGACATCATTTCACTAATTATGTGACTTCTGAAGGTAATTTGTTGAACCAGAGCTTTTTATAGGCTTCATAACAAAGGGGGTGAATACATACGCACACACCAAATATCCGTGTAGCACTAACCCCCAAAGGAGCTGCTGGTTTTATTTGGGCTTACCGTTACCTCACCTGCTCGCTTCTCTGTCACAGGGGTCCCGTTGGAAAGAAGCCCAAATGATGATGAATTTGACACTTAGTCCTTTTTTTTTAACATTTATTCAGGATAAGCACAAAAGTCCTTCAATAGAGGGTCAAAGGATAAAGGGGGAGTTCAGGCACCTAGTAATTGTGGGTTAGAGGTATAGGTTAGATCCAGAGGACAAACAGCTCCACAGACTGGATCCAGCAACCATCGGATAGGCCCCTCTCACTTGACCTAGAAACTGATGAGATGCTCAACAAAGTCTCTGCCACAGACTTGTCAATTGAACAATTGAAATCTTGAGAGTATTTTTTTTTTTAACTTGATACTACTTTATTAAAGATTTTTCATGTACAAAGTAACAATATTATATACAATACAAAAAGAACTTCGTTTCATACAAAGTAATACAGTGGCGAAGCTGCGTCCAACACACCCATTACCACAAGCGCGCCATGCTCCTTTTCAACCCCCCCCGTCCCACCCGCCCACTCCCCCACCTCTCTTCGAGCACACACTGCTGGCACCTGTTATGCCGGTCACAACTGGATAGTGATGGGCACCAACCAACATGGAGGGGAAGAAAAGTAAAGACAAGAAACAGGCAAAGAGGTCCCCCACCCCTCCCGAGGGCTCCCCACAAGAGAGCCCACTCGGGGGAGGGGGAAAGAGACCCCCCACCTCCTGCCCACCAAGCAGGTGCTAGTCCGCCTTCTCAGTAGACATATACAGGGGGTAGCCCATGCTGGTCAGCCAGGGGTTCCATAATATCCCAATTTTTTTTATGTTGTTTTGTTTTATAAACATTGCTCTTTCACACCATACTGTAGAATTGATTGCGTTGACCCATTGTCTAAATACCGGGGGATTTTTGGCTTGCCAATTTATTGCTATCAGCCGTCTGGCCTGGTACAAACACCTCAGGACGGACTGTTTAGTTAGAGGGGAAATTCTATCCTCCTCAAATATCCCCAATAGACAAATCCTGGCCTCAGGTTTCAGGGTGGTCTTAAAAACCCTGTTTATTTTGAGAACTATTTCTAACCAGTAGCTATACAATTTTGGACATTTCCATACCATATGGAAGAGATCTCCCGATGCCCCACATCTGGGGCATTCGTCTCTAGGTTTCCTACCCATTTTCCACAGCTTATAGGGGGTATAATATACCCTATATATAAGGAACAAATGGGACACTCGCTGGGATGGAGATATAGAGACCAAGTTCCCCTGCTCCAGCGTCTCATCCCATTGTTCTTGGGTTATCGGGCCTACATTCCCTATCCAGCCCTGTCTGCTCTTAGCTGGGCCCTCACCTTTCAAGATCCTTCCTCTGATCTTCGTATATAACCGAGAGATCTGGCCTTTTGCTTGCCTTCGGACCATAAGTCCCTGAAGCAGGGGAATTTCAGTCCGCTCAATAGCGAATGACCCGTATTGGGCTTGAATTCCATGTCTCAACTGTAGATATTTATAAAACGTCCTGTTAGAAATATTAAATTCCTGTCTAATATCTTCAAAAGATTTCATTACATTCCCTTCATATAAGTGCACCAGTCTGTTAATTCCCTGTCTGTCCCATTCTAGAGATCTATCTATCTTGTTTACTTCACTCAGATGGCGGTTATGCCATCAGGGAGTGTAGTGGAGGTTACTCCCACATAACCCAACTTTTGCTTTGCTTTCTGCCATACCTTCCTCATTAAAACGTTGGTGGGGCATCTATGGGCGAATGAGTTAGCCTCCAAGACTTCAGGTAATAACTTATGGGGTACCCCCACCATCATCAGTTTATGGTTTGGGGACCCTCCCTCTTGGAGCCCCGCCCCTGCTAAATGCTGGAGTTGGGCAGCCAAGAAATATGCACCCAGATGAGGTATGGCCAATCCTCCCTCCGTGACGGGGAGCTGCAACGTATGTAGCCCTATCCGAGCATGTCCCTTTTTCCAAATTAAATCACGGATAAGTGAATCCATTCTTTGGAACCATTTCTGGTTAATCCAAATTGGGGAATTATGTAGAATATATAATATTTGTGGCTGCCAAAGCATTTTTATTAGGTTGCAGCGGCCCGCCACGGAGAGAGGGAGGCCACACCATCTGTTAAGTTTCAGCTTCATTTTCGCCAATAATGGTGCTAGATTCTCGTTAACATATTGGTCTACTTCCCCAGAGATCCAAATGCCCAAGTACTTCAGCCTAGCCACCGTCTCCAGGCCCGCTATCGTTGGCAACACCATTTGATCACCGGGTCTGGGCAGTGGCAGGAGGGCTGATTTACTCCAGTTAATTTCTAGACCGGATTGTTGACCAAACTCCCCCATCAACTGCACAACTCTATTCAGGGTAGAGTCCGTATCTCCAATAAAAAACAGGACATCGTCCGCGAATAGGGCAATTTTATCTTCTACTGTTCCACGTCGGAATCCCTGGATGTCCGGGCGGGATCTTGCCAGGACCGCCAGGGGCTCCATGGCTAATACAAATAAAAGGGGGGACAACGGGCACCCCTGTCTTGTTCCCCTCTCCAACTGAAATGCTTCAGAGAATTCAGTTGCCATCTTGATTTTGGCCCTAGGTTTGTTATACAGCAATTTTATCCATTGGATAAATGAGGGGCCAAAGCCAAACCTCTCCAACACTCTCCACAGGTAGCCCCATTCCAGGCTGTCAAAGGCCTTAGTAGCATCCAGAGCTAGAATAGCTCCCAGCCCAGCGTTATCCCTGGGTATTTGAACATTGAGGAAAACACTTCTGATGTTAGTGCTGGTTGCCCTTCCCCGGGATAAAGCCCGACTGGTCTGGATGTACTAGTTTATGGATATATTTGTTTAGGCGAATTGCTAGGGCCTTGGCTAGTATTTTCACATCCGAGCACAGCAGGGATATTGGCCGATATGATGAGACTTCCTGTTGATCCTTCCCCTCCTTAAGTGTTAAGATAATATTAGCCTCTAGCATCGAGGCGGGAAGTTCACCCACCTCTAGTGCCTGGTTCAATGTCTCCAGGAGTTCCGGCAATAGCACTTCCCCATAACGCTTGTAAATTTCTGATGGTAACCCGTCTGGGCCTGGGGATTTGTAGTTGGACATTTCAGCTACTGCATTTTTTAACTCCTCCAGTGTAAGTGGTAATTCAAGGGACAATTTGTCCTGTTCTGGTAATGTTGGAATTGCTGGTTGAAGTGAGAAGTCAGGGACAAGGCTGCCTTGACCCTGCGTAGCTGATTTGTATAAGTTTTTATAATAATCATGAAGTACCCTCATGATCGCAGGGGGACTAGAAACAAGATCGCCATTTGGCGACTTAATCACCTGAGCTACTGTTGGGGAGCCGTTAGTTTGGACCAAAAGGGAGAGGGCTCTACCCACCCTCTCCCCTTCGCCAAAATAATGCTGGCGTTGAAATATACGCCTGTTCTCTGCCTTTTTTAAAAGAGCCATTTTGTACGCTTGTTGGCTATCCAGCCATACTTTCTGGCTTACGGGCGATGGGGCTTCTATGTATGATTTCTCCGCCAAAATGACTTCATTTCTTATAGCTAGCTCCTGTTCACGGTCTTTCCTCTTAATTATTGCTATTTGCTGTATTAATGTGCCTCTGATATAGGCTTTTAGGGAATCCCAGACTATACCAGGTGGAGCTGTGCCCTTATTTATTTGGAGAAATTCCCTTATCTTATCCTGAAGGGGACTTGTGCTGCCCATTAATTCCAACCAGCCAGGGTTTATCCTCCACTCCCCTAAGCCTGGTCTAGCTCCCAAAGACACTATCATGGACAGGGGGGAATGATCTGAGATCCCCCTTGCCCCATATTCTATATCCTGTACCACCTCCGCCGCCTCTTTATTCCCGAAAACCATATCGATTCTTGATAATGTGTGGTAGGTCCTAGAAAAACAAGAATACTGCCTTTCCTGAGGATGTCGTATTCGCCACAGATCATTTAATCCTATTTCGGATAAGAAACCCTGTAGACGCCCTATTCTGACCCCATCTGGTTTAGGAAACCTATCCAAGCGCCCGTCCAACGTTTCGTTAAAGTCACCTAATACTATCTACGGAACGCCTGGTTTGTCTAAGCAAAACCCCAGTAATTTATACATAACCTCCAACTTGAAGGGAGGAGGTATATAAATATTGGCTAAGATATATTGCTGCCCGCCCAACAGTCCATATAAAAAAACAAATCTCCCCTCCTCGTCAATAGAGGACTCCTTACACAGGAAATGTGTGCCCCTTCTGACCAAGACGCTCACACCCCTAGAATATGATGTATGAAAGGAATGGTAGTATGTCAGAAATTTCCGGTTATTTAACAGTGGGGCTGTACTAGGGGTTAAATGCGTCTCTTGGAGAAAAAGGAAACCAGGAACTCCCCTCTCTGTTTCCAACATGACCGCTGCTCTCTTTTTTGAATCCCCCAGCCCCCTCACATTCCATGAAATAATATGTACACTACCCATGAGCGTCGATAGTTGCTAAATCGGCCGGGGGAGGGGGGGAAGGGGACCCGTCCTCCCTCGACGGGTCCCCGCCCCCCACCCACCCCCACCCGAACCTCCCATACCCACAGTGCGTGCTCGAAGTACCCCTCCGTCCCTACTACCCTCCCACTCACCCCTCGCCTTAAAAAGGGCCTTACCAATAAACTTATATAAACTTATATATTATCATTTGTGCAATATAAGTGCCCATATTTCCTCACCTCCCTCCCCCCCCCCCCCCCAGTAAATATCCAAATCATGTGCCAGTCTCATAGAGAGGAAATCTATATACCTCCCCTCCCACAGCTATTTAATTTCTTATTACTTTTTCCTTTCCCTTCCCTTGCTTCC
This sequence comes from Lithobates pipiens, assembly GCF_037356315.1. Taxonomy (NCBI): domain Eukaryota; kingdom Metazoa; phylum Chordata; class Amphibia; order Anura; family Ranidae; genus Lithobates; species Lithobates pipiens. Next base: position 158,123,356 of record NW_027507718.1, on the reverse strand, counting down.
TCCTTCCCCCTTACCCTCTTCTCTTCCTTCAAAGAGAAAAAAATAAATAAAAAATTGCTCAATACTACTCCACCAATACCTTCCTATTAAACATTTATGGTGAAATTTATCCTGTATAATTCTGTTCATTCCTTAACCCTTCCACCCCCCTCCCTGCTAATAAGTGACCCTTTAGTGACTCAACACTCCTTAAAACTATTACATCCATTTATACATTCAATATTGCTAATTAATAAAATATTCCACGTGCGAATATTGTGCAGTTCTCATTCTGGAAGACAAAAACCCAAAGAAAAAAAAAAAAAAGGGGGGGGGGAAACAAGGGGGGAGAGGAGAGACCTCTCCAAAAACGAGTTTTCCAAGCATGATGATTCTAGGGAGAGCTAGAGATCTTTTTTATGCTCCTCCATCCACTTTTCCACCTCATGTGGAGCGCCAAAAAAAAAGGTTGAACCCAGAGCAGTTATGCGTAACCGAGCAGGATACAACAGTGCGTGGCTTAGCTTATATTTTTGAAGAATTCGCTTAATAGGGATAAACTCAGCTCTCTGCTTCTGTAGGTCTGGAGAAAGGTCTGGGTAAAACGATACTCTGGTCCCCTTATAAAAGATGTCCCTCAATTCCCTAATCCTACGCATCAAAATAGTGCGATCATTATAGTTCACGAATTTCAAAATCAATGGCCTGGTGCGTTCCTCTGATGCCCGAGATCTTGAGGGGACTCTATGAGCCCTTTCTATGGCAAAAAGTGGAGTAAAAGGGATGTCACCCAGAAGTTCTTTAAACCAGTTTTCCAGAAAGATTATAGGGTTGGGGCCCTCACTCCCCTCTGGAAGACCAATCAGGCGAACGTTATTTCTGCGACTTCTATTTTCCATTTCGTCTAATTTTAATGCCTGCGTAGCTATTTGTTTCTGTAATCCGGACATTTTTTGCTGTAATGGGAGGAGATCGTCCTCAACTATGCTTAATCTTCCTTCTAGTACCGTGGTTCTTTCCATTGTATTACTCAGTAATTGGCTCATGGAGTGTAATTCAGTTTTAATACTGCTCAGCTGATTATCGAGACCACAAATAGAAACTTTGCATTCGTTAACTGCTTGCAGTATGTCGCGTAGTGTAGGTTCACCACTCCCTAGCATAGGGAGTTCCGCTAAAGCTGTTGTATTATGTACTGTCTTACTTGCTGCCAGAACCGAGTCGTTCACCTTACTTCCACTGGAAATCTTGAGAGTATTAAAGAACTACCATACAGTACCAGATTCTTTCAGCTGACCCAGCGATACTGTATGGGTATTGATCCGGGTTGCGTCCTCCAACTAAGTTTCCAGGCTTCTCCAGAGACAACATCCTTGTGCTCGGTCCTCTACTAGAAAAGTCCTCCCCTTGATCCTCCAGTTTTCTTGGCTTCTCCCCACAGGCGAGATGGCACAGGACCACCCCTGGATCAGTAGGCCCCAAGACTGCTGTGGGCCTATCCTCTCAGTTGCAGAGCCTCGGGCCAGCCGGCCCCGAGGCGCAGGACCATGCGACACAAACTCCAGGCCAGGAGGACCATGAGGTCGGGATAGCGGACCCCGGAATACGAACCACCAAAAATTGCATCATTACATTAAATACCCTCTCCCAGAATGCACAGCAGACACTCCTACTGAGCCATTTCCAAGCAAGAGGTGGTATTAAATACATCCAGCCTGCTGCATTTCCACACTTACCGGCAGTAAGAGCGACACCTACGGTCAAGTGGGAACCAGTGCAACCCAGCTGGACTGGCACAGAAACCAGAACTTTAAAGAAAATTTATCTGAGCCAACTACAGCTTCAGACAACTAAATTTGAAAAATAATAGTGTCTGCCCATTAGGAGCAGGGCGCTACATCCGTTTTTTATTTCTGAAAAATAGTTATATATATTTTTTAAATTTTACTTCACTAACTTAGACTATTGTGTTCTGATCCATCACATACAATTCAGATTAAAAAAACATTGAACTAAAGGCTGTAATGTAACAAAATAGGTAAAAGGCCAAGGGGGTGAATACTTTTGCAAGGCACTGTACATCTGCCCGGGAATCATGGATCAGCAGAGGATTTACTGTCGACCAAGATTCCTCCAGGTAGGGCTCTTCATTATTCCCTCTTTTCCCATTTTTTCAGTAGCAGGAGCGCTGGATGTCCTGGAGTGAGGACAAAAAAGGAACCCTGGGGTATGGGGGAATCCTTCCTTTTATTTGAGCAGAGGGTTGTCCTGAGGGGTCAGAGGGGTGGAGCTGACCCATTCATAGGCTGACATGATTAGCCCCAGGTAATCACTTTTTCACACAGTTTAAAAGCAGATTATCTTTAAACAATATACCACATAATTCAGCACCATTTAGGCAATTATATCATATTCTAAACATTATTTCCATGTGCAGTAGTCGTGGTCTTAACAAGAGTCATGGTTTGGGCGCTATTTGTTTTCAAGGAGCTATATTAAATTTGTTTTTAAGAGTATTTTTTGCACCAGCGATATGGGGAATATTGTTTTAGCGCTAATTACCTTGCAGTGCTATAGTACATAACCCCCATGGTGTCCAAGCTCTCTGAAATAAACAATCCTGATTCTGCCTGTTCCAATAGCCAGTTAGTATGGTCAGTGAAAAATTTAGTGAATTAATTAGAAGTTAATGTGGTTACAGAATCATCCCACATTCTTTTTTGTTAGTTCAGCTGCTTCTGGCAATCACGCACACAGAAATTAGCACTAGCAAGCAGTGGGCTGCATGCATTTAAAGACACACAATGTTGGTACCAGAATTTTTTTTTATCACTGAACATAAGAGACTAAAGCCTTGTACACACGGTTGGAGAATCTGTCGGAATGCGTCTTATTGGACCGCGTCGTCAGATAATCCGAGTGTGGTATGCATCGGACTGATTCCGTCCGAATCTCCGTCCAACCCAATTTTCCAACATGTTGGAAATATTTCCGACCAACTGGGCCGGTTGGACCTAATCCGATCATGTGTAGAGCATTTTGATCGGACCAAGTGCCACGCATGCTCACATTCAAATTCCGACACGGAAGCGCTCGTTCAAGTAAAACTACTGCTCGTAAGCGATATAGCACATTCGTAACGCTGCAATGTTAAAAATTCATTCATCAAGCGCATTCTCTTGATCTTTAACAATGCTGCAAGAACAAACTTCTTTTGATGCTCATAGTCACACACACTTCTCCCGAACGGATTTCATTACTCTTTTTTAACCATTTCAGCAATACAATTTTAGTTTGCGTCACATCTACACAATGTTCGATTTTCTTTGGATGTTTTTTGGGGGGGGGGGGGGAATTCCCTAAAAATCTCCTTTAAAGACACTTTGCTCATTTCTCCTTATTTTTTATGTTCTTTTTTTGGGTGTAAACTTACAACAACAACATTATTGTATTTTTTTATATTTTCTTTTTTAATCTACAGGAGGTTGTTTAGTGTTGGTACCCCTTGTTCTTTAGTTCACTTTGTATTTTGGAAATGTACCTGCCTGCTCACAAATAAACTGTACTTTTTGAAGGAAAACACATTACACAAGTATTTCATCAAACCAAAAAAAAATGTATTTTGTTTGCTCGAAAATAAAACTAGGAACACAGCACTGGAGAAACTTTTTAACTTTGGTGCAGCCTTTGGCCCCCAGGGCAGACATGACTAAATGAGCATGGGCATCCGCAGAACTTTTTTCAGGGGGGGCATTATTTTAGGGTCACCCATGCACCTCCCTTTTCGACAATGTCATTATCACATTATCATGGTCAGAGACTGCAGATGTAGTACAGTCCCTAGGATAAATAATGGATAATGGCCAACAGCCCCTCTTACCAGACCCAGCGAAACTACAGCAGTGATCCCTTCGGCTGGATGATCGCTCACTCTGGGTTCTCCGGGGGTGACTCTGGTCAGTAGTGTAGCATGTCTGTACCCGGGTAGTGGCTCAGTCTCTCTCTCTCTCTCTGGTGGTGCTGGGCAGCGTAGCTCTCTCTCTGGTGGTGCTGGGCAGCGTTGCTCTCTCTCTGATGTGCTGGACAGCGTGGCTCTCTCTCTGGTGGTGCTGGGCAGCACTCTCCTCGTTCTTTGTCTTGTAGCACTCTCTCCCTCAGCCTTTTCCAGGCTGCAGTCTCTCAATCTCTCTCTCTTGATCGAGCTGTAGCCTCCTCCCTGCGAAAAATGGGGCCTCCAATCTTTAGGACTACATGTCCAATGATGCTCTCCTCTCCTAGTCTCCTTTAAGTGGTTCTCAGGTGTGGCCAATAGGGAAGGAACGGAGCGGGCAGGAAGCTGAGGGAACCTGATGAGAGCTGCCACCTCTTCTCCATGACAGGAAAAGGGGGGGCAAGCAGGGGAAACCTCTGACAGCCCGCAGCTCGCCTTTCTCCTGGCACAGCACCAAGTTCTCTGCTGGACTGAGCAGGGGAAAGAACCGAAGTCACACTACACTGATGGGGGGGGCTTGACAGCTCCTTGATGGTGTCACCCCACTGGCGGGTAACACCCAGGCGCAGGGTGCCCGCACCCTGATAGCGACGCAACTATGCTGAAGTTAAGATCCGATCCTTGATTCCAGGGGGGGCACTTGACCCCCCTTGCCCCTACCTGCGGACGCCCATGTAAATGAGATATTAAAAAATTGGTGGCCTGGGGAGTAGATATCTCAGGGAGAGAAGTCTGCTCCCGAAGTCCTAGAGAGCAGGAAATTCAGATGCCATTTCTGTCCCCAGGATGGGGATCTCAACCCAGGCCATCACTCTCTGGTCTTCCTTTGTGACTTCCCACCAGGCATCCTTCCAGGCTGTGGCTGGGCTCCTGTAGCTGGGGCAGGAGAAGGAGGGCGTTGGTGGACCTCCTGGCTGCCACTTGCCACAGCCTCCCCCCGACTGAGGTCTTCCTGTGTATGAAAAGGGGACATAGTTTTAGTTTTTTGATCATCAATCACACCATTTTGTGCTCCTGGCTTTTGCTAATTGAATGTTACCAAATAGAACAGACTATCATTGTGACACCAGCAATTTTCTTGTAAACCACTTGGAGAAATCTCAACTTACTGATCAATAAGAACATCTAGTTAACATCATTAAATGTAACACAAGAAATATGTTCAACAATGCAATACCTGTCTCAAGCTGGGCCCCACCACATGGTGCTGCCTGGAAGGCCCAGGTTGGATATCAGAAGCCTCAGCTGGGGGTGAAGGATGCCTTGGAGGAAGCCTGGAGAGTGGTGGCCTGAGTGGTGGCCTGGGTACCCCTTGGTCTACCAGAAAATGCAGCCTGTCAAAGTGCACCATCCTGGGGTAATAAACAGCATCTGGATCTCCTGCTCTCAAGGACTCCAGGTGCTTCTTTCTCTCCCTGAAATATGTAAGCTTCATGGCCACAATTTTGCGATTCAGATAGGTAATGTCTGCCGTGGGGACCCTGATCTGCACCAAAGCAAGCAGTTTCTACAGTGCTGCGTTCCTCTTTGATCTGTCATAAAACTTGTTGTGGAACTGCCACAGGCAGGGCATCTCCATGTAGAGTTCGAGGAATAGCCCCATAAAGTTGGCATTGTTGAATGGGTCCATTTTGTCTGCAAGACACAACACAAGACAAACCCTCAAATACTAATAATGCAATTAAAATCCCTCCTAATCTTGTCCCAACATCGGCCTAGATACAAGCAGTCTAGTCTAGTGAAGCACCAAGTTAAAAATGTTACCTTCGTTTCCACGTTCGCCGCGTCCGTGCCTCACACTCTCCTCCCAGATCGTACGGACAATACACATGTGTGCCGTTTTATATACAGTGCGCATGCGTGAAACTCCGCCCGCCCCTGACGTTCTTTCCAGACTATTCCCCGCCCCTTCGCTTCCCACGCAGTGGGGAGAGCACATGGCGGAGAGAACGCAGGTGCGCACTAATAGTTCCACTAACGAGGTGGAGGGTGAGGAAAGCCCTGAGCCTGAAACGTCCCGATCCAGGAAGACAAGATTTAAGGCCTCAAATATGTCTTTTGGAGAGATGTTGGAGATGGTCGACATATTGAACAGGACCGACTATGATGGGAAGTATGGACCTTACCCAAACCCAAATATCAGAAAGGCCAAGATCATGAATAAAGTTGTGAAGAGTCTTCTGAAGAATTTTGAGGTACGCCGATCCAAGGATCAACTGAGAAAACGCTGGTCAGACCTGAAACTGAGGGAGCACAAGCAGTACCTAAGGATCAAGCGTGTTCTTAAAAAAAGTAAGTAGTTGTCGTGTGTTCATATGATTATTCTTGCTCGCATACATGCTCCATGTGCTTTGATTTCCTGTTGTGCATTTTAAAATGGCCACTTTCAAGGTCATGGTTTCGTTCATTCGTATGAAACATCGTTCTGCAGGGAAGTATTCCAGCTTAACAAAGTGGCCCCAATAATGTTCTCACCTTGTAACTCGACCCAAAAACACAATTGTACAACACTTCCAAGCAATGTTTCAGATTCCTATTTCTGCCCTCTGTGTGCTAATTAATCTTTGTTTACATTCTCATAGGGGAGAGAAGACATGGCAAGTATGAGGACACCAGGGACCACGAGGACACCAGGGACCACACCCCTCCCAAAGAAGGGCAACTTCCAAAAGAAGAAACAGAGGAGCAGGAGCAGGAGCAGGAGGAGGAGGAGGAAGAAGGAGAGATTGTGGAGGTTGGACAAATTGTCACCACAACAGGTGAGTGTCGGAGAACACAGCTTCCGGTAAGCTCATCAATGTATATCACCATATTTGGATTACATGGTGTGTTTGTTTGCTTTGTTTTCTAGGTGATGTGGAGGAAGATTCCCATTTTATCAGTGAAAGTGCCCAGATCTTAATCCCGGAGATAATGGGGTGCAATAGGGATTTAGAAATTGTACAACAAAACATCAATGATGTTAAAAATAAAATGAAGAACATCATTGATGTTTTGGGGAGAGTGTGAAAAATAAAAAACTAGATAGGGTTTTATTTTTGCTTTATAACATAAAAATGTTGTATTTTGCATAATTAAAAATTTGGAAGATGCACAGAGTGTGTAAACATGCGCTATCTCCCATCATGGGGGATCAATGTACATGTTTTGTGGAAAGTGTCTGAGATGAAGGGGTTGCAGCCCCAAAGCATGTACATCGATCCCCCATGATGGGAGTTAGCACATGTTGACACACTGTGAGCATCTTCCAAATTTGGATTTTTCAGGGGTCACACCCCATGTGATGAAGGCAATATCAGCCCAGTTTGTACATACTCATGTCTGATATTGTCTTCACTTTTCCAAGTTGAACTTTGTAAGTTCCTGTGTTCTGTATTTTACGGTTTGATACATGCCTGTTTACACAAAAAAAACAAGTAAAAAAAAAAAATATGATTAAACTCGGTTTTGGATACCCAAAATATCTTGGTTTGTTGTAAAAACCTTTAATAAACGCACATATGAATGTGCTTGTATTAAAAAGTTGAATTCTCAACAATGTGTGGCTTCCCTTTTCATTGGGCTTAAAATGTATTTGTAGTGAAAATTGAGTTTGTGCTGAGAAGGAGTGCAATTTAATAAAGGCAACTCCACTTTGCACTCCAAGTCCAGTTTCAGGTATACTTCTGCAGTGCACTTGTAGTGCATAGTGGATGTGCCTTTAGTAAAAAGCACCCACAGTGATGTGTAAATTTGGACAATCATGCCATTTTCCTGCCATGGTGCTGAAAATGAGCATGATTTTGGTCAGTAATTCACTACATATATTAATTACAAAAAGAAGGTGTGTGTGTAGCAGACCCACAACATAATAAGATTATCTGAAGAAGAGACTGTCCCCTCATCTCGCTCTGAACTTGGGTTTGCACTGTTGGTGAAAAAGGCACAACTATAATAAAAATGGCAAAGTGGGAGGCCACAGTCTGCCATTCCTGTGGCGTTGAAGGACACTGTGTAGTGACACAAGAAAAAAAACTAGTAATTTGACAAATCAACATTGCATGCAGATTAGACACCCACATTTTTTGGCAAAATTAGTATAACATTTTTTTAAATGAGTATTTAAAGCCTAAAGTATAAAGTCCCCTTATGAGAGTCATAACCCCCCCATCCCCCCCATCTGATGGGCCCTTGCTAAAAAATGAGGGGGGGATGTTTAGGACAGGTAACGCTCTCCACTTGATTGAGAGCTGAATGCCTAAATAATGTGTGATACTTTGTGAAGCCCCTCCTTAGTTACACTATTGGCAGCCCACCGGACAGGTAAGAAGTGTCATAATAACAAAATGGAAGGACATTTTGACATTCTGCTATTACATAGCAAGAAAATGAATGTGTTTAAAAAATAAAAATAGCATTTGAAAGCATTGAGGCAGGCCCTTACACTACATGCTTTGGTGAATTTGTGATCATGATAAAGGTATTTAGAGTGTGTATTGGGTTGGGTCAAGTCATCAGATAGAAGATTGCTATCAGCTGAGGTAGCAGTTGGGGAGAGGGGGGTTCCTAATGAGTTTGGCACAACTCCAAAAAAACAAAAAAAGGTCACTTTGCAAGAATTGAAGCACACACATCACATTTGTAGAGATTTTAGGGGGTGTTTAGGGGAAAGCAATACTATGGAGCTGCCAAAAGACATTGTTAAGTGACTAGACTATAGTTTTAGGGGCCAAGAAGAGCATGGTGGGGAAGTTAGTGAGGCAAATCTGCATGAGGACAAAGGGGCAGAGCACATGAATTAGAGCATATTGCAATGATGGTAATTAGGGAATGAGGAAAGAAATGCAAGACATTAGCAATCATGAAATACATAGAATGTGATGTTTAAGGCTAAAACTTAGCATAATATACTCCTTCTGCAGGAGCTGAATGATGGCAGAACAGGTCTCTGGAATAATGATCCCCAGAGCCTGGGGGGAGATGCCTGTAGAGAACTTGAGGTCCTGAAGGCTTCTCCCTGTCGCCAAGTAGCGCAACGTGGCGATGAGCCTCTGCTCCGGAGTGATGGCTTGCCGCATGCAGGTATCCTGCCTGGTGATATAAGGGGTGAGCAAAGCCAGCAGACAGTGAAAAACTGGGTCCGTCATCCTGAGAATAATCCAGAAAAGATCAGGATTATTCTCGCGGATCTCACGGAGTAAAGGCATGTGGGAGAACTGGTGACGCTGGCGCAACCAATTCTTGGTCCACAAACGCCTCCCCTCCCTGTTCATGGACTGGGCTTGTGTCAAAGTCAAAGTAAGAACCCCTGCACAGCACAAACTGTACGATGAGTACGTAGACGAAACATGTTTGGAAAACGGTCGGCTGGTCAGAACGGACACCAGAAAGCACCGATAAACAGCAAGGCCTGAAAGGACGACCTGAATAGCAGAAGCAAGCAGACAATAAAAAATGCCTTTCAAAGCGTACTATACCAAGATATAGTCCACAATGAGAAACAAATACTTAATGACTGCACGCACTGATTATCAGATACGCAAAGACAAGCACAAACTGAAGAGCTGTATCGATCTGAATCACTAATCTGAAAAGCGCGAATCGTCTCTCACCAAACTTCTACTAAAACACGAGATCAGCAGAAAGAGCCCAAAGAGTGCCGGACATGGTGCTGAACTTCCTTTTTCTAGTCCCGACATACACGGCTTACGTCACCGCGTTCTTGGCAACCGCTAAATCAGACAACTTGGCCCGACCGTGTGTATGCAACAGTTTCGGACACAATCCGTCAGACTAAATCCGACGGACAAAATCCGAAGGATTTGGTTGCTAAAATCTCCGACCGTGTGTACGTGGGCTTAGGCTGGCCATACACTATACAATTGTCTTATTCAATTTTCTTTAGATTTACCTTCAACTTTGTAGTGCAAGGGTCTGCCTGACTGCATGCACATTGAAAGTGTTTAGGTTTGACCTCATATTACATGGTTTTGGTAAATCTAAAGGAAAATTGAATAAGAAAATTGTACAATGTATGGCCAGCCACATAAGCCAAACACACCTGTGCTCGGTTCACAGAGGTTTGACAGAACAAATCAAAATTTTGGATGCAAAACCAAACCCCAATGAAGTCAATGAGTAGAGAGAGTATGTATAACATTATTTACCTCTGGTGGATTTGGCAATTTCCAAATTCTAAGTATGACCAGTTTAGCTGCTAGAAACAAATTGGCAGTGAATTGTCTAAGTGATGGTGGAATGTCTTCTATATTGAGTAATACTAGGGAAGGGGATGGTTGTAAATAGTGATGGACGAACTTCCGACGGGACGTTTCGCGAACGCGGCCGATAGTTTGCGAACCGGAACGTCGCGGCGGGCCCCATTGACTTCAATGGGAGGCGAACTTCGCCAACCTACAGGTCAAATTTGCAGCCACAAAATAATTAATAGCTGTGCAAACATAGTCCCACCACATGGCCAATGACATAACACATGTATGAGGTGAATCTGGGATCGACAACTACAAGCATTCTTTTTTTATATGGGAAATTGTTGTGACAATTCAGGACTGTGGAGCGCATGAAGGCAAAGGAGGAGAGGGAAGGTCAAGGACCAGGGTAGGCAAAGAAGAGGGTGCAGGAGATGATCACCAGCAGCGTGACATACAGCAATGACACCTGCACCGTGATAGAGTGATCTGACAACAGCACCGTGATAGAGAGCACTGACATCAGCAGCGTGACATACAGCAATGACACCTGCACCGTGATAGAGTGATCTGACAACAGCACCGTGATAGAGAGCACTGACATCAGCAGCGTGACATAAAGCACTCACACCAGCACCGTGATATACAGCACTGACAGCAGCACCATGATAGAGAGCACTGACATCAGCAGGGTGACATACAGCACTCACAAGAGCACCGTGATATACAGCACTGACAGCAGCACCGTGATAGAGAGCACTGACATCAGCAGCGTGACATAAAGCACTAACACCAGCACCGTGATATACAGCACTGACAGCAGCACCGTGATAGAGAGCACTGACATCAGCAGCGTGACATACAGCAATGACACCTGCACCGTGATAGAGTGATCTGACAGCAGCACCGTGATAGAGAGCACTGACATCAGCAGCGTGACATAAAGCACTCACACCAGCACCGTGATATACAGCACTGACAGCAGCACCATGACAGAGAGCACTGACATCAGCACCGTGATATACAGCACTGACACCTGTACCGTAAGCAGCCCCAGGAGGAAGTCAGCATAGCACAGGGATGGTGGGAGCCCCTCATAATGAGCATAGCACAGGGATGGTGGGAGCCCCTCATAATAAGCAGCCCCAGGAGGATGTCAGCATAGCACAGGGATGGTGGGAGCCCCTCATAATAAGCAGCTCCAGGAGTAAGTCAGCACAGGGATGGTGGGAGCCCCTCATAATGAGCATAGCACAGGGATGGTGGGAGCACCTCAAAATATGCACAGCAGAGGTACAGCCCCAGGAGGAAGTCAGCACAGCACAGGGATTGGTGGGAGCCCCTCATAATATGCACAGCAGAGGTACAGCCCCAGGAGGATGTCAGCACAGCACAGGGATGGTGGGAGCCCCTCATAATATGCACAGCAGAGGTACAGCCCCAGGAGGAAGTCAGCACAGCACAGGGATGGTGGGAGCCCCTCATAATATGCACAGCAGAGGTACAGACCCAGGAGGATGTCAGCACAGCACAGGGATGGTGGGAGCCCCTCATAATAAGCAGCCCCAGTAGAAATATGACACCGCTCAACCTCTTCAAAGAGGAGGGTACGGGCATATAGTACGGTGTGCTTTTTTTGGACAAGGAAGTGAGCCAAATGAAGAAAGAAGGTCTCTGTGCTTGATTAAAAAATTTTTTATAGACATATACATGGTCTACTGGTCACATGTGTTGAATTCCTCCGAGATCCATGCCTCATTCATTTTTAGAAATGTGAGGTAGTTAACACTGTCTTGAGCTAGGCGAGTGCGCTTATCGGTCACAATCCCCCCTGCTGTGCTGAACGTCCTTTCGGACAGGACACTGGATGAGGGGCAAGCCAACAGTTCAATTGCAAATTGGGCAAGCTCTGGCCAGCGGTCAAGGCTGCCCACCCAGTAGTCCAGGGGTTCATCACTCCTCAGAGCGTGCACATCGGCCGTTAACCTGATGTAGTCGGACACCTGACGGTCTAGGCGTTCCCTGATGCTGGATCCGGATGACACCTGTCGATGGGTCGGCTGAAAGAATGACCTCATATCCGAAGTCACCAACACATCTTCAAACCGGCCTCTTCTTGCAGGCGCTGTTGGATTGGTACCCGCAACTCCTTCTCTGGGAGTGGGAATTGCTCCTCTGCCAGCGCACGCAAAAGTAGAATGGAGCATTTCTCGAAGCAAGGCCTGGAAGTGCTGCATTCTGCCAGCCCTCTTTGACTGTGGTAACATTTCCACCATTTTGTGTTTGTACCGGAGGTCTAAGTACGTTGCCACCCAGTACTAGTCCTTGACCCTTATGCTTTTTATACGAGCAGCCTATCAAGCATATAGAAGGTTGAGTTCCATCGCGTCGGGCAATCGCAAATAAGACGTCTGACCGGCAGATTGTGTCGCCGCTGAATGTCAGCAAGGCGAGCCATGGCCATGTAAGATCTTCTGAAATGGGCCGAGATTTTCCTTGCCTGCCGCAAGATGTCCTGAACCCCAGGGTATTTGACAAGGAATCGCTGCACGACCAAGTTTAAGACGTGTGCCATGCATGGCACGTGCGTGATTTTGCCCTGTTTCAATGCACTAAGCAGATTGGTACCGTTGTCACACACCATTTTACCAACTGTCAAATTGAGCGGTGTTAGCCACTGATCTACCTGTGAACGCAAAGCTGAAAGGAGTGCCGGGCCAGTGTGGCTCTTGGCTTCCAGGCACAACAGACGCAGCACGGCATGGCAACGTCTCACCTGGCATGTCGAATAGGTTCTGGGGAGCTTGGGCGGCGCAGCGGAAGAGACGATAGCAGCGGAAAAGGAGGAGTCAGCCGAGGAGGAGAGGGAGGAGGATGGAGGAGGAGAAGAAGAAGAGTCAGGCCTGCATGCAATCCGTGGCGGTAAAACCAAATCTACACGGGTGCCACGGGTTACATGCTTGACGGCCGTCAGAAGGTTCACCCAGTGGGCAGTAAAAGTGATATACCTTCCCTGCCCGTGTTTGCTAGACCACGTGTCTGTGGTCAGATGTATCTTGGCACCGACACTGTGTGCCAGAGATACATTTACTTGCCGCTGAACATGGCCATATAGCTCTGGGATGCCCTTCTCTGAGAAATACTTCCTTCCTGGGACCTTCCATTGTGGTGTTCCAATGGCCACAAATTTGCGAAAGGCCTCCGAGTCCACCAGTTTATATGGCAGTAGTTGGCGGGCTATCAGTTCTGACAAGCCAGCCGTCAACCGTTGGGCAAGAGGGTTATCCGGCGTCATAATTTTTTTACGCTCGAACATTAGGGCCACGGAAGCCTGCCTTTTTGCAGAAAGACGTGAGCTTGGCGTGATGGAAGGTGGAGTGGAGGACAATTGTGAGGAGAAGGAGAAGTAGAAGACGAGGCTGGACGGTGAGAGCCTGCAGTGTGGCTTTGTGTGTTCCGTTGCTCCCACTCGGCTCGGTGATGGCTGCTCATGTGCCTTCTTAAGGCGGTCGTCCCTAGGTGAGTGCTGGGCTTATCGTGACTAATGCGTTTACTGTAAAGATTGCAGATGGCAACGCTATTGTCAGCAGCGGACACGTTAAAAAAAAGCCCACACTGCGGAGCCATGTGCCGGTGTCCTGGGAGCGCCAGATGTGACCGTACATGGTCGATAACTCGCTCCTGATACATTTGCAGTCTGCTTTGTCCCTCCTGTGCAATGTAAGTTATTCCTGCTTCTCCTCCCTATCTGCTGGTCCATATCTCCCTCTGAATTCCCCTCCTCTTCCTCTCTTGTGGGCACCCACGTAACATCACTAGACACGTCATCATCAACGTCACCTTCCCCACCGCTATAAGTAGAGATCTCAGAGTAGGCAGCAACACCGGGGACCAACCTCCTCCTTGGGCTGATCTGGGTACTGTCGTCAGATTGCTGAGTAGTGGTTGTTGCTACCTCCTCTTCCTGATCCAATGCCAAGAGTGGCTGCGCATCAGAAATGTCCTCTTGATATGGATCGGAAAATAATTCCTGTGACTCAAGCGGAAGGTATGTGGTGGTGGTGGTGGTGGTGTTGTTGGTGGTAGTGTCTTTGGGGGTGCACATAGCAGAGAGTGAAGAAGAGGGTGCAGATCGAGAGGATGAGGAGGGTGCAGAAGAGTAAGGCTGAGCGAGCCACTCAACCAAGTCTGGTGCGTCCTTTAAAGTAATTGAACGCACCTTCTGCAACTTCCCACTTTGGCTCAAGCCTGTTGCTCCTGCCCTACCCCTACCACCCCTGCGGAAGGGTCTGCCTCTTCCTCTGCCTGTCATTTTTTAAATGACCCTGTGACAAAACTCTCAGTCCCTATACCGATGAAGGACTGCTGCAGTATAGGGCAGCGGTCAGTCAGCAGTAGTGCACTTCAACCCTATGTATTGTGGACCTATACCAGTTCTTATAGAATGGCAGACTGTACCTCACTCAACCCTATGTACTGTAGTACCCTATACCTTACCAGTCCTTATAAGGATCTTTGTGGACCAAGTAGGTTGTGTGTGAGTGATTAGCAGACTGTACGTCAGTCCCTATACCGATGAAGGACTGCTGCAGTATAGGGCAGCGGTCAGCAGTAGTGCACCTCAACCCTATGTATTGTGGACCTATAACAGTCCTTATAGAGTAGCAGACTGTACCTCACTCAACCCTATGTACTGTAGCACCCTATACCTTACCAGTCCTTATAAGGACTTTTGTGGACCAAGTAGGTTGTGTGTGAGTGATTAGCAGACTGTACGTCAGTCCCTATACCAATGAAGGACTGCTGCAGAATAGGGCAGCGGTCAGCAGTAGTGCACCTCAACCCTATGTATTGTGGACCTATACCAGTCCTTATAGAGTAGCAGACTGTACCTCACTCAACCCTATGTACTGTAGCACCCTATACCTTACCAGTCCTTATAAGGACTTTTGTGGACCAAATAGGTTGTGTGTGAGTGATTAGCAGACTGTACGTCAGTCCCTATACCGATGAAGGACTGCTGCAGTATAGGGCAGCGGTCAGCAGTAGTTCACCTCAACCCAATGTATTGTGGACCTATACCAGTCCTTATAGAGTAGCAGACTGTACCTCATTCAACCCTATGTACTGTAGCACCCTATACCTTACCAGTCCTTATAAGGACTTTTGTGGACCAAGTAGGTTGTGTGTGAGTGATTAGCTGACTGTACGTCAGTCCCTATACCGATGAAGGACTGCTGCAGTATAGGGCAGCGGTCAGCAGTAGTGCACCTCAACCCTATGTATTGTGGACCTATACCAGTCCTTATAGAGTAGCAGACTGTACCTCACTCAACCCTATGTACTGTAGCAGCATATACCTTACCAGTCCTTATAAGGACTTTTGTGGACCGAGTAGGTTGTGTGTGAGTGATTAGCAGACTGTACGTCAGTCCCTATACCAATGAAGGACTGCTGCAGAATAGGGCAGTGGTCAGCAGTAGTGCACCTCAACCCTATGTATTGTGGACCTATACCAGTCCTTATAGAGTAGCAGACTGTACCTCACTCAACCCTATGTACTGTAGCACCCTATACCTTACCAGTCCTTATAAGGACTTTTGTGGACCAAGTAGGTTGTGTGTGAGTGATTAGCAGACTGTACGTCAGTCCCTATACCGATGAAGGACTGCTGCAGTATAGGGAAGCGGTCAGCAGTAGTGCACCTCAACCCTATGTATTGTGGACCTATACCAGTCCTTATAGAGTAGCAGACTGTACCTCACTCAACCCTAAGTACTGTAGCACCCTATACCTTACCAGTCCTTATAAGGACTTTTGTGGACCAAGTAGGTTGTGTGTGAGTGATTAGCAGACTGTACGTCAGTCCCTATACCGATGAAGGACTGCTGCAGTATAGGGAAGCGGTCAGCAGTAGTGCACCTCAACCCTATGTATTGTGGACCTATACCAGTCCTTATAGAGTAGCAGACTGTACCTCACTCAACCCTATGTACTGTAGCACCCTATACCTTACCAGTCCTTATAAGGACTTTTGTGGACCAAGTAGGTTGTGTGTGAGTGATTAGCAGACTGTACGTCAGTCCCTATACCGATGAAGGACTGCTGCAGTATAGGGCAGCGGTCAGCAGAAGTGCACCTCAACCCAATGTATTGTGGACCTATACCAGTCCTTATAGAGTAGCAGACTGTACCCCACTCAACCCTATGTACTGTAGCACCCTATACCTTACCAGTCCTTATAAGGACTTTTGTGGACCAAGTAGGTTGTGTGTGAGTGATTAGCAGACTGTACGTCAGTCCCTATACCGATGAAGGACTGCTGCAGTATAGGGCAGCGGTCAGCAGTAGTGCACCTCAACCCTATGTACTGTGGACCGATACTAGTCCTTATAGAATGGCAGACTGTACCTCACTCAACCCTATGTACTGTAGCACCCTAGACAGACCAAGTTACCAGTCCTTATAAGGAGCTTTGTGGAACAAGTGGGTTGTGAATGATTAGCAGACTGCAGCAGAAGGGCAGCGGTCAAGTATAATATTCTTTCTATATTTGGAAGAAAGAATATTATACGTGTACAAGCCTATTACCATACCACTGATACCAGTCCTGAAAAGAACCTTTGTGGAACTAATAGTAACAGCTACTGATTAAACTGACCCTCACAGCCTCACACACTGCTTCCTGCCTGTCCCTATATAAACTGACAAAACAGAGGCTACTGGAGCAATAATTGAAATAGCACTTTTGTGGACCTGATAGTAACAGCTAATGACTAAACTGGCTGTCCCTGCAGCACACGCCGTCCTGTCCCTTTCTCTAAACTGACAAAAGACACTCAGGCTGCTGCAACAATCACTAACACAGCACCGCCTATTCTGAACTACACCTAACACCTATACCAGTCCTGAAAAAAACTTTTGTGTACCAAATAGCTAACGATTTGGGTCACTGTAATCCAGAGGCGTACTAAGTAGGGGGCGGGGGTTGCGGGCCGCACCGGGTACTACACACTGGGGGGGGGGTGTCAGGCCGGCACCCCCCTCCGCGATTATAGCGGTGCCAGCGTTGCGGGATTAGGCGGCAGCACACAGTGATAGGCACAGGCAGGGAGAGGAGAGGCGAGCTATCGCTGTGATGCAACAAGGGGGAGGGGGTGTGCGGGGGGTGCAGGGTGACACAGGTGCACCTTCCATCCCCTCCTCTCGCGGCCGCGGGCTGTCTGTCTGTGTGATCATTGATGTCACACAGGCAGGCACAGCCGAGCAGCCACCTCCCCCTCCTCTCTGTTTATGTGTAAACAGGGGGAGGGGATCTGCTGAGCATGTGCCACTGCGCCGCGCTGATCTGAGGTACTGAATGGGGGGGTCTGCACTGAATGGGGGCTATACTGAGGAAGGGGGGCTGCACTGAAGAGGGGGGCTACACTAAAGGGGGGCTGCACTAAAGGGGGCTGCACTAAAGGGGGGCTGCACTGAAGAGGGAGGCTACACTAAAGGGGGGCTGCACTGAATGGGGGCTGCACTGAATGGGGGGCTGCACTGAAGAGGGGGGCTGCACTAAAGGGGGCTACACTAAAGGGGGGGCTGCACTGAATGGGGGGCTTCACTGAAGAGGGGGGCTGCACTGAAGAGGGGAGCTGCAATGAACGGGGGGCTACACTGAAGAAGGGGGCTGCACTGAATGGGGGGCTACAGTGAACAGGGGGCTACACTGAAGAAGGGGGCTGCACTGAAGAAGGGGGCTGCACTGAATGGGGGGCTACGGTGAAGAGGAGGGCTGCACTGAACAGGGGGCTACACTGAAGAAGGGGGCTACACTGAAGAAGGGGGCTGCACTGAATGGGGGGCAACAGTGAAGAGGGGGGCTGCACTGAATGGGGGGCTACAGTGAAGAGGGGGGCTGCACTGAATGGGGGCTACAGTGAAGAGGAGGGCTACACTGAACGGGGGCTACACTGAAGAGGGGGGCTGCACTGAACGGGGGGCTACACTAAAGAGGGGGGCTGCACTGAAGAGGGGGGCTGCACTGAATGGGGGGGCTACACTGGAGAGGGAGTCTGCACTGAATGGGGACTACACTAAAGGGGGGGTTTGCACTGAAGGGGGGGTCTGTGTAAAATGCAGGGGGTCCAGAGCTGCAGGGTGTTGTGTAATGTAAAGGGGTCCAGAGGATCAGGGTGTTGTGTAATGTAAAGGGGCCCAGAGGCGAAGGGGCTGTGTAATGTAAAGGGGCCCAGAGGTGCAGGGGGCTGTGTAATGTAAAGGGGCCAAGAGGCGAAGGGGGCTGTGTAATGTAAAGGGGTCCAGAGGTGCAGGGAGCTGTGTAATGTAAAGGGGCCCAGAGATGCAGGGTGTTGTGTAATGTAAAGGGGTCCAGAGGTACAGGGTCTTGTGTAATGTACAGGGGTCCAGGGGGGTCCAGAGGTGCAGGGTGTTGTGTAATGTAAAGGGGTCCAGAGGTGCAGGGTGTTGTGTAATGTAAAGGGATCCAGAGCTGCAGGAGGATGTGTAATGTAAAGGGGTCCAGAGATGCAGGGTGCTATGTAATGTAAAGGGGTCCAGAGGTTCAGGGTGCTATGCAATGTAAAGGGGTCCAGGAGGGCAGGGTGCTATATAATGTAAAGGGGTCCCCAGGTGCAGGATGCTGTGTAATATAAAGGGGTCCAGAGGTGCAGGGTGCTGTGTAATGTAAAGGGGTCCAGAGCTGCAGGATGATGTGTAATGTAAAGGTGTCCAGAGATGCAGGGTGCTATGTAATGTAAAGGGGTCCAGAGGTTCAGGGTGCTATGCAATGTAAAGGGGTCCAGGAGGGCAGGGTGCTATATAATGTAAAGGGGTCCCCAGGTGCAGGATGCTGTGTAATATAAAGGGGTCCAGAGGTGCAGGGTGCTGTGTAATGTAAAGGGGTCCAGAGATGCAGGGTGCTGTGTAATGTAAAGGGGTCTAGAGGTTCAGGGTGCTATGTAATGTAAAGGGGTCCCGAGGTGCAGGGTGCTGTGTAATGTAAAGGGGTCCAGAGGTGCAGGGTGCTATGTAATGTAAAGAGGTCCAGAAGGGCAGGGTGCTATGTAATCTAAAGGGGCCCAGAGATGCATGGTGCTGTGTAATGTAAAGGGGTCCAGAGGTGCAGTTGTGGAGAGGGGGTAGGCAGTAGTGACAAAGAGAAATTGAAGGATGCAGGGGGCACAGTGGGGTATTTGCTAGTATAGGTAGGCTGCTAGTATAGGTAGGCCTAAGCCCCCAGCCTTTCTAGTTTTGCCTAGTTTCGTGAAGGTGCTTCTAGCTTTTTTACCCTCCCAGAGATATCTGGATAACATTGATTGTAGTGTTGTAAAGAACTTTTTGTTTACTGGTATTGGGACAGAACGAAATATATATATTAGTTGAGGTAGTATTTGCATTTTGAACACCGCCAGGCGGCCGGACCACGATAAGATAGGTTTACTCAAGGTGAGAAGTCCTGTCCTTTTTTTTTTTATAAGTCCTGTCCTTAACTTGGTTTCCAGTGGAAGATAATTAGCTTTAAAAAGGTGTTCCGGGGGAAAGGTGAGTGTTATCCCTAGATATGAGATGCCTGAGTCTTTCCATATAAAAGGGTATTTATTCTGGATATATCTTTTCTCCTGCATGGAGGTTCCTAGGTCAAGGACATAGGACTTGGAATTGTTTACCTTATAGTATGAAATTTTGCAATATTGTTCCAAGAGATTTGTAGCGTGTGTTAAAGATGTTGCTGGTTTAGTAAGCATTAAAATTACATCTATTCGCAAAGAGGCTAATGACATGTTTGCGGTTATTTATACAAAAAACATGAATATCAGGATCTTGTCTAAGGCTTGAAGCCAGGGGTTTTATTAGCATGTTAAATATCAACGGTGATAATGGACAACCCCGTCGAGTGCCATTTGTGATTCTAAAGGGTTTTGACAGCATACCTGGGGTGTATACTCTAGCCGATAGGGGGGGGGGGGGGGGGGGTGGAGAGCTAATATAGCTGAAAGTATATGACCTTTAAAGCCAAATCTTGGCAGTACTCTGGATAGATATACCCAGTGAATGCTGTCGAAAGCCTTCTCTGCATCCAAAGCTAGGAGCAGAGAAGGCGTTCGCTGTTTCCTTGCTAAACTAATAATATTGATAACTCGCCTCGTAGCATCCGAAGTCTGTCTGCCTTTTGTAAATCCTTATTGATCAGGATCTATTACTGTGGGTAGTATTGTCATCATTCTTAATGCTAATATTTTAGCGTATAATTTCAAATTATTATTTAATAATGAAATAGGCCTGAAGTTTTGAGGCACATCTGGAGTTTTACCAGGTTTAGGCAGGGTTACAATAATTGCTTCCAGTCAATCCATCGGGACCAGAGGATTTGTTGTTTGGTAGAATATCAATAGCTTTAAGTATTTCAGGAATTGTAAAAGGCGAGTTTAGTTCATCCAATTGATTAGGAGCTAAATTGGGAATATCCACTTTTGTTAGAAAATTTTCTATATTGGCCATAGAAGGTTGTGGAGTTAATTTATCATTTGCTAAATTGTATAGGGATTCACAGTATTCGCTAAAAGAGTCAGCAATTTTTTGTGGGTCTAGCTGTTTATTCTTGGTCTTGGGATTGATCAAATAAGGAATTTTGGTTTTGAAGTGCAGTCCCCATAATCTACGCACCAAGGCTTTCCCTGCCTTGTTACTGGTAGAGTAAAAGGACAGCTTTAGCCTTCTTTTTTTTTGTTCAAATTTGTGTAGTAAGATGAGCCTGAGTTCATGTCTCAAGTTCACTAGTTTAGTATGGAGGGATGATGTAGATTTTGTTTTGTTTTGATCTTCTAAGGATCTAATTTCATTCAGTAGCTCATCTATCTGCCGCTGCCTCTGTCTCTTTATCTTGGCACCTTGTAGAATGAATATACCGCGAATGAATGCCTTGTGGGCATTACATACTGTAAATGTCGTAACTTCAGGGGTAGAGTTGATCTGGAAAAACTCAAAGAGATGGTCCTTCTGGCAAGATTTTTTTAGTTGGGTTTTGAATTATTTGAGCGTTAGATCACAACAAGTAGGCAGTATTAGTAGGGTTTTCCTCTCCAATTGTGACAAGGAAAGAAGCATGGTCTGACCATGTTATTGAGTTGATTTTAGTGTGGCAGATTTTTTTGGAGGAGCCACCTATTTGACAGATACAGATCAATTCTACTGTATGAACGATGCCTATGGGAGTAGAAGGAATAGTCTCTTTCATTGGCGTGTCTGCAATGCCAGACATCATAGAGATCATTGGCTCTTAGAAAATTAAGTAGGGATAAGGATTTCCTAGAGGGGGTAGCAGTAGAGTCAATTTCCGGATCAGAGGTGATATCGAAGTCCCCACAAAGTAGTAATGCTCCTTGCTGGGCTTTTCTTATTTTTTTCATTAAACTGTTTAGGAAGCTAATCTGGACGTGTATTAGGAACATACACAGTGACCAAAGTATAGTGGGTGTTATTAATGTCACATATTAATATTATGAAACGACCGTTGGGATCAGAGATTTCCTGTTGCAGTTGAAAAGAGATTGAGTCTCTAATTGCGATCATAACTCCTCTTTTTCCCTTGTGCGTTGGAATTAAAGTAGTGCTGGAATCCTTTAAATGTGCATTTGGGAGGAGTGTCCTTATGGAAATGTGTCTCCTGGACACATAATATGTCACAGTGCGAGGTCTGGGCTTCTTTTCATAAGGAAAATCTCTTAGCTGGGTGGTTAAGCCCGTGGGCATTGATTGTTAGGATGTTAACTGGCATAGTTCCTATATAGTGGTTCGTTTAATAGTAGAAGTCGCTTGTACTTACATGCGGTCGCTTCCTGGAATACTATTTGTGGGAAGTAATGCTGATAGTCCAAGTAGAAGAGTTCCGCTGGTGCACTTGTTAGAATATTAAAACATTTTAAATGGTTTGGGTCTTTTGAGAATGATTGACTTGTTTATGTATATCATTATATATTCTAGATATGGATATATATATTTTTACATATATTTATGTAAAAGTCTCTTTGAAGCTTCATATGCATTTCATGGAAAAGCAGTTCTATGTACATATGACATATCGCTGTAATTTAGAGTGAGTTGACCATTCACCTCCCCCATTGTAAGAGATGAGGTTACATTATTGTCCAAAGACACAGAGTTTCAGTATGATACAAGTTATTTCTTTATATTACAGTATTTCCTGATTAGGATTATCATTATGTACATTGAATTTTAAACGTATATAATCTATCTACAGATATATGTAGTATTTGGTTTAGAAGATAGGAAACTTGTATTGTATAAGTTAAATGGTTTAATACATGGCAGTTTTGCCATCCCAATAGAATGTTTTGATTAGAGACAGTTTTATATTTCAACATCCTGTTGGATGAGGTGGGAGGGAATTTGCTCATTCAGAATTCGCGGGCTTTTCCTGTGGTACAACAGAGCTCAGGGAAAATGTTAAAACATCCTTAATTGGGAAAAGGGTGGGGGTTTAGTTGTAGGAGTAGTAAAATACAGACAGGCTGTTTCTAGAGAGCAGGCTTGGACTCCGGCAGACACAAGGAGAGATTGGAGGAAGCTGACAAACCTTCTCACACACACACACAAAGATACATTTATACAATCTTCATTTTAAGAATAAGAAACTTATTGATGCTATTTTATATTCTACATTTTGACACTGTTTTTGTAAGATTTTGCTATTTTTATTATTAAATCAATTTTGGTGTTTTTACACGAGAACTGAACGGATTTTCTTGGAACTTTCCTCATCAATATGAATTATTGAAATATAGTTATTAATACAGTAATAACTGAATTTCTACAGCACTCTCTTTTGATAGCTGGTCTGATAAGATGAAAGTTAAAGTTCCTGGGTGGGAAGATGGTGCTGACAGTTCCTGAGGGAATAACAAGGAGGGAAGAAAACAACATAAACAACAAACGGGAGGAGATTTAGGTGTTGTGGCGAGGTTGCCAATCTGCTGGCAGCCTGTTCTGGCTGCTAGTAGCAGGTGATGAGGATGGTTCATTAGGGAGGATCTTCCATGCCTTTAGAAGTTGGAATCCTTTATTAGGTGAAGAGATCACATGATTAGTCCCTTCCCTGGATACGATCAACTTGGTTGGGAACCCCCATTTATAGCTGATGCTGTGATTCCGTAACACTTTAGTGATATTGTTCAGGTTTTTGCAGAGCTGCAAGGTATGCTGTGAAAGATCCGCATAGAACTGGAGGTCAGAAAACTCTGTGGCGCGGTGTTCCCCCTTCCCCCTTTATTTGTATTAAGCGGTCTTTGGTCTGATAGAAATGCATATGAAATAGAACATCCATGGGAACATGGTCTGGTATGAAGGTAGGCTTTGGGATGCAGTGTATTCTATCAATAGAAATCGCTATAGGGGAGAGATTTGGCATGAGAGTGGATAGCATTTTTGTGAGATGTAAGACATTAAAACCAATCTCCAGCTAATACTTTATAGTCAGTTAAAGCTAACTGTTTTTATTTTCCTTTTTCGATAAAGGTTTTACATAAATAAAACATGATCGTTGTAAGCAGCCCTGCTAATGTTCTGTCCCATCCCTGTAACTGATTCTGCTGGGGAGCTTGTTCTTTTGAAAAACAACAGCCTTACTGGCTGGATCACCAGGTGAAAATGGAACAAAGAAATCCTAAAAAGAAAATGAATGCAACTATCACATCTAAGAATGGTAGATGGAAAACGGAATAAAGAATATTTAAAATAATAATTATAGGCCACGATGATGTGGAATCATGCCGAGACATAAATGAGCTGTAAGGCGATTAAGTCTCCTGCATAGGATTACTGATGTGGCAAAGAAAGAAATATAAAAAAAAGAAAGAAAGAAAGAAAAAAAAAAAGAATGGTAGGCTGCAAGATAATACATGTTTGCTTTTGGTTTTATGCCCATCCCGAATAGCTAATAAAGGCTTAACCGGTCGCTAAGGATGAGCCGAACACCCCCCTGTTCGGTTCGCACCAGAACCTGCGAACAGACCTAAACTTCGTGTGAACTTTAGAACCCTATTAAAGTCTATGGGACTCAAACGTTCAAAATCTAAAGTGCTAAATGTAAAGGCTAATATGCAAGTTACTGTCCTAAAAAGTGTTTGGGGACCTGGGTCCTGCCCCAAGGGACATGGATCAATGCAAAAAAAGTTTTAAAAACTGCCTTCAGGTCTGATATGGATATTAACCGGTTCTTGACCAGCGCGTGCCGATGTATGTCAGCAGAATGGCACGGGCAGGCATATTGGCGTACAGGTACGTTCAATCTTCAATGCTGCCCTGGCATCGCGAGCGCTCTGCCGGCGGCACGCTAGCGTGCCGGTTGGGACCCCCGTGAGTCCGATCACGAGTCCCGCGGACTCGATTGCCACGGGTATACCCGCGATCATCTCACGGGATGGCTGAATGGAGAAATGCCGTTGTAAACAGCATTTCTCCATTCTGCCTAGCAACTAGTGACGCTGATCTCTGCTCCATGTGATTGGAGCAGAGATCAATGTTCACTAAATGAAAGCCCAACCCCCCACAGTTAGTAACACACCCCTAGGAACACTTAACCCCTACACTGCCACCCACTGGTTAACCCCTTCACTGCCAGTGTCATTTACACAGGAATCACTGCATTTATATAGCAGTGATTGCTGTATAACTGACAATGGTCCCAAAATGTCCGATGTGTCCGCCATGTGTGTTTGTCTTATTTAACTATTTCTTACACTTTCTTTGTGAAATGGTAGGCCCTTACCATTTTAAACGGGGGGGGGGCGGGATCTGGGGGTCCCCTTGTTTAAGGGGGCTTCCAGATTATGATAAGCCCCCGCCTGCAGACCCCCACAACCACCGGCCAGGGTTGTGGGGATGAGGCCCTTGTCCCCATCAACATGGGGACATGGTGCTTTGAGGGGTCACAGACCCCCAAAGCATCCTCCCAATGTTGAGGGCATGTGGCCTGGTATGGTTCAGGAGGGGGAGCGCTCTCTCATCCCTACCCTCTGTTCCTGCAGCCTGCCAGGTTGCGTGCTCAGATAAGGGGTCTGGTATGGATTTTTAGGGGGACCCCATGTCAATTTTTTTTTTAATTTGACGCAGGGTTTACCCTTAATATCCATACCAGACCTGAAGGGCCTGGTAATTGAATTTAGGGGAACCTCACGTTTTTTTTTTTAAAATCAATGAATGAATTGTTGGCTCCTTAACCACTTTCAGACCGGACCATTTTGCTGGTAAATGACCAGAGGTCTTTTTACACTTTGGCACTGCGCTGCTTTAACTGGTAATTACGCGGTCATGCAATGTTGTACCCAAACAAAATTTGCGTCCTTTTCTTCCCACAAATAGAGCTTTCTTTTGATGGTATTTGATTGCCTCTGCGATTTTTATTTTTTGCGATATAAACGTAAAAAGACCGCAAATTTTGAAAAAAAATGATATTTTCTACTTTTTGTTATTAGAAAAATCCAATAAACTCAATTTTAGTCATACATTTAGGCCAAAATGTATTCAGCCACATGTCTTTGGTAAAAAAAAAGTCAATAATTGTATATTTATTGGTTTGCGCAAAAGTTGTCACATCTACAAACTAAGGTACGTTTTCTGGAATTTACGCAGCTTTTAGTTTACGACTGCCTATCTCATTTCTTGAGGTGCTAAAATGGCAGGGCAGTACAAAACCCCCCCAAATGACCCCATTTTGGAAAGTAGACCCCCTAAGGAAATTGATAAGAGGCATGTTGAGCCCATTGAATATTTTATTTTTTTGCCTCAAGCGATTGAATAATGACAAAAAAAAAAATTTTTTTTTTTTTTACACAAAGTTGTCACTAAATGATATATTGCTCACACATGCTATGGGCGTATGTGAAATGACACCCCAAAATAAATTCTGCTGCTTCTCCTGAGTACGGGGATACCACATATGTGGGACTTTTTGGGAGCCTAGCCGCGTACGGGGCCCCGAAAACCAAGCACCGCCTTCAGGCTTTCTAAGGGCGTAAATTTTTGAGTTCACTTCTCACTACCTATTACAGTTTTGAAGGCCATAAAATGCCAAGATGGCACAAAACCCCCACAAATGACCCCATTTTAGAAAGTAGACACCCCAAGCTATTTGCTGAGAGGCATGTTGAGTCCATGGAATATTTTATATTTTGCCACAAGTTGCGGGAAAATTACAAACTTTTTTTTTTTTTTTTTTTTTTTCACAAAGTTGTCACTAAATGATATATTGCTCACGCATGCCATGGGCATATGTGAAATGACACCCCAAAATAAATTCTGCTGCTTCTCCTGAGTATGGGGATACCACATATGTGGGACTTTTTGGGAGCCTAGCCGCGTACGGGGCCCCGAAAACCAAGCACCGCCTTCAGGCTTTCTAAGGGCGTTACAGTTTTGAAGGCCATAAAATGCCAAGATGGCACAAACCCCCCCCAAATGACCCCATTTTGGAAAGTAGACACCCCTAAATTTAGGGGTACACTAGTGAGACTAGGTAATGGCGGGTGCCCTGAAACTATAAAAAAATAACTAACCAACCAGCGTCACCTGTAACAGTTATATGGTGATCACTGGTGAAAGGGTTAACTAGGGGGCAATCGGGGGGCTTTATGCGGTAGTATATGGGGGTCCCTGGCGCTATAAAAAGCTGCAGCGAACCTAAATACCTACCTGCCTAACTAGCGTCACCTGTGACACTAATACAGCGATCAGAAAAACGATCGCTTATTAGGCTGGGTTCACACTGGAGCGATGCGGGAACGCCACGAATGCGCGGCGGGTTCCCGCATCGCATGCCTCCCGGCGGCAGTTCACACTGCCCTATGCGAACTGCTGGGAGTGTCAGTGAAATGTTACTGACACCCCCAGATCAGTTCGCATATCGCAGTGCGATCTGCAAACTCGGATCGCATGGTGTGAACACCCATGCGATCCGATTCTGCTGCGGGCCAAAAAAAGGGTCCCGTGCGAATTTGCGGCGGGTGCGGCGGGTGCGGCGGGTGTGGCGGGTGCGGCGGGTGCGGCGAATGGCTGAACTCGAATCGCACAGAGATCGGATGTGATTTGCACTGCAGTGCGGTGCGAATCACATTCGTTCTCATAAACCGCTGCAATGTGAACCCAGCCTTAGTGACACTGGCGACGGGGGGTGATCACGGGGTTAAACCTTTATTGGGGGGGTTAGGGGGGTACATTAGAACTAAAGGGGGCTAACTCTAACTGCCCTAACAGTTATTACAGTCACAAATGACACCAATGCAAAAAAAAAAAAAAAAAAAAAAAAAATGACATTGGTGTCACTGTGACTGGGGGGCAGGGGTAATTGGGGGGGTGATCGGGGGGTAAAGGGGGGGTGTGAGTGTGCCTGGCATGTTCTACTGTGTGTGTAGAGTGTTGGTGCAACTTACTGATCCGCTCTCCTCCGTGTCGGAACGAAAAATACCGACACGGAGGAGAGAATACATCACTTCCTCTCCTGTGTTTACATTACAGGAGAGGAAGTGATGTCACCGGGGATTTCTATTCGTCGGGAGCGATCGCGAGGGGGTGGCCATGAATGAATGGCCGTCCCCTCGTCCGGGATCGCTCCCGTACGAAAACCGACCGCCGCAGGCACCGGGCGGGGGCCCGATCGGGCCCCCGACCCGCGGGAGGCAAGGGACGTACATGTATGTCCTTATGCCTGCCCGTGCCATTGCACCGACGTACATCGGCGTGCGGCGGTCGGCAACTGGTTAATACAGAGAACACTCATTGAGTGTTCTCTGTATTACAGGAGCCGACAATTCAAAGTGATTTTAAAAGACTTTTATTCCTTGCGAAATGACACTTTGTGCAGGGACAGTTCTAAGCATGGGAAACAAGCGCCCCTTCACAGGCATACTATAGACACCCCCAGGTACGAAATTTAAAGGAATATTACACTTTTATTGTTTAACTTTAACCACTTGCTTACTGGGCACTTAAACACCCTTCCTGACCAGACCAATTTTCAGCTTTTGGTGCTCTCACACTTTGAATGACAATTACTCAGTCATGCAACACTATATCCAAATGAATTTTGTGTCCTTTTTTTCCCACAAATAGAGCTTTCTTTTGGTGGTATTTGATCACCTCTGGGGTTTTTATTTTTTGCGCTATAAATGAAAAAAGACCGAAAATTTTGAAAAAAAACGCATATTTCTTTGTTTCTGTGATAAAATTTTGCAAATTATAATTTTTTTTTCATAAATTTTGGCCACAATTTATACTGCTACATATCTTTGGTAAAAATAATCCAAATTAGTGGATATTATTTGGTCTTTGTGAAAGTTAGAGAGTCTACAAGCTGTGGTGCAAATCATAAAAAATTGATCACACCTGATGTACTGGTGGCCTATCTCATTTCTTGCGACCCAAACAAGTCAGGAAAGTACAAATACCCCCCAAATGACCCCTTTTTTGAAAGTAGACATTCCAAGGTATTTACTAAGATGCATGGTGAGGTTTTTGATGTTGTCATCTTTTCCCCACAATTCTTTGCAAAATGAAGATTTTTTTTTTTTCTCACAAAATTTTCAATGTAATAGGTTATTTCTCTCACATGGCATGTGTATACCACAAATGACACCCCAAAATACGTTCTGCTACTCCTTCTGAGTATTACGATACCAAATGTGTGAGACTTTTACACAGCCTGGCCACATACAGAGGCCCAATATTGAAATAGCACCATCAGGCGTTCTAGGAGCATAAATTACACATTTCATTTCTCAACCACCTATTACATTTTTGAAGGCCCTGGAGCACCAGGACAATGGAAATGCCCACAAAGTGACCCCATTTTGGAAAGCTAACACCCCAACATATAATCTATGAGGCATATTGAGTCGTTTGAATGGTTCATTTTTTTTCCAGAAGTTTTGGGAAAATGTGGAAAAAAAATGAAAACGCATTTTTTTTACGCAAAGTTGTCCATTTATAAGATATTTCCAACACATAGCATGTACATAGCAAAAATGACACCCCAAAATACGTTCTACTACTCCTCCTAAGTATAACGATACCAAATGTGTGAGACTTTTACACAGCCTGGCCACATACAGAGGCCCAATATTGAAATAGCACCATCAGGCGTTCTAGGAGCATAAATTACACATCTTATTTCTCAACCACCTATTACAGTTTTGAAGGCCCTGGAGCACCAGGACAATGGAAATGCCCACAAAGTGACCCCATTTTGGAAAGCTAACACCCCAACGTATAATCTATGAGGCATATTGAGTCGTTTGAATGGTTCATTTTTTTTCCAGAAGTTTTGGGAAACTGTGGAAAAAAAATGAAAACGCATTTTTTTTATGCAAAGTTGTCCATTTATAAGATATTTCCAACACATAGCATGTACATAGCAAAAATGACACCCCAAAATACGTTCTACTACTCCTCCTGAGTATAACGATACCAAATGTGTGAGACTTTTACACAGCCTGGCTACATACAGAGGCCCAATATTGAAATAGCACCATCAGGCGTTCTAGGAGCATACATTACACATCTTATTTCTCAACCACCTATTACAGTTTTGAAGGCCCTGGAGCACCAGGACAATGGAAATGCCCACAAAGTGACCCCATTTTGGAAAGCTAACACCCCAATGTATAATCTATGAGGCATATTGAGTCTTTTGAATGGTTTATTTTTTTCCAGAAGTTTCGGGAAAATGTGGAAAAAAATTAAAACGCATTTTTTTTTACACAAAGTTGTCCATTTATAAGATATTTCCAACACATAGCATGTACATAGCAAAAATGACACCCCAAAATATGTTCTGCTACTCCTCCTGAGTATGGCAATACCAAATGTGTGAGACTTTTACACAGCTTGGCCACATACAGAGGCCCAACATGCAAGGAACACCATCAGGTGTTCCAGGGACACATAGCATGCACATACCAAGAATTACACCCCAAAATACATTCTGCTGAGAAAAGAGTAAACAAAAGATTACCTGTGGTTTTAGCAGCGCAGTTGTCCACAGGATGATAGCACTGGTCCAGGCAGCAGGCAGGGACTTGGTCAGCAAAAGTGAACACAATTTTCCAGGCAACAGGCAGGTATACTGTCCATAGTCAATATTGGCAGCAGGCAGGGATACTGTCCATATACAGTCCAAGGTCAGTGCAGGCAGAGATCGTCAGCATTGCCAAAATATTGGTCCTGGTAGTAGGCAGGAACATGGTCCATCCATGTGGTGTGGTCAGTTCATGCGACAGGCAGAGGCATGATGGTATAGGTCCTACAGGCAGCAGGCAGAAGTAGGGCCTTGTTCAGGACAGAATGGGGATAGGGGTAGAGGCTTCTCCCACCCAAATCTCTTTGAAGCCTCCGAGTCTCCAGACCCTAATCTAGGAATGAGAAAACAAAGGAAATTGTCTTCTTCATCCAAAAAAACTATTCTGGAGCCCCTCACATATGTGAGACCCCTGTTATGAATCCCCCTAGTCCACTGAGAGGGTACAAGATCAGTCCAAGAGGCAGGCAAAAGGCATGGTCAAACAGTCCAGGGTCAGTTCCAGATCAGGCAGAGGTATGTACAGAATCAGTAGGCAGAAGCGTGGTCGAATAACAGTCCAGGGTCAGTTCCAGATCAGGCAGAGGCATAAACAGAATCAGTAGGCCGAAGCGTGGTCGAATAACAAGCCAGGGTCAGTTACAGAGCAAGCAGAGGCATAAGGGGTTTGAAGGTAAATGGCAGGAAGTGAGGGTTATGGTTACCATACTTCACTAATAATTCACTGAAGTATGGTAACGGCGGAAACAGTCACCTATGCAGAGGCCTGGTTGGGCCTGGTTGGGCACAATGATAAGTGGTGTCTCTTCTCAATCCTCGTTTGCTGCACACCCGACATTTTTTCTGATGTCTTTGGCCTGTTGGTCTGGGAGGGATTTTATCAGGAAAGTGGCGTTCAGAGAGTCTGCTAATTACATCGGATCGAATGTTTTGTGGTGGGCCGTTGGGGTATATAAGGGCAGTGGTGATTTCCTCCTGGTAGCCAAGGAAGGGTATGGGTCTTTCTGTGGATTTATGATAAATTACATACGTGTTGTATATGGCCAAATTAAAGAAATAAATTGAAATTTTTTTATACCACTTGTATGTTCTTCTCGTGGCAAGGTAGGGTTCGAGCATCTGGTCGTTCAAGTTGACACCCCCCATGAACATGTTGTACTCATGGATACAAGTGGGTTTTTGTATTGGGCCATCCCTCCTGGTGATCTCAACAAAAGTGCTGTTGTGGATCGAAGAAAGCATGTACACATCCCTTCTGTCCCTCCACTTCACAGCCAAAATTTCCTCGTTCCGTAAACTCGCTGCTTCGCCTTTTCTTAGCCTTTTGTTGACGAGGCTTTGAGGAAAGCCCTTCCGGTTCATTCTTACGGTGCCACATGCTGGAGTTTGCTTTCTATGGAGGTTGCGGAACAGGGGTAAACTTGTATAAAAATTATCCACATAAAGATGGTAGCCTTTCTCCAGGAGTGGGTTTATGAGTTCCCAAACAACTTTCCCACTCGATCCGATGTATTCGGGGCAATTAGGGGGATGTAGCTGGGTGTCCTTCCCTTCGTATACCATGAAGGAATATGTATACCCTGTGGCTCGGTCACACAATTTATACATCTTCACCCCATAGCGGGCCCTTTTGGAGGGAATAAATAGCTTTAGGCCCAGCCTGCCAGAAAATTTGATCAGGGACTCATCCACACATATGTGTTGGTCTGGGGTAAACAACTGGGGGAAGATCTCAGAAAAATAATTTATTAGCGGCCGAATTTTGTAAAGTTTATCAAAATTTGGGTCATTCCGGGGAAGGCACTGGGTATTGTCGTTAAAGTGTAGGAATCTCATTATCATTAGATATCTGGTCCGGGACATTATTGAGGAAAAGATGGGCATGTGATAGATGGGTTGGGATGACCAATATGCACATATTTCATTTTTATTGTTTAGTCCCATACAAAATGTGCGGCCCAAAAAAAATTTAAACTCCTTCACTGTTAGGGCTCTCCACTTGTAGGGGCGGGCATAAGAGGACGTTGGGTTGCTTTCAATAAATTGTTGAGCGTATAGGTTGGACTGGACCACAATGGATTCAAGCATGTCCTCTGTAAAAATTAGGTGGAAAAAGTCCATCAGGGAAAAATTGTGTGTCCACCTGGACTCCTGGGTTGGCAGTGAAAGGGGGAACGTTAGCTTCTCCTGAGTTAGGAGGAAGCCACAAGGGGTTCTGGAGGGAATAGGGAAGGCTGGCATGGGACCTAACCCTTTGGGGCCAAGTTGACACCCCACTGGTACGTAGCCTTTGCCGCGGTACTGTGGTGCCGGTGGATGGCACTGGGTTGCCGGTGGATGGCTCTGCGGTGCTGGTGGATGGTACCGCCTCCTCACCAGTGCGCCTTCGTCTGATGGGCGGACTATCATCTTCCTCCTCTGAGGCTGTCATGGTACCGCTGCTGAGGACAGGCTCGTAGTCCACGTCAGAGTCACAATCTGAATATGAGGAGGAATCCGAAGGGGAAACCTCCCTGTTGCTCTCGTCGGCTGCAAGAATATCATATGCCTCCTCAGCTGAATATAATCTTTGTGACATTTTTATTGATCACAAATGGCACTGACAGGTGACGCTGATCTGGCAGATGACACTGACAGGTGACGCTGATCTGGCAGATGACACTGACAGGTGACGTTGATGTGGCAGGTGACACTGACAGCACTGATCACAGGTGACACTGACGTGGCAGGTGGCACTGACGACACGTGGCACTGACAACATGTGGCACTGACGACACGTGGCACTGACAAATGGGACTGGAGGCAGATGGGGCTGACAGATGGGGCTGACAGATGGGGCTGACAGATGTCGCTCACAGATGTTGCTGACAGATGTCGCTGGCAGATGTCGCTGACAGATGTCGCTGGCAGATGTCACTGGCAGATGTCGCTGACAGATGTCGCTGGCAGATGTCGCTGACAGATGGCACTAGGGCTGGCACTGGCAGATGGCACTGGCAGATGGTGCTGGCTATTTGCTCTGGCTAATTGCTCTGGCAAATGGGGCTGGCAGATGGCACTGCGGCTGGCAGATGGCACTGGTGCTGGCAGGTGGCACTGGCAGGTGGCACTGGCACTGGCAGGTGGCACTGGCACTGGCGGCACTGGCACTGACGGCACTGGGGCTGACGGCACTGGGGCTGATGGATGGCGCTGGCAGGTGGCACTGGCGCTGACAGGTGGCACTGGCACTGGCAGGTGGCACTGGCACGTGGCACTGGCGGCACTGGCGCTGGCGGCACTGGGGCTGACGGCACTGGGGCTGACAGATGGCACTGGCGCTGGCAGGTGGCACTGGTGCTGGCAGGCGGCACTGGCACTGGCGGCACTGGCACTGGCAGCACTGGCGGCACTGGGGCTGACGGCACTGGGGCTGATGGATGGCACTGGCAGGTGGCACTTTCACTAACAGGTGGCACTGGCGCTGGCAGGTGGCACTGGCACTACTGGCAGATGGCACTGGGCTGACAGATGGCACTGGGCTGACAGATGGCACTGGCACTGGGGCTGACAGATGGCACTGGGGCTGACAGTTGGCACTGGGGCTGACAGTGTTAGTCATAGTATACAATATATCACTCACAGATCCTCTCTCTCCTCACACGCTGTCTCTGTGTGAGGAGGAAGAGACACGGCAATGGGAGATGATCTCATATGTTTACATTTGAGATCATCTCCTATTGGCAGCTGCGATCGCGCTGTGAACGGCTGCTTTGATTGGCCGTTCACGGCGATCTATGTTTGCCTGTCTCCAGGAGACACGGCGAATACAAAACTTCCGCGATGAGCGCCCCCAGCGGCACGCATTGCGGAAGTAAACACAAGGACGTCCAGGGACGACCGCTCGAAGGAACCCGCCTGCTCTACGGCCGTCATTCGGCTATAGGGCGGGCGGGAGGTGGTTAGTCATTATTAAAATCACTGCTCCTGAAAAAACGGCAGTTTTTAAAACTTTTTTTTGCATTGATCCATGTCCCCTGGGGCAGGACCCAGGTCCCCAAACACTTTTTAGGACAGTAACTTGCATATTAGCACTTTAGATTTCTCCCATAGACTTGTACAGGGTGTTCCGGCTTTTCGAATTTGCCGTGAACAGCCCAAATTGTTCACTGTTCGCTGAACAGGCGAACAGGCAATATTCGAATCGAACATGAGTTCGACTCGAACTCGAAGCTCATCCCTACCGGTCGCATACTTTATAGCTCAGGTTTCTGGTCTGGTAAATAAAATAATAATATTAGGTGCCTACATTCTTCACTGTCTCTTGCAAACCACCAAGGCCATGGTTATTAACAGCAAAGTGATACTTTAACAGGAAAGAAAAAAACAAGGTTGTTTATATTTTTAAGGATATATTTATACCGTTGTTGCCATTTATACAAAGAATTTGATATGACATAATTTAATGCTGGCTGTTTATATACATTTTGGTTATTGCTTATTTTTGTGAGCATTTATTCTAGCAGTGCTTTGCTGCAGTTAAAGAGGGGCTCCAGCCTGGGCAAAAAAAATGTAAAAAGTAATATAGGGACACTTACCTGTCCAGGGATCCAGCAATGTCAGCACCCCGAGCCACTTGTCCAGGGATCCAGAGATGTCAGCACCCCGAGCCTATTCTTCAATCCACTTCAGTGCAGGCATGTTTACTAATGGAAATTGCCAGTGAAGCTGGTTTCCTACTGCGCATGGGCGAGCTGCGCTGGGCTTTCTGAATGGTCCCGCCATCTTCTGGGACCTGTGCGTGTCCCAGAAGTCAGCGGAGGGAAGAAGGAGGAGCAGGACGTAGTCAGAGATCTTAAGATCTTACCCAGAAGTGAGTGTAGGTATTCTTATTTAGATATCTGCTTTTTATGGTACATAAGTATGAGCCCTCTTATTTTATATATAGCGATAAACTATAAGCAACTGTTCTAAAAATGTTTTACTATGTATCCTGTTGGCAAATTGGGAAATAAAGGTTTTAACATTTTAGATACATCTTTAGATATATTTTTTCCTTGCAGTTTTTCATAGTATACACAAAAGGTCAGTTCACCATGGCAAAACAAACAACATACAACATCCTATAACAAGACAGGTTTCATCATCATATTTGATCACAGAAAACAGATGGTTGTGTAACACCCTCGACCCATAGGTAGGTGCTAGTAAGGTATTTTTGCTAGGTTATCGAGCACAGGCAAATTTAAGCAGGCCTATGCTGCATGCTAGGCCTGTCTGTTTTGATCCGGGGGCTGAGAGTGATCAGAGTAGCTGTGAGCGTTACCACCTGTGCTCTAGCTCTGAGGCGCATCCCCTCTTTCCAGGGAGAAGGTTCTGGAAAAGGTGCTGGGTCTAGAACTGGAGTGGCAGTCAGGGTGTTTATGAGCCATGACCAATCCCCATCGAGATTGGCAGGGAGCGGGCCTCATATATAAGCTGAGGTGATTCTCCGCAGGCGACAGAGTTGGCTGGGTGAAGTGAGGAATAGCATGTTAGTCAGTTGCAGGAGGCCAACCCAATCTGGGGGGAAAGATGATCGCAGGAGAGGCCCGGGGAGAGCTGTGAAGGGAATATTGCCTCTACGCAGTCATTGGCAATGTCTCTGCCACCACACGGTGGGATGGCAGGGAACTCCTGGAGAAGAAGGGCAGGTGAAACTGGCAGTACACATGGTCCAGTCAAAGTTCCTCATCAAGGACTTAGGGCTGTTGGAAGTTCAGTGAGTGTTACCACAGTGGTGCTGGAGGTGCCAAGGGCTGGAAGTGCCAAGGAGTCTGTGAAGGGAACTCTGCTAGTACACGGTCACTAGTGGAGTTTTCATCAATATACACGGTGGATGATGGGGAGTCCTGGATCAGAAAAGAGACTGTGGGGATCTGTGTCAAGTCGATGTAGCTTGCGGGCTCATGATTTGCACGTTGGGCTGGCTGGGAACAGTAGTCCATATATCCTAGAAGATATGCTTTTATCCCACTGGGCCTCTGTGCAGGAGGAACCAAGGAGGAACCAAGTGTACAGGAGGAAACAAGTTATGTGCAGGAGGTCAAAGGGATCCAAGAACATTACTTTTACATGGTCATTAGTTAGTCTCTGCCCCCACAAGGTCGGATGGTTAGAGAACCCTTATGCCCCATACACACGGTTGGACATTCTGACCAGAAAATCCGTCAGATTTTTTCCGACGGATTTTGCTTGAAACTTGTCTTGCATACACATGGTCGCACAAAGTTGTCGGAAAATCCGATCGTTTGGAACGAGGCGACATTATACACGTACGACAGGACTACGTAGAGGCCAGTGGCTAATTGCTTTCATCTCCAAATTTTTTCTGAGCATGAGTGGCACTTTGTGCGTCGGAATTCTCGACACACGATCAGATTTTGTTGTCGGAAAATTTTAGATCCAGCTCTCAAAAATTTTAGATCCATATCTCAGCCCACACACGATCGGATTTTCCGACAACATAATCCAATCAGACTTTTTCCGTCGGAATTTCCAACCGTGTGTGTGGGGCATGAGATGGAATAGTCTATGGGAGTTGAGCCACAGGATGAGCAACAGTGTGCATGGAGAAGCAGGAGGAAACTAATGCTAAATCCTATATGCACCATTATATCTTCTGGCTCTAACTTTATTCAAAGTGTACTAAAATCTTTAAATATGATGGAAAATACTTATCCTATGGGCATCCCCTATTCCAATCCCTATCCGAGTTGTACCCCCCCAATAAAACAAAAAATACAAATCCCGCAAAAAAATGTTTATATTCTCTGGAAAGAGTGTATGAAGTCTGGCAGTGGGGGCATTGGCTGGATTGTTTGTTACTAGCTGAAACACCATGACTACAGTTGGTGTGAGGTATTGCTGCTATTGTACATTGCAATTTAAATTTCAATAAGCCCAAATACCTTATTACTAAAGACAACATTTTTTTAGTTTTGAGTGGACAGTGGAGAGGGGATAGAATACCTGTTTTTCATCACTGTCTATGTCCCCAATAGGGAGATTCAGCTTTTTCAGCTAGATTCTCTATTTGTCCTGTTTTTCTGACCTGCAGAGAGTGAAAGTGAAAGAAAAATCTCAAACTTTGGGCTCTCACCAACACAGGCATAGAGGGGGAAATTCTCCTACGTGACCCTTGTGACAACCAGAGATTCCCTCACTTTGGAGGAATTTCCCTCTCACTTCCTGTTGTGGCTATGGGTTAGTAGGTGAAGGGAAATCTCTCTAATAGAACACAGATGGCAAAAAAAAAAAACTGACAGGGATTATAATCCTTGCTCTTTCAAAAATGAATAAAAAGGTTTTCCTTTACTTCTACTATAACTGTAAAAGTAACACTAAAGTAGAACTTAAGGCATTTTTTTTAGTTTTGAACAGAGAGGAAAGGAATTAGTACCCCTTGCATTTTTCTTGCTGTCAGGGTCCCCATTGGGGAGATTCACTCTATTTGTCCTGTTTACTGTTGTCACTGAAGGTGAAAGAAAATGCATCATTTTGGGATGTCACCTGAACAGTAATAGAGGGGAAATCTTCCAATGGGAACACTAGTTCTGGTAACACCCGTGACAACCAGATGCCCTCATATTGGTGACGCTTTCTGTTTTAGCTTTAAATTTACATAATGGTAACACACTGCATTTTTAAAGTGCTAATCTGTTGTTACTTGCACCTAATTAGTCTGTTTCTGTTTTTAGATCCATATTTTGTCAATGCTGTGGAATGGAAAGATCATGTGTATTTTATCTTCAGGGAGACAGCAGCAGAATTCAACTACCTTGAGAAGGTATATTTTATTGTACTGTATAAAGCTACAATGGTGTTCGTGTGCTCTGAAAATTAGACTTTTTTCGCGTTACTAGTTTTCTATCCTACTGTTTTCCTACTACTGTAAATTCATTCTACCAAACCTTTGGTTTGAGAGTGGTAAACTGGAGGAAGCTACTTCTTAATCTTCAATTTGCGCAACACTTGCATTACTGTTAACATGAGGGAGTCTGTTGATCTGTTCTTATTTTGATATCCCTGTATGGGTAAACAGAGAACAAAAAACACAACAACAAATAGCAGCACAGGTCACAGTATGGGAAACACAGAACACAATGCAAGTACATCAAATAGTCCTTTGAGTAAATGAAGCTCCTTGTGAGAATATATAGTCTATGTAGCAGGACAGTCTTGTGTGGGTAGTTGAAGCCACTCCAATATGTAAGAGAGAAAAAGACAGCAACAGGCGCCTCTTAGTAAGACTGTTAACATTTAATAGCAAGTTAGCATTAAAAGACTCACATGTAAAGACATGATTGTCCAGTGCAGGAGAGTCCAGTATTTGCCATGAGTAAGGATGAGCCGAACACCCCCCTGTTCGGTTCGCACCAGAACCTGCGAACAGACCTAAACTTCGTGTGAACTTTAGAACCCTATTAAAGTCTATGGGACTCGAACGTTCAAAATCTAAAGTGCTAATTTTAAAGGCTAATATGCAAGTTACTGTCCTAAAAAGTGTTTGGGGACCTGGGTCCTGCCCCAGGGGACATTGATCAATGCAAAAAAAGTTTTAAAAACTGCAGTTTTTTCAGGAGCAGTGATTTTAATAATGATTAAAGTTAAACAATAAAAATGTAATATTCCTTTAAATTTCGTACCTGGGTGTTGTCTATAGTATGCCATGTTTCCCATGCTTATAACTGTCCCTGCACAAAATGTAATTTCCCAAGGAAAAAAAGTCTTTTAAAATCACTTTGAATTGTCGGCTCCCGTAATACAGAGAACACTCAATGAGTGTTCTCTGTATTACGGGAGCTGACAATTCATTTATTGATAAAAAAAAAGCGTGGGGTTCCCCTAAATTCAATTACCAGGCCCTTCAGGTCTGGTATGGATATTAAGGGGAACCCCGTGTCAAAGCATCCTCCCAATGTTGAGGGCATGTGACCTGGTACGGTTCAGGAGGGAGGGCCGCTCTCTCACCCCCCCCCTCTTTTCCTGCGGCCTACCACGTTGTGTTCTCGGATAAAGGGGCTGGTATGGATTTTTAGGGGGAACCCCACATCAATTTTTTTTTAAATTTGACACAGGGTTCCCTTTAATATCCATACCAGACCTGAAGGGCCTGGTAATTGAATTCAGGGGAACCCCACGCTTTTTTTTTTTAATCAATGAATGAATTGTCGGCTCCTTAATACAGAGAACACTCATTGAGTGTTCTCTGTATTACAGGAGCCGACAATTCAAAGTGATTTTAAAAGACTTTTATTGATTGTGAAATGACACTTTGTGCAGGGACAGTTCTAAGCACGGGAAACAAGTGCCCCTTCACAGGCATACTATAGACACCCCCAGGTACGAACTTTAAAGGAATATTACACTTTTATTGTTTAACTTTAATCATTATTAAAATCACTGCTCCTGAAAAAACTGCAGTTTTTAAAACTTTTATTTGCATTGCTCAATGTCCCCTGGGGCAGGACCCAGGTCCCCAAACACTTTTTAGGACAGTAACTTGCATATTAGCCTTTAAAATTAGCACTTTAGATTTCTCCCATAGACTTGTACAGGGTGTTCCGGCTTTTTGAATTTTTATTTACTGAAGAAATGGCGGCATCCACCAGAGGTGTACCCCACTTCTTCTTGAATTTCTCTTCCATAGGATACAAGAGGCGAAACCTTTTTAGAGGCAAATATATCCTGTCAGGATGATCCCAATCTGCATAGATCATCTGTTCTAACAACGGATGCACAGGAAATGCCTGGGAACCCTGCTGAGGTCGAAGAGAAACCAAAGTAGAACAGGAGGGTCCAGTTTCCTGGCCTGGGGGTAATTTAAACCCAGCTTGAACCATCTCTGTCAGAGAATGGACAAATAATTTTTGGGAATGGGAGGCCAAGAATGGCTCGTCCGAGCTAGTCTCTCCCGTTGAAGAGTCTTCAGCTTCTCTTTCTTCCCGATCCTTTGCGACCAGATCCTCCTCCCACTCTGGGTCTGTGTCCCCTGGCCCTGCCTGGTTATTAGAGTCCTGGTGCTCAGATGACTCACCATCATGATCAGGCTCTGGAGAGGGAGATATGTTACGTTTTCTCCCTGCTTGTGTTACCAAGGCAATCATACCCACTATTTTACCTTTAAGGCCAAATCATCTTTAGTAAAATAAGCCGATGCAGGAGCACCAGTTGTGGCCACAATGCCTGACAAATGCAATGGCTCAGCCAAGCCAGAAGCCGCAGGACCTTCAGGGGAAGCTGGGATAATATCCTCAAGAGCTTGATCTCCTGCTTTTAAAGGAGGTATTCTTAACCCTGTATTGGTCTTGCTCCCTGTTCCTCTTTTCCTGGAAGACATTGCTTACAAGTATGGGAAGACAGCACTCCTTCTGAGCTTCTAAATGTAATCCAGTATACAGCAGCTATTACAGTCTTAATGCTGTCCCCTTTAACCTGATGCAACTGTGTCCAAAAACCTGCAGACTCATGTGCCCAACAAGCTCTATGCCTCCACGCTCACACCAGGTGAACTGATTCAAATTGCGTCATTTGATCCACGTGGAAGGAGTGGTATCCGAACGTATAGTGGCAACAAAATACGGCGCATGCGGGCCTGAAGACCGCCGACCGTACGAGGTGAAAATCACCTCAACGGTGCACGTGTACGACCATACGGCAACAGCACGTGTGCACGTTCGTACAGCACCGGCGTCTCCGTATGCACCAGCGTTTCATCGTTATAAAATACACAGCATGGAGACATTCTGTAACAGCTTTGAAAAGACACAGTAACCGAGGGGAATACAGCAATCCCAGAGGGAATACTCACCAGTCCACGCTGCAGAACCTGAGAAGCCAGGCCCAATCTTTCCCCATCACGGCGGGTAGTGCCTCTGTAGACCTTCAAGGACCGGGTCCCCCATCTTGGGGTCCACACCCTTGGGCCTGTAAGGCACCCTTTGGGTTTATCTTGGGCAAGTTAATGACCAGAATACCACTATCCAAGGGTCCAGCGCCTAAATAGGACACATTAAAAGCAAAACCTCATTCTTGCATCGAGGCTCGGGTACCATTCCTTTAGCTTCGTGCCATCTGAATGGATCCGATTATAACATCCTCACTGGGACGCTCAATTGACGACATTTTTAAGAATTTCACGTTCGTGACCAGCACCTGAAGACACTGGCGAAAAACTGAGGTAATTCCCATATGGGAGGGGTTATATGGGAGGAACCTTCTTGCTATTGGTTGCCAGTGTCCAATCACCTAGAGGTAGCGTATAACCCAGATAGTCATGAATAACTGCTCTGTGTCCCATGATGTATGATAAAGAAATATATATATATATATATATATATATATATATATATATATATATATAATGTATTCAATAATCAAATGTCAATTCGGAAATTAATTAAAAACTACATTAAATAAATATTGCTGAGATTTAATATGGAAAAATGGGGGAAAGGAATGGGGAAAAAAAACATTTTTAATTTTTAAATATTTATATTATTTTATGGGATGTTGTTAATATATGTATTATATTTTATTTTCATATATTATTTTAATAGTAAGACTTGCTAGCTGTTAATCCAA
The DNA here is from genome assembly GCF_037356315.1 of Lithobates pipiens. Taxonomy (NCBI): domain Eukaryota; kingdom Metazoa; phylum Chordata; class Amphibia; order Anura; family Ranidae; genus Lithobates; species Lithobates pipiens. The sequence goes on along the minus strand of NW_027507718.1, from coordinate 158,081,502 downwards.
TATAAGCTACTAGGATAAGTTGATAAATAGATAAAAGATATTTAAAAAATATTTATCAATAAAAATATTTAAATATTTAAATATTTTAAAATGATGGATAATAAAAAAAATGTAATAGTAGATTCACCTGGACGCATAAGTATCTTTAGAAAAGGTAGAGAATCATAAAATGGGAAGGAGGATGGCAGAAGGGGACGGGGACGGGATTAGGAGAGGGAGGAAAAGAAGGGGGGTAAACAGAGAACAACTAGTGATGGTTATGGAGGTAGTGTTCCTTAAAGGAACAGCCTTGGGATACCAGGTAGTATTGTCCATAACCAATTTGAATGTGCCGATAGCTTCTAGTATATTTAACTACTAGCCCTATCAGATCCATTGTAATTTCACTCAGAAGGAAACTCAAATCACTGGCAATAGAACCAGCAGACTATGAAAACATGGCATAGTCTTTTCACAACAGTCTTTCACATCTACATCCTGGGACAAAAGAAACTCTGTAAAATATGTTCTCTGGTCTTCATATATCAGCCATATATTACAAAGTTCTGGTATAAAGCCTAGGTACCATGAAGAGTTCCACAAAGTCACATCAAATTTTGTTCATCTGGTACAAAATTTAATCACAAACAAGTTATTGGGTTCCTGCTGCTTACCTTAAGATGTTCTGAGGCTTTTGCAATAGTGGAATCACGCAACTGGGTGGTCTAGCTCCAGCACACCAGGCACAGTAGACACTAATACATCTTTGGGTTCAGGGGTCTTGTCCTCTCCCCTGCATAGTCTACAGTGCCTGGAACAGTGGCAAAATCTCTCTCCAAGATTGGCATGTCAGAATATGTAACTAGACCAGGGTGCACAAACAGTGACAACTATCAGATTCGGCCATACTCTTGGAAACATAAGTTCTTCGAAACCATTTGATCTCATTCACTACAGTGCCAACACTAGGGTAGATTATGGGATTCACCCGTGCTTCCCAAACATCTATTAACAGGTGGCATCCCTCCGATTTGCTGACCTCTCAGTGCTTCCTCTTTGTAACTTTACAGGTTGTGAGGCTACTTTTAAACTAGTGGATAAGAAGGCAGCTTCTTGGTTGTTATTGAGCTCAAAGCTATAGAGGTCTTCATCAGCAGAATAATGCTCCACTGTTTGTTCGGTTGATTTTGGATCAGCTTGGCTCACTCACCTCTGCAGCTCTGGAAGTAGAGCCCTCAGGAACTGGTTCATGGTGACCCTCTCTATCTTTTGAGGCCTTGTAAGCACTTCAGGTTGCTGCAAATGTTTGGCAAGTTTTATTAGGTAATACATTTGGGAGCAAGTTTGTAGCTCCGGTTACTGCATGTAGCTGCTGCTCCCTTTCTGAAGTTGTGAACCCCAGCTGCTGCAAGATCTCTCCTTTTAACTAGCCATAATCTTAGCCACTGTGAGAAACATATAAACAGCAGGTAAATATAAAGTGCAATGGTGATAACTTTAAAAAGTCCAAATCTATAACGATCATGAAAAATTAGTGGATGACTTTCCCACTCAAGCAAAAAACTTCAATCCGTGCCAGAATAACAAAAAGTGATTGCGATATCTTCCACCATCCACCTCTGAGTGAATTGGCAGCTCACCTTAGGAGAAGACCCTTTGGCTCTAATCACGCCTTGTTTTAATATATAGAGAGCTTCAGTTGTCAGGAACACCACCTCAAGTAATCTTGTCAACTACGCGGGGTCTTAACATCTATATTGCAATTTTGCACTTATCATTCACATCTGTGGTACAAAAAATGTACAGCTACACTTGTAAATGTTGAGAAATACATTGATTGACCGCCTGCATATTCAGCCAATAGACTTTTGCTTTACAGAGAAGGTGGTTACTTGATTAAAAAGATGCCGTATGCTTATTTGACTAGCTTTCAGTTCTACCACTAAAATCCAGTAACATTTGGCCATGAAGGCCCTCAGCCAAACAGAGCTGGAGCAGGGACGGACTGATAACTCATGGGACGCCAGGGCAATAAGAGATTATTGGGCTCCCAGGCAATAGAGGTCACACAATATACACATACACACACACATACATATACATACACACACAGTATATACATACATACACACACACACATAGGCACACACACACAGTATACACATGCACACAGACACACAGTATAAACACACCAGCACTTTTCATCTAGAAATCACCCTGATTGAACACACTGCTGCTGCCCCCATCTAATGGCATGCTGGTACTTGTAGTGCCCCAGCATCTCACAGACACATTATTGGTAATGCAGGAAAGGAGAGGGCTGTTCCTGTGTACTGGTGGGCAGGTAATGAGTAGAGCGATGTAGCAGAGATTGGGGGAGACATTCAGAATGTCCTTCCTCCAGGAACAGTGCACATGAAAACAATCTAATAGCCTCAGAGACAGGAGGAGCCATGCTAGAGGAAACACATCCTTCCCCCTCCTTGCCAGGGTAAGCCACTGACAAGAATACATTTAGTTGGGGCCATCAGGCAGCAGTCTGTACCCACACTGCAGGCTGTGTCCCCTCCTCCCTCTCCTCCAGTCGGCATCTCTGCTACAGACAAATAAGCCACGGTGGAGAAGGGGCGTGTTTCTATTGGAGGAGGTACTGCAGCAGCTATAATCTCAGGATTTTTGGAACAAAAGTATGTCGGTAAGGGACATTTCAGAGACAGATGTAAAAAAAAATAACATAGATTTTTTCATACTGTCCCTGGTTTTACTGAGGCTGTGTCATGGTTATGCAATAGAGTTCGTCTGCTTACCTGTCTCCATGTGTTCATTTCTAGAGACCAGCCAACCCTCACCTGACTGCTTTTATAATCCATCCTCTGGCATGGCTCCACCCTAGCTCCTATCAGAGAACTCTATATTGACCTGTGCACTGCTAGCCAATCCTGCTGATCAACCTTTGTGTGTTAGCTTCCTGTTACCTGCTATGTGATCTTCTACTGTTTTCCGTTACCGACTTTGGCGTGTCCTTGACTATCCCTGTTTGCCTGTGATCCTGACCTTTTGGCGTGTCCCCGACTATTCTTGTCGGCTTGTGGCCCCGACCTTGGCTTTGTCCCTCACCATCCCTATCCTCCTGTCGCCTACTGTGGGCGTGAGCTTGGGGACCCTGGGGGTCGCGACCTGGAGCCAGTTGCAGTCAAGTCCATCCTCACCACTCGAGGCTCTGGTGAACACCTGCTGGCTCTTAGACTCCGCGCCCCAGGGAATCTTACGCTCTAACCCCGGTGGGATCCATCTTGGTGTTCTGGCGGCCCTGCCTTCCTATCACCTTGACCCCCGTCCGCAGCAGTCAGCTGTAGGGTCCACAACCTTGCGATGCACTCCTAATCCCTACGGTGTGCATCTGTCACCTGGGCTCAAGGTGACCTGACAGTTTGATCAGCCATGGACCCGGCCGCGTGCCGCTTCCTGCAGTCGATCCTTTGCAGGGCATAGTTCAGAGACTTGAAACCCAGGAATCTAATCAGACTCAGGTGATGCGATTCCTTCAAGATCTGGCTTCCCGCTTCGAGCAGCTACAGGCTTCCTTGGGGACCCCGAACCTGCAGCCTCAAGTACAGTCTGCGACTGCACCTATCGCACCAGTCGCATCCACGCATTCATTAGTACTGCCAGCTCCGTCCCGTTTCTCTGGGGACTCCAAGGCCTGCAGGGGCTTCCTCAGCCAATGCACCATTCATTTTGAGCTCCAGCCTCAAAACTTCCTGTCTGATCGGGCAAAGGTAGCCTATATAATTTCCCTCCTCTCCGGTGAAGCTTTAGCCTGGGCTGCTCCCCTGCGGGAGAAAAACGATCCAGTGGTTTCCAGCCTGTCCAACTTCTTGAAGCTCTTTTGTAATATCTTCGAGAAGCCAGCTCGGGTTTCTTCTGCGGCTAGTGCCCTTTTACGCCTTCGCCAAGAATCTTGTTCAGTGGGACAATATGCACTTCAGTTCCGTATCCTTACAGCGGGATTGAGCTGGAACAATGAGGCCCTGGTCGCAACCTTTTTACATGGCCTCTCTGACCGAGTGAAGGATGAATTAGTAGGAAGAGCTATCCCCGCCGGTCTGGACGATGTAATTTCCTTATGCAATCAGATGGACATTCGTTTCCAGGAGAGGTCTTTAGAAAAAAGACGCAAGCACACCCTAGGTCCTAGTCAGCCTGAGCTTTTTTCCCATCACCCTGGGGAGCATCCTCTGTCTGCTGAGGAACCCATGCAGCTAGGCCGGACCAGACTAACCCCCGAAGAACGTGCTAGAAGCCGAACTCTGGGCTTGTGTCTTTATTGTGGGGGCAAGGGTCATTTTCGTGACTCCTGCTTGCTTCGTCCAGGAAACGCTCGGGTCTAATACATTTGGAAGGTGGAGTATTGGACCCAGAAACATCACCTTCTTGTCTTCTTCTTCCGGTGTTCCTCCATGTAGGCACTTCTCCCCAATCGGTCCTAGCATATCTGGACTCCGGGGCTGCCGGCAATTTTATGGACTGGAGAACTGCTTCTTCTATGAAGCTTACCCTTTCTCCCCTCGCTACTCCATTGGTAGTCTCGGCAATTGATGGCACTGTGCTCCCAGGGGGCCCTATCCGTTTCCAGATGCTACCTATTAGGATGTCGGTAGGGATACTCCACCAGGAGTGGATCTCCTTCCTCATCCTACCCAAGGCCTCTACCCCCATTGTATTGGGCCTTCCTTGGCTACAGCTCCACTCACCACATGTGGACTGGGTCTCTGGGCAGATCCTGGCTTGGGATCCTTCATGTTTCTCATCCTGTCTTCCCAAGGTGACCCCCAAGAGGAAACTTCCCATTGCTACCACATCTGTATCGTCTGATCTTCCTGCAGCATACAGCGATTTCGGGGATGTGTTCTGCAAGAAGTCTGCTGAGGTGCTTCCTCCCCACAGATCTTTTGACTGTGCCATTGACCTTGTCCCTGGAGAAACCCTGCCCAGGGGTCGTACCTACCCTTTGTCTATTCCAGAGACCCAGGCCATGTCTGAGTATGTCGCCGAGAATCTGGAGAGAGGTTTCATCTGGAAATCCTCATCGCCTGCAGGAGCAGGGTTCTTTTTCATTGCCAAAAAGGATGGTACCCTATGACCCTGCATCAACTATAGAGGTTTAAACGCTGTGACTATTAAAAACCGATACCCCTTACCTCTAATATCTGAGCTATTTGACAGGTTGAAGGGGGCTTCCATTTTCACTAAGTTGGATCTCAGAGGTGCATACAATCTCATTCGAATATGGGAAGGTGACGAATGGAAGACTGCGTTTAACACTAGGGACGGGCATTACGAATACCTGGTTATGCCTTTTGGTTTGTGTAATGCTCCAGCTGTGTTCCAGAACTTTGTCAATGAAATATTCAGGGATCTACTGTACCAGTTTGTTGGTCATCTATCTGGATGATATTCTTATCTTTTCCGAAAATCTGCCTGCTCACAGAAACCATGTACGCACCATACTTCAGCGTCTTAGAGAGAACAATCTCTATGCCAAGATGGAGAAATGTTCCTTTGAATGTTGCGAGGTCCTGTTTCTGGGATGTTTTGTTTCTATTGCGGGTCTTCGCATGGATCCCGGAAAGGTCTCCGCCATTACCAACTGGCCCCTTCCCGCTAGCCTCAAGGCCACACAGCGCTTTCTTGGCTTCACAAATTATTATAGGCCGTTCATAAGAAATTACTTTTCCATTGCTGCGCCTATTATCGCTTTGACCAAGAAGGGTGCGAATGCCAAAGACTGGCCTCTTGAGGCTGTCTCTGCGTTTCACGATCTGAAACAGGCCTTTGTCTCTGGACCCCTCTTGAGGAGACCAAATCCTGAGGACCCATTTTTTATTGAAGTAGATGCTTCTTCGATGGGGGTGGGAGCTGTGCTTCTTCAGGACTTTGAGAAGAAACGTCAACCATGTGCGTTCTTCTCCAAAACAAATTCTCAGGCAGAGAGAAATTATGCCATTGGTGATCGGGAACTTCTCGCAATTAAATTGGCATTGGAGGAGTGGCGTCATCTCTTGGAAGGTTCCCCTCACTCCATAACGATCTTTACTGATCATAAGAATCTACAGTACCTACAGAATGCTAAACGTCTGAACCCCAGACAGGCCAGATGGAGTCTCTTCTTCTCCCGTTTTAAATTCACGATTATGTACAAACCTGGTTCCTGCAACGGTCGAGCTGATGCGCTCTCTCGGTCATTTGACACTTTGGACGAGGAGTCCAACCCTGATCCTGAGCCGATCATTCCTACCTCATGCATTGTTGCCCATTCTACCACCCTGGAATCAAAAATTCCTCCTGGTAAGACCTTTGTTCCCACGGAGCTAAGAACTAAGATCCTTCGTTGGGGACATGATTCCAAGGTGGCAGGTCATGCTGGGTTCCTCCGATCCTTCCTGCTCATCAGTCGTCACTACTGGTGGCCTAATCTCCTCTCGGATGTTAAAGACTATGTTAAGGCATGTCACTTCTGTGCTCAGTCTGAATCTTCCACTCAAGCCCCTGCTGGTCTTCTCATGCCCTTGCCCATTCCTAAGGAACCCTGGTCTCATATCGCCATGGATTTTATCACTGATCTTCCACTGTCGGAGAATAATACGGCCATTTGGGTAGTAATCGATCGGTTCCCCAAGATGGCTCATTTTGTTCCTCTTCCTGATCTCCCTTCTGCCCCTGCCTTGGTTCCCATTTTTGTACGAGAGATTTCATGGTGTTCCTTCTCATGTCATTTCGGACAGGGGTGTGCAGTTTACTTCTCGTTTTTGGAGAGCCTTTTGCAAATCCCTCGACATTACCTTGGATTTTACCTCTTCTTATCATCCCCAATCCAATGGCCAGACTAAGAGAGTTAATCAGGAGTTGGAGGTCTTTCTCCGTACCTTGGTCTCTGCCCATCATGATGATTGGGCATCACTATTACCGTGGCCTGAGTTCTCCCACAATAATCATGTTAACGTCAGTTCTCAGAAAACACCCTTTGTCACTGTTTATGGAAGACATCCTCAGCTTCCTCTTCCTATGACTTGTTCTTCTGACATTCCAGCTTTGGCTACTGTTCAGGAATCATTCAATTCCATGTGGGCTGACATTCATGATTCCCTCCAGAAAGCTGCCAACAAATTCAAGAGTTTTGCTGACCGTCGCAGGCGTAAGCCACCCTCTCTTCAGCCAGGAGACAAAGTCTGGCTCTCCACCAGGAACATCAAACTCCGGGTTCCTTCTCTCAAGATTCATTGGTCCGTGCACCATAATTTCAAAACTGAATCCGGTTTGTTTCAAGCTCCAGATTCCCAAAAGCCTCAAAATCTCTAACTTCTGCCATGTTGCCCTTCTGATGCCTTTAGTCCTCAATAAGTTCTCTCGTTCTCTCTCTACCGGTCTCTGAGGATGATCAGGAGTACGATGTTAGCCAAATTTTGGATTCCCAACTCTGTAGAGGCATTCTCCAGTACCTCATGCACTGGAAAGGTTTTGGTCCTGAGGAGAGGTCGTGGATTTCGGCTTCCGAGGTCTTTGCACCTCGTCTGTTGAGGAAGTTTAATTTGAAGTTCCCCTCTAAACCTGGTCCCAGGCGGGGAAGGGGGAGGCCTCGTAAGAGGGGGGGTACTGTCATGGTTATGCAATAGAGTTCGTCTGCTTACCTGTCTCCATGTGTTCATTTCTAGAGACCAGCGGACCCTCACCTGACTGCTTTTATAATCCATCCTCTGGCGTGGCTCCACCCTAGCTGCTATCAGAGAACTCTATATTAACCTGTACACTGCTAGCCAATCCTGCTGATCAACCTTTGTGTGTTAGCTTCCTGTTACCTGCTGTGTACTCTTCTACTGTTTTCCGTTACTGACTTTGGCGTGTCCTTGACTATCCCTGTTTGCCTGTGATCTTGACCTGTTGGCGTGTCCCCGACTATTCTTGTCTGCTTGTGGCCCCTACCTTGGCTTTGTCCCTCACCAACCCTATCCTCCTGTTGCCTACTGTGGGTGTGAGCTGGGGGACCCTGGGGGTCGTGACCTGGAGCCAGTTGCAGCCAAGTCCATCCTCACCACTCGAGGCTCTGGTGAACACCTGCTGGCTCTTAGACTTCGCGCCCCAGGGAATCTTACGCTCTAACTCTGGTGGGGTCCATCTTGGTGTTCTGGCGGCCCTGCCTTCCTATCACCTTGACCCCCGTCCGCAGCAGTCAGCCATAGGGTCCACAACCTTGCGATGCACTCCTAATCCCTACAGTGTGCATCTGTCACCTGGGCTCAAGGTGACCTGACAGGCTGGCACCCCTAATGGGGCAGTGCCCGAGTGGTCAGTCTGCCCCTGGGCTGGAGGGCACCACCTGTGGAAGCTGACCCAGAAAGGGATCCTTTTATTAAAGAAAGGTGCTGCATGGAAACTGCTGGACAACAGCTGTCCTTGGACATTGTGAGTAGGACTCTTGGCCAAGGCTCCAGGTGTGCATGTGCTATAGGGGCTGAATGCCAGAGGTTGCTGAAGGACTGGGATTGTTCATAAAAAGTATCATATTAACTGGCTAGAGGATTTGTGATTACGTTTTCTTGTATCTGTTTGAGTTTTAAAAAACCTGCACCCTTTCTCCTCTTAATTACTGCAATATATCCACAAAAAATACATCCCGTGGGCCGAGTCGTGTTTGTCGATGTTTGTGCTTAAAACTGGTGTCCGGGCTTGGCAGCCTCCGCAGTGGTGAGGAGATCTAGACTTCTTTGGGGGAGAGCGCTACATTTGTTTCTTGGAAATAGGAAAGTTACGCTGCACTCCAAAAGTATCCACTTTATTGCAAATTACAGTATATACAAAGCAGAAAAATTGCACAGTGGGGGAGAGAGAGGTTGATGCATTTCGCACATTCCACTCTTATCATAACCTATAAGTTTACAGGTAGGTTACAGATCAGAGCACACTAATACAGTACAACCAATTGGCTCAGAGTGGGTCTGCTCCCTGAGGGTCGGTCCACACTGGGACGACTTGTCAGATGACTTAGCCACCTGGCAAGTAGTGTCCCATTCTGTACAATGAGACTGTTCTAATTGGAGCGACACAAGTCGCTCTGACTTAGAAAAAGGTTCCTGTATGACTTTGGGAGTGACTTGAGGTGACTTGCATTGACTTCTATACAGAAGTAATTTTGAAAGTCGCCGCATGTCCAGGTCGCCTGAGGCTGAAAGTCGTGCTGCCTCAGTGTGAACCGGACCTAAAGCATGTGAGCCTGTACAAAAGAAAGCCCAACTCAGATGCCTCACCACAGAACGACCCAAGCAGTTAAAACACTGGGTGAGATTTACTAAAACTGGAGCACTCAGAATCTGGGGCAGCTGTGTATGGTAGCCAATCAGCTTCTAACTTCAGCTTGTTCAATTAAGCTTTGACAATAAAACTTGGAAGCTGTTTGGTTTCTATGCAGAGCTGCACCAGATTTTGCATGCTCCAATTTTAGTAAATCTTCCCCCACTGTTTCCACTCAGTTCACCTCATCACATCTTCTGTAATGTAGGAGACCGGACATGTAACTAAATTGTCGACACAACATGATTCAAACGCACAAAATCAAATAGTCATGAATGTTAATAAAATGTTACTAAAAAAATCAAAAGCAAAAAGAAGAAAAACAGCAAGCAGACACATGTCAAATCAGTAAATCTGTATACACCCCTATTAGGGATGAGCTCGGTGTTCGACTCGAACACGGGCCGTTCACCTGTTCAGCGAATTCAGAACTTTGTGGACCGTTCGCACCATATTTCTGTGGCACGAACGGCCCACAGTGCACTATGCTATCGCAGTGCATTGCTGGCTCATGATTGGTCAAGCATGCAGGTCACAGCGCCGGCAGTGAGGAGAGCCATAATTGGCCACAGGCAGGATGCCTGTGGCCAATTATAGCTCAGGGGGGTTTAGTAATTGACCCACCCTATACAAGGCCGCCAGTCAGCGCGGCGGCCTTGTGTAGTGTGTTGGCGTGCAGGGAACGAGCAAGATAGGCAGGGACAGTGTGTTTTTGCTTGGGAACCTAGCGCTGTTAAAGTGGGTACTGTGTGCCTCCTGCACAGTATACACCTGAAGCTACCCCTTATTACTGGTGTTCTGTTTCTGTAATACAGGCATCTGCAGCTGTTAGAGTGGGTGTTGTGTGCCTCCTGCACAGTATAAACCTGAAGATACCCCTTATTGCTGGTGTTGTTCTGTTTCTGTAATACAGGCATCTGCAGCTGTTAGAGTGGGTGTTGTGTGCCTCCTGCACAGTATAAACCTGAAGATACCCCTTATTGCTGGTGTTGTTCTGTTTCTGTAATACAGGCATTTGCAGCAGTTAAAGTGGGTGTTGTGTGCCTCCTGCACAGTATAAACCTGAAGATACCCCTTATTGCTGGTGTTGTTCTGTTTCTGTAATACAGGCATCTGCAGCTGTTAGAGTGGGTGTTGTGTGCCTCCTGCACAGTATAAACCTGAAGATACCCCTTATTGCTGGTGTTGTTCTGTTTCTGTAATACAGGCATCTGCAGCTGTTAGAGTGGGGATGAGCTCTGTGTTCGAGTCGAACGCATGTTCGACTCGAACGCGGGTCGTTCGCCCGTTCGGCGAATTCAGAACTTTGTGGACCGTTCGCACCATATTCATGTGGCACGAATGGCCCACAATGCACTACGCCATTGCAGTGCATTGCTGGCTCATGATTGGCCAAGCATGCACTTTGACTCTGCATGCTTGGCCAATCACAGCGCCGGTAGCGAGGATTGCCATAATTGGCCACAGGCAGGGGTTTAAGTACATGCCCCACACTATATAAGGCCGCCAGCTCAGCGACCTTGTGAAGTGTGTTGTGGCGGTCAGGGAAAGAGCAGGATAGGCAGGGACAGTGTCTTTGTGGCTTTAAAATCTAGCTCTGTTGCAGTGGGTGTTGTGTGCCTCCAGCACAGTATACACCTGAAGATACCCCTTATTGCTGGAGATCTGTAATACAGTCATCTGCAGCAGTTAAAGCGGGTGTTGTGTGCCTCCAGCACAGTATACACCTGAAGATACCCTTTATAACTGGTGTTCTGTAATACAGGCATCTGCAGCAGTTAAAGCGGGTGTTGTGTGCCTCCAGCACAGTATACACCTGAAGATACCCTTTATTACTGGTGTTCTGTAATACAGGCATCTGCAGAAGTTAATGGGTGTTGTGTGTCTCCAGCGCAGTATACACCTGAAGCTACCCTTTATTACTGGTGTTCTGTAATACAGGCATCTGCAGCAGTTAAAGTGGGTGTTGTGTGCCTCCAGCACAGTATACACCTGGAGATACCCCTTATTGTTGGTGTTCTGTAATACAGGCATCTGCAGCAGTTAAAGTGGGTGTTGTGTGCCCCCAGCACAGTATACACCTGGAGATACCCTTTATTACTGGTGTTCTGTAGTACAGGCATCTGCAGCAGTTAAAATGGGTGTTGTGTGCCTCCAGCACAGTATACACCTGAAAGATACCCCTTATTGTTGGTGTTCTGTAATACAGGCATCTGCAGCAGTTAAAGTGGGTGTTGTGTGCCCCCAGCACAGTATACACCTGAAGATACCCTTTATTGCTGGTGTTCTGTAATACAGGCATCTGCAGCAGTTAAAGTGGATGTTGTGTGCCTCCAGCACAGTATACACCTGAAGATACCCCTTATTGCTGGTGTTCTGTAATAAAGGCATCTGCAGAAGTTAAAGTGGGTGTTGTGTGCCTCCAGCACAGTATACACCTGAAAGATACCCCTTATTGTTGGTGTTCTGTAATACAGGCATCTGCAGCAGTTAAAGTGGGTGTTGTGTGCCCCCAGCACAGTATACACCTGAAGATACCCTTTATTGCTGGTGTTCTGTAATACAGGCATCTGCAGCAGTTAAAGTGGATGTTGTGTGCCTCCAGCACAGTATACACCTGAAGATACCCCTTATTGCTGGTGTTCTGTAATAAAGGCATCTGCAGAAGTTAAAGCGGGTGTTGTGTGCCTCCAGCACAGTATACACCTGAAGATACCCTTTATTACTAGTGTTCTGTAATACAGGCATGTGCAGCAGTTAAAGTGTGTGTTGTGTGCCTCCAGCACAGTATACACCTAAAGATACCCTTTATAACTGGTGTTCTGTAATACAGGCATCTGCAGCAGTTAAAGTGGGTGTTGTGTGCCTCCAGCACAGTATACACTTGAAGAAACCCTTTATTGCTGGTGTTCTGTAATACAGGCATCTGCAGCAGTTAAAGTGGATGTTGTGTGCCTCCAGCACAGTATACATCTAAGGATACCCCTTATTGCTGGGGTTCTGTAATACAGGCATCTGCAGCAGTTAAAGTGGGTGCTGTGTGCCTCCAGCACAGTATACACCTGGAGATACCCTTTATTACTGGTGTTCTGTAATACAAGCATCTGCAGCAGTTAAAGTGGGTGTTGTGTGCCTCCAGCACAGTATACACCTGAAGATACCCCTTATTGCTGGTGTTCTGTAATACAGGCATCTGCAGCAGTAGAAGTGGGTGCTGTATGCCTCCAGCACAGTATACACCTGAAGCTACCCCTTTTTGCTGGTGTTCTGTAATACAGGCATCTGCAGCAGTTAAAGTGGGTGTTGTGTGCCTCCAGCACAGCATACACCTGAAGATACCCTTTATTACTGGTGTTCTGTAATACAGGCATCTGCAGCAGTTAAAGTGGATGTTGTGTGCTTCTAGCACAGTATACACCTGAAGATACCCCTTATTGCTGGTGTTCTGTAATAAAGGCATCTGCAGCAGTTAAAGTAGGTGTTGTGTGCCTCCAGCACAATATACACCTGAAGCTACCCTTTATTACTAGTGTTATGTAATACAGGCATCTGCAGCAATTAAAGTGTGTGTTGTGTGCCTCCAGCACAGTATACACCTGAAGATACCCTTTATAACTGGTGTTCTGTAATACAGGCATCTGCAGCAGTTAAAGTGGGTGTTGTGTGCCTCCAGCACAGTATACACTTGAAGATACCCTTTATTGCTGGTGTTCTGTAATACAGGCATTTGCAGGAGTTAAAGTGGATGTTGTGTGCCTCCAGCACAGTATACATCTGAGGATACCCCTTATTGCTGGTGTTCTGTAATACAGGCATCTGCAGCAGTTAAAGTGGGTGTTGTGTGCCTCCAGCACAGTATACACCTGAAGATACCCTTTATTACTGGTGTTCTGTAATACAAGCATCTGCAGCAGTTAAAGTGGATATTGTGTGCCTCCAGCACAGTATACATCTGAGAATACCCCTTATTGCTGGTGTTCTGTAATACAGGCATCTGCAGCAGTAGAAGTGGGTGTTGTATGCCTCCAGCACAGTATACACCTGAAGCTACCCCTTTTTGCTGGTGTTCTGTAATACAGGCATCTGCAGCAGTTAAAGTGGGTGTTGTGTGCCTCCAGCACAGTATACACCTGAAGCTTATTGATGGTGTTGTTCTGTTTCTGTAACACAGGCAGGCAGCTGCAGTAATTACAGCCGGTGTACTGTGTCATCTGCTCAGTGTGCACCTAAAGCTGCCCAATTGCTGGTTTTCCCATGTCTGGAAGGCCAACAAGGAGAGGCAGACAGTCACAAGGAAATAAAAGAGGGCAAGAGACAACAGTGCTGGTCGTGGACACGTTGTATCGTCATCAGCACATGGCCATGGGACACGCTTGTCCTTATTTTTGGCAGCTGGACATGTTGAGCCGCATTATGCTGAAGACTTGGTAGAGTGGATGAGCAAGCCCTAGTCATCCTCCTCATCCTCTCTCACCCAAGCTTAGGGTACTAGCAAAGCAGCTGCCAATGCGTCCTCTTCCCTTATCTCAATGTCATCAGTCACTCCTTCCCTAAACCCACCATGTCCTCCTGAAGAGTCCCCCAAACTGTTTGACCACAGTGGGTACATGCTCCAGGAAGATGCCCAGCATTTTGAAGGTTTTGAAGGCTCTGATGTTGATACCCAGCTAGAGGAAGGCAGTGTCGTGAGCGAGAGAGAGGGGATGCTCAAGAAGGACAGCAATTTGACAGTCATGTTCTATCAGCTGCAGCATACTGCCAGGTTTGCTCCAGTGATGAAGAGGGAGGGGATGATGAGGTCACTGACTCCACGTGGTTGCCTGATAGAAGAGAGGAGGAGAAGAAGGAAGCACATCTCCAACAAGGCAGGATGCCCTCCGGGGGCCAGCTTAGGGGCAGCACACCGGCTGAATCACACCGCAGAGCTCCACCTGTGCGTTATTCCAAAAGTTCTTTGGTGTGGGCCTTTTTTGAGACGAGTGCATCAGATTGCACCACTGCTATCTGCAACATATGTCTCAAGCGTATCTCGCGTGGCCAAAACATCAGCTGTTGGGCACCACATGCTTGACCAGACATATGTTGACCTGCCATGCAGTGTGGGGCAGTGTGGATAATATTCTACTTCAACATGAAGCTGAATGGATTTTTAATTTAAGGGCCACAACCTCACCTGGCTTTAATGAAAACCTAAGCTTTAAACCGTTTTTGTGATATACACATATATATATATTTTTTTTATTTTATTTACTTTTTTCCGTTTTCTTTTCTTTTTTTCTGGTTCCTTAGTTCTGTTGACCGCCCCTCTGAGAGGGGATTTTGTGAGGGTTCCCATTCCCCCTTCCCCTCCTCCCTTTCCCCTCCCCCTTTTTTTTTTTTTTTTTTTTTTTTATTAATATTTTATTTGTAATTTGGTTGTATTGTTTTGTTTGTTAATAACTATGTTAATAATCATAAGAATACATTATTAGAATATTCAATATGTTTATGCGTTTATGGTATTATTATGTGCAGCTTCAGAGAAACAATCTTCTCTTTTTTTTTTTTTCTTCCCACCATAATAGTCCACCTCCTCGGTTTCCCCATCAGTGCTGTTCGCACGGACGCCCGGGGGCATAGGCGCCTTGTGTGCCACTGCCCCTTTCCAGCTCTGCGACGCTCCCCTTAGATCGGTCAGAAGAACGGGCCATTTTTTGGCCATTCTTTTCCGACCTTCTTTCTCCATCGTCTTTGCCTCTATGCCTGATTGGGCGGTCGGATTGGTGGCCACGTTCGTCTATGCCGTCGCCCTTTACGAAGAGCGGCGATCAAGGCATCGTTCGTTCCCCCCTTTCCCCCGCCCACATGCTTGAAGCATTATGGGACTTGTAGGCTTATTCAGTCTCGTCCCATAGGTGAGCATGCGCAATAGTGCTCCTTTTGTCCGCATCAGGCCGACTACGTAAGACGCCGGCTTGATGGCGGGGCATATAAAAAGCCTTCGTAATACCGTCATTCCTTTGCGGGCCGCAGCCAAGGGTGACGCTTTATCCTCCAGACTTTGTATTTCTTGGTAAGTTTATGGTCATATCTTTTTATATTTACTTTAATCGATCGTCCCTTCTCTTTGAAAACGTTCACTTTTCCTTCTGATTGTTTTTCAACCCTTCACACCTGGGCCATTGTCCATGTTTCTTTTCATGTCTGCATTGACTCCCTAGCTTAGAATTCTATGCTCTGGGATGCCATCATGTAATTCTCAGTCTATGTCCATATGCCTGAGTGTTTGTGTTCTTATAACACTCAGTTGTTGATGCACACACCCCCTGCTGAGATATATTTTCTTAGTTACCCAACCATTCTAACCTTCGTTTTGTTTTTTGTGTTTTTTTTTTCCTTTGATTGGCCACCCAGCTGGTATTCCTGTGCAGGTGTGTCTCCCTGAGCCCTTAAAAAGAAAAAAACCTTTTTAAATACGTGCGTCTCCATTTCTTACAACTATCCAACCCATGTAAGTAACATATTTGAAAATTAAAATAAATCTATGTACTACTCTTTTTAATTTTTATACTTTAGAGGGTTTTTTACCCCTAAAAGGTTGATTTATTTTAGCAACCTTAAAATTTAGTCATGTATTAAAGAATTTTCAATTATCCCAAAATTTCAAACTCTACTTTTTACCGCATACCTTTTTGTTACCAGTTTCCCTGGGTTGGCTTTTTAGCCCCCTGCGATTCAGCGCTGCTGCAGTTAACCCCCGAGGTGGACAATTCCCCTACTTTACCATCAACTTAGTGGTTGAAGGTGGGTTTGATGTTTGTGTGTCCCCCCTTCCCCCCCTTTTTTTTTTTTTTTTTCTCTCTGCACTTATGAATTTTGTGATATATCTTATTACTATTCTGTATTTTTGGTTTAGATTTTGTTCAAACATTCACACATCCCCTGAAGAAGCAATCCAATGCGAAACATGTCGGGACTATGTGTGCTTAACAAGAACAACCACTGTACTGTATTATCCTGTATTTTTTAAGCATATATTGCTACTGATTTTAACTTCAAACTTAATAAATATTTGTACTACAAATTTTGTACTTTAATTAATTGTATTTTGTTAATCAGCACCGCTAAAATCCCTAATCTCCCTTCCTGTCTTTTGATTTATGTTTCAAATTTTCAGGGATGTGGTGCCATATTTGTTAGGTGTTGTGTGACGTTGAGCCATCAAAATTATTCCAATTTAGTTGGCAAGCGTACCTTAATGACCCACACCAAAGAACAAAGTGGACCTCTCCTTGCTCCTCCTCAGCTGGGATCTCCAAGCCCACTAGACCTTCAGTCCTCTCTGAAACCTGCACTGAGAGGAAGGAAGGTGTAGAATTAGGTGTGTCACAGCCAAGTACTTGCGGGCACTCTGCTAGCAGATCACCGACGTCCAATCGCACCAGGCAAATTTCCCTGCCCCAGCTGCTGGACCGTCAAAAGAAGTTCACTCCCAGCCATCCACATGCCCAGCGGTTGAATGCTAGCTTGGCTAAATTGCTAGCACTTCAGCTGCTGCCTTTTCAGTTGGTAGACTCGACCCCCTTCCATGAGTTTGTGCAATGTGCAGTTCCTCAGTGGCAGGTCCCCAAATGCCACTTTTTCTCATGGAAGGTGATTCTGGCTCTCTACCGTCATGTGGAAGGCAAGGTCCATGCCTTGCTGGACAGGGCGGTCAGTGGTAAGGTGCATATTACCGCTGACTCATGGTCCAGCAGGCATGGACAGGGACGTTACCTATCTTTCACGGCCCATTGGGTCACTCTTCTGGCAGCTGGGAAGGATTCAGGACAAGGTGCAGTAGTGTTGGAGGTTGTCTCGCCACCATGCCTCCAAAATGCTACTACTTGTTGTGACACACCTCTCTCCTCCACCCTCTCCTCTTCTTCTTTCTCCATGGCCTCTTCCAGTGCTTTGTCCTCGGAACCAGCGGTGCTCCATAGGCATTCAAGGGGCTACGCAAGTACGCAGGCAAAAATATGTCATGCCGTGCTTGCGCTGGTTTGTTTGGGGGACAGGAGCCACACTGGGGCAGATATTTTGTCAGCTCCGCAGGGGCAGGCCGAGAGGTGGTTGACGCCACACCAGCTTAAGCCAGGAATGATGGTTTGCGACAATGGCACCAACCTCCTCTCCGCCCTCCGCCAGGGGCAATTGACCCATGTGACCTGTGTGGCTCTTGTCCTTAACCTGGTGGTGCAGGGGTTCTTGGGCAGGTACCCGGGCTTACAGGATGTCCTGAGGCAGGCCAGAAAAGTCTGTGTGCATTTCCACCGATCATATAATGCCAGTGCTCGGCTGGCTGAGCTCCAAAAGGAGTTGAACCTGCCCAAGAACCGTCTTATATGTGACATGCCCACCAGGTGGAACTCATTGTTGGAAATGCTTCAGCGGCTGCACACGCAGCAGAGGGCCATCAATGAGTACCTGTGCGACTACAGCACTAGGACAGGGTCAGGGGAGCTTGTTTTTTTTTCACCATGCCATTGGGGCATGATCAGGGATGCATGCACTGTCCTGTCACCGTTTGAGGAGGCCATGAGGATGGTGAGTAGTGACAGTGCATGTATCAGTGACACTGTACCTCTTGTCAACCTGTTGGAGCATATGCTGTGTGGAATAATTGACAGGGCACTTGAGGCAGAATAGAGGCAGGAAGAGGAGGACTTCCTTGCCTCTCAAGGCCCCCTTTATCCAGACAGTGTTTCTGCTGTCCCACCCATCACACAGGAAAAGACGAGGAGGAGGAGGAGGATTGTGTCAGCATGGAGGTGGAGCCTGGCACTCAGCATCAGCAGCAGCAGTCTTTTAGGGATGATTTACAGTCCCAAGAAACCCGTGGACTTGTACGTGGCTGGGAGGAGGTGGCTGCGGATCATGTTGTCCTTAGTGACCCAGAGGACTCCGGACCGAATGCCTCAGCTAACCTACGCTGCATGGCCTCCCTGATCCTGCAAAGCCTGCGGAAGCATTCTCGTATTCTTCGGATCAAGGAGAGGGACCATTACTGGCTGGCCACTCTCCTTGATCCACGGTACAAGGGTAAGGTTGCGGAGCAGAGGATGAGACATCTCCGGGAGGCCTTGCAGAAAGGTCTGTGCAACGCGTCCTCAGAGACTGGGAAATTACAAACTCCTGGTCCTAGACAACGTGTTGCTGAGGCTTCGGTCAGTTACAGAAGGAGCGGTGGAGAAGGTGGCCGTCTGACTGATGCGTTCAGACAATTTTTTAGTCCGCAGCCCCAAGGTATGTTCACTTCCAGCAACCATCGCCAGCGTCTGATTTACATGGTGCAGGAATACCTAGGGGCAAGGTCAGACTTGGACACCTTTCCCACCGAAAATCCTCTGGCTTACTGGGTCTTGAGGATGGATCACTGGCCAGAGCTTGTACAGTATGCAATTGAGCAAATGGCCTATCCTGCATCCAGCGTTCTTTCGGAAGCACATTCAGTGCTGCTGGAGGCTTTGTGACTGATCACAGGTTGCGCCTGTCCACCGACTTGCTTGATCGACTGACCTTCATAAACATGAATCAGTCTTGGATCACCACCAGCTACCAAGCACCTGAAGCTGATGTAACCAAATATTGTTTTTTGAAATGTCACATCCCTTCAAGACTGCCTATGCTGATGCTGAGTGACTGTCCTGTTATGTTGACTGACTATCCTCCTCAATGATCCTGCTGATAGCTTGGAAGAACATTTTTGGTTCTGGGTGACGCCACCAGTGGCTAAGGCCCAATTTTTAAGCCCCTATTTAACAGCGGCGTGTAATTACAATTTTGGATGCAATGCTTTGCAGCAGGGCTTATTCCTGCACTCCAATTAGCGTATCTGGGAGAGGCTGCACTGTCGTGGCACCAGCACCAGGGATTAATGCCCAATTTTTCAGCCCCTGTTTAACAGGGCCATGGAATTACAATTTTGATGCAATGCTTTGCAGCAGGGCTCATTCCTGCACTCCAACTAGATTATCTGGGAGAGGCTGCAGTGTCGTTGCAACGGCACCATTGCCTAAGGCCCAATTTTTCAGCCCCTGTTTAATAGGGGCATGTAATTACAATTTTGATGCAATGCTTTGCAGCAGGGCTCATTCCTGCACTCCAAATAGAGTATCTGGGAGAGGTTGCAGTGTCGTGGCACTGGCACCAGTGCCTAAGGCCCAATTTTTCAGCCCCTGTTTAACAGGTGCATGTAATTACAATTCTTGATATAATATTTCACAGCAGGGCCCGTTCCTGCACCCACCGAGAGGACTTACAGTGTTGTCGCACCAGCACCACCCCAACCACCACAACCACCAAAGGCCCAATTTTTCTACCACTGTTCAACAATGGCATATAATTACAATTTTTGATATAATCATTTACAGCAGGGCGCTCCAGCGCCCACCAAGAGTCACTTTGTGGGCTTACAGTGTTAAAGAGGGATTCCATCTACAAAAAAATATTAAAAGCCAGCAGCTATAAATACTACAGCTGCTGACTTTTAATAAATGGACACTCACCTGTCCCGGGGTCCAGCGATGCCGGCAGCCGAGGCCGATCGATCGCTCGGCTCTCGGCTGCTGCCGCCACCATTCTAGGTGAGGGAATCAGGAAGTGAAGCGAATCGGCTTCACTTCCCGGTTCCCTACTGCGCATGCGCGAGTCGCGCAGTGCAATAGGAATTGTCCGCGCTGTCTCTGGGACCCGTGTGTGTCCCAGCAGACAGCGCGGCAGGACAGGAAGAGGCATAGACTCCCATGGGAGTCTATGCCCGGAAGTGGGTGTAAATACCTGTCGTTGACAGGTATCTCCACCCCCCTCCCCCCTGAAAGGTGCCAATTGTGACACCGGAGGGGGGGAGGGTTCCGATCAGCGGAAGTTCCACTTTAGGGTGGAACCCCGCTTTAACTTGTGGTAACACCAACACCTTAGGGCCAAATTTCTGCAGAGCATATAGGGCAGGCCCCTACATTCAAACATCCAACTTACAAACGTCTCCTACTTGCAAATGGAAGGAGACAACAGGAAGTAAGGTGAAAAAAGACGGACGACCCAAAAAAATTATACAGGGGTGATAACCCTTCCCTATGTTTTCCAAAAAGCATAAAAATAGATTTTTTGTCTGTATCTACACTTTAAAAATGTACCAGTTCAAAATTACAAACAGATTCTACTTAACACAACAAACCTACACAGTCCCTGTCTTGTTTGCATCGCCTGTATACTGCTGTTCTGAGTATATAGGGTTTGGGGACCCCACACCTTTACTTTTTTTAATTTGGGTACGGGGTTCCCCTTAATATCCGTACAAGACCCAAAGGGGCTGGTAATGGGCTACCAATGCCATTTATCGCAATGATTTTCATCTGTATTCCTGGAACCAGACATTACATTAAAACCGCAGGCAGTTTTCAAATTACTTTTTTTCCGTTAAATGTCATTTTGTGCAGGGACTGTTCTAAATATGGGAAACACGTGCCACTTACATAGTTACAAAGTTAGTAAGGTTAAAAAAAAGACACCAGTCCATCCAATTCAACCTGAGTGAGTGTCTAAAATTGCCCCTATCCCTGTACATTGCACACTCACATCGATCTCTGCCCTCGAGGAGCCCACAATCCAAGGTCCCCATTCATATTCTAGGGAAAATTTTGGACAGAAGCCAATTAACCTACCAGCATGTCTTTTGGAGTGTGGGAGGAAATCGGAGTACCCAGAGGAAACTCACACAGGCACAGGGAGAACATGCAAACTCCAAGCAGGTAGTGTTGTGGTTGGGATTTGAACCAGTGACCCTTCTTACTGCTAACCACTATACCACTGTGCTGCACTTCAAAGGCATACTATAGACCAGTGATGGCGAACCTTGGCACCCCAGATGTTTTGGAACTACATTTCCCATGATGCTCATCTACACTGCAGAGTGCAGGAGCATCATGGGAAATGTAGTTCCAAAACATCTGGGGTACCAAGGTTCGCCATCACTGCTATAGACACTCTTCAGGCATGATATTTAACCACTTCAGGACCGCCGTATTGCAATTGTACGTCAACACAATGGCACAGGCAGGCACAATCACATAGATTTACGTGATTGCCTTCCAGCGGGTGGGGGGTCCGATCGGACCCCCTCCCGCTGTTTACGGCGGTCCGATTCGGTCCAGGAGCGCTCCGTGATGAGGGGATGGCCGTTGGTTTTCGGCCACCCCCTCTGGATCGCTCCTGGCCAATGAGAAGCTTCCTCCCCTGTGTATTGTTTACACAGGAAGGAGGAAGTGATGTCATTCTCCTCGGGGCGGTCTTTTTGACCGGACTACGAGGAGAAGACTAATAGTAAGTGTGCACCAACACTACACTGACATGTAGGTACACACAGGCACACAAACCCCCCCCCCGATTAGTGTCGCTACAGTCGCTAGATAGCTAGTTATTTTTTTAGGTTCACCGCCAGGTTTTTATAGCGCTAGGTACCCCGATATACTACCCAATAATGGTTTTAACCCCCTGATTGCCGCTAGTTAACCCTTTCACCCTCTTTTGCCAATGTCACTAAGCGATCATTTTTCTGATCGCTGCATGTGTCGCTAGGTAGCTAGTTATTTTTTTAGGTTCACCGCCAGGTTTTTATATCGCTAGGTACCCCGATATACTACCCAATAATGGTTTTAACCCCCTGATTGCCGCTAGTTAACCCTTTCACCCCCTTTTGCCAGTGTCACTAAGCGATCGTTTTTCTGATCGCTGCATTAGTGTCGCTACAGTCGCTAGGTAGCTAGTTATTTTTTTAGGTTCACCGCCAGGTTTTTATAGCGCTAGGTACCCCGATATACTACCCAATAATGGTTTTAACCCCCTGATTTCCGCTAGTTAACCCTTTCACCCCCTTTTGCCAGTGTCACTAAGCGATAATTTTTCTGAACGCTGCATCAGTGTCGCTAGTGTCGCTAGGTAGCTAGTTATTTTTTTAGGTTCACCGCCAGGTTTTTATAGCGCTAGGTACCCCGATATACTACCCAATAATGGTTTTAACCCCCTGATTGCTGCTAGTTAACCCTTTCACCCCCTTTTGCCAGTGTCACTAAGCGATCATTTTTCTGATCGCTGCATGTGTCGCTAGGTAGCTAGTTATTTTTTTAGGTTCACCGCCAGGTTTTTATATCGCTAGGTACCCCGATATACTACCCAATAATGGTTTTAACCCCCTGATTGCCGCTAGTTAACCCTTTCACCCCCTTTTGCCAGTGTCACTAAGCGATCGTTTTTCTGATCGCTGCATTAGTGTCGCTACAGTCGCTAGGTAGCTAGTTATTTTTTTAGGTTCACCGCCAGGTTTTTATAGCGCTAGGTACCCCGATATACTACCCAATAATGGTTTTAACCCCCTGATTTCCGCTAGTTAACCCTTTCACCCCCTTTTGCCAGTGTCACTAAGCGATAATTTTTCTGAACGCTGCATCAGTGTCGCTAGTGTCGCTAGGTAGCTAGTTATTTTTTTAGGTTCACCGCTAGGTTTTTATAGCGCTAGGTACCCCGATATACTACCCAATAATGGTTTTAACCCCCTGATTGCTGCTAGTTAACCCTTTCACCCCCTTTCACCAGCGATCACAGTATAAGTGTCACTGGTGACACTGGTTAGCCAGTTATTTAGGTTCCCCGTCAGGTTTTTATATAGCGCCAGGGACCCCCATATACTACCTAATAAAAATTTGAACCCCCTGATTGCCCCTAGTTAACCCTTTCACCACTGATCACCGTATAAGTGTTACGGGTGACTCTGGTTAGTTTGTTTTTTATATATAATCCGGAAGGCAGTGCTTGGTTTTCGGGGTCCCGTACGTGGCTAGGCTCCCAAAAAGTCCCCCACATGTGGTATCCCTGTACTCGGGAGAAGCAGCAGAATTTATTTTGGGGTGTAATTTGACTTCTGCCCATAGCATGTGTGAGCAATATATCATTTAGTGACAACTTTGTGCAAAAAAAAAAAAGTTTGTAATATTCCCGCAACTTTTGGCAAAATATAAAATATTCCATGGACTCAACATGCCTCTCAGTAAATAGCTTGGGGTGTCTACTTTCCAAAATGGGGTCATTTGGGGGGGTTTTGTGCTATTTTGGCATTTTATGGCCTTCGAAACTGTGATAGGTAGTGAGGAGTTAAATCAAAAATTTGCACCCTTAGAAATCCTGAAGGTGGTGATTGGTTTTCGGGGTGCCGTGCGCGACTAGACTCCCAAAAAGTCCCACACATGTGGTATCCCCGTACTCAGGAGAAGCAGCAGAATGTATTTTGGGGTGTCATTTCACATATGCCCATAGCATGTGTGAGCAATATATCATTTAGTGACAACTTGGTGCAAAAAAAAAAAAGTTTGTAATATTCCCGCAACTTGTGGCAAAATATAAAATATTCCATGGACTCAACATGCCTCTCAGTAAATAGCTTGGGGTGTCTACTTTCCAAAATGGGGTCATTTTGGGGGGTTTTGTGCTATTTTGGCATTTTATGGCCTTCGAAACTGTGATAGGTACTGAGGAGTTAAATCAAAAATTTGCACCCTTAGAAATCCTGAAGGTGGTGATTGGTTTTCGGGGTGCCGTGCGCGACTAGACTCCCAAAAAGTCCCACACATGTGGTATCCCCATACTCGGGAGAAGTAGCGGAATATATTTTGGGGTGCAATTCCACATATAACCATGGCATGTGTGAGCAATATATCATTTAGTGACAACTTTTTGTAAAAATTTTTTTTTTTTTTTTTTTATCATTATTCAATCCCTTAGGACAAAAAAAATAAATATTCAATGGGCTCAACATACCCATCAGCAATTTCCTTGGGGTGTCTACTTTCCAAAATGGGGTCATTTGGAGGGGATTTGTACTGCCCTGCCATTTTAGCACCTCAAGAAATGAGATCGGCAGTCATAAATTAAAAGCTGTGTAAATTCCAGAAAATGTACTCTAGTTTGTAGACGCTATAACTTTTGCGCAAACCAAAAAATATACGCTTATTGACATTTTTTTACTAAAGACATGTGGCTGAATAAATTTTGCCCTCAATGTATGACTAAAATTTAGTTTATTCGATTTTTCTTATAACAAAAAGAAGAAAATATCTTTTTTTTTCAAAATTTTCGCTCTTTTTCCATTTATATCGCAAAAAAAAAAAATCGCAGAGGCAATCAAATACCATCAAAAGAAAGCTCTATTTGTGGGAAGAAAAGGACGCAAATTTCGTTTGGGTGCAATATTGCATGACCGCGCAATTACCAGTTAAAGCAGCGCAGTGCGAAATTGCAAAAAGACCTCTGGTCCTTAAGGTGTTTATTGGTCCGGAGCTGAAGTGGTTAAAGGAATATTTCACTTTTTTTCACTTTAATCATCATTACAATCAGTGCTCCCGAAAAAGCGGTCATTTAAAAAAAAAAAAATTGCACTGATCCATGTTCCCTGGGTCCCCAAACCCTTTTTAGGACAATATCTTGCATATCAGGCCGCGTACACACGGGCGGACTGTTCGCCCAACTTTGTCCGCTGAACAGTGTTTGGGCGGACAGTCCGCTCGTGTGTGGGCTTTCAGCGGACAGTTTCAGCGGACAGTTGGACGGACAAGGTTTTTCGGAAATTCCGAAAAACTGTCCGCTGAAACCTTGTTTGAGCGAACAGTCCGCCCGTGTGTAGGCTTGTTCGTCAAACAAAGTTGCGCGCATGCTCAGAAAGGATTTTCACGCCGAAAGCTATAATGCAGTGTATAGGACGTTGTATTTTTCGTCCCGTCGTACGTGCCGTTCACGTCATCGCGCACGGTTTCAGCAAACTGTTCGTCCGTCGTGTGTGGCCATGTCCGTCCATGCTAAGTTTGAGCGGACTGTTTGCCGAACTGTTGGACGGACAAAGTTGGGCGAACAGTCCGCGCGTGTGTACGCGGCCTCAGCCTTTAAAATTAGCACTTTTGATTTTGATAATTCGAGTCTCATAGACTTTAATGGGGTTCTAAAGTTCATACGAATTTCCCGTCTGTTCAAAGGTTCTGGACTGGTGCTCATCCCTAGCCCCTATGTATATGTCAAATAATGACATATGCATAGGGGAAATTAACCACTTGCCTACAGGGCACTTGCTGCTCAGGTCATTTTTAAGCTTTCAGCGCTGTCACACTTTGAATGACAATTGCTCAGTCACACTGTACCCAAATTAAATGTTTACCTTTTTCTTCACAGAAATAGAGCTTTCTTTTGGTGGTATTCAATCACTGCTGATTTTTTTTTTTTTTAAACAATAATAATAAAAAAGACCAAAAATTGTCACCAACATTTTTTTTACTTAGTTTTGTGTCAGTAAATTTAGTTAATAAGTAATTTTTCTCCTTCATTGATGTGCACTGATGAGGCGGCACTAATATGCCGCACTTATGGGCACTGATAGGTGGCACAGATAGGTGACACTGATGGGCACTAATAGGTGGAAATGATGGGCACTGGTAGGCGGCACTGGTGGGCATTGATGGGTGGCACTGATGGGCATTGATGGGTGGCATTGATGGGCGACACTGATGGACAGCAGTGATGGGCAGCACTGATGGACGGTTCTGATAGCCAGCACTGACTGGCATCACTAATGGGCACTGACTGGTGGCATTTGTGAGCACTGATTGGTGACACTGGTGGTGCTATAATGTAATCAGGGCACTGATGATCAGTGCCCTGATTACATGTTTTGTTGTTCCCTGCAAGGAGATGCCGCTGATTGGCTCTCCTCGCCACACACTCAGTCAGTGTGAGGCGAGGAGTGCCGATTAAAGGCATTTCCGCGTTTACATGTGACCGGCTGTGATTGGACAGCCGATCACATGGTCAAAGAGCGCGGATGCGATCGCCATGCTGCTTGCCCATGTGGGCCGTTCTGGGACGCTGTCATATAACGGTGTCCCACAACAAGAGCCGCACTGCCACGTCGTCGTAAGTTGTTAAAGGGCAGGACTCAAAGATTATCAACAAAAGATGTGTAGCACTACCCCAGTAAAAAGCCTTAGTGTCACGGGTCCCCACTGCTGCACAGCAAGTCACACAGCATTTCCTTCATGCACTCCAACGTTGGAACCAGTCCTTGGCTTGTTTTGATGTTTTATGCCCAACTTGAAAAATGTCCAAGAACTGTGAACAAAAAGGGACACTTCCTCCCTATTTACAAAAGTCCACTTTTCCTTCCTCCTGTGCAAACGTGGTTTTCTCAGCAAAACGCCTGCGGCTTACACTTGAGGGAACTAACAGTTTTGTGGTAGCTCAGCAAAGGCCCATTACAGGCAAGAACTCTCAGTCCCTCGAGTAGTGTAGAGAGCAAACAGCATGACATTCCTCCTTCTGCTTCCCTTGTGGCCACTGATCCGGGGGTGGCACAGTGGTGTAGTGGTTAGCACTCTTGCCTAGCAGTAAACAGGGTCGCTGGTTCAAATCCCAACCACGACACTATCTGCCTGGAGTTTGCATGTCCTCCCTGTGCCTGCGTGGGTTTCCTCCGGGTACTCCGGTTTCCCTCCACACTCCAAAGACATGCAGATTTAGATGTAGATTTCCCAAGGCAAGGATGAAGACTAAGCCCACTGCTTCAAAGAGCACTGTTACAGCTGACAGTCTCTCCTCTTGTGTAGTCATTGCTCAGTGCTGATCTCTACTCCCTGTCTGTCTTTTCACTGTCTGTCCCGTCCCGCTGCCTCTCCTGAAGGTTCCCCTCCAGCTGCCTCCTGTGGTGGGATCCCTCTAGGCCAAGCCTCCAGCCCGAGGCATCACCCCTCCCCTGCAGTGGGTTCCCTCAAGGGCCACCAACAGCCTCTCCACAGCACCCCAGCTGCACCTTCCACCCAACTCCCCTGCCCGGAATGGCCCATGTCTGCCCCCTGTCAGCCCACCTCTCGGGATTGGCAGAGGCCCCATAAATATTCATGGCAGCTTCTCCTAACCCCTGCCTTCTAGTTCTAGAAGGTTCTCCAACCCTCCAGACACCAGGGGAAGGCACCAGAGGGCTGCCAGGAGGAGTCATCTAGTAACCCTGACCCAATTGAATGGCCAAAATATGATTTTTCCTACTTCCCACACTAGTAGCACACACATTAAAAATAACACAATACAGACAAACAAAATCAATATGATATGCCAAACAATTCTCAAAAGCCCCCAGGTTACCTGAACAGATGAATATAAGGTCATCGATGTTGTGGCGAGAAAATCCCACATGGGAGTGAAAAGGTTCATCATGTCCAAAAATCCACACCCTTTCCCACCAACCCATATATAGCTTGGCGAGAGAGGGCTATAACCTATGGCCCATCGCCGGCCTACATTTCTGTAAATTAGACTCTCCATCAAATAAAAAATAATTGTGTGCAAGGAGGTTTGCCAAACACTCAAGAATGAACTACTACAAAGTTCTAAATAAAATGAAACTGCTTTTAAGCCCAAGGAGTAAGAGATGAAGGAGAACAAGCTAGATACATTGCACGTAATCCACCCATCCCCCTCCATCCATTCAAAATCCTGACATAAATTGAGGAGATTTTCTCCACTCAGATGAGAATCGGTACCCTAACCCCTATGGAGAGGCTGGGATCAATACGATCACTTACCATACAATTACAATCAGGATAATCCTAATTCAATGAACAATTGGGTTTTTCCCAGGGAAAGGCCAAACAAAAATCATAAAAAAGAGGTCCTGAACCAGGAGAGGTACCAGAGGGGGTGAATAATCAAAAGGGAAAAAAAAGAGAACATAGTTGGAGCTGGGATTTTCAATCTTAGTAAAACAATAGTTACCAGGGAGGAAAGGATCATTCTCGATAAGGGTTTGAAATGTCCCTCCAAAAAAGCGCGACAAGTTTCATACATTTATCGACATCCAAAAATACATTTGTAGATTGAATTCCAGAGATATCTACTTACCAATCCAGTGATTAATCCCAATAGATTGGATCCATCTGGATCTATTCCTTCAAGATTGTCTAATCCTTCTCTGTTCAATCCCCCGTTCCAGTTTCTCAATCCATTGGTGTATAAGGATCTTGTCCTTAAAGAGTTGGGTGGGTTGGAAATTAAAAGACCTTATAATAATCCATCAAGATTGGGTTGAAACAACTGTGTGAGAGAAATGAACTAGTAGTCTGTCCAGCGGACAAAAGTGGCAGCATCATCATTTAGGATAAATACGAATATGAAAGGGAAATGTTTAAAATTTTAAGTGACCGGCAAACTCATAGTGAATTGCCGTATGATACAACTAATAGATTTAAAAAAGATTTGGAAGTTATCAAACAGGGTTTCCATGATTCTATTTTGGACAAAAAAGAATGCTCATCTAATTCCATTCCATGGCAAACATTATGTGGGCAGGACTATACGTAGTTTTGCTACTAGGGTTGTCAAACATATTTCAAATATTAGAAGTTGTCAAACACTATACTAGGTTCCATCATAAAGATCCAGTGGGTACCCAATTTCTGGGCATAGATCGTTATGTTCCTCCTTGGCGTGGGGATTTAGCCAAGCGAGCTGTGTCACAATTGGAAACCTACTAGATATATGCGGGATGGATGCGTCTGACAACAGCTCCGCCAGACCAGGACTGCCAAGCACGATTCCGAGGGCTATTAGCCAGGGCTCAAGTCCTGCGGGAACGCATGGGAACGGAGTTCCTGTACTTTTTCCACAACAGGAACTCAGTTCCCGTTAGTAGCAGTGTCCTGCAAGACTTTGAAGTATGCGAGCTGTGTGGCAGAGGCTACACCAGCAGCTGCCGACACAGCTTGCAATAGTAAGTGCCGCACACCTGACAATTCAGGCATTGCCAGTAGGGGGCCCCATTCGATCTACCTGTCAATCACAGCTAGCTGATGGTTAGATCAGGTCCTATCTTCAGTCCTTCATTCCCATATGATGAGAGAACCCAGAGGAGGAGCACAGCTATTCTGCTCACAGGACATGCAGGGAGAGAGGGGAGCTGAGGGAGGAACATCAGTTTGGGGTGGTAAACTGAGCACAATACCTGGCAAAGTTTAATGCCGGGAGGGAAGATTTTGTGGAAAATATGTGAAGGGTTGGAATAGCAGCGAGTGTGTGTTGGAGCCCTGCAGAGTTTGCAGCCCCCCAAGCTAACATACATCTCCTAAGCAGGAACAAATCACTATCTCCCCAAACATTCTGTCCAGATAATGTGTAGTTCATTTATGACCTTTCCGTTTAACCCTGTGTTATCCAAACTCTGTTCAATGAAAAGTGTAAACTCACCACATAAATACTCTATATACAAAATAAAATTTCCCAATAAAGATCAGAACATGATGTTCACATTTGCATGGAAGAACAATTGAATGAATGCTGTTTATTCAGGGAATTACCGTATTTATGTTTATTGAGGATTTTTTTTAATGCACTAACAGTTAAGCTTCATACACACAATACAAAAATTCAATGAAAAATACCACTTTTGAAGTGTTCGCGCATATCAGCGTGTCATTTTTTTATTTTTTTTGGTGGGCGAATGGATCTTGGGTGGGAGTTCCCACACTTTTTTCCCCAGGACTTGACCCCTGCTATTAGCCACCAAAATCGACCCAATTTTCTCATGCACTCCGGTGGGATGTTCTCGTGTATCCCGATGGGAAAAAGGGCACGCGGTCGCCGCTCTAAGCACTCGCTATCTGCTTGCTCCACACTTCAACAAAACAAACAACAAAACAACAACAAAAATGTCTCAAAATGGTGCCAAGTCACCTGCAGCCTCCTGCAGCTCCACGCCAGAGCACACTTCAGCACAGAGAGACTGAGTATAACCCTCCGCTCCCCAAAGCAGATTTAGGTGCAAGTTTGTCAGCAATATATGAAAAGCTGGTAGACAAGATACAGCTTGAATTACATAAATCCACAAATGCCCTCTCCCAAGAAAACACAGTCCGCACTGATATTCTTGAGACTATGCACAATGAACCATCTTTAGCACATAACAATCTCAGGAAAGATTATGAAACAATGGCTGATAACTTATATTAACCTATTTACAGGCCCAAGTTGAATATTTAGGTAACCGGAATCGGCGTAATAATATACGGATACGTTGGAGTCCCATAGCTCGCCACCATCACCCGATGCCTGACCTGCTACCAGAATTGGGTAAGTGCCGGTCAGATGGTGGGGGGGGGGGGGGGCGAGCGGGGGCGGGGGGTTGTCATGGAGGCTGCATATTATGGGCACAGACTACATATGATGGGCACAAAGGTAGCATATGGTGGGCACAGAGGCGGCATATGGTGGGCACAGAAGCCACATATGATGGGCACAGAGGCTGCATATGGTGGGCACAGAGGCTGCATATGGTGGGCACAGAAGCTACATATGATGGGCACAGAAATGGAGCAAGAAAACCTGCCGCTCCAGGTGTGACCAGGAAGCCTAATGATCCAGTAGGTGCTCGCTTCGACTCGCCTTCGCACACAATGAGAATAGAAGAAATGGCTGCAGAAGCTGCATATGATGGGCACATAGGCTGCATATGGTGGGCACAGAAGCTGCATATGATGGGCACAGTGGCTGCATATGATGGGCACAGTGGCTGCATATGATGGGCACAGTGGCTGAATTTGATGGGCACAGTGGCTGCAGATGATATTTTTTTATAGTGTTTTTCAGAACGTTTGCGCCTCCCAAAAAATTTGAGCACCAGCTGCCACTGAATAGGATCCAAATATACCCAGACATCTCCCCTGCCACACTAGACAGGAAACGCAGAATGAGGGAGGTCACTTCAGTCCTGCAATCTTCAAGGATTAGATATCACTGGGGATTTCCATTTAAATTAATGTTGCCACACAATGGTACTACATATACAGTCTACAATATTATAGAAGGAAAAGAGCCTCCAATCAAATTAGGCCTGCTTGAGCCTGAACCAACTAATCGACCTCCTGCAACACCCAGATCATCTCCCATTTGGTCCACACCATCATCATGTCCTGATCAAAGATATCAAAGAAGATTGCGTCAATCCTCCCGGGATCAAGCAGCTGATTACTAGTTTGCCGTTAAGCCTACACTACTAGATTAGTATTCCACTTTTGTGTTGATCCTCTGGCCAATGGGTCGCTGGACGAGAACTGGACAGATTCCCTGCCTTCTCCCTATAAAGCAGGCCTGCTTTATAAAATAAGATTCAATCAGACTTTTTTTTTTTCAAATCATCTACCTTATAATATATACTGATATCAAAAGGCAATAATGAAATTCTGCTGCATTCTGTTCAATAGAGATGGCCTTGCGG
Source organism: Lithobates pipiens (assembly GCF_037356315.1). Lineage (NCBI taxonomy): Eukaryota > Metazoa > Chordata > Amphibia > Anura > Ranidae > Lithobates > Lithobates pipiens. The sequence goes on along the minus strand of NW_027507718.1, from coordinate 158,049,869 downwards.
TTTGCTCGGTGGTCGGTTCGCGTCAAATTTTGCTCGTTTGGGATTCGCCAAACCGGTGGACTTCTGGCACCATATTTGTTTACATTTTGAAGAATTTTGACCCATGACACATCCATCATGGGGTACAGGACAGCCAATTGAGACATTTCAGCACATGGACAATTGGACATTCCCCCACCTTATAAATAGACCTGATCTGGTGGGCATTTTACATTCTGTCTTTTGTCAGTGTAGGGAGAGGTTGCTGTGTGGAGCAGGAACAGACTGTATAGACACAAATCGCTAGCTATTAGGTCCACAAAAGTCCTTTTAAGGACTGGTATAGGTAGGTGTACAGTATATAGGGTTCTGGTGCACTGCTGCTGACTGCTGTGCTGGTGGTTGCTGAGTGTACTGCTGACCGATTCTGCAGCTGTCTTTTGTCAGTGTAGGGACAGGACGCTATGTGGAGCAGGGACAGTCTGTTTAATCACTAGCTATTACTATTAGGTCCACAAAGGTCCTTTTAAGGACTGGTATAGGTGTACAGTATATAGGGTTCTGGTGCACTGCTGCTGACTGCTGTGCTGCTGATTGCTGAGTGCACTGCTGACTGATTCTGCAGCTGTCTTTTGTCAGTGTAGGGACAGGACGCTGTGTGGAGCAGGGACAGTCAGTTTAATCACTAGCTATTACTATTAGGTCCACAAAGGTCCTTTTAAGGACTGGTATAGGTGTACAGTATATAGGGTTGTACACGTATAATAACTTTCTTTCAAATATACAAAGTATTTTATGGTGCACTGCTGACTGCTGTGCTGCTGAGCGCTGCCCAATTCTGCAGCTGTCTTTTATCAGTGTAGGGACTGAGGGACAGTTTGGTGTTCTGAGCAGGGACAGTCTGCAAATCACTAGTTACTAGGTCCACAAAGGTCCTTTTATAGGTGTACAGTATATAGGGTTGTACACGTATAATATACTTTCTTTCAAATATAGACAGCATAATATACTTGACTGCTGTGCTGCTGAGCTGATTGCTGCCCGATTCTGCAGCTGTCTTTTATCAGTGTAGGGAGGGACAGTTTGGTTTTTGGAGCCGGGACAGTCTGCAATTCACTAGCTATTAGCTAGCTACTATTAGGTCCATAAAGGTCCTTTTAAGGACTGGTATAGGTGTACTATTTGGTGTGCAGTATATAGTGGTGTAATACACGTATAAAATACTTGCATATATAGAAAGTATAGTGTGACAGAACCCACAGTCACTGTGTGTTCTGGAGGGAGCTGTGGGCTCGCCTCCTACCCACAGACTATGGCCCAGCACTTGAATATACAAGTGTTTGAGTTTCCATTGGTTCTTGATTGTCCCCTACCCCCTCTATGACCAGGCTAAGGGGAGTGTCCCTAGCTATGTTAAAAGTGTATGTTTGGCACTTAATAAACAGTTTATGCTCTGGATGTTTAACCCTCAACACCTGTGTGGCTTGTCTCGTGATTGAAGGGTTAAGGGTTGATTATGGTGAGTCTGCAGGCTGCGGGTGCATTTGGAGGACAGGAGACACTGGTCTGGCGGAGATGCCCAGCAGTGGTATCTGAGATCCGTCACAGTGTTAGCAGCAGTGGGATGTCTCCTGCAGTCCGGGACTAGGGATGGCCGAACTTCGCGAGGAATTTCGGCTGTTCGCGATTCGCCCGATCGGTGGACTATTGACGCTGTTCGCCCGGCGGACTCACGTGTTTACTGTGTAAAAGAACTTTGACCTATGATGACACATCCATCATGGGGTACAGGACAGCCAATTGAGACATTACAGCACATGGACAATTGGACATTCCCTCTAACTTATAAATAGACCCGATCCGGCGGCCATTTTACATTCTTTCTACTGTCACTATAGGGAGAGGTTGCTGTGTGGAGCAGGGAGAGACTGCAGTGACCCAAATCGCTAGCTATTAGGTCCACAAAAGTCCTTTTAAGGACTGGTATGGTGTAGGTGTAATTCAGGATATAGGTTTGAGGCACTGCTATTCAAGTCATTGTTGCAGCAGATTGTCTTTTGTCAGTGCTGAGAGAGGGACAGACAGGACGCTGTGTGTAGCAGAGAGGGACAGTCAGTTTAATCATTTGCTGTTACTATTAGGTCCACAAAGGTCCTTTTCAGGACTGGTATGGTAATAGGGTTGTACACGTATAATATTCTTTCTTCCAAATATAGAAAGAATATTATACTTGACTGCTGCCCTTATGCTGCAGCAGTCCTTTATCAGTATAGGGATAGCAGACTGAGGTACAGTCTGCTAATCACAACCTACCAGTTCCACAAAGGTCCTTCTAAGGACTGGTAAGGTATAGCGTAGTACAGTCTATAGGGTTGAGTGAGGTACAGTCTGCTAATCACAACCTACTAGTTCCTCCTGGGGCTGCTCATTATGAGGGGCTCTTACCATCCCTGTGCTTTACTGACTTCCTCCTGGGGCTGCTTATTATGAGGGGCTCCCACCATCCCTGTGCTGTGCTGACTTCCTCCTGGGGCTGTACCTCTGCTGTGCATATTATGAGGGGCTCCCACCATCCCTGTGCTATGCTCATTATGAGGGGCTCCCACCATCCCTGTGCTGTGCTGACTTCCTCCTGGGGCTGCTTATTATGAGGGGCTCCCACCATCCCTGTGCTGGCATCCTCCTGGGGCTGCTTATTATGAGGGGCTCCCACTATCCCTGTGCTATGCTGACTTCCTCCTGGGGCTGCTTACAGTTTAGGTGTCGGTGCTGTATATCACGGTGCAGGTGTCAGTGCTCTATATCACAGTGCTGGTGATCATCTCCTGCACCCTCTTCTTTGCCTACCCTGACCTTCCCTCTCCTCCATTGCCTCATAGTTTCATAGTTAGTAAGGTTGAATAGAGACACCAGTCCATCCAGTTCAACCTGAGTGTCCACAATTGTCCCTGTACATTGCACACTCACATCAGTCCCTACCCTCAAGGAGCCCACAATCCAAGGTCACCATTCATATACTAGGGCCAAGTTTGGACAGAAGCCAATTAACCTACCTGCATGTCTTTGGAGTGTGGGAGGAAACCGAGGTACCCGGAGGAAACCAACGCAGGCACAGGGAGAACATGCAAACTCCAGGCAGGTAGTGTTGTGGTTGGGATTTGAACCAGTGACCCTTCTTACTGCTAGGTGAGAGTGCTAACCACTACACCACTGTGCCGCCCTATGAATTGTCAGAATTTCACATATAAAAAAAGAATGCTTGTAGTTGTCGATCCCAGATTCACCTCATACATGTGTTATGTCATTGGCCATGTGTTGGGACTATGTGTGCACAGCTAGTAATTATTTTGTGGCTGCAAATATGACCTGTAGGTTTGTAAAGTTTGCCTCCCATTGAAGTCAATGAGGCCCGCCACGAACGTTATGGTTCGCAAACTTTCGGCCGCGTTCGCGTTTCGCGTTCGCGAAAACGTCCCGTCGGAAGTTCTTCCATCACTATCCAGGACATCAAAATCACCACCGGGATTCAAGATCCGGGCAGCCTCCGAGGAGCGATACGGGGACCAGCCAACATGAGAGCAGAGTTCAGGAGGAGGCTGCAAGGCATGCAGAAGCAACATCAGGGACCAGCGACAGAGCATACCATGCTCGGCTGGGAGGATGAGATCCGCCGTCAACTCTGGCAAGAGACGCTAAGCCATGAGCGGCACCATCAGGGGAAGATCCTTCCCTCCTCCACAGAGATGTACTGGACACAGTACCGTGCACGAGAGGTGTTCCTGAGGGAACGGCCGCAAGATGAGTGGGAGACAGAGCTTGGAAGATTGGTCAGGGAGGAGATGAGGCTGGATATCAGCTATAGAAGCCCTCAGGTGGTTTGCGGCTCAACTGTGGCCAGGTACAGCAGATGGCAGCTCAACAGAAGGCGTTGGCTATGGCGGCGTGGCGCTGCTTCATCAAAAAATGTACAGAGACCCAGACTTTGGGAGCTTTGAGGAGTGGCGGCATTGAGCATTGAGTCGCAGAAGAGGCATGTGACCTGGAGGAATTGGAGTTCCTGGTTGAGCAGGAATGGGAGCTCGAGATTGCCTACAAGCGGTTGTTTGATGGTGATCAGCAGCCTGGCATGTCTCCCATTGACTGGGACTGTCCAGGAGAAATAGCGGACAGTCACGAAGATGAGGAGCAAATGGGGCCAGGAGTGTTCCTATGTTTTCCTGTCCTAACTGCAGTGGAAGAAGCAGCGATGATACAGAGGGCACTACGAATGCTAGAATGCCGGAACGCATCGGAGGTTCCCCAGAGCGAGACAAGCTAATAGCATAAAAGTCTCGGAAGGGGGAGTTGAGACGGGCGCAGGAAGGCTGGTAGATGGTGATCAGCAGCAAGTCCAGAGTATCGCATCCGATGTCCCCAGCAGAAGTGCTGGCTACGAGGCAGAGCACCGCTGGCCTCTACCCACCCTCAGAGTTGGATCCAGGGAGACAGAGGGATGACCTCAGTGAGCTGTTTCCCCAGCAGCAGATATTCCCACCGGGAGTGGAGAAAGCAATTCTCCCTCCCAAGCACTTGGACCCTACCACAGTGTTCATATCCCCAGCAGAAGTGCTGGAGATGGAGCAGAGCGCTGCTGGCCTCTGCCCACCCTCAGAATTGGATCCGGAGAGTCTGAGAGATGATCTTTGGGAGCTGTTTCCCCAGCAGCGGATATCCCCACTGGGAGTGGAGAAGGCCATTTTACCTCCCCAGCACTTGGACATTACCCCAGTGTCTATCCCCTCAGCAGAAGTGCTGGCTACGGGGCACAGTGCCGCTGCCCCCTGCCCAGCTCTCAGTATGCTTTGGAGGGTTTGGGAGACAGCCCATGTCAGAAGTCACCCCAGTGGCTGGTCACAGAACCGGGAGGGGAGAATACCCTTCCCCCTCTCCAGTGGCTGAACTCTACCTTTGTATATGTCCCCCCAGCAGAAGCGCTGGCTATGGGGCAGAGTGCTGTTGGTCTCTGCCCAGCATCAGAAAAAGACATGGAGAGTCTGGGAGATAATCCCTTCAAGATAACTTTTCCTCCCCAATGGCTTAGCACTACCAGCCTAAGACCCCTACCAGCTGAAGCGCTGGCATTGGGGCAGAGGATTATTCCGCTCCCCCCAATACCTGCAACAACCAGGCCCCAGATCAAGGGGGTGCGGACAGATGTTCCCACTCTGCAGTGGCTGTTTTTATTCATGGGAGACCGTATGTGCGGTTTTGCTCCCCAGCGCCAGAGTCATACTTTTCCTTTTCTTGTTTGCCCGGGGTGGGAATTTGTGACTAACGCAGGTCCAGACCAGTTGAGGGTCAGCAACCTGGTTAGTCTGTTGTTAAAAGGGGAGAAATGTGACAGAACCCACTGTCACTGTGTATTCTGGAGGGGGCTGTGGGCTCGCCTCCTACCCACAGACTATGACCCAGTAGAGAACATTGGGGTTTAGAGGGCTATTTGCCATCTCCCACTACTTGGAGAAGATGGCACCACCAGACATTTGTGGCCAGATTCTCCAGTCATCGGAACCGGGTGAATGCGGTATCTGTGGCTGGGCTTGTGGAGTCATTCCTGGCTACCTAAGATAATGAGATAATGTAATGTAATGCTACATCCCTTGCCCCCATTGTTGTGTTAATTGTGTTGGGTCATGTAGACAAAAGGTCTGGACTGGAGACACATCAGCAGGGGATGTGTAAGGAGTGTTGAGTTTCCATTGGTTCTTCCTTGTCCCCTACCCCCTCTATGACCAGGCTAAGGGGAGTGTCCCCAGCTATGTTAAAAGTGTATGTTTGGCACTTAATAAACAGTTTATGCTCTGGATGTTTAACCCTCAACACCTGTGTGGCTTGTTTCGTGATTGAAGGGTTAAGGGCTGGTTATGGCGAGTCTGCAGGCTGCGGGTGCATTTGGAGGACAGGAGACACAGGTCTGGCGGAGATGCCCAGCAGTAGTATCTGAGATCCGTCACACATAGTATAGTGCAATTCCACTGTGCAGCATGTGACTGCTGAGCGGTTCAGCAGCGATACTACAAAGAGTGACAAACGCAATTAAAAAAAAGTATTATAACTGGTGTGATAGACCAGTGGCCCCCAAAAACGACAGATTGAAGCTAGGGGTTATATACCTTCTTCCACATACATACTGCACTTCTCTTGAGACTTTTGTCACAAGGTCATTTAAAAAATGACAGGCAGAGGAAGAGGCAGGCACTTCCGCAGGGGTGGTAGGGGTAGGGCAGGAGCAACAGACTTGAGCCAAAGTGGCAAATTGCAGAAGGTGCATGCGATTACATCAAAGGATGCACCAGACTTGGTTGAGTGGCTCACTCAGCCTTACTCTTCTGCACCCTCCTCATCCTCTTGATCTGCACCCCTTCTTCACTCTCTGCTATGTGCACCCCCAAAGACACTATCACCAACATCCCCACCACCATATACCTTCCGGTTGAGTCACAGGAATTATTATCCGATCCATCACAAGACATTGCCAATGCGCAGCCACTCTTGGCATTGGATCAGGAAGAGGAGGTAGCAACAACCGCCACTCAGCAGTCTGACGACAGTACCCAGATCAGCCCAAGGAGGTTGGTCCCCGGTGTTGCTGCCTACTCTGAGTTCTCTAATTATAGCGGTGGGGAAGGTAACGTTGATGATGATGTGTCTAGTGATGTCACGTGGGTGCCCACAAGAGAGGAAGAGGAGGGGAGTTCAGAGGGAGATATGGACCAGAAGATAGGGAGGAGAAGCAGGCGGAACTTACATTGCACAGGAGGGACAAACCAGACTGCTAATGTATCAGGAGTGAGGCATTAACCATGTACGGTCACATCTGGTGCTCCCAGGACGCCCACACATGGTTCCGCAGTGTGGGCTTTTTTTAACGTGTCCACTGCTGACAATAGTGTTGCCATCTGCAGCCTTTGCAGTCAACGCATAAGTCACGGTAAGCCCAACACTCACCTAGGGACGACCGCCTTAAAAAGGCACATGAGTTGCCATCACCGATCTCAGTGGGAGCAACAGAACCCACAAAGCCACACTCCAGGCTCTCACCATCCAGCCTCGTCTTCTTCTTCTCCTTCTCCTCTCTCCTCACAATTGTCCTCCACTCCACCTTCCATTATGCCATCCTCACGTTTTTCTGGAAAAAGGCAGGCTTTCGTGGGCCAAATGTTTGAGCGTAAAAAAATCACGATGCCGGATAACCCTCTTGCCCAACAGTTGACGGCTGGCTTGTCAGAACTGATAGCCGCCAACTACTGCCATATAAACTGGTGGACCTGGAGGCCTTTCGAAAATTTGTGGCCATTGGAACACCACAATAGAAGGTTCCAGGAAGGAAGTATTTTTCACAGAAGGGCATCCCAGAGCTATATGGCCATGTTCAGCGGCAAGTGAATGTATCACTGGCACACAGTGTCGGTGCCAAGATTAGGGATGAGCTTGGTGTTCGAGTCGAACGCATGTTCGACTCGAACACCGGCTGTTCGCCCGTTCGGCGAAGCCAGAACTCTGTGGGCCGTTTGCGCCAAATTCGCGTGGCGCTCACGGCCCACAATGCACTGCGCCATCGCAGTGCATTGCTGGCTCATGATTGGCCAAGCATGCACTGTGACCCTGCATGCTTGGCCAATCACAGCAAGGAGAGCCTGTGGCCAATCATAGCTCAGGCTGTGTAGTACACGCCCCACACTACATAAGGTTGCCAGCACGGCAGCCTTGTGTAGTGTTCCGGCGTCTGCAGGAGTTAGTGGGTGTTGTCTGTGTACCTTCAGTGCAGTATACACCTGTATCTACCTATTTTGCTTTATTGCTCTTCTGTAATTGAGCTATCAGCCATCTGCAGGAGTTTGTGGGTGTTGTCTGTGTGCCCTGAGCGCAGTATACACCTGTATCTACCTATTTTGCTTTAATGCTCTTCTGTAATTGAGCTATCAGCCATCTGCAGGAGTTTCTGGGTGTTGTCTGTGTACCCTGAGCGCAGTATACACCTGTATCTACCTATATAGCTATTTTGCTCTTCTGTAATTGAGCTATCAGCCATCTGCAGGAGTTTCTGGGTGTTGTCTGTGTGCCCTAAACGCAGTATACACCTGTATCGACATACATAGCTATATTTCTCTTCTGTAATTGAGCTATCAGCCATCTGCAGGAGTTTCTGGGTGTTGTCTATGTGCCCTGAGTGCAGTATACACCTGTATCTACCTATATAGCTATATTGCTCTTCTGTAATTGAGCTATCAGTCATCTGCAGGAGTTAGTTGGTGTTGTGTGCCTCCAGCACAGCACCGTATACACCGGTATCTACCCTTTAATTCCTCTTGTTCTATAATAAAGGCATCTGCAGGAGTTAGTGGGTGTTTTGTGCCTCCAGCACAGCACAGTTTACACCGGTATGTACCCTTTAATTCCTGTTGTTCTATAATAAAGGCATCTGCAGGAGTTAGTGGGTGTTGTGTGCCTCCTGCACAGCACAATATACACCTGTATCTATCCTTTATTGCTGGTTTTCTATAATAAACGCATCTGCAGGAGTTGGTGGGTGTTGTGTGCCTCCAGAACAGCACCGTATACACCGGTATCTACCCTTTAATTCCTGTTGTTCTATAATAAAGGCATCTGCAGGAGTTAGTGGGTGTTGTGTGCCTCCAGCACAGCACAATATACACCTGTATCTACCCTTTATTGCTGGTGTTCTATAATAAAGGCATCTGCAGGAGTTAGTGGGTATTTTGTGCCTCCAGCACAATATACACTACCCAATTGCTGGTTTTCCCATCTCCCTTCAGGCCATTACCATGTCTGGAAGGCCAACAAGGAGAGGCCGACAGGCACTAGCCAATAAAAGAGGGCAAGCAGGCTCTGTGTCTAGGGAAACCAGTGCTGGTCATGGACACGGTGCATCGTCATCAGCACGTGGCCATGGGACACGCTTGTCCTTATTTTCGGCAGCTGGATGTGTTGAGCCGCATCATGCCAAAGACTTGGTATAGTGGATGACCAAGCTCTCTCTCACCCAGCCTCAGGGTACTAGCAAAGCTGCTGCCAATGCATCCTCTTCCCTCGTCTCAATGTCATCATCAGTGACTCCTTCCCTAGACCCACCATGTCCTCCTGAACTCTTTGAGCACAGTGTTGGGTACATGCTCCAGGAGGATGCCCAGTGTTTTGTAGGCTCTGATGATGATACTTATCTAGAGGAAGGCAGTAGCGTGAGCGCAGAGAGAGGCGATGCTCAAGAAGGACAGCAATCTAGCAGTCATGTTACACAAGCTGCAGCCTACTGCCAGGTTTGCTCCAGCGATGAAGAGGTAGGGGATGATGAGGGCACTGACTCCACGTGGGTGCCTGGTAGGAGAGGAGGAGGAGGCACATCTCCAACGAGGCAGGATGCCCTCCGGGGGCCAGCTTAGGGGCAGCACACCGACTGAATCACACCGCAGAGCATGTCTCTGCACGTTATTCTAAAAGTTCTTTGGTGTTGTGCTTTTTTTTTTTTTCTTCCAATTCTATTTTTATTTTCAATTATTATAAGGCATTACACATAGTTAAACAATTTCAAACATACAGTGGTGTGAAAAAGTTTTTGCCCCCTTCCTCATTTCCTGTTCCTTTGCATGTTTGTCACACTTAAGTGTTTCGGAACATCAAACCAATTTAAACAATAGTCAAGGACAACACAAGTAAACACAAAATGCAATTTGTAAATGAAGGCGTTTATTATTAAAGGTGAAAAAAAATCCAAACCATCATGGCCCTGTGTGAAAAAGTGATTGCCCCCCTTGTTAAAACATACTATAACTGTGGTTGTCCACACCTGAGTTCAATTTCTCTAGCCACACCCAGGCCTGATTATTGCCACACCTGTTCACAATCAAGGCATCACTTAAATAGGAGCTGCTTGACACAGTAAGGTCCACCAGAAGATCCTTAAAAGCTACACATCATGCCGAGACCCAAAGAAATTCAGGAACAATTGAGAAAGAAAGTAATTGAGATCTATCAGTCTGGAAAGGGTTATAAAGCCATTTCCAAAGCTTTGGGAATCCAGCGAACCACAGTGAGAGCCATTATCCACAAATGGCGAAGACATGGAACAGTGGTGAACCTTCCCAGGAGTGTCCGGCCGCCCAAAATTACCCCAAGAGCGCAGCGACGACTCATCCAAGAGGTCACAAAAGACCCCACAACAACGTCCAAGGAACTGCAGGCCTCACTTGCCTCAGTTAAGGTCAGCGTTCATGCCTCCACCATCAGGAAAAGACTGGGCAAAAATGGCCTGCATGGCAGAGTTCCAAGGAGAAAACCACTGCTGAGCAAAAAGAACATCAAAGCTCGTCTCAATTTCTCCACAACACATCTTGATGATCCCCAAGACTTTTGGGACAACATTCTGTGGACCGATGAGACAAAAGTGGAACTCTTTGGAAGGTGTGTGTCCAAGTATATCTGGCGTAGAAGGAACACTGCATTTCATAAAAAGAACATTATACCAACAGTAAAATATGGTGGTGGTAGTGTGATGGTCTGGGGCTGTTTTGCTGCTTCAGGACCTGGAAGACTTGCCGTGATAAAAGGAACTATGAATTCTGCTGTCTACCAAGAGATCCTGAAGGAGAATGTCCGACCATCTGTTCGTGTACTCAAGCTGAAACGAACTTGGGTTCTGCAGCAGGACAATGATCCTAAACACACCAGCAAGTCCACCACCGAATGGCTGAAGAAAAACAAAATGAAGACTTTGGAGTGGCCTAGCCAAAGTCCTGACCTGAATCCTATTGAGATGTTGTGGTATGACCTTAAAAAGGCCGTTCATGCTCGAAAACCCTCTAATGTAACTGAATTAGGACAATTCTGCAAAGATGAGTGGGCCAAAATTCCTCCAGGATGCTGTAAAAGCCTCATTGCACGTTATAGCAAACGCTTGGTTGCAGTTGTTGCTGCTAAGGGTGGCCCAACCAGTTATTAGGTTTAGGGGGCAATCACTTTTTCACACAGGGCCATGATGGTTTGGATTTTTTTTCACCTTTAATAATAAACACCTTCATTTACAAATTGCATTTTGTGTTTACTTGTGTTGTCCTTGACTATTGTTTAAATTGGTTTGATGTTCCGAAACACTTAAGTGTGACAAACATGCAAAGGAACAGGAAATGAGGAAGGGGGCAAACACTTTTTCACACCACTGTATATATTGCTTACATACATAATAATCACATTTATTATTTTATTTCCTCTTCCCTCCCTCCCAAAAGAAAAAAAAAGAAAAGAAAAAAAAAAAAAAACAGAAAGGAGGAAAGGGGGAAAATGTATATCTAACCTCTCCCCCTCCCCCACTTCTCTCTCCTCTCTCCTCCGCGGATCCCTCCCTCCCCTTTCTTCCCTCCTATTTCCTCAATTTTTTACCAATTTCCTATGCTGTCTCCAGGGAGTCCAAACCAGGAGGCATCTTTCATATGTATCTAATTCTTGTGCTAAAATTATCTCCATGCTCTCTATGTTATCCATTTCTAGAGCCCATTCATTTATCGTAGGAGACTGGGTTGATCGCCAGTGCCGCGGTATCACAGTTCTTGCCGCCGTCAACCAGTATCCTAAAAGATTATTTTTAACATTTTTATATGTTCTTGGTAACATAGAGAGAAGGGTGATTTGTGGTGTATTTGGGATTACCTCCCCAGTGACTGTTGTATATAATTGCATTATCTTTTCCCAAAATCTAAAAATTAGGGGGCATTCCCACCAAATGTGGAGCAATGTGCCCTTGTCTCTATGGCACCGCCAACATATATCTGATTTTTCTGGGTATATACGATGGAGTGTCACTGGGCTCCAGTACCATCTTGAGAGCAATTTATAATTCGTCTCTTGCGCTTTAATCGACGGTGACAAACAGTGAGAGAAATTAAATGCCTTCTCCCATTCCCCAACCTCAATTTGAGCGTTGATCTCATTAACCCATTTATTTATATATTCTGGGGGCTCCGGGTGATTTTTAATAATAAACATCTTATACAGTACTGATATAACATGATTTGGTTTTTGATCTTGTGTCAGGAGAGTTTCAAGTTGAGTTAAATCTCTACCCAGAGACTTATTTGAATGAATTGTACACCAAAATGACCGCAACTGCCAAAACTCCAACATTTGCATAAGTGATGGTCGCTGTGTAGGGAATAGATTTAATAAAGACGGAATTGTCCCCTGGCATAGAATATTACTCAGTCTATAATGGGATTCCCTATTCCATATAAGAAAACTTGTCCTATTTAATGCCGGTGGAAATAAAGGATTGCCAAATAAAGGTGTCATAGGTCCTTCATATGAGGAAAGTTCCAATTTTATAGCTGTTTTGCCCCATATATTCAACACATGAAATGTGAGGGAAGGCATAGACTCTAATAACTCTCGGTTTAAATTACTACCAGACAAGTCTAACCATGGCAACACCTTTAAATCCAATTGATTCAACCCTTGCTCTATTTTTACCCATTGTTTAATTTCCGAACAATAAAACCAGTCCACCAGTCTAGTCAAAACAGCCGAGACATAATAATAATATAGTGAATATATATAGAGACTTCCGCGCTCTATGGAAAAGATAGGAGAGGGCGAGAATAGCAAATGAAAAAAAGCAGCAATCACTAAATGAGTTGTCTCTCACTGGTAAAGGTAATTGAATAAAGATGTGATGCGCTAATTACAAAACATTCAAATAGCCACAACAAGACTAAAAATGTGCAATTATAGAGCTATATAAAGTGCAACCGTGCATAAATCAATCAGAGAATATCCCTATACATATATATCAATGAGTTAAAAAACCATGCCGGTGATTGATAAGTGCAAAAAAACACAAAAAAAAAAACACATAAATGTTTAACGTAAAAAATAAGATATAAGATATATGCACGTGTCCAGCGTGTAAAATATATATACAAAGACAAATAAATAAATATTAAATCGTGATTTGTATAAAATGTCCCATACACAATCAAATCAAAACGTGCAATTCGGTAAGCACACTCAATTAAACGTGCAATGTGCTGGGTAATGAGTCCATTCGTGGTGATCCGTGCAGGGGGTGTAAATGCTATGTAATTACCTCACTGCTGTGGGTAACACAGCGAAAATAGTAATGGACACAAATTTTAAACGTGCAATTCAGTAGGCACACGAGATTAAACGTGCAACGTGCTGGGTGATAGATCCATCCGTGATGGTCCGTGCAGATAGTGTTAATACTATGCAATTACCTCACTGCTGTGAGTAACAAAGAAAAATAAATAAATATTAAATCGTGATTTGTATAAAATGTCCCATACACAATCAAATCAAAACGTGCAATTCGGTAAGCACACTCAATTAAACGTGCAATGTGCTGGGTAATGAGTCCATTCGTGGTGATCCGTGCAGGTGGTGTAAATGCTATGTCATTACCTCACTGCTGTGGGTAACACAGCGAAAATAGTAATGGACACAAATTTTAAACGTGCAATTCAGTAGGCACACGAGATTAAACGTGCAACGTGCTGGGTGATAGATCCATCCGTGATGGTCCGTGCAGATAGTGTTAATACTATGCAATTACCTCACTGCTGTGAGTAACACAGCAAAAGATAGTAATGGGCACCAAGGTGATTGCAGGGATGGCTGTATAAACGAATTTTCTTTAGGAGACTTCTTATGGCTTCCTCATGGATGGTAGGTAAACTCAGAGGAATGAATCAGAGAAAACCGCCATAGTGTAGTTGTTTTTTAAAATATAGCAATTTATTTAAATGATTTAAAACTACTCACAAGTGAAGCAGGAAAAATAGACACATACGACAAACAGCAAATAAAACCGGATACGAACGTCACTTCCGGGCGTCCTACGCGTTACGTCGTCAAGACTTCAACTGGGATGTGTTTTTTGTGTTTTTTTGCACTTATCAATCACCGGCATGGTTTTTTAACTCATTGATATATATGTATAGGGATATTCTCTGATTGATTTATGCACGGTTGCACTTTATATAGCTCTATAATTGCACATTTTTAGTCTTGTTGTGGCTATTTGAATGTTTTGTAATTAGCGCATCACATCTTTATTCAATAATAATAATATAGATCAGGTGCACCCGCACCTCCTTTCGTTTTTGGTAATGATAATAATTTCTTTTGTAATCTTGGTTTTTTATGTCCCCAAATAAATTTTGTAAAAGCCGATTGTAATGTGGAGAAAAATGATCTAGGGACACCAATTGGGATAGTTTGAAAAAAATACAAAAACCGCGGTATTATATCCATTTTCAATATATTAATCCTCTCAAACCATGAGTATTGCTTAACATCATATTTTTTTAGATCTTGTAAGGTACGTTGCAGAAGAGGAACATAGTTCATTGAGTATAAATGATTTAAGTCCGGGGTGATTTTAACACCTAAATATTTTAACGCTGCAGAGCAAATCCTAAACATAAAATTAGCTCTCAACATTGCAACCTGTTCGGGTACGAGCGACACATTAAGGATTTCTGATTTTGATACATTTACTTTAAAATTGCTCAGTTTCCCAAACCACTGGAATTCAGATAACACAGAGGGAATTGCAATGTGTGGATTAGTGATATAAAGTAATAGATCATCAGCAAACAAAGCCATTTTTATTTCCCTCTGTTTTATCTGTATACCAGAAATAGAAGAGTTCCGTCTAATAGCCGTCGCTAAATATTCCATTACTATAACATAGAGTAAAGGGGATAACGGGCATCCCTGACGGGTACCATTTTGTATATTAAAACTTGTTGTCAATGAACCATTAATTTTTATTCTAGCTACCGGTTTAGTATATAGTGCCATGATCTTATGGAATATATTTGACCCCAGTCCTATTTGCATTAAAGAATGTTTAAGGAAGGGCCATCCCACCCGATCAAATGCCTTTTCTGCATCAACTGAAAGAAGGCATACTGGAATTTTAGCCCTTTGTGCATAATTCATCAACAAAAAAGTTTTAATCATGTTGTCGCGTGCTTCTCTATTTTGAACGAATCCTACCTGATCCGTATGTATTAAGCTTGGAATAAGTGGTTGAAGACGGAGTGCAATCAGTTTAGCATATATCTTTAAATCTATCCCAATCAACGATATAGGCCGATAACTAGAGCAAAGTGTTAAATCCTTTTCTGGTTTGGGAATTAAAGTGATATGAGATTCCAAAGTCTGTGTTAAAAATTGGTTCGTAAAAGAGATAGAATTAAACACTTGAAGCATAAACGGGCTATATGTTCTTTAAACGTCTTATAAAATTTTGATGTAAACCCGTCAGGACCTGGACTCTTATTTGTTGGAGTATTGGCAATTACTTCTAGTAGTTCTTCAAGCGAAAATGGAGAATCCAAAGATTCCCCAATAACACTATCTATTGTCGGAATAGCGTTTTCCCGTACATATTCCCCAATAATATTGTCTCCAGCTCCTTTATCCTCCAATAATGATGATGGGGTCAAATTATAGAGGGCTGAGAAGTATTCCCTAAAAGCTTGTTGAAGCTCACGTGGATCAGATGTCAATTCTCCTGATGATTTTTTTATACTTGGTATAAAAGTCTGTGATTGACGTGGGTGTAACATATCAGCCAACATTTTCCCACACTTATTCTCAAATCTATATCTTCCCACTGCACGTCTTTGTCGGTATGAGCTCTGAGATGATTTGAATAACTGTAATAAAGATATCCTTGTAGAGAAAATATTGGCTGATATATCTGGAGAACAGTGGGCTTTATGTCGAGTTTCCAAAGAATGAAGTTTTAATAACATATTTTCGATAATTTTTGATTTTTCTTTTTTAAGACGAGAACCATGTTGAATAAACACCCCTCGTATTACTGCCTTTAAGGCCTCCCATTTCAAGGGTAAAGCAGTTTCATCCTGTTCATGGTCGGAGATAAAATTATCAATCGCCTCCGCAATTGCTTTATGACAGATTTGATCTTGCATAAGTGTGTCATTCAAACGCCACGACCAATTGGTACCCTGAGTCTGGGGGGGTGCTATTGTTAAGAATACTGGTGAATGGTCGGACCAAATGAATGATCCGATTTCTATAGAAGGGTTCCATTCCAATATCTTAGGACCAGTTAAAAAAAAATCTATTCTGCTATATGTTTTATGTGCTAAAGAAAAGTATGTATAGTTACGATCTTTAGGGTTTAGGGTCCGCCAGAGATCCATCAACCTATGTTCAAAAAGTTTATTTTTAAGTGCCCTCAAATGAGAATATGAGATATTTGATCGTTGAGCTGACGTATCTAGTGAAGGGTCCAAAGCTAGGTTAAAATCTCCTCCCACGATAACCGTACCTTCTGCAAAATCCGCTAAGAGGCCAAGATAACTGACGATTGTCTTAGTTTGATCATAATTTGGAATATAAAAGTTTGCAATTGTGAAGATTTTATCCCACAATCTGATTTTAAGAAACAGATATCTTCCATTTAAATCAGCTCTATATTCCAAATTCTGAACTGGTAAGTGCTTGTGAAAAGCAATAGAGACCCCTCTTGATTTTGAGCTCGACATAGTGCTATGGAACCATTGCGAATAGTGCTTACGAGAACACACTGGAATATTATCCCTTCGAAAGTGGGTCTCTTGAAAGAGTATAATATCTACCTTAGCTTTATGTAGACTATATAAAATCTGACCTCTTTTTGATTTATTATTAAGACCTTTAATTTTGTAGGTACATAATTTCAGTGACACTGGCGAGGAGAAAATCGCTGCCATATCAAATTATGAGGGAACTAAAGCAAACGGAAGAAAGAGGGAAAAAGACCCCCAGCACAACAATTACAGAGTTGTGCTCTCTAAAATTGGAGAAGCTCCTTCTCCCCGATCCCCAAGTTACCCAGGGAAACGTTAACTAATTACCAAAAAAAAAAAAAAGGAAAAACCCCCACCCAATATGGAATCTATTCCAAAAAAAAAAAAACACCAAACCCTACCCGAGGGACGGTGATTCCTATAAGGGGAAAGAGTTAAAGAGCACTTAGGGAGGCTCTATGCAGTGACAGTGGGCATCCATAAACCAACATAATAATAATAATCCGAGAAAAGATAATTCTTAATTCATTATTAAATTAAATGACTACTATTCCAAATACACTTGAAATCGCCAGCTGTTTTACTCTGCTTGATTAAATTTTAGATTTTCTGATTGATTGTTTCTATTGTCCTCTCGAGGTTCCGATCTTCTAAACTGTGTATAAGTCTTAGGCCAAGTTATTAATGGAAGATCGTGCAAACCTAGGGCAGATTGTATAGCGCGAATATCAGAGGGATCACGTAAGTTTAGCCACCTGCCATCTTTCTTAATTTGTAGGTGAAAAGGGAAATTCCACCTATATACAATGTTACGATCTTGCAGCATTTTTAATAAAGGCCTTAACGCCTTCCTCTTCTCCAGAGTAAATTGACATAGATCTTGTAACAATTGTATATTTGCTCCATTAACATTAATTTGTCCCCTCTCTCTTGCCCTTCTCATAATCTCCTCCTTATCCTTATAGAAATGTACTCGACATATTATGTCTCTTGGTTTATCTGGATCTAATTTACGTGGTCCCACTGTCCGATGTACTCTATCAAGTTCCAAATTTGATTCCTCAGGTTTGCCCAACAGTGAGGTAAAAATTTGGTTAACTGTTATAACAAGCTCCTTATTTCTAACTGATTCTGGCAGTCCCCTGATCCTAATATTATTTCTTCTATTACGGTTGTCTTGGTCCTCCCATAATTGAAATAGTGTATGAATATGGGACTCTTGGGCATCTATACGCTGTTCCTGAGATTGTACACGATCCACCAATATGTCTACAGAACGTTCAACTTCTAATATTTTCTTCCCAGTTGCCTGTAGTTCTTTATGTACAGATTGGATCTCCTTGTGGAAACCATGTTCTAGACGCTGAATAAAAGCTTCCATTTCATGGCGAGTAGGCAGTGCTCTTAAATAAGTCCGTACATCCCCCACTTCTGGTCCCAACTCTTCACCCATTGTGTCACCTTTTGGATTCCCATCTATATTCTCGCTATCCATTATATTCACTGGATTATATCCCCCTAACAACGGGGGGGATGGGGTTGAGTATTGAGGGCCATCCTCGAGTCCTCACATATTCATATGCATGTCTAGTGCGCCTATATCTGAGGTATTAGGCACTTCGTTAATATCTACGGATTCTACAAATTCAATCGGTTCTTGTGACTCCAAAGCCGATTCCCACATGTTTTTTATGGCATCTGGACTATCCATTTTTGCTATCTGTGCGTCTTTTACTGCCCCAATGCCTAAAGGGCCCAACGGCCTTACAGATGACACTGATGGTTTTATTATTGATACTACTGGTGTTAATATAGTTTTTTCTGCTTGTAATGATTGTATATGTGTATCCTGCATAACAACAGAAGCTGACATTCCCCTGTTACTATCTATTGTTGTCTTCGATGTACGTGATCGTGTCCGGCCGCCTACCAGAAAAAACTCTGCTATCCCTTGCTGAGCGTTAGAGGAGACTATTAATGGACGATTAGATGTATTGCCTAATGTACCCTTGTTACACAACACCGGACTCGCCGGTTTACATACTGTACTATACTCTCCTCTCCTCTTCCTCCGTCCCATGGGTATTCCCAGTGGTCACTGCTTTAAAGTCCTATTAAAAGACAGCTTATCCACGCAATCTACCTTCTAGTACAACCAGTGTTATCAAGTGCAATCCTCCCAATGTTAATAACTTATGATCACTTCTATTGTCAAAACAGGAATATCAATAGTTTCGACATTAACGGATGAATCTATGATTTTCTTATTATCTGAAATATAAACAATATCAACAGTTTTAGCGATATCAGCAGTTTAGCACTTAACAAAAAATTAGTAGTATCTAAATTTCAGCGATATCAGCAACCTGTCAATATCAACAATATCAGTAGTTTAGCAACATAAACTGTTTTTCATCCATAACACTTCAGCAGCATTATTAATTAAACAGCGTCGGCAGCTAGCAGCGTCAACACTTTAGCATCATCAGTGATTTAACGATAACCACTAGTGCCATCAATAGTTTAACAGTATCAGTAATTTAGCGATATCAGCAATTGAGCAAAAACAGCAGTTAAACGATATCGACAGTTTGAGCAATGTCAGCAGTTGAGCGATGTCAACGATTAAGCAATGTCTACCGTTAAAAGATTTCAGCAGTTGAGCAACGTCAGCAGTTGAGCAACGTCAGCAGTTGAGCAAGGTTGAGCACTTTCAGCAGTTGAGCACCGACAGCAGTTGAGCACCGTCAGCAGTTGAGCACCGTCAGCAGTTGAGCACTGTCAGCAGTTGGGCACTGTCAGCAGTTGGGCACTGTCAGCAGTTGAACGCTGTCAGCAGTTGAACACTGTCAGCAGTTTAGCACCTTCAGCAGTTGAACACTGTCAGCAGTTGAACACTGTCAGCAATTGAGCACTGTCAGCAGTTGAGCACCGTCAGCAGTTGAGCACCGTCAGCAGTTGGGCACCGTCAGCAGTTGAACACCGTCAGCAGTTGAACACCGTCAGCAGTCGAACACTGTCAGCAGTTGAACACTGTCAGCAGTTGAACATTGTCAGGAGTCAAACACTACCAGCAGTTGAGCACTATCAGCAGTTTGATATCGACAGTTTGAGCAATGTCAGCAGTTGAGCGATGTCAACGATTAAGCAATGTCTACCGTTAAACGATTTCAGCAGTTGAGCAACGTCAGCAGTTGAGCAACGTCAGCAGTTGAGCAAGGTTGAGCACTTTCAGCAGTTGAACACCGTCAGCAGTCGAACACTGTCAGCAGTTGAACACTGTCAGCAGTTGAACATTGTCAGCAGTCAAACACTACCAGCAGTTGAGCACTATCAGCAGTTGAGCACTATCAGCAGTTGAGCACTGTCAGCAGTTTGAACACTGTCAGCAGTTGAACACTGTCAGCAGTTAAACACTGTCAGCAGTTGGGCACTGTCAGCAGTTGAGCACTGTCAGCAGTTGAGCATTGTCAGCAGTTGAGCATTGTCAGCAGTTGAGCACTGTCAGTAGTTGAACACTGACAGCAGTTGAGCACCGACAGCAGTTGAGCACCGACAGCAGTTGAGCATTATCAGCATTTGAACACTGTCAGCAGTTGAACACTGTCAGCAGTTGGACACTGTCAGCAGTTGGACACTATCAGCAGTTGGACACTGTCAGCAGTTGAACACTGTCAGCAGTTGAGCACTGTCAGCAGTTGAGCACTGTCAGCAGTTGTGCTTTTTTTGAGACTAGTGCATCAGATCGCACCACTGCTATTTGCAACATATGTCTCAAGCATATCTCGCGCGGCCAAAACATCAGCCGCTTGGGCACCACATGCTTGACCAGACATATGTTGACTTGCCATGCAGCTCGTTGGCAAGCTTACCTCAAAGACCCACTCCAAAGAACAAAGCGGACCTCTCCTTGCTCCTCATCACCTGGGATCTCCAACCCCTCTAGACCTCCAGTCCTCTCTGAAACTTGCGCTGAGAGGAATGAAGGTGTAGTATTAGGTATGTCACAGCCAAGTGCTTGCGGGCACTCTGCTAGCAGTACACCCATGCCTGATTGTAGCAAGCAAATTTCCCTGCCCCAGCTGCTGCGCCGTAGAAAGAAGTTTACACCCAGCCATCCACATGCCCAGCGGTTGAATGCTAGCTTGGCTAAATTGCTAGCACTACAACTGCTACTTTTTCAGTTGGTAGACTCGGCCCCCTTCCGTGAGTTTGTGCAAAAGGCGATTGCGGCTCTCTACCGGCATGTGGAAGGCAATATCCTTGCCTCGCTGGACAGGGCGGTCAGCGGTAAGGTGCATATTATCGCTGACTCATGGTCCAGCAAGCATGGACAGGGACATTACCTGTCTTTCACAGCCCATTGGGTCACTTTTCTGGCAGCTGGGAAGGATGCAGGACAAGGTGCAGTAGTGTTGTTCCACCACCACGCCTCCAAAATGCTACTACTGGTTGTGACACACCTCTCTCCTCCACCCCCTCCTCTTCTTCTTCCTCCATGGCCTCTTCCAGTGCTCTGTCTCTGAACCAGCGGTGCTCCGTAGGCGTTCAAGGGGCTACGCAAGTACGCAGGCAAAACAATGCCATGCCTTGCTTGCGCTGGTTTGTTTGGGGGACAGGAGCCACACTGGGGCAGATATTTTGTCAGCTCTGCAGGGGCAGGCCGAGAGGTGGTTGACGCCACACCAGCTTAAGCCAGGATTGGTGGTTTGCGACAATGGCACCAACCTCCTCTCCGCCCTCCGACAGGGACAACTGACCCATGTGCCCTGTGTGGCTTACGTCCTTAACCTGGTGATGCAGCAGTTCTTGGTCAGGTACCCAGGCTTACAGGATGTCCTGAGGCAGGCCAGGAAAGTCTGTGTGCATTTCCGCCGATCATTTAATGCCTGTGCTTGGCTGGCTGAGCTCCAAAAGGAGTTGAACCTGCCCAAGAACTACCTTATATGTGACATGCCCACCAGGTGGAACTCTACGTTGGCCATGCTGCAGTGGCTGCACACGCAGCAGAGGGCCATCAATGAGTACCTGTGCAACTATGGCACCAGGACAGGGTCAGGGGAGCTTGGTTTTTTCTCACCACACCAGTGTGGCATGATCAGGGATACATGCACTGTCCTGTCACCATTTGAGGAGGCCACAAGGATGGTGAGCAGTGACAGTGCATTCATCAGTGACACTGTACCTCTTGTCCACCTGTTGGAACATACGCTGCGTGGAATAATGGACAGGGCACTTGAGGCAGAACAGAGGCAGGAAAAGGAGGACTTCCTTGCCTCTCAAGGCCCCCTTTATCCAGACAGTGTTCCACTGTGTTCCAGTGTTCCCATCACACAGGAAGAGGAGGAGGAGGAGGAGGAGGAGGATTGTATCAGCATGGAGGTGGAGCCTGGCACTCAGCATCAGCAGCAGCAGTCTTGTAGGGATTATTTACAGTCCCAAGAAACTCGTGGACTTGTACGTGGCTGAGAAGAGGTCGCTGTGGATCATGTTGTCCTTAGTGACCCAGAGGACTCTGGACCGAATGCCTCAGCTAACCTACGCTGCATGGCCTCCCTGATCCTGCAAAGCCTGCAGAAGGATCCTCATATTCTTCGGATCAAGGAGAGGGACCATTACTGGCTGGCCACTCTCCTTGATCCACGGTACAAGGGTAAGGTTGCGGACCTTATCTTGCCATCGCAGAGGGAGCGGAGGATAAGACATCTCCGGGAGGCCTTTCAGAAAGGTCTGTGCAACGCGTTCCCAGAGACTGGGAGGTTACAAACTCCTGGCCCTGGACAACGTGTTGCTGAGGCATCGGTCAGAAGGAGCAGTAGAGAAGGTGGCCGTCTGACCGATGCGTTCAGACAATTTTTTAGTCCGCAGCCCCAAGGTATGATCAGTTCCAGCAACCATTGCCAGCGTCTGATTTACATGGTGCAGGAATACCTAGGAGCAAGGTCAGACTTGGACACCTTTCCCACCGAAAATCCTCTGGCTTACTGGGTCTTGAGGATGGATCACTGGCCAGAGCTTGCACAGTATGCAATTGAGCTACTGGCCTGTCCTGCATCCAGCGTTCTTTCGGAACGCACCTTCAGTGCTGCTGGTGGCTTTGTTACTGATCACCGGGTGCGTCTGTCCACCGACTCGGTTGATCGACTGACCTTCATAAAGATGAATCAGTCTTGGATCACCCACAGCTACCAAGCACCTGAAGCTGATGTAACCAAATAATTTTTTTTGAAATATCACATCCCTTCAAGACTGCCTATGCTGATGCTGAGTGACTGTCCTGTTATGTTAACTGTCTATCCTCTTCCTCCACCGCTGATATCTTGGAAACACATTTTTGGCTCTGGGTGATGCCACCAGCCCAATGTTTAACAGGGGCATGTAATTACAATTTTTGATGCAATGCTTTGCAGCAGGGCTCATTCCTGGACTACAACTAGAGTATATGGGAGATGTTGCAGTGTCGTGGCACCAGCACCAGTGCCTAAGGCCCAATTTTTCAGCCCCTGTTTAACAGGGGCATGTAATTACAATTTTTGATGCAATGCTTTGCAGCAGGGCTCATTCCTGCACTCCAACTAGAGTATCTGGGAGAGGTTGCAGTGTCGTGGAACCAGCAAGCAGTGCCTAAAGCCCAATTTTTCAGCCCCTGTTTAACAGGGGCATGTAATTACAATTCTTGATATAATATTTCACAGCAGGGCCCGTTCCTATGCCCACCGAGACTAACTGTGAGGACTTGTCTGGAGCCTGGATTTGTAGGAGGAGTCTGAGGGGGTATCTATCCCTCCTCCTTCCTACAAGTCCCTCGTCGGCTCGGCTCTGGTTCCTGTGGTAACAGCTGACGCTCGTCACTTCCAGGTTCACTGATGTCATTTGCGCGTGCTATTCGACTGGTGGTTGGATCGCCGGAGGAGGCCTTCTTCTCTCAGTCACCTCGTGGGAAGGTATCCCAGCTGCGGGGTGGTGGGGGCTCATCGTTGCGGCGCAGGCTACTGCGGGGGATCCCTTGGTGGCCTTGGTTGGGGGGCAGACGTGTGCTGGTTCATTTATGTGTCATGTTTAAATGTGGGATTATGTGGGCATGTATGGAGGTATGTGGGAGCAGGTATGTGTGGGAGCCTGTTGGTGGGGGGGGGCGGCTTAGGCAGTATCAGCAGGTTGTGTCATGTTTGAATTTTTTTTTTTAAAAAGTGTGTTTAGAGGCTGCTGTATTTCTGTGCACTATGCTGATTACACCTCTATAGGTGAGCTGTCGTTAGTTAAAGGAAGGCATAGACATGGTGTACCTGGGTTTTGCATAGCATTCGGTTCAATTTAATCGTTACTGTGCAAGTAAGGTCGGTTGGCATGGACCATAGGGTGAGTACATGGTTTAAACTGGCTACAGGGGCAAGTTCTGAGGGTGGTGTTAAATGGGGAGTACTCGGATTGGGTAGGGGTGGATGTGGGGTCCCCCAGGGTTTCTGTTCAGGGACCAATCCCATTCGTATGGTATTGCTGCTGGTGTTTATTCGCAGTTTTAGGTGGGCGGTAGTATGATCGATTTATCTTGGTGGGTTCTTACGGTCTGTCTGTGGTTGGTCCGGCGGTCTAGCTTGTGATTGTGTTTTTCTTTTTGTCATGCAGTCGATCGTGTGTTTCTGTTTTTTGTATGTCAGTTTTTTGTGTGTCAGTATGTTCGTTGGTCATGCGTTGTCATGTTGTCTGTTGTTTTTCTCTATCGCATGGGGTCTTTTCTGTTCTGGCTTCTCAGGTCAGGGGAGGTTTTCTTGGGTGGGGGGGGGGGGCTGGTTAGTTACCAGCTGGGCCTGAGCCTTGCTGACTGTCATGGGTGGTATGGCCATGCTCGTTTGAGTTTTCTGGTGTTTTCATCATTGGGTTACGACTATGTTAATTTCCTTATACGCTCGTGTCTGTCATGTTTTGTTACGTCCGGTGGGTTCATTGCAGGTGTTGTCATTATTTCAGGTCTGGATTTTTCTGCTTATAACAACAGAAAGGTGCATGTTGCTTTGTTTTCCACAGGTACTAGGCAGATATAGGTACATTTCAAGGTCTGTCACGTCTACAGACCCGTACAGGCTGAGGTTTTTAAGTGATTGTTTGGCCCACAATCGCCTCGCCTGTACAACATACGTCATATGTCGCACTTTCACCTCATTGCATTTTATATCTACCCACCACGGTCTGTGGGTTGCAAAGCCCTGAGTGTTCATTGTTAATTGCCTGTATTGCGCTGCAGGTTTTCTCTGGCTTATTCCTTTCATTCACCTTAAGATGGTGGGTCACTTATTTAGTTTCACGCACTTTTGGTCTGTCACCTTTTTCATACACGTTGTGTTTAGCAAGGCACTGGGGTTGTGGGGGGGGGGGGGGTTCTTGGGGGTGTTGTTTCATTCTTATTTTTTCTCAGTTCATTTCTTCATAGATATCTGTATGTCTCACATGTCAGAGAGTGTCGAATTTGGGTTCGTAGGGGTTCGGAACATGGCAGTTCACCATCATTGAGGAGTTGGACGGTACCCAGGCTGATGGCAGAGCTTCATCAGAAGGGTATTCCTTTCCCTGCCGCGGCTAGGAAGGCGGAACTTTCGGTTGCTGTTTCCATCTCCGTCTCAAGCACTGCCATCCACCAGCGCGGAACATGCGTCAGTGCATAACTCTTTGACGCAGATACATGCAGTTTTAAATACTCTCTCTGCCTCCATGCTGCAGTTGCAGGATAGGATGGAGGTGATGGAAGCCCACTTCATTCAGTACGGCAGTGATGGCCAGTACTGGGGTGTCCGCTGCGCCCCCAGCTCCGGTCCTACCTAGCCCAGTTATAGGTAATGCACTGTCTTTACCTTCAGCAGTCCCTTCACCATTGGCAGTATTGCCTTCAGGTGTCTCCTGCCCATTTCATTCCTGCCAATATCAAAAAAGATATTTTGGAAGGGAAAGATGTTAATTTAGCCTCACTGCTAATAGCAGCTCATGATGTTTCTGAGAACAAGTCTTTTGCTTATGGAGAGGTGTCAGTGGTGCTCAAGACCAAGGATCCCAAGGCTTAGTTGCAAATATAGTGTGGTGGAATTTGTTCTGGCTTTTGGCATCTTCAGAGACATTGTCTGTTCGGTCAGTCCAGGGAGGAGGGAGGAGTTTGACTTATATCTTCATAAGGTGGTGGATTTGGCACACAAGTATGGAGGTTTCACGTTTTCCGATTATCATCGTTCCTTTGCAGCAAAGGTGCGGCTACTTGGGCCCAGTTTCAGGTCGTGACGTGTTGGGGCAACGTCGACATGGAACTGTTTTGTAGGCATTTCGCTAATCAGAAGTCCACTGTATGTGCCAACTGCCAGTCATCAGCTCACACCACAGCTTGGTGTCCAAGCTGTGAGGCCTCCAGTCAACCAGGGTCCTCCAAACAGGTGGCAGGTGGTTCTTCCGGTAGTTCTGGTCAGGTGAACAAGATGGGTAGACCTATCCGTTATCTTGGCAAAGCGCAGCTGTGCAATAATTACAATTACACTGGGTGCAACTATAACTAGTGCAAGTTGTTGCACGTTTGTGCTAATTGTTTCAGAGCCCACCCCAAGTCCGCCTGCCATGTTAAGCCTTTCAGCACATCATGACTATGCCAAGTCAATATCTCCTTGCTGGGGGTTTACTTAGATGGCCACCCATCCACAGGTTTTGTGAAATTTTTACTGGAGGGTTTTTCTTCAGGTTTTCACACTGGACTCATTACTCTTCCAACCGAGTCATTTGAATGCAATAATTTAAGGTCAGCTGAGAATCACCCTGCCATTGTCGACGAGTTGCTTCAGGTTGAAGTTTCCAAGGGGTTCCTGATTGGACCTTTCCCATCTTCTCCGTTTTGTATGTGGAGGGTCAGTCCCATTGGGGTGGTCTGTGGGAAATTTTCGAATAAATTTTGCTTGATTTATGACTTGTCCGCGCCTCATTCATCTCATGTCCCTAGTAGGGATGAGCTTTGTGTTTGAGTCGAACGTACGTTCGACTCGAACATTGGCGGTTCGTACGTTCGGCGAAATCCAAACACTTGGTCCGTTCGCGTCAAAATTCGCATGGCGCTCATGGCCCACAATGCACTGCGATGGCGCAGTGCATTGCTGGCTCATGATTGGCCAAGCATGCACTGTGACCCCGCATGCTTGGCCAATCGCAGCGCCAGCAGCGAGGAGAGCCATGATTGGCCACATCATAGCTGAGGCTGTGTAGGGCACGCCCCACACTATATAAGGCCGCCATTGAGGCGGCCTCGTGTAGTGTGTTAGCATCTGAAGCAGTGGGTGTTCTGTGTACCTTCAACACAGTACACACCGATCGTTTTTGGCTGATTTCCTATCTTGCTGTTGTGTAGTGGTTATTGTCTGTGCCCTGACCGCAGTATACACCACTATATTCACTATTCACTTCACTATATTTATATATCTTTAATAATAGAGCTTGCAGTCAGTAGTGTTAGTGTTAGTGCTGTCTGCGTGCTCTGTACCCAGTACATACTGCTATAATCCACCTACATAGCTGTTCTCTATTTGAGCCCAATTGCCATCTGCAGGAGTTATTGGAAGTTGTGTGTGCCTCCAGCACAATATAAACTAACCAACTGCTGTTTTACCCAACTCCCTTCAGGCCATTACCATGTCTGGAAGGCCAGCAAGGAGAGGCAGACAGGCGCGAGCCGATAAAAGAGGGCAAGCAGGCTCTGTGTCTAGAGACAACAGTGCTGGTCGTGGACGCGGTGCATTGTCATCAGCACGTGGCCATGGGACATGCTTGTCCTTCTTTTCGGCAGCTGGACATGTTGAACCGCAACATGCCAACGACTTGGTAGAGTGGATGACCAAGCCCTCTTCATCCTCCTCATCCTCTCTCACCCAGTCTCAGGGTAGTCGCAAAGCAGCTACCAACGCATCGTCTTCCCTCCTCTCAATGTCATCATCAGTGACTCCTTCCCTAGACCCACCACGTCCTCCTGAGGAGTCTCCTGAACTCTTTGAGCACAGTGTTGGGTACATGCTCCAGGAGGATGCCCAGTGTTTGGTGGGCTCTGATGATGACACTCAGCTAGAGGAAGGCAGTAGCGTGAGCGCAGAGAGAGGGGATGCTCAAGAAGGACAGCAATCTGGCAGTCATGTTCCACAAGCTGCAGCATACTGCCAGGTTTGCTACAGCGATGAAGAGGGAGGGGATGATGAGGGCACTGACTCCACGTGGGTGCCTGGAAGGAGGGAGGAGGAGGAGGAGGAGGAGGCACATGTCCAACGAGGCAGGATGCCCTCCGGGGGCCAGCTTAGGGGCAGCACACCGACTGAATCACACCGCAGAGCTCCGCCTGTGCAGAGCGCTGCCTCTGCGCGTTATTCTAAAAGTTCTTTGGTGTGGGCCTTTTTTGAGACGAGTGCATCAGATCGCACCGCTGCTATTTGCAACATATGTCTCAAGCGTATCTCACGTGGCCAAAACATCAGCCGCTTGGGCACCACATGCTTGACCAGACATATGTTGACCTGCCATGCAGCTCGTTGGCAAGCGTACCTCAAAGACCCACACCAAAGAATAAAGCGGACCTCTCCTTGCTCCTCATCAGCTGGCATCTCCAACCCCACTAGACCTTCAGTCCTCTCTGAAACCTGCTCTGAGAGGAATGAAGGTGTAGAATTAGGTGTGTCACAGCCAAGTGCTTCCGGGAACTCTGCTAGCGGTACACCCACGTCCGATTATAGCAGGCAAATGTCCCTGCCCCAGCTGCTGGACCGGCGGAAGAAGTTTACTCCCAGCCATCCACATGCCCAGCGGTTGAATGCTAGCTTGGCTAAATTGCTAGCACTTCAACTGCTGCCTTTTCAGTTGGTAGACTCGGCCCCCTTCCGTGAGTTTGTACAATGTGCGGTTCCTCAGTGGCAGGTCCCCAAATGCCACTTTTTCTCACGGAAGGCGATTCCGGCTCTCTACCAGCATGTGGAAGGCAATGTCCTTGCCTCGCTGGACAGGGCGGTCAGCGGTAAGGTGCATATTACCGCTGACTCATGGTCCAGCAGGCATGGACAGGGACGTTACCTGTCTTTCACGGCCCATTGGGTCACTCTTCTGGCTGCTGGGAAGGATGCAGGACAAGGTGCAGTAGTGTTGGAGGTTGTTCCGCCACCACGCCTCCAAAATGCTACTATTGGTTGTGACACACCTCTCTCCTCCACCCCCTCCTCTTCTTCTTCCTCCATGGCCTCTTCCAGTGCTCTGTCCTCAGAACCAGCGGTGCTCCGTAGGCGTTGCAGGGGCTACGCAAGTACGCAGGCAAAACTATGCCATGCCGTGCTTGCGCTGGTTTGTTTGGGGGACAGGAGCCACACTGGGGCGGATGTTTTGTCAGCTCTGCAGGGGCAGGCCGAGAGGTGGTTGACGCCACGCCAGCTTAAGCCAGGAATGGTGGTTTGCGACAATGGCACCAACCTCCCCTCCGCCCTCCGACAGGGACAACTGACCCATGTGCCCTGTGTAGCTCACATCCTTAACCTGGTGGTGCAGCGGTTCTTGGGCAGGTACCCCCGGCTTACAGGATGTCCTGAAGCAGGCCAGGAAAGTCTGTGTGCATTTCCGCCGATCATTTAATGCCTGTGCTCGGTTGGCTGAGCTCCAAAAGGAGTTGAACCTGCCCAAGAACCGCCCTATATGTGACATGCCCACCAGATGGAACTCCACATTGGCCATGCTGCAGCGGCTGCACACGCAGCAGAGGGCCATCAATGAGTACCTGTGCGACTACGGCACCAGGACAGGGTCAGGGGAGCTTGGTTTTTTCTCACCACGCCAGTGGGGCATGATCAGGGATGCATGCACTGTCCTGTCACCGTTTGAGGAGGCCACAAGGATGGTGAGCAGTGACAGTGCATGCATCAGTGACACTGTACCTCTTGTCCACCTCTTGGAGCATACGCTGCGTGGAATAATGGACAGGGCACTTGAGGCAGAACAGAGGCAGGAAGAGGAGGACTTCCTTGCCTCTCAAGGCCCCCTTTATCCAGACAGTGTTCCTGCTGTGCCACCCATCACACAGGAAGAGGATGGGGAGGAGGAAGAGGAGGAGGAGGATGATTGTGTCAGCATGGAGGTGGAGGCTGGCACTCAGCATCAGCAGCAGCAGCAGCAGTCTTATAGGGATGATTTACAGTCCCAAGAAACACGTGGACTTGTACGTGGCTGGGAGGAGGTAGCTGCGGATCATGTTGTCCTTAGTGACCCAGAGGACTCCGGACCGAATGCCTCAGCTAACCTACGCTGCATGGCCTCCCTGATCCTGCAAAGCCTGCGGAAGGATCCTCGTATTCTTCGGATCAAGGAGAGGGACCATTACTGGCTGGCCACTCTCCTTGATCCACGGTACAAGGGTAAGGTTGCCGACCTTATCTTGCCATCGCAGAGGGAGCAGAGGATGAGACATCTCCGGGAGGCCTTGCAGAAAGCTCTGTGCAACGCGTTCCCAGAGACTGGGAGCTTACAAACTCCTGGTCCTGGACAACGTGTTGCTGAGGCATCGGTCAGAAGGAGCGGTGGAGAAGGTGGTCGTCTGACTGATGCTTTCAGACAATTTTTTAGTCCGCAGCCCCAAGGTATGATTGGTTCCAGCACCCATCGCCAGCGTCTGATTTACATGGTGCAGGAATACCTAGGGGCAAGGTCAGACTTGGACACCTTTCCCACCGAAAATCCTCTGGCTTACTGGGTCTTGAGGATGGATCACTGGCCAGAGCTTGCACAGTATGCAATTGAGCTACTGGCCTGTCCTGCATCCAGCGTTCTTTCGGAACGCACCTTCAGTGCTGCTGGTGGCTTTGTTACCGATCACAGGGTGCGCCTGTCCACCGAATCAGTTGATCGACTGACCTTCATCAAGATGAATCAGTCTTGGATCACCCACAGCTACCAAGCACCTGAAGCTGATGTAACCGAATAATTTTTTTTGAAATACCACATCCCTTCAAGACTGCCTATGCTGATGGTGAGTGACTGTCCTGTTATGTTGATTGTCTATCCTCTTCCTCCTCCGCTGATATCTTGGAAGAACATTTTTGGTTCTGGGTGATGCCAGCAGCCCAATTTTTCTGCCCCTGTTTAACAGGGGCGTTTAATTAAAATTTTTGATGCAATGCTTTGCAGCAGGGCTAATTCCTGCAATAAAACTAGAGTATATGGCAGAGGTTGCAGTGTGGTGGCACCAGCACCAGTGCCTAAGGCCCAATTTTTCTGCCCCTGTTTAACAGGGGCGTTTAAGTACAATTTTTGATGCAATGCTTTGCAGCAGGGCTAATTCCTGCAATAAAACTAGAGTATATGGCAGAGGTTGCAGTGTGGTGGCACCAGCACCGGTGCCTAAGGCCCAATTTTTCTGCCCCTGTTTAACAGGGGCGTTTAAGTACAATTTTTGATGCAATGCTTTGCAGCAGGGCTAATTCCAGCAAAAAAACTAGAGTATATGGAAGAGGTTGCAGTGTGGTGGCACCAGCAGCAGTGCCTAAGGCCAAATTTTTCTGCCCCTGTTTAACAGGGACATGTAATTACAATTCTTGATATAATATTTCACAGGAGGGCCCCTTCCTGTGCCCACCCAGAGTAACGGTGAGGACTTATAGTGTTGTGGCACCAGCACCACAACCACCAAAGGTCAATTTTTCTACCACTGTTCAACAATGGCATGTAATTACAATTCTTGATATAATCGTTCACAGCAGGGCGCTCCAGCGCCCACCAAGAGTCACTTTGAGGGCTTACAATGTTGTGGCAAAACCAACACCTTGTTCCGCCATTTCTGCAGAGCATATAGGGCAGCCCCCTACTTTCAAACATCCAACTTACAAACATCTCCTACTTGCAAACGCAAGGAGACAGCAGCAAGTGAGATGAAAAAAGATGGACGACAAAACAAATTATACAGGGGTGATAACCCTTCCCTATGTTTTCCAAAAGCTTAAAAATAGTTTTTTTGACTGGAGCTACACTTTAAAAATGTACCAGTTGAAAATTACAAACAGATTCAACTTAACACAACAAACCTACACAGTCCCTGTCTTGTTTGCACCGCCTGTATACTGCTGTTCTGAGTATATAGGGCCTGGGGGCCACACGCATTTCCTTTTTTTAATATGGGTACAGGGTTCCCCTTAATATGCGTACAAGACCCAAATAGGCTGGTAATGGGCAGGGAGGGCTACCCATGCCATTTTTCTGAATGATTTTCAACCATATTGCAGGAACCAGATATAACATTAAAACCGCAAGCAGTTTTAAATGGTGTTATTTCCGTTAAATGTCATTTTGTGCAGGGACTGTTCTAAACACGGGAAACACGTGGCACTTCACAGGCATACTACAGACACCCCACAGGCACCATATTTAAAGGAATATTTCACTTTTTTTTTTTCACTTTAATCGTCATTAAAATCAGTGCTCCCGCAAAAACAGCCGTTTTTAAAACTTTTTTTTGCATTGACCCATGTCCCCTGGGGCAGGAGCCAGGTCTCTAAACCCTTTTTAGGACAGTATCTTACATATTAGCCGTTAAAATTAGCACTTTCCATTTCGAACGTTCGAGTCCCATAGACTTCAATGGGGTTCTAACGTTCGTAACGAACGTGGGGTCCGTTCGAAAGTTCTGGTGCGAACCGAACCGGGGGGTGTTCGGCTCATCCCTAGTCCCTAGTCTTAATTCACTCAACCCATCTGAAGAGTTCTCACTGAAGTATTCATCAGTGGACTTGGCTATTCAGCATATGGTGCAGTTAGGCAGGGGTATTTGGTTGTCCAAAGCTGATATTACTGATGCGTTTAAATTACTTCCCATCAGTCCTGCTCTCTGGCAATGGCATGGTGTCAAGTGGCGCGGTCAATATTATTTCGCTACCAGATTGACGTTTGGGTCAAAGAGTAGCCCTCAGTTGTTTGATACCTTTGCCCAGGCCCTTCACTGGATATTGGAAAATTGCAAAGGTTGTCAGAAGGTAATCCACTATCTTGATGATTTTTTACTTTTGGAGAAACCAGATGTACCGCTCAGGGATCTGCATGTGCTTACAGGGCTGTTTTCAGATTTAAATGTCCCTTTAGCTGCTCACAAGGTGGAGGGTCCGTCAAAAGTCATCACCTTTTTGGGGATTACGCTTGATGCCAATCTCATGGTGGCTAGCCTGCCATTGGAGAAGCTGGTTAGAATTAGGCAGACCATTCATCTGTTGGTCCGGTCACCAGTATGTTCTAAGAAAGAATTGCAGTCTCTGTTGGGGGTGTTAAATTATGCGATGAGAATCATCCCACAGGGTAGGGCGTTTGTGTCCAGGTCGCTGGCTCTTCTTCCGCTTTATCATGATTCTGACGTGGTGGTTAAGTTTCCAGCTGATGCCCTAGCGGATCTCGTCATGTGGGATCGGTTCCTGTGTGACTGGAATGGCATCTCCATGTTCATTCCCCAGCCATCGGATAATTCCCCCAGGATTTTTTCAGACGCCGCCGCGTCAGTCGGTTTTTCGGCCATTTTTTGGCATCAGTGGTTGGCCAGCCGTTGGCCCCCTGAGGTTTTCCTTCTGCCAAAGTTTACTCTGACCTCAGCTTTGTTTGAAATTTATTCGATTCTGACAGCAGCAGTCACTTGGGGTCCGGTTTGGTCGGGTCATTCAGTCATCTTCTTTACGGATAATTTGGCTACAGCCAAAATTATCAATAAAGGCAGATCGGGGTCCCTTCTGATCATGTCATTCATGCGTAGGTTGACTTGGCTGGGCTTGATGTACAGATTTCATTTTTCGGGGTGAATTCATCAGTGGGAGTCTCAATGGTGCGGCTGATGCTTTATCCCGTCTTGATATGCCTCGTTTTTTCTTGCAGCATCCAGAGGCAGATTGGACAGGCCGGCCTGTCCCCCCATACTCGCTGTTGGTCATGGACTAAACACATTCCGGGTTCATGCGATTGACCTTGTTAATAAGTCATTATCCAGGAACACGCTGAGAGCGTACACGACGGGTTGGAAGACTTTCCTCAGTTTTACGGATTTATACCCTTCCGATGGCCCTAAGGACATCTACCATGTCATGTCTTTCGCCGCGTATTGCCACAGTGAGCTGGCATTGGCTGCCAGTACCATTAAGATTTATTTATCGGGAATTCAACATTTCAGATCCCTGCAGGCGCCTGACAGTGTGTCAATTTTTGCTGCTCACCCTCTGAAAGCCATGCTCAGGGGTATTCTGAGGACCCAGGGGAGGGTTCAGTTGTCTCGACAACCTATCACTGGTCAGATTTTCCGGGGTTTGTCAGACCTAGTGTCTTCTTCTCCTTTCGGGGCAAGTCCCAGTTTAGTGCTCAAGGCGGCCATTTATCTTAGTTTCTTCGGGTTCCTCCGACCCGGGGAGGTGTCTCAAGCCAGCTGTCATACTCCGGTTCTGCTCAAAGGTAGTCTCACCAGATTCCATGAGCGCTATGAGTTACAGCTGCCCAACAATAAGAATAGACAAACTGGTCAGGGGATTGTGGTTAAATATTACCGTACAAATAGCGCTTGGTGCCCGGTAGAAGTCCTCGACGCACTTTGCAATCTATTTGTAGAAACTCCTGTTTATGGGCCTCTACTCCCGTTTCCCATGTATCCCATTACTTCTAAACAGTTCATTTCCTATGTAAGGAATTTACTTGCCAGGTTGGATGTAGACCCAAGGCGTTTTTCTGGTCATTCTTAAAGGATCGGGGCAGCGTCTGCGGCTTCTAAACAGGGGGTCCGTCTTACATCATTAAGCATATGGATCGTTGGAGGTCATCTTGCTAAAGCAGCTACATTCCCGAACCTCACACGGAGGTTAGTAGGGCGTTTGTTACGTTGTTGGATTAATTGTCATTTGAATCGTTAAAGCTTCATACTTTACCTATCTTGTGTCTTTTGCCCTCTTTTAGGCGTACTGTTCAGCGAGACCGAGGCACACCACAGGTGTTGGTAGTTAGGGTTACTGTATGTCGCAACTGAAGACTCAGACTACAAGTCTGAAGGCTGGCTGGAGGCCAGCCTGGATTTGTAGGAGTCTGAGGGGGTATATATCCCTCCTCCTTCCTACAAATCCCTCGTCGGCTCGGCTCTGGTTCCCCACCCTCCCATTCCCCCTTTTTCCTTTTCATTTCATTCACAACACATATCATCTTACTCTTATTCGGGGTATGCCCTCTTTTAGGCGTACCGTTCAGCGAGACCGAAGCACACCACAGGTCTTGGTAGTTAGGGTTACTGTATGTCACAACTGAAGACTCAGACTACAAATAGTGTTGTGGCACCAGCACCAGCACCACAACCACCAAAGGCCCAATTTTTCTACCACTGTTCAACAATGGTATGTAATTACAATTCTTGATATAATCGTTCACAGCAGGGCACTCCAGCGCCCACAAAGAGTCACTTTGAGGGCTTACAATGTTGTGGCAACACCAACACCTTGTTCCGCCATTTCTGCAGAGCATATAGGGCAGGCCCCTACTTTCAAACATCCAACTTACAAACGTCTCCTACTTGCAAACAAAACCCTGCCCTATGTTTTCCAAAAAGCTTAAAAATAGATTTTTTGACTGGAGCTATACTTTAAAAATGTACCAGTTCAAAATTACAAACAGATTATACTTAACACAACAAACCTACACAGTCCCTGTCTTGTTTGCACCGCCTGTATACTGCTGTTCTGAGTATATAGGGCCTTGGCGCCCCACGTCTTTCCTTTTTTTAATATGGGTACGGGGTTCCCTTTAATATCCGTACAAGACCCAAAGGAGCTGGTAATGGGCGGGGGGGCTACCCATGCCATTTTTCTCAATGATTTTCATCCATATTGCCGGAATCAGATATTACATTAAAACCGCAAGCAGTTTTAAATGACTTTTTTTCCGTTAAATGTCATTTTGTGCAGGCACTGTTCTAAACACGAGAAACACGTGACACTTCACAGGCATACTATAGACACCCCCCAGGCACAATATTTAAAGGAATGTTTCACTTTTTTTTCACTTTAATCCTCATTAAAATCAGTGCTCCCAAACCTTTTTTAGGACAATATCTTGCAATATCTTGCATATTAGCCATTAAAATCAGCACTTTTTATTTCGAACGTTCGAGTCCCATAGACTTCAATGGGGTTCTAAAATTCGCACTAATTTTTGGTCCGTTCGAAAGTTCTGGTGCGAACCAACTCGGGGGGTGTTCGGCTCATCCCTAGCCAAGATACATCTGACCACAGACACGTGGTCTAGCAAACACGGGCAGGGAAGGTATATAAATTTTACTTCCCACTGGGTGAACCTTCTGACGGCCGTCAAGCATGTAACCCATTTCACCCGTGTAGATTTCGTTTTAACGCCACGGATTGCATGCAGGCCTGCCTCTTCTTCTCCTTCTCTTACTCCATCCTCCTCCCTCTCCTCCTCGGCTGACTCCACCTTTTCCGCTGCTAGCGTCTCTTCCACTGCGCCGCCCAAGCTCCCCAGAACCTATTCGACATGCCAGGTGAGACGTTGCCATGCTGTGCTGCGTCTGTTGTGCCTGGAAGCCAAGAGCCACACTGGCCCTGCACTCCTTTCAGCTTTGCGTTCACAGGCAGATCAGTGGCTAACACCACTCAATTTGACAGTTGGTAAAGTGGTGTGTGACAATGGTGCCAATCTGCTTAGCACATTGAAACAGGGCAAAATTACACACGTGCCATGCATGGCACACGTCATAAACTTGGTCGTGCAGCGATTCGTTGTCAAATACCCTGGGGTCCAGGACATCTTGCGGCAGGCAAGGAAAATCTCGGCCCTTTTCAGAAGATCTTACACGGCCATGGCTCGCCTTGCTGACATTCAGCGGCGACACAATCTGCTGGTCAGACGTCTTATTTGCGATTGCCCGACGCAATGGAACTCAACCTTCTATATGCTTGATAGGCTGCTCCAGTAGAAACGTGCAGTTAACGACTATCTGTACGAACTCTGCGGCAGAACAGGTTCTGGGAGCTTGGTTTTTTTCACTGTGCCAGTGGCTGCTCATGCGCGACGCATGCAGACTTCTGCGGCCATTTGATAAGATCACCAAACTGGTCAGTGGCAGCCATGGCGCCATCAGTGACATCGTACCTTATGCTTTCTTTATGGAGCGTGCATTGCGTTGTGTCATTGATCAAGCCGTGGAGGAGCAGGAGCCGGAAGATGAGGAAGCCGCAATGCTGGATGAATTCCCTGGGGGGGCTACTCTATCTGAGACAAGTCAACAACAGGAGACTGAAGAGGAGTCAGAGGAGGATGGTGCCAGGGCAGATTAGGAGGGGCAAGAAGAGCATGCTTTAAACCTTTCTGGGATCCCTGTTGTTGTGCGTGGATGGGGAGAGGAGAACGAGGAGGACGACATTATCCTGGATGATGAGCAGGAGCCAGGCCACCACACCGCTTCCAGTTTAGTGCAAATGGGGGCCTTCATGCTCCAGTGTTTTAACAGGGACCCCCGTATAAAAAGCATAAGGGTCAAGGACCAGTACTGGGTGGCAATGTACTTAGACCCCCGGTACAAACACAAAATGGTGGAAATGTTACCACCGTCACAGATGGCTGTCAGAATGGAGCACTTCCAGGCCTTGCTTCGAGAAATGCTGCATTGTGCTTTTGCGTGCGCTGGCAGAGGAGGAATTCCTACTCCCGGAGAAAGAGTTGCGAGTACCAATCCAACAGCGCCTACAAGAAGAGGGCGGTTAATAAAAAGACCAACAAAAAGAAAACCACTTTCAAGTCAACCTCCAAAGGAAAAGAATATAAAATAAATGAGTTGATCACTTGCATTAGCTCCTATGTCACCTATGTCATTGAGTGCCCTTGCCTCAAACAATATGTAGGTAGAAATGTATAATGGAAAGTGCTAATGCGCTACACCTCACTCGAAATAAAAAGGGGTGTGTGATAACAAATCTAAATAAACTAATTTTATATATGTGTAAAAAAAAATTTTACCAAATCTACTAAAAAAGTGGAAGCAGCCAAGCAATAAATAGTAATCTCAGTACTACATAGAAAATCAGTGTTAATAATAAATGCGGCGCTGCCAGCAAACTATACTATAATATATAAAACAATAATAAATAAATGACCAGTGAAATAAGTGAATCCACCTCACACAGTGTTACTATGTGCAATGAACGCAATAGACACTAAAATTAGTGCGTGTATAAAACCATCATGACATCATACATAAATAAATAATCAGAGAAATTTTGGACGTGACTAAAATAAAAAATATAAAAAGTGCACATAAATGTAATAAACAATATAACGTGCTGACTTATTTAAAAGTCCATGAAATAGCTTCGTGAGTGTATAATCAAGTCCATGCAAAAAACGTGATTTCCAAATCAGTGATATTCCAGCAAACAACTTCAGTGCCAAACTTCAGTGCCAAAACAGGTGCACCAAACCGTTTCCCCCAGCCTCTCACCTCAAAAGCTTAGTAAGCAGACTCAGAGTAAAGCCCAAAGGCTATTCCCTTCTCTTCCATCCAGCAGATAGTACAAAGCTGCACATTCCTTTCCCAGACTCTTCCGTTACCTCTCAGTACAATGTACGGCACGCAGAGTATGCAAATAAAGGACAGGGGGGGACTCTCATGTGTAGTAATTCATAAAAAGAATTTAATGAAATAACTATACACTTACATTAAGGCTAAGAACAGCGGGTAACATCGAATCATTCGAACTTCCGGTCTCGGCCGCGACCGGAAGTAACACGTGTAGCACCACAGCTCCTTTCCCTGACGCGTTGCGTCACTCCCTCGTGACTTTCTCAAAGGGTTATCCCTTTGAGAAAGTCACGAGGGAGTGACGCAACGCGTCAGGGAAAGGAGCTGTGGTGCTACACGTGTTACTTCCGGTCGCGGCCGAGACCGGAAGTTCGAATGATTCGATGTTACCCGCTGTTCTTAGCCTTAATGTAAGTGTATAGTTATTTCATTAAATTCTTTTTATGAATTACTACACATGAGAGTCCCCCCCTGTCCTTTATTTGCATACTCTGCGTGCCGTACATTGTACTGAGAGGTAACGGAAGAGTCTGGGAAAGGAATGTGCAGCTTTGTACTATCTGCTGGATGGAAGAGAAGGGAATAGCCTTTGGGCTTTACTCTGAGTCTGCTTACTAAGCTTTTGAGGTGAGAGGCTGGGGGAAACGGTTTGGTGCACCTGTTTTGGCACTGAAGTTTGGCACTGAAGTTGTTTGCTGGAATATCACTGATTTGGAAATCACGTTTTTTGCATGGACTTGATTATACACTCACGAAGCTATTTCATGGACTTTTAAATAAGTCAGCACGTTATATTGTTTATTACATTTATGTGCACTTTTTATATTTTTTATTTTAGTCACGTCCAAAATTTCTCTGATTATTTATTTATGTATGATGTCATGATGGTTTTATACACGCACTAATTTTAGTGTCTATTGCGTTCATTGCACATAGTAACACTGTGTGAGGTGGATTCACTTATTTCACTGGTCATTTATTTATTATTGTTTTATATATTATAGTATAGTTTGCTGGCAGCGCCGCATTTATTATTAACACTGAATATGTAGGTAGAACCACAAGGGAGTTACGTGTCAGAATAAGGGAACACATCATGAATATCAAGAAGGGGTTTCAGAAACACAGTGTCTCCAAACATTTTAGGGACTTTCACAATCGAGACCCAGGACGGATGGTGTTCTACGGAATAGACAAAATAAGAGGTCACTGGAGAGGGGAGGATAAAAGAATTAAAAGTATCAAAGAATGAGACGAAATTGATTTTGAACCTAGACACCCTCCAACCAGGGGGAATGAACGTAGACTTGGACCTCAATTGTTTCCTGGCCAATTTTTAATTGACTGGAATCTATTATTCCAATCAACTTCCCCACCCTTGGACCTAGAACAGTTTATTTAGTAATCATATAGGATCTGGGTTGGAGATTATGCATTCAACAACACTATTATGTATGACGGAACAAATACCCAGGGATACACCCCTTTAATCTCCTATAAAGACCATACATTAATATAGACACGCTAGTATACCTGCAGAGATTACATATTAGACACACAGTATACCTTGCAGAGTATATATTAGATATATACAGTAGTATGGTCTGAGACTGATGTAATCAACCAATGTTAAATTCTTATGAACCTCCCCAACCCCTGTTCAGCGAATAATAGTGGTTTTCCAACCCACTACATAGGCTAGACCTTTGATAAAATAATAATTATGAAATTCGGAGTCGGAGGTCATGTAGTCAAGTTAAAATAACAACATAAATCGAAGGCCAAGCAACCAATCGATAATAGTTACAACTCCGAACAGTTTCTCTATTCTTTCTCCTATATTGAGCAACAACCCTTCATGTGATAGATATAACCTTCCCCTTCCTTTGAAACTCCCCTTTTCTTCCCCCTCTTTCCAAGTCCTGACCATAACCACAAATGGGGCCTCTCCCAGTTTAAATAGGATCTTCTTACTTTGAATTTAATATGAATGCAATTTGTGTTCCTTTGCCTTCCTCTGGAACATCACTAGGTGTGAGAAAAGTAAAAAAGTAACAACACATATACATGATAAAAGTAAACACTTGCATTTTAAATTCCTATGTCACTCTCTTTTTATTTTTATTTCAATTTTATTTTTTATTTTATTGTATTCATTTTTATTTTTACTCATATTGATTTTCTGATATTTCACACATTCTCATGCGGTGACTTACCCATTTTTAATTTTAATTGTTAACTTTAATAATTTTATATTTTATATTTGCATATTTGTATATTAACTTCCACTGAAGTTTTTACTACAGCAGAGATAGGATGTTGATAGTGGATGTTAATAGTGGTGTGTCAGTCGCTGGCTTGTTTACACATAGAAAAATGGGCTACAGTGCTCCACATCCATATAAAATAACAAATAGATGTATGGGACATGGTACCATAAAAATCAGTTTGCCCTCCGGTTTGATACACGTCCAGTAGGACGAATGTGTGACACAAATGCCAGGGGAGGAGGGATCGGACCGTAATATAAGGGATTCCCTTATCTAAAATAGTGCGGTTTGACTGGCGCAAGCGCAGTGGAGCACTGCCCCCTATTTAAACCGGAAGGTGCACCAATATGGCCGCTCCAGAAGACGTCACTCTAACGAAACGCATAGGGCGTGGCTACGTTACGTGCACCTTTCCTATAGCCATAAGCGGCCGGCGGACGTTGTTTACATATAAAGCAAATCTTTTAACTTGTAAATGTGAGTAGTTTTTTACATTTAATTAAATAAAATAACTGTTTGAACGTACTACACCATGAATGTGTTTTTCCCTCTAATGCACATACCAACGGAGTTAATATAAATCGAAGAGTGAACATCTCCCCAGCGCACCAGTAGTAGAATCCAGATAGCAGCACAGTGGCTTATACTGTGAAAGCCCATCCAACCCCACAGGGGTACAAGTTCTGGTCAGAGCATTTACATTACCACAGCACTGAGTGGCGCACCGGGGACGAGTGTTTTCTCTGTATTGCAGATTAGCACTTTCTGCACTAGTCACTTTATTTTGTGTTACTGCCACCTAAAGACATTATTATATGGGATATTTTTAATGATCCTAGGATGCGTCCTTGAAAGTTTTTTCCACGCATAATGATTTCGGCATAATTACTTTTGTATGAATTTATGAATGTATTTTGGTGCTATTGTCATATGTAATTTATATTAATTTGACACAGTAGTATTTGACGTATTTGTACATATCACTTACTACTTCTTATTTATTTTTATTTTTATTAATTTCATAATGCTTAAATAATATTTCAGCACCGAGTTACAATTTTTGTACTATATGGTTGGCACGTAGATCACCAACTAGAGTTATATTATATATTTTCCCACAGACAGGCTACAACATGTCAGTTATATAATTTTGGGTTTAGCGCCACAACCTATTATTTATATCTTTTAAATTCAATACCCCCTCCCCCCCACTTTGGGGGTGGAGGTTTTAGATAAAGGCAGCTCTAACCCCTTCAATTTAGCTTCATTTCTTACACTTTATTTTTTATATTTTTACATTTATAGTTATATATTTTTTTTTCACTTGTTTCCAATTTTCACTTATTTTAGTCACTCACAGGGTGGGTAGTCCGTAGCGTGACTTTATTTACTTACTCACTATATAACTTTTATCACATGCATGCTTATATCTAAAAATATTATAATAGTGCTTGGCTCATTTACCGTCTCTGGTTACTCGCAAGAGCTAATTGAGCCCCCTAGAGGGCTTGGAATGGTATTTGTCAGTAAGTATTAGACATATTTGTCCTCTCATCTGTTTTGTATGGTCAAGTTACATGTTGTCACTTGATTCCCTTGTTCTTTTTTCTTTTTATTTGGCCTTTATGGCATGGTTTATTTGTATTTTGTATCCTGGAAGATCTCTATCACCATCTCGTCCTTTTTACTCAAAGAATGTTATCGATTTAATATTCAGAAAATGAACCACACAACGTTTTGTACTGGAAATATGTTTTACTCCACAATGTATATCTCTGATCCTTAGTATGGTGGAATTGCCTGTAAGTTCAATAGAAACTAGAGATGAGCCAAACACCCCCTGGTTCGGTTCGCACCAGAACTTTTGAACGGACCGAAAATTTGTACGAACTTTAGAACCGCCTTAAAGTCTATCGGACTCGAACGTTCGAAATCAAAAGTGCTACATTTAATGGCTAATATGTAAGATATTTTCCTAAAAAGGGTTTGGGGACCCGGCTCCTGCCCCAGGGGACATGGATCAATGCCAATTTTTTTTTTAAAGCGGACGTTTTTTCAGGAGCACTGATTTTAATAACGATTAAAGTGAAAAAAAGGTGAAATATTCCATTAAATATTGTGCCTGGGGATGTCTATATTATGCCTGTGAAGTGCCATGTGTTTCCCGTGTTTAGAACAGTCC
Source organism: Lithobates pipiens (assembly GCF_037356315.1). NCBI lineage: Eukaryota > Metazoa > Chordata > Amphibia > Anura > Ranidae > Lithobates > Lithobates pipiens. Next base: position 158,007,254 of record NW_027507718.1, on the reverse strand, counting down.
CTGCACAAAATTACATTTAACTGAAAAAAAGTCATTTAAAACTGCTTGTGGTTTTAATGTCATGTCTGGTTCCGGCAATACGGATGAAAATCATTGAGAAAAATGGCATGGGTAGCCCCCCCTGCCCATTACCAGCCCCTTTGGAACCCCGTACCCAAATTTAAAAAAGTAAAGGCGTGGGGCCCCCAGGCCCTATATACTCAGAACAGCAGTATACAGGCGGTGCAAACAAGACAGGGACTGTGTAGGTTTGTTGTGTTAAGTAGAATCTGTTTGTAATTTTGAACTGGTACATTTGTACCAAGTGTAGCTCCAGTCAAAAAATCTATTTTTAAGCTTTTTGGAAAACATAGGGAAGGGTTATCACCCCTATATAATTTTTTTGCCATCTGCCTTTTTTCATCTCCCTTCCTGTTGTCTCCTTCCGTTTGCAAGTAGGAGACGTTTGTAAGTTGGATGTTTGAATGTAGGGGCCTGCCCTATATGCTCTGCAGAAATGTGGACCTAAGGTGTTGGTGTTGCCACAACACTATAAGCCCTCAAAGTGACTCTTGGTGGGCACTGGAGTGCCCTGCTGTGAATGATTATATCAAGAATTGTAATTTCATGCCATTGTTGAACAGTGGTAGAAAAATTGGGCCTTTGGTGGTTGTGGTGGTGGTTGTGGTGGTGGTGCTGGTGCCACAACACTATAAGTCCTCACAGTTACTCTCGGTGAGCGTAGGAACAGGCCCTGCTGTGAAATATTATATCAAGAATTGTAATTACATGCTCCTGTTAAACAGGGGCTGAAAAATTGGGCCTTAGGCACTGGTGCTGGTGCCACGACACTGCAACCTCTCCCATATACTCTAGTTGGAGTGCAGGAATGAGCCCTGCTGCAAAGCGTTGCATCAAGAATTGTAATTACATGCCCCTGTTAAACAGGGGCTGAAAGATTGGGCCTTAGGCACTGGTGCTGGTGCCACAACACTGCAACCTCTCCCAGATACTCTAATGCAGGAATGAGCCCTGCTGAAAAGTATTGCATCAAAAATTGTAATTCCATGGCCCTGTTAAACATTGTGCTGAAAAAATTGGGCCTTAGCCACTGGTGGCGTCACCCAGAACCAAAAATGTTCTTCCAAGCTATCAGCAGGATCATTTAGGAGGAAGAGTATAGTCAGTCAACATAACAGGACAGTCACTCAGCATCAGCATAGGCAGTCTTGAAGGGATGTGACATTTAAAAAAAAAAATATTCGGTTACATCAGCTTCAGGTGCTTGGTAGCTGGTGGTGATCCAAGACTGATATGAAGGTCAGTCGATCAACCGAGTGGGTGGACAGGCACACCCTGTGATCAGTTACAAAGCTTCCAGCAGCACTGAAGGTGCATTCCGAAATAACGCTGAATGTAGGACAGGCCAGTAGCTCAATTGCATACTGTGCAAGCTCTGGCCAGTGATCCATCCTCAAGACCCAGTAACCCAGATGATTTTCGGTGAGAAAGGTGTCCAAGTCTGACCTTGCCCCTAGGTATTCCTGCACCATGTAAATCAGACACTGGCGATGGTTGCTGGAACCGATCATACCTTGGGGCTACAGACTAAAAAATCAGACGGCCACCTTCTCCACCGCTCCTTTTGTGACTGACTGAAGCCTCAGCAACACTTTGTCCAGGACCAGGAGTTTGTAACCTTCCAGTCTCTGGGAACGCGTTGCACAGACCTTTCTGCAAGGCCTCCTGGAGATGTCTCATCTTCTGCTCCCTCTGCGATGGCAAGATAAGGTCCGCAACCTTACCCTTGTACCGTGGATCAAGGAGAGTGGCCAGCCAGTAATGATCCCTCTCCTTGATCCGAAGAATACGAGGATCCTTCCGCAGGCTTTGCAGGATCAGGGAGGCCATGCAGCGTAGGCTAGCTGAGGCATTCGGTCTGGACTCCTATGGGTCACTAAGGACAACATGATCCGCAGCCACCTCCTCCCAGCCACGTACAATTCCACGGGTTTCTTGGGACTGTAAATCATCCCTAAAAGACTTTTGCTGCTGATGCTGAGTGCCAGGATCCACCTCCACGCTGACACATTTCTCCTCCTCCTCCTCGTCCTCTTCCTGTGTGATGGGTGGGACAGCAAGAACACTGTCTGGATAAAGGGGTCCTTGTGAGGCAAGGAAGTCCTCCTCTTCCTGCCTCTGTTCTGCCTCAAGTACCCTGTCTATTATTCCACGCACTGTATGCTCCAACAGGTGGACAAGAGGTACAGTGTCACTGCATGCACTGTCATTGCTCACCATCCTCGTGGCCTCCTCAAATGGTGACAGGACAGTGCATGCATCCCTGATCATGCCCCACTGGCGTGGTGAAAAAAACCAAGCTCCCCTGACACTGTCCTGGTGCCGTAGTCGCACAGGTACTCATTGATGGCCCTCTGCTGTGTGTGCAGCCGCTGCAGCATGGCCAACATTGAGTTCCACCTGGTGGGCATGTCACATATAATGCGGTTCTTGGGCAGGTTCAACTCCTTTTGGAGCTCAGCCAGCCGAGCACTGGCATTATATGATCGGCGGAAATGCACACAGACTTTCCTGGCCTGCCTCAGGACATCCTGTAAGCCCAGGTACCTGACCAAGAACCGCTGCACCACCAGGTTAAGGACGTGAGCCACACAGGGCACATGGGTCAGTTGTCCCTGTCGGAGGGCAGAGAGGAGGTTGGTGCCATTGTTGCAAACCACCATTCCTGGCTTAAGCTGGCGTGGCGTCAACCACTTCTCGGCCTGCCCCTGCAGAGATGACAGAATAATTGCCCCAGTGTGGCTCCTGTCCCCCCAAACCAACCAGCACAAGCAGGGCATGGCATCTTTTTGCCTGCGTACTGGCGCACTGGAAGAGGCCGTGGAGGAAGAAGAAAAGGAGGGAGTGGAGGAGAGAGTTGTGTCACAACCAGTAGTAGCATTTTGGAGGTGTGGTGGCGGAACAACCTCCAACACTACTGTACCTTGTCCTGCATCCTTCCCAGCTGCCAGGAGCGTGACCCAATGCGCCGTGAAAGATAGTTAACGTCCCTGTCCATGCCTGCTGGACCATTAGTCAGTGGTAATATGCACCTTACCGTTGACCGCCCTGTCTAGCTGTCAGGTCACCTGAGAGCAGGTGACAGATGCACTCCGTAGGAGTCGGAAGTGCACCGCTAGGTAGTGGACCTTGGAACTGACTGCTGCGGATTGTACCCAGGGAGATTCAGGACACAGGTCTACAGGATCACTAACACATATCCCAATGGGAGCTGGAGCATAGATTCCCCAGGGCGCGGAGTCTAAGAGCCAGCGGGTGTTCGCCAGAGCCTCCAGTGGTGAGGATGGACTTCGCTGCAGTCTGGCTCCAGGTCGCGGCCCCTAGGGTCTCACAGCTCACGCTCACAGTAGACTACAGGAGAAGGAAGCAGCAGGCTGGAACGACAAGGATGGTAAGGGGATACGGCGGAGGTCAGGGCAACTAGCAGACAGGAACAACAGAGTACACTCCAAAGGTTCAGGGTCACAGGCAGACAGGGATGGTCAGGGACATGCAAAAGATCAAGGTCACAAGCAGACAGGAATCGTTGAGAACACGCCAAGGTCGGTAACAGAGTCAAACATAGAGCACACGGCAAGCAGGAACCAGGAAGCCAAACACACAAAGAATACACAATGGTTGATCAGCACTGTTGGCTTGCAGTGCACAGGTTAATATAGGGTTCCCTGATAGGGCCTGGGGTGGAGCCATGCTTAGAGGAGAGGTTATAAAAACCACCAGGTGGAAGTGGCTGGCCTCTTAGTCAGAACACATGAGGGGAGGTAAGCAACCAGAGGAAGATCACTGCATAACCATGACACCAGCGAGGCATGGACATTGCCTTCCACATGTCAGTAGAGAGCCGGAATCACCTTCCGTGAGAAAAAGTGGTGTTTGGGGACCTGCCACTGAGGAACCGCACATTGCACAAACTCACGGAAGGGGGGCGAGTCTACCAACTGAAAAGGCAGCAGTTGAAGTTCTAGCAATTTAGCCAAGCTAGCATTCAACTGCTGGGCATGTGGATGGCTGGGAGTGAACTTTTTTCAATGGTCCAGCAGCTGGGACAGGGAAATTTGCCTGCTACAATCGGACGTCGGTGTACTGCTAGCAGAGTAACCCGCAAGTACTTGGCTGTGACACACCTAATTCTACACCTTCATTCCTCTCAGTGCAAATTTCAGAGAGGACTGAAGGTCTAGTGGGGTTGGAGATCCCAGCTCATGAGGAGTAAGGAGAGGTCCGCTTTGTTCTTTGGTCTTTAAGGTACACTTGCCAACGAGCTGCATGGCAGGTCAACATATTTATGGTCAAGCATGTGGTGCCCAAGCGGCTGATGTTTTGGCAATGCGAGATACGCTTGAGACATATGTTGCAAATAGCAGCGGTGCGATCTAATGCACTCGTCTCAAAAAAAGGCCCACATCAAAGAACTTTTGGAATAACACGCAGAGGCAGCGCCCTGCACAGGTGGAGCTCTGCGGTGTGATTCAGACGGTGTGCTGCCCTTAAGCTGGCCCCCGGAGGGCATCCTGTCTCGTTGGAGATGTGCCTCCTCCTCCTCCTCTCTCCTACCTCATCTCCAACGTGGAGTCAGTGACCTCATCATCCCCTCCCTCTTCATCGCTGGAGCAAACCTGGCAGTATGCTGCAGCTGATGGAACATGACTGCCAGATTTCTCTCCTTATTGAGCATCCCCTCTCTCTGCGCTCATGCTACTGCCTTCCTATAGCTGGGCATCATCATCAGAGCCTTCAAAACGCTGGGCATTCTCCTGGAGCATGTACCCAACACTGTGCTCAAACAGTTCGGGGGAATCCTCAGAAGGACATGGTGGGTCTAGGGAAAGAGTGACTGATGAAATTGAAACAAGGGAAGAGACTGCTTGGCTAGTACCCCGAGCCTGGGTGAGAGAGGATGAGGAGGGCTTGGTCATTTACTCTACCAAATCTTCGGCATTATGAGGCTCAACATGTCCAGCTGCCAAAAATAAGGACAAGTGTGTCCCATGGCCACATGCTGATGACGATGCACCGCGTCCACGACCAGCACTGTGGTCTCTAGACACAGAGCCTGCTTGCCATCTTTTATTGGCTCGTGACTGTCTGCCTCTCCTTGTTGGCCTTCCAGACATAGTAATGGCCTGCAGGGCGATGGGAAAACCAGCAACTGGGGTAGCTTCAGGTGTATACTGTGCAGGAGGCACACTACACCCACTGTAAATGCTGCAGATGCCTGTGTTACAGAAACAGAACATCACCAGAAATAAGGGGTAGCTTCAGGTGTATACTGTGTAGAAGGCACACTACTGTCACTGTAACTGATGCAGATGCCTGTGTTACTGAAACAGAACAACACCAGCAATAAGGGGTAGCTTCAGGTGTATACTGTGCAGGAGGCACACAACACCCACTCTAACTGCTGCAGATGCCTGTATTGCAGAAACAGAACACCAATAATAAAAGTTAGCTTCAGGTGTATACTGTGCAGGATGCACACAACACCCACTTTAACTGCGGCAGATGCCTGTATTACAGAAACAGAACACCAGCAATAAGATGTATTTCAGGTGTATACTGTGCAGGAGGCACGCAACAACCACTCTAACTTCTGCAAAAGCCTATATTACAGAAACAGAACACCAGTAATAAAGGGTAGCTTCAGGTGTATACTGTGCAGGAGGCACACAACACCTACTCTAACTTCTGCAGATGCCTGTATTACAGAAACAGAACACCAGTAATAAAGGGTAGCTTCGGTGTATACTGTGCAGGAGGCACACAACACCCAATGTAACTGATACAGATGCCTGTATTACAGAAACAGAACACCAGTAATAAAGGGTTGCTTCAGGTGTATACTGTGCAGGAGGCACACAACACCCACTCTAATAGCTGCAGATGCCTGTATTACAGAAACAGAACACCAGTAATAAAGGATATCTTCAGGTGTATACTGTGCAGGAGGCACACAGCACCCACTCTAACTTCGGCACTGCAGATGCCTTTATTACCGGCCTATATAGCATTTCTAGCTTTCCATATTCCTTTTGCTAATGGGTCTTAGGATATTTTCACATAATGTCCAGGGATTCAATTCCTCCTATAAACATAAGAAAGCTTTTTGTCATTATAAAAGATTGGGTGCAGACAATTTTACAAAAAAAAACTTCTCTTCTTCAAATCATGCACAATATTTTGATAAGACTTACAGCCAGTCCCATTATACCACTTTTCCTTCCAAATACCGTGGAGTAGCTATTTTTGTTTGTAATTCTATAATTTTTGAAGTTCAAAATGTTTATAAGGATGTTGACAGCCGCTACCTGAACTTAAAGGGCTCTATCAATGGCCGCATACTGACTATTGCATCAGTATACACCCCAAATGACTCACAATCCTCTTTAACCACTTGCCGCCCACCAATAGTCAAATGACGGCTGCAAAGTGGTTTCAAAATCCTGACCGGAGGTCATAGGACGTCCTCAGGATTTTGAGCCTCTGCGCGCCCCCGGGAGCATGCATCGCAGCGATCGTTGTTGCGGGGTGTCAGTCTGACACCCCGCAACTACGATCTCGGTAAAGAGTCTCCAACGGAGACTCTTTACCACGTGATCAGCCATGTCCAATCTGGACTGATCCGACTGATCACAGTGTAAATAGGAAGAGCCGGTGATTGGCCTTTTCTCACTCGCATCTGTCAGACGCAAGTATAGGAGAGCCGATCGGCTGCTCCTCTGACAGGGGGGGTCTGTGCTGATCGATTATCAGCACAGCCCCCCCGAGGATGCCCACACTGGACCACCAGGGACGCCACCAGACCACCAGGGATGCTCAGCACCAGGTATGCCACCCTAGACCACCAGGGATGCCAGTTAGTGTCCGCAATGGATGCCAATCAGTGCCCACAATGGATGCCAATCAGTGCCCACAATGGGCATCACTGATTGGCATGCATTATTGTTTGGCACTGGCATCCATCAGTACAAAACAATGCAATACAATGTCACTTATCAGTGCCCATCCGTGCCACCTATCAGTGCACATCCATGCCAACTATCAGTGCCTAGCCATTCCCAGCTGTGCTGCCTATCCATGCCCCTCTGTGCCGCCTATCCATGCCCATTCATGCTGCCTATCCATGCCAATCTGTGCCAGCTATCAGTGCCAATTTTTTGCCACCTATCAGTGTCCATCAATGCCACCTCATCAGTGCCACTTTATTGGTGCCAGCTCATCAGTGCCCATCAGTGCCGCCTTATCAGTGCCCGTCAGTGCAGTCCCATCAGTGCTTATCAGTGAAGGAGAAAACATACTTATTTACAAAGTTTTGAAACTGAAACAAAAAAAAAAACATATTTTTTTTCAAAATTTTCGGTCTTTTTTTATTTGTTTAGCAAAAAATAAAAACCATAGAGGTGATCAAATACCACCAAAAGAAAGCTCTATTTGTGGGAAAAAACTATTATAAAAATGTCATTTGGGTACAGTGTAGCATGACCGCGCAATTGTCATTCAGGCCGGGTTCACACCGCTGCGATGCGGGAACGCCGCGAATCCGCGGCGTTTTCCCGCATCGCACACCTCCCGCCGGCAGTTCACACTGCCCTATGCGGACGGCTGGGAGTGTCAATGAAATGTTAATGACACCCCCAGATCCGTCCGCATATCGCAGTGCGATCTGCCGACTCGCACAGGAATCGGATCGCATGGTGTGAACCCCCATGCGATCCGATTCTGTTGCGGACCAAAAAAAGGGTCCCGTGCGAGTTTGCTGCGGGAGCGCTGCGAATTCAGCCATACTATCTGTATGGCTGAACTCGCATCGCTACGGAGATCGGATGTGATTTGCGGTGCGAATCACATCCGGATCTCCCCCCGCAGCAGTGTGAACCCAGCCTCAAAGTGTCACATCGCTGAAAATTGGTCTGGGCAGGAAGATGTTTAAGTGCCCAGTATTGAAGTGGTTAAAAGAAAAAGAAAGTGAAACTTTATATTGCGTGGTGATTTCAACTTGGCTGCTCACCTGGCTCTAGAGAGAAGCAGAGTGGTCCCTTCTTCAAAAGCTTTTTCTAAATATATAAATCGCCCTCTTAAATATTTCCAACTGATAGATTTCCGGAGAGCTCATAATATTGATATTAAGGTGTACACCCATTACTCTCACCCACATAACTGTTATGCCCCTTTAGACTACATCTTTAGCACTCCAATTCTGTTAGCCAACTCTTCCAAAGCACTTATTCACTCATGTCCTTGGTCTGATCACCATGTTGTCTCTTTTTATACTCTAGCTCCTATCCCATTTAATTGACGTATTAATGACTCTTTGTTAACAGACCCTTCAATTACTCAACAAGTATCTATACATATTGAAGAATATCTTTTCCACAATACAATTGAAGATATACTTCATTCCACTTTGGTCTGCACATAAGGCTGTCTTGGGAGGTCATTTAATTAGCATAGCTACAGATAAAATAAGGCCAGACTAACAGATATTAAATCTCTTACAAGAGACCTTGAAAGTCTTTACAATAAATTAAATCAATCATCCTCCCAAGATCTCACTTAACAAATCCAACTTAAACGCAAAGCACTAGGTACACTTTTATCCGCTGACACTGAAAAATCTCTTAGGCCGCGTACAGACGGGAGGACTGTCCGCCCAACTAGGTTCGTCAAACAGTTTGACAAACAGTCCGTTCAAAATTAGCATGAACGGACTTGACCACACACGACGAACGAACAGTCCGCTGAAAACTTGCACGATGACGTGAATGGCACGTACGACGGGACGAGAAATTCGAAGTCCAATACACTGCAATGCAACCTTCGCCGTTTAAATTCTTTCTGAGCATGCGCGAGACTTAGTTTATCGAACAAGCCTACACACGAGCGGACTGTCCGCTCAAACCAAGTTTCAGCGGACAGTCTTACGGAAATTCCGAAAAACTTTGTTCGTCAGACTGTCCGCTGAAACTGTCCGCTGAAGCCCACACACGAGCGGACTGTCCGCTGAAACACTGTTCAGCGGACAAAGTTGGGCGAACAGTCCGCCCGTGTGTACGCGGCCTTAGATTCTCAAATTCATGTTGTATGATAATTCTGCTTCCACTGTGTTTGCAAAAAAAAATCAACTAAACATATAAACCACCTCATCTATAGAAAAATTGTGTGACCAGAATGGAAGCTTGGTCACTCGCCCTCATGAAGTTTTGGACATTTTTTCCAACTTTTACAAAAATCTCTCTGGGCAACAAACTCATCCTCAACCCCCGTCATTTAAATGGTTGGATGGATTTCAACTTCTAGCTCTTTACAGCCAACAAATAGCATCCCTTAATGAACCATGTATGGATCTGGAAATAACTACAATTATTAAATCACCTAAAACCTCCACCGCCCCTGCCCCAGATGGCTACTCTACAACCTATCACAACCAATTTAACTCTTTATTATTACCCAGACTAACCAAATTATATAACCATATTTTACAAGGCAACCAATTCCCTGATGAAATACTTTTAGCGAATCTGTCCTTACTACCGAAACCACATAAAGATCACACCCTCCCACAAAATTGTCACCCTATTTCGGCTGTCAACAATGATCTAAAAATGTTTGGTCAAATGCTGACAGTCCACATAGATCAAACCGGGTTTCATCCCAGGAAGACATATTTTAGACAACATAAGGGTTGGTTACTAATGTTATTCAAGATAGTGCCCACAGGGCAGCACAGTGGTGTAGTGGTTAGCACTCTCACCTAGCAGTAAGAAGGGTCATTGGCTCAAATCCCAACCACGACACCACCTGCCTGGAGTTTGCATGTTCTCCCTGTGCCTGCGTGGGCCTCCTCCAGGCACCCCGGCCTCCTCCCACAATCCAAAGACATGCAGGTAGGTTAAATGGCTTCTGTCCAAAATTGGTCCTAGTATATGAATGGGGACCTAGGATTGTGGGCTTCCTTGATGGTAGGGACTGGTGTGAGTGTGAAGTGTACAGGGATAGGGACAATTGTAGACACTCACTCAGGTTGAACTGGATGGACTGGTGTCTTTATTCAACCTTACTAACTATGAAACTATGAAGATGCCAACCTACATTCTTAGTTTGTTTACTTAGCCTTGACATCCACAAGGCTTTGACAGTGTAAGCTGGTCCTACCTTAATTATTTGCTTTCATGGTTTTAACGCTCTCCATAACTCTTCTCAAACAAGAATTAAACTACCAGGTAGCAACTCTGAATTTTTCCCATTGAAGAGAGGCACCAGACAGGTATGCCCTCTATCACCATTTTTATTCGCATTGGTGATTGAACCCCTTGCCCATGCTATCAGAAATATCAATATTAAAAGATACACTAAAGGCCCAAATTAATTTAAGTTAAGCCTATATGCGGATGATGTTCTCTTATTTTTATCAGACCCACTTATCTCCCTACCCAACCTTATAGCAGAACTTAACATATTCCTGGCACCCGGTGGAGGGCAAGCCTTATGAGGGAACCTGATGGACGCAGCTGCTGCTGATGACCCAAGGATCCTGCGAACCTCCCCCGGCATGAGAGAGTAAGGAATGGATATGCTCTCTGTTCCTGTCTTCTCCCCCCCTCCTTAGCTGCCTGTTGATCGGATGAGTGACTGAGTGCAGGATGCAATAGAGCGCTCCCAGAGTGTCAGCAGGAACGCCAGCAAGTACATGTGGTGACGGTGAGAGCACACAGTGGTTCTCTGGGGCTCGTACACAGAGAGGCAGTGTACTAGGAGCTCACCAGACACTCATGTCCGCCGCATGGTAGCGGCGTCCAGGCTGAGAGAAGACGTACTGCTGCTGCTAAAGTGGACGGCGGGTCGGACTGAAGGACAGGAGAGGTCCGCGGTGGTCCTCCCCCCTCAGGACCTCATATTCTGCTAACCTGGTACACTCTTCAGAAACCTCTAGGAGTGAGCCAACAGAGGAGTGAGTGATCTGCTTTGTATTTGCTCATAAACTATATCTGCGCTGCAGTACTACTGGATGGATTAAAAATAAGGATATAGAGAGACTCTTCTGCTGGTACAAGGACTAAAACTGTGAAAGGGATTAAGTTCCTTAAAACCGCTTCCTGGGTCTTATGCTAGACTGGACTGTGTTCACAGAGGTGTTTTGTACAACTGTAAAAGTAAGGGAAGCAAATAAGCAAGGCAATCCAGTTGAATAAAGGAGGATCTTGGATAATTAGTGGAAGCAGAGACTAACTGGAAAGGTCTGGTGATAAGAGTTCTGGGAGAGCAGGGATGGTGGGACCCTCCACTCACCAGCATACACGAGTTTTACAGCCCACTCTTACATAGTTACATAGTTACATAGTTAGTCAGGTTGAAAAAAGACACAAGTCCATCCAGTTCAACCTTAAAAACAAATAAATAAAATAAAAAATAATCGTACAATCCAAATACCCAATTTTATGCCCACAATTGATCCAGAGGAAGGCGAAAAAACCCCCCAGCAGAGCATGCTCCAATTTGCTACAGCAGGGGAAAAAAATTCCTTCCTGATCCCCCAAGAGGCGATCAGATTTTCCCTGGATCAACTTTACCTATGTTAGTACCCAGTTATATTATGTACATTCAGGAAAGTATCCAGGCCTTTCTTAAAGCAATCAACTGAGCTGGCCAGAACCACCTCTGGCGGGAGTCTGTTCCACATTTTCACAGCTCTAACTGTGAAGAAGCCTTTCCGTACTTGAAGATGAAATCTCTTTTCCTCTAGACGTAAAGAGTGCCCCCTTGTCCTCTGGGTTGACCGTACAGAGAACAACTCAACACCAAGTTCACTATATGGACCCCTAATATATTTGAACATGTTGATCATATCCCCCCTTATTCTCCTCTTCTCAAGAGTGAATAAATTCAGTTCCTCTAATCTTTCCTCATAGCTGAGTTCCTTCATGCCTCTTATCAGTTTGGTTGCCCTTCTCTGCACTTTCTCCAGTTCCCCGATATCCTTTTTGAGAACTGGTGCCCAAAACTGAACTGCATATTCCAGGTGCGGTCTTACTAATGATTTGAACAGGGGCAAAATAATATCTCTCTCTCTGAAGTCCATACCTCTCTTAATACAAGAAAGGACTTTGCTCGCTTTGGAAACAGCAGCTTGGCATTGCATGCTATTATTGAGCTTATGATCTACCAAAACCCCCAGATCCTTCTCCACTATGGATCCCCCCAGTTGTCTCTAACAAAAGAAAAGTGTCTGAATTCAATATATTAGAACTGTAAGATAATAAGCATTGCGTTGTTCATTTAAAGCAGTGAATTGTTGAATTACCGTTAAGAACACCCTGTATCAACCAGTACCAACCAGTGTGACAGCAGGTAGGCGGACTGGGTCACACACTAATTAAGCAGTCGTTCACCCTCCTCTCCCTACCCCCCCCAGACCCGATTTTGGCCAGCAGCTGATTTCTTCAAAAATTACTGGGAAATTGTCGGGAGAGCAGGGATGGTGGGAGCCTCCCCTCACCAACATATACGAGTTTCATTGCCCACTCCCACATCTCTCTCTAACAAAGGAAAAGTTTCTGAATTCAATAAATTAGAACTGTAAGATAATAAGCACTGTGCTGTTCACCTCATAGCAGTGAATCATTGAATTACCGTTAAGAACACTTGTATCAATCAGAAACAACCAGTGTGACAACTGGAAGGTGGATAAGGTTAGACATTAACTAAGCAGTCACCCAACTTCCCCCTCCACCTCACCGGACCGGTTTGCTGATCTCTTCAAAAATTACCGGGAAACTGTCAAGAGAGCAGGGATGGTGGGATCCTCCCTTCACTAACACATACGAGTTTCTCAGCCCATTCCTATATTTGTCTCTAACAAAGGAAAAGAGTCTGAATTCATTATATTAGATGTGATAAGAATTGCGCTGTTGATCTGATAGCAGTGAATCATTGAATTATCATCAAGAACACCCCGTACCAACCAGTGTCAACCTGCTTGACAGCGGATAAGGTTACACACTAACTAAGCAGCTACTCACCCCCCCACACACACACACACAAACACACACACCTCACAGGACCTGTTTGTGGCCAGCAGCAGATTTCTTTATAAAATTACTATATCGGACTTACACCCAAAATATAAATAAAGAACAAGAGGGGGAAATCCACAAAGGGGGCAAGTGCGAATCCACCCAGAATGAGTGTGAGTCCTGGCTCTATAAAAAAAATATGATACAGGATGGGGGACAGAGAGCCTGGGGAAACCGACAGGGGCTAAGAGTAAAAAAAAACCCAGAGGGAGAAAACAACCAAAGGACCCAGAGACACCAGATATCTCAGAGAGCATCTGTGAGGACAGAGAGGAAGAACTGGCAACTGAACCTAGACAAAAAAATAGCTGTCAACCAAAGGAGAGAGATGGCGGAGATTTTCGCAAAATTAGAAACATCTATTAAGGAGGAAATTAGCACCTTACATAAGGATTTGAACCATGCCTTAAAGTGGTTGTAAACCCTTACAAACCACTTTGACCTACAGGTAAGCCTAGACTAAGGCTTACCTGTAGGTCCAAGAAATATCTCCCAAACCTATACGGTTTAGGAGATATTTGCCCGAAGATGGGCACCGCTATCTACGGCGCATGCGCTGTAGACAGCGGTGCGCAGGCGCACTAAGCGGGGCATCGTCGATGACGGCAATGCCATGAGTCTCGGCTCCCGTGCGAATGCGCGGGAGTGACATCATCGCATGCGCCGTAGATAGCGGCACGCAGGCGCACTGAGCAGGGCATCGTCGATGACGGCAATGGCATGAGTCTCAGCTCCCGTGCGCATGCGCGGGAGTGACGTCATCGCTGCTCCGGCGAATCACAGCACTGGAGCAGCGAGACCCACGGAGACCCACCAAGAAGATGGACGCTCGTAACTATAGGGGACAGCGGTGACATCTCTGGCTCCTGTGTCAGGTAAGTGACACATAATGGACTACTATGCGATGCATAGTAGTCCATTATGCTTTGCCTTTAAAGGGAATGAAAGAGGAAGTAAACTCATCAGGGTTTACTTCCTCTTTAAGCATGGCGGAAGGCACAGAAGAGCAACTGGATTTACAAGCAGTAACAATAAAGGATTTGAAAGAGCAGATGGTAAGACTACAAAGAGACCAGATACAATGTAGATACAGTGCATATTCTGAAGTTAACATACCTTGAGACAAATGCAACTTGATTGGCGTAGATGCCCTTTATTTGAAGGCTGTACTTAACACCGGGAAAATCGAAATAGAAGGAAATATCTTTGAATAAGGGGAGTACCAGATATGCAGGGAGAAGATCTACAGGTAAAAATTGATAAAATATTTGGGCACCTGCTGGGACTAAAAGAGACTGAAAAAATAAAGTTTGAAAGGGTGCACCGGGTAAGAAAGCCAGCTACACTGGTAGCAAAAATACCAAGAGATATAATAGCAAGACTTCATTATTTCCAAGATAAGAAACAGATCTGGCAAAGTCTGAAAAATAAACTACCGATTGAATACGAAGAGTCCATGCTGCAGATATTTCCGGACCTATCAGCCGAGACCCTGGCCAGAAGAAGAACACCAAAACCCCTACTGGAGCACCTGAAACTTAATATACAATATTCATGGGGTTTTCCAGGATGCCTAATAGGGAGAAAAAAGGGACTGTCAGCTACCCTGAGATACCCAGAAGACACAGCCATTTTTTGTGATAGATTGGACATACCTCTTGTCGAAATACCAGGCTGGTGGGAAGCACAAAACAACACTTCAACCATGAAGGAACAGAGAGGGCATCCGATTATAAGGAAAAATAAGAAGAACTGAAATACTGTAAGGAGAGGGGGCGGGGGAAGGGTCATCCCTATTTTTGTGGGGCAGCTGGTCTGACTGGACCCACAGGTGAGTCTAACCCCCGCAGGGAACCACAGGGCCTAGGAGGAGGGCCTTGGATCCATGGGTAGGGGGGGGGGGGGGGTAGAAGGGAGAGGGGAAAAAAGGAGGGATTCTCTCTCAGGGATCTGCTCTGGAAAGGATCAAGATTTAGATAAGGGGGTCTCTGCCCACTGGGTTCCTGGAAGAGGGAGAGGGGAATAAGAGAACTTAAACATTATAAAGTGAACGTAGTCCTATTACAAGAGGCACATATATCATATGACTCAAATTTAAAAATATTATCAAGAGACTATCCAGTATGGTATTACGGGGACTCGCCAATAAAAAGAGCTAAAGGAATTGCTATAGGATTTGCCAGAGGAGTAAGGTTTGCCTTAGAGGACAGAGTCACAGACCCAGAAGGGAGATATCTGTTTCTGAAGGTTAAAATTAATGACAAAGGATACTCTCTGGCAAATATATATTGCCCCAATAATAATCCAATAAAATATACAATTAACATCATAAAAAGTTTATGGATTTTAAGAAAGGATATACCATCCTGGGTGGAGATTTTCATTTTTGTATGGCTCCAGGATCGACAGTACATCAAGTGCACAGAGGACTGGGAATGTTTTGCGGAAGGTTTAAAAAAGATCTTAAAACAGAACCAGCTAATAGAAGTGTGTCAAACAAAAAAATACAAACTGCCAAGATTATACATTCCACTCCTCAGTGCACGAGACATACTCAAGAATAGATTTTTTTCTTGGTAGATCATAGATTGCTCAATATAGTTGTTAACCACTACAATACAGGGCACTTTCACCCCCTTCCTTCCCAGCCCAACTTTCAGCTTTCAGCGCTCTAGCGCTTTCAGTGACAATTGCGCGGTCATGCTACACTGTACCCAAATGAAATTGTTATCATTTTGTTCGCACAAATAGAGCTTTATTTTGGTGTTATTTATTCACGACTCCATTTTTTTTTTTTTTTTGCGATATAAGCGCAAAAATAGCGGAAATTTGGAAAAAAAACAATATTTTCTTTTTTCTATTTGAAAAGAAATCCAATAAAATCAAATTTTGTCATAAATTTAAGCCAAAATGTATTCTGCTACATGTTTTTGGTAAAAAAAATTCCGTTAAGTGTATAATAATTGGTTTGTGTGATCACGGACATATGTATGCAAATGATCATGTACATATGTGTGCAGGTGATCACGTACATATGTGTGCAGATAATCATTGGGACATGTGATTTTAGTGGGACATATGTGGGGGACATGTTTTTATTATTAGGGACATGTGTTTTTATTATTTGGGGACATGTATGTTTTGGGGACATGTGTGTTTTGGGGACATATGTGGGGACTGTGTTTGTACTGTGTGGTGTGTTGTGTGTTTACACTACACTGATGATCAGTGAGTAAAAAGCTGTAAAAAGCAGCCCATACTCACTGATCATCAGCCGGCTGCAGCGTTCTGCTCTCCTCTCCTCAGCGGTGACTGTGTGAGGAGAGGAGAGCCGATTGCCTAGCAACCGGCTGTTTGTTTACATCACATGACGGCTGTGATTGGACACGGCCGTCATGTGATCAGGAGGGCCAATCACAGAGCCCTCCTGCCGATCTGAGATGTGCCGTGTCCGGGTGACACGAGCACATCGGGAGCACGCCGCTGCGCGAGCGCGCGCGCGCGATCCCGCTACTCCTGAAGGACGTTCCTGAACGGCCTGTCAGGAGTAGACGGCTCCCACCCGGCCGTATATATGCATTGGCCGGGTGGGAAGTGGTTAAGGTAGACATTAAAAGTGCCACATTCTCAGATCATGCATCGGTAATGATAGGAATTAAGCACGAGGAGAAGGAAAGCCCACAAGGCTTATGTTAGAGGTATACTGATCCAGATGGGCACAGAAAGGAAAAAAGCAGGAATAAGGAGAAAGAATGCTCTGATAAAAGATATCGCAAGGATAGAACAGTAACACAAAAAAAAGGAAAAGCAGAGAATCTGACGACTCTTATTCATAAAAGGGAAGAACTTAAAAAACTAGTCAAGCAAGATACACGGTCGGCCTATAATAAGATCAAAAAGGAAGTTATCTGTGGGGCATCTGTGGGGCAATAAAATAGGAAAACCCTGGTAAAATATCTGTAAATTACATAGAAAAAATACAAGATAGTACAGAAACTATGATTTACAACACATCAGGGATAGCTAAAATCTTTCAAGAGTATTATGCGAAACTGTACACGATTAATAAAAATGAATCACCCCAAGCAAGAAAATAACAGAAAGGATAAAACCAGGGTTTTCTTAGAAGAGTTAGATCAAAATTTAATCTCAGAGGAACAAAGGATTGGGTTGGAAGAACCTGTAACAGAGGAAGACATAAGGAAAATACTTAGCCCTTGTACACAAGGTCAGAGATTCCGACGGAATGTTTTCCGATCGAAGCGTTTTGTCGGATATTCCGACTGTGCGTGGTCTGCATCGGACTGTTTCCATCGGAATATCCGACGGACCAACTTTTCCAACTTGCCGGTAAAATTTTCTGACCAAATGCTCCGATCGGACATACTCCGATCATGTGTAGCCTACTCCGACAGGCAAGGTGCCACGCATGCTCACAATCAAATTCCTACACGGAAGCGCTCGCTCAGGTAAAACTACTGCTCATAATCGATATAGCACATTCGTCACGCTGCAATGTTATGCACACTTCTCCCAAACGTATTTCCTGACTCTTTTTTACTCATTTCAGCAATACAATTTTTTAAATTGTCACATCTACACAATTTTATTTTTTGTTTATTGTTTTTTGGGTGAATTTTGTGTTTTTTTTTTTTTATAAACATCTCCTTTTTTAACAGTTTGCTCATCTTTCCATTTTTTGGGGTGTGTTTTGTGTGTAAACTTACCACAACAACATTATTATCTTTTTTATATTTTCTTTTTCTTTTTTAATCTACAGGAGGTTGTTTAGTGTTGGTACCCCTTGTTATTCATTTCACTAAGTATTTTTGAAATGTACCTGCCTGCTCACAACTAAACTGGCCTTTTTGAAGTAAAACACATACACAAGTAGTTCTTCAAACCAAAAAAACCTTTATTTAGGTCTCAAACAACTAAAAAGATGAAGTCAGCGCTGGATAAACGTGTCAATTTGGCGAAGCCTTTGGCCCCCAGGGCAGACATGAACTAATTTGAAAAAGAAAAATTGGTGACCTGAGGAGTACATATCTCAGGGAGAGAAGTCTGGTCCAAAAGTCCTAGAGATCAGGAAAAGCAGATGCCATCTATGTCCCCAGGATGTGGTTCTTCAAGAGGCTGCATATTCTGTCAGACCAGACTGAACCCAGGCCATCACTCTCTCGTCTTCCTTAGGCAATTCCCTCCAGGCTTCCTTCCAGGCTGTGGCTCGGCTCCTGTAGTTGGGGCAGGAGGAGGAGAAGGAGGGCGTTGGTCGACCTCCTGGCTGCCACTTGCCACAGCCTCCCCCCAGCTGAGGTCTTCCTGTGTATGAAAATGGGACATAGTTTTTAGCTCATGACTGTTGCAAATTGAATGTTACCAAATAGAACAGACTATCATTCTGAGCCCAGCATTTTTCATTCTTGTCCCAATCATTTTTGGTCACTACTGTCTATTGATATGTAAACCACTTTGTTAAATCACAACTTACTGATCAATAAGAACATGTAGTTAACATCATTAAATGTAGGACAAGAAATATGTTGAACAATGCAATACCTGTCTCAAGCTGGGCCCCACCACATGTTGCTGCCTGGAAGGCCCAGGTTGGACGTTGGAAGCCTCAGCTGGGGGTGAAGGATGCCTTGAAGGAAGACTGGAGAGTGGTGGCCTGGGTGGTGGCCTGGGTACCCCCTGGTCTACCAGAAAATGCAGCCTCTCAAAGTAAACCATCCTGGGGTAATAAATGGCATCTGGATCTCCTGATCTCAGGGACTCCAGGTGCTTCTTTCTCTCCCTGAGATATGTAATCTTCATGGCACCAATTTTCATCTTCACATAGGCCATGTCTGCCGTGGGAACCATGATCCGCACCAAAGAAAGAAGTTTCTCCAGCGCTGCCTTCCTCTTTCTTTGGTCATGATAAAAGGGGTTGTTGATCTGCCACAGGCAGGGCAGCTCCCTGTACACTTCAAGGAATAGCCCCATAAAATTTTGGTTTTTGAAGGGATCCATCTTGTCTGCAAGACACAACACAAGAGAAACCCTAAAATACTAATAATGCCATGATAAACCCTCCTAATCTTGTCCCAACATAGGCCTAGATAGAAGCAGTCTAGTCTAGTGATGTACCAAGTTCAAAATTTTACCTTCGTTCGCACGATCGTTGCGTCAGCTCCTCACTCTGTTCACAGATCGTACGGACGACACACGCGTGTTGCGTTCTATATACAGTGTGCATGCGTGAAACTCCGCCCGCCCCTGACGTTCTTTCTAGACTATTCCCCGCCCCTTCGCTTTTGGTGCAGTGGGGAGAACACATGGCGGAGAGAACGCAGGTGCGCAATCATAGTTCCACTAACGAGGAGGAGGGTGAGGAAAGCCCAGAGCCTGAAACGTCCCGATCCAGGAAGAGAAGATTTAAAGCCTCAAATATGTCTTTTGTAGATATGTTGGAGATGGTGGACATATTGAACTGGACAGACTATGATGGGAAGTATGGACCTTACCCAAACCCAAATATCAGAAAGGCCAAGATCATGACTAAAGTTGTGAAGAGTCTTCAGAAGAATTTTGGGGTACGCCGATCCAAGGATCAACTGAGAAAACGCTGGTCAGACCTGAAACTGAGGGAGCACGATCAGTACAGAAGGATCAAGCGTGTTCTTCAAAAAAGTAAGTAGTCGTCGTGTGTTCATATGATTATTCTTGCTTGCATACTGCTCCATGTGCTTTGATTTCATGTTGTGCAGTTTAAAATGGCCACTTTCAAGTTCATGGTTTCATTCGTTCGTAAGAAACATCGTTCTGCAGGTAAGTATTCCAGCTTAACAAAGTGTCCACAATAATGTTCTCACCATTGAACTCGGCCAAAAAACACAATTGTACAACACTTCCAAACAATGTTTGTCATATTCCTATTTCTGCCCTCTGTGTGCTAATTATTCCTTTTTTACATTCTCATAGGGGAGAGACTGGGGAAGTCTGAGGACACCAGGGACCCCACCCCTCCCAAAGAAGGCAAAATTCCCAAGCCAGAAGCAGAGGAGCAGGAGGAGGAGGAGAAAGGAGAGATCATTGAAGTTGGACAAATTGTCACCACGACAGGTGAGTGTTGGAGAACACAGCTTCCGGTAAGCTCATCAATGTATGTCATCATATTTATAATACATGGTGTGTTTTTTTTGCTTTGTTTTGAAGGTGATGTGGAAGAAGAATCACATTTTACCAGTGAAAGTGCCCAGATCCTGATTGGGGAGATAATGGGGTGCAATCGGGATTTAGAAAATATACAGCAAAACATCAATGATGTTAAAAATAAAATGAAGAACACCATTGATGTTTTGGGGAGAGTGTGAAACACTACAAACTAGCTTGTGATTTATTTTTTTGCTTTTAAACAACAACTTTTGTCTTTTAGAAAAATCCAAATTTGGAAGATGCACACAGTGTGTCAACATGCGCTATCTCCCATCATGGGGGATCAATGTACGTGTTTTGTGGAAAGTGGCTGAGATGAAGGGGTTGCAGCCCAAAAACATGTACATTTATCCCCCATGATGAGAGATAGCACATGTTCACACACTGTGTGCATCTTCCAAATTTGGCTTTTCCAAGGGTGACACCCCATGTGATGAATGCAATATCAGCCCAGTTTGTACATACTCTGATATTGTCTTCACTTTTCAAAGTTGAACTTTGTAAGTTCCTATGTTCTGCATATTTCGCTTTGATACATGCCTGTTTACACAAAAACACCAAGTTACAAAAAAATTACCTGAAATTTTTGATACACCCAATTTGATACACCCAACGCCCAAATGTCACGTGATTTGCGTCAAGCACATCAAGACCACCACGGTGGTCTTGACGTGCTTGACGAAAATCACGTGAAATTTGGGGGTTCGCTTTGTGGCCGGCTTTTCTTAACGCTGATTTGACCTTTATGTTTGTGAGTATGTTTTTTATTATGGAATAAAAGATTTTGGTTTACGGTTTTACGCTATGGGAGTCTTTGCTTGCCTTTTATGAATGGTCCAACCACGTGAAAACAAGGTAATGTCCCTGTGTGATGACCCCTAAGATTTCTGATATCAAATGCCTTTCTGATTCTGGGATTTGGTAAGCGCGCATTTTTACCATTTATCAGCACGGTGTTGGTGAAGGAAATTCTCTCTCTTGTACCCGCATAGGATTCCTTGAGAAGAAACACTTATGATTATTGGACTGTTATGCCCACGATTACATCTTGATGAAGAACTGTTTTCTTATATATAGTTTTTGAGCACATTATTCATAATATTTCTGATTGTTCACAAAAATTCTGTGCACTTTACCACTTATGCTCATTACTACGTCTTTATGAGGAACTGTTGCTTATATATAATTTTTGAGCACTTTATATATATATTTTTTTTCTGTACACTTGATTATTGTATGAGTTATAGAGTACATTTTTATTATTCACTTAGTTGTGTTTTTATATTATAATTTTTGACTAGTTATAGTGTATACATATTATTCTGTTATAGGTTTTAGATATTTTTTTTAGATTTTTGTAATTGTGAGCGCGGTTGAAATTCCTGACTTATATGTTCCTGACATATTCCGGCCACTTTGTACTTTACAGTTTATTCATTATACCTCTTGATCCCCCCACGCTCTTGGCTCTTTGCACTGATCTGTTTGTACTGTACGTTTGTTAGAGATACTTTACCTGCATGTTTTTCTTTTTATTATTGTTTGACTGTACTCTGCTCCCCCTGGACTCACTGTGCATGACTACTGCCACACCATGGCACGTGACCTCTTTGGCTCCTAGCTTATAGGCACACCCATGTTTTCTATGCCCACTGCCCGGACGCCCTTGTCCTACACCATAGGGTCGTGCACTGGGGGCTGGCCTACACAGTGACTCCATGCGGAAAAAAGCTAAGTTCGCTCAATTGTACATGTTTTTGTTTTCGATTAAGTTTACTCCCCACCTCCCTTTCCCCCCACGCCACCGGCCCTTTGTTGAGGGCAGCGTCCCCGTTCTGGTCACCGCACCTAACATGTCCCGCAGTCCCATCAGGTCCCTCCCACTTGCTCTAAGGTCCAATTTGCTCTGCCCTCCATTTGGCAACAAATCTTTAAAATCGGCCCAGTTCCTTTTCTCTGCCCCTCTGACATGAGAATAATATCCTGGAATGTGAAAGGCCTTAGGTCTCCTAATAAAAGAATGAAAGTCCTCCGACACCTAAAAAGATTGAAAACGGATATTGCCTTATTACAGGAAACCCATTTATCCGCTCCAGATTTTCATCGCATGAAGAAACTCTGGGTCGGCAAAGTCCTAGGCTCTGACGCCGTTGGCCGCAAAGCAGGTGTTCTCCTGCTGATCCACAAAAATCTACCCTGCGAGGTACTGTCCACGCACTCAGACTCCCAGGGCTGGCTCCTTTCAATACGTGTCCACCTGGGAACCAAAGAACTAGCGATCACTAATGTCTACGCTCCTAATAACCCTAGCAAATCTTTCTATAGCGACTTGACCTCCTGGCTCCTCCGCACCACCCAGACCCCTCACTTAGTTGGCGGTGACTTCAATGACATCCTTCACCACACAGACGACAGATCCCCCCCCATCCCACAGGTTGAGCAACGCTCCCTCTACTCCCTCCCACTTTGCCTCCACTATGGAGTCTCTTCACCTTTGAGATCTATGGCGCCTTACCCACCCGGCAGACAGGGAATACACTTTCTATTCCCACCCCCATAATATGTTCTCGAGAATAGACTATCTCTTCGGCTCTGACGATCTCATCCCCATGTTATCTGAAGCAGACGTACTTGACATAGCTATCTCTGATCATGCCCCGATTTCAATAAGACTCGACAATCTGGATCTTCCCCCCCACCCTAGACTGTGGCGCTTCCCCTCATATCTCCACAACAACCCCGACTTTCAACACTTTATGGCAGATGCATGGCGCGAATACTCGGAGGCAAACTCCCCCCATTCTGACTCCCCAAACCTTTTCTGGGATGCTGGCAAGGCTTTTCTCAGGGGCCGAATCATCTCGTATGCGACCTCCTTTAAGAGAAACGCCCTGTCACATTAAAAACGGGCCAGTGCTCGACTACATCTAGCCCAAAGATCCCTCTCTACTAACGACTCCCCCGACAACAGATCTGAATGGCAGGCAGCCAAAAAAGGGTTTGACACTTGGGCAGATACGCTCGAACAAACTAAAAGATCCCAATTCGACGCAACGCTTCACAAATTTGGAAACAAAGCGGGCAAACTCCTAGCGAGGCTGTGCAAGGGCCCTTTTCACCCGACCCACATCACTTCCCTCAGAGACGCGAAGGGTACCATGCACACCACCCCACAAGCAATTAACGAGGTGATGCTGAAATACTATACGGCCCTCTATGCCCCGGATCTCATAGATGATACTTCTGCCCGTTCCTTCCTAGCTAGTGTGGCCTTATCTAAAATTACCCCTGAACAACTAGAAGCCCTTAATGCCCCCATCTCCCCTGTCGAAATTTCCTCCACAATCCGCAAACTAACCCCGTCCAAAGCACCAGGCCCCGATGGCTTCACCAGTGAATTCTACAAAACCCTCTCCTCCATCACGGAACCCACTCTCCTTAAAGTGTACAATGGCATCTGGTCTGGCGGCACATATCTTCCCTCCGGTAACCAGGCCGTTATAAAACTCAAGGATCCCCTTGACCCAGGCTCCTATAGGCCAATATCCCTTCTAAATCTGGATGTCAAAATTCTGTCTAAAATCATTGCCACAAGACTAGCTGCCATTGTACCCTCCCTAATCAATCCTGCCCAATCAAGCTTTGTGAAGGGCAGAACTGCCACCCTGAATATTCGTAAGGTTATGCTCGCTTTGGAACATGCAAAAAACAATCCAGATGGAGATTTTGCCATCATAACACTAGACGCGGAAAAAGCCTTCAACAATGTCAGTTTTGAATGGTTCTCTATGGCTCTGTCCGAAATGGGTTTCTCGGGGCACTTCTGCCACCTCATCAAAGCCATGTACTCCTCCCCAGCAGCTAAATTAGTTGCAGCAGGAATTCTCTCAGACGAATTCCACCTGCATAAAGGCACTCGTCAGGGCTGCCCACTCTCCCCACTCCTCTTCAATATCGCCCTAGAACCCCTATCCAGATACCTGATCCAAAAAGCCCCCCTCCATGGTATACGCATTGGCCAACATGACCTGCGCACCTCCCTTTTTGCGGACGACGTGCTCATCTTGACGTCGGACCCTTCTTCCGACATGTCCACCATTAAAGAGGTCTTTGACGTTTTCAGATCATGTTCAGGGCTTCGTATAAATTATGGTAAAAGCGAAATTCTCCCGATAGGCTCTTCTCGCAAACCCCCCTGGACACAAAACTCTATTTTCTCACTCGCCAGCTCACACATCACTTATCTAGGTATTAAAATAGGGAAGTTGCCCTCCCCCTCTACCACCTCAACTATCCCCCCGATCACAAAAATCTCACAGGAAATGGTCAACTGGATGGATCTGCCTCTCTCGCTTCTGGGAAGATGTCACTTGATAAAAATGGTTAGCTTTGCCAGGCTACTCTACCCTCTACAAACCACCCCATTACTCCTTCTTCATAAGGATATCAAAATTCTAGAATCAGCTTTCTCTTCCTTTATACGGCGGGGCAAATGCCCACATATAGCCTTAAAAAAATTACATCTTCCCAGACGAGGGGGGGGGGGTATTAGTCTGCCTAATATAAGATTGTATAATCTGTCGTGTTTACTGCGAACCGGCCTGGACTGGATCTCTCAATCCTCAAGATACTCTAACTATTCCATGGAAACCGCCATGGTCTCCCCACTATCGCTGGCAGCACTCCTACACTGCAGGTGGAAGTCGGTACCACCTCTGCTTCAACATAATCTCCTACTCAGGGACATTGCCATAGCCTGGAGGGAAATCAGGAAATGCCTCAAGCTCCCCCCTTTTGTCTCCAGACACCTCCCGATACAAGGGAACCCCACCTTCTCCCCTGGCCTACTCCACAAGTCATTCTCCGCCTGGAAGGAGAAAGGTATTGCAAGCTTTGCTACACTCTGCGACCTGGATTCTGGCCACCCTCTGCCCTTTTCAGTCATAGCAGAAAGTTTTCCCTCCCACCATCTCATGCCTTTCATTATAGACAATGCATCAGCTACTTGAAAGATATTTGCAACGAGGAACGTAAACGTTTCCCTTTAAGCTTCCTGGATCGACTGCTCAAAGATGACACCTACAAAATTTCGGACATCTACAAGCCCTTGCTCCAGCAAACCTCTCCCCCACTAACCTCCTCCTCAGTCGCCAACTGGGGTAAGGACTTTCCTGACCCAGATCTAGTGGAAAATTCTGAAAGACCTTAACAAAGTTTACCGCCTCACCCCTAACGAGCTATGGAGAGAATCGCAACTGAAAACTGCCCACAGGGCATATCTTCCCTTCCTCCCATCCAACACGTGTCTTGTGTCTTTTTTCACCTGGCCCTGATGGCATCCACCCACGGATCCTAAAAGAATTGAGCTCTGTAATTTCAGAGCCATTGTATCTAATTTTTAGGGACTCATTAATGATGGGAATAGTCCCACTGGATTGGCGCAGGGCGAACGTGGTGCCTATATTTAAAAAGGGATCAAAGTCTTTACCAAGTAACTATAGACCTGTTAGCTTAACTTCTATAGCTGGGAAGATACTGGAGCGTTTAATAAAAGACCACATCGACGAGTTCTTGCTGAACAAAAACACTTTAAGCAACAGACAACATGGATTCATGAAAGACAGAAGTTGTCAGACAAATCTGATTTCTTTTTATGAGGAGTTAAGTAAAACCTGGGACAGAGGGGTGGCGGTGGATGTGGTATACTTGGATTTTGCAAAAGTATAAGGTAAAGTCTACAGGTTTGGAAATATCAGTTTGTAAATGGATAGAAAATTGGCTAAAAGACAGAATTCAGAGAGTAGTGATTAATGATTCTTACTCTGAATGGTCTAAGGTTATCAGTGGTGTACCCCAAGGTTCAGTGCTGGGACCCTTACTTTTTAACATCTTTATAAATGATATCGGGTCTGGGATCAAAAGTAACATTTCTGTCTTTGCAGATGACACCAAGATATGCAGTGGAATAACGTCCTTACAGGATGTCTCCAATTTACAAGCCGACATCAATGCACTGTCTAATTGGGCGACTATGTGGCAGATTAGGTTTAATGTTGATAAATGTAAAGTTATGCACTTGGGGGCTAAGAATATGCATGCATCATACATGCTAGGGGGAGTACAACTGGGGGGATCCATAGTGGAGAAGGATCTGGGGGTTTTGGTAGATCATAAGCTCAATAATAGCATGCAATGCCAAGCTGCTGTTTCCAAAGTGAGCAAAGTCCTTTCTTGTATTAAGAGAGGTATGGACTCCAGAGAGAGAGATATCATTTTGCCCCTGTTCAAATCATTAGTAAGACCTCACCTGGAATATGCAGTTCAGTTTTGGGCACCAGTTCTCAAAAAGGATATCGGGGAACTGGAGAAAGTGCAGAGAAGGGCAACCAAACTGATAAGAGGCATGAAGGAACTCAGCTATGAGGAAAGATTAGAGGAACTGAATTTATTCACTCTTGAGAAGAGGAGAATAAGGGGGGATATGATCAACATGTTCAAATATATTAGGGGTCCATATAGTGAACTTGGTGTTGAGTTGTTCTCTGTACGGTCAACCCAGAGGACAAGGGGGCACTCTTTACGTCTAGAGGGAAAGAGATTTCATCTTCAAGTACGGAAAGGTTTCTTCACAGTTAGAGCTGTGCAAATGTGGAATAGACTCCCGCCAGAGGTGGTTCTGGCCAGCTCAGTAGATTGCTTTAAGAAAGGCCTGGATACTTTCCTGAATGTACATAATATAACTGGGTACTAACATAGGTAAAGTTGATCCAGGGAAAATCCGATCGCCTCTTGGGGGATCAGGAAGGAATTTTTTTCCCCTGCTGTAGCAAATTGGAGCATGCTCTGCTGGGGTTTTTTTTCGCCTTCCTCTGGATCAATTGTGGGCATAAAATTGGGTATTTGGATTGTACGATTATTTTTTATTTTATTTATTTGTTTTTAAGGTTGAACTGGATGGACTTGTGTCTTTTTTCAACCTGACTAACTATGTAACTATATGTAACTATGTAACACCGAACAGGACAGTACCAAATGCCCCCACTGTTTCCAAAACAGGCCCTCCTTGGCCCACCGCTTCTAATCCTGCTCCTTTATTTCAACTTTTTGGGACCGGATCCTCTCTTACATTTTCAAAGTAACCCTGCTGAAATTGCCAAAGGACCTTCTCCTCATGATCTTTGGATACTGGGACTCTCTCCTGCTACCATGGTCCTCCACCAGAAACCGCGTACCCACAAGCGGCACGCTACACAAACCCTCCCACGTGGACTGGTCTCTATTATGCCTACTACTAGCCAGGAGATCCATTCTAAAGAGCTGGACTTCACCTCTCCCTCCCTCCGTCGCCCAGGTACAGAGAGAACTCCTCTCCCTTCTATACAAGGACCGACGTAATGCCAACGTCCAGGGCGAAAAATCGAAATCGAAATCTCGCTTTTATGCGCTGTGGCTCCCTTTCATGTCCGCCACTCTTCCTTCGGTAGACATCACTAATATGGACCACTTCACCTTTTTCTACTATGGCGGACATCAACCAAGCTCGGGGGCAGACCACCCCCCACCTATTCTCTAAACTGCGCCCAGCAACATGCGGGCTACCGGGACTACCCCTTGGATCTTCCTACTTCAGGGACCATACATAAGTGGGTGTTCTGTGTACCTTCAACACAGTTACACACCAATCGTTTTTGGCTGATTTCCTATCGTGCTCTTGTGTAGTGGTTACTGTCTGTGCCCTGACCGCAGTATACACCACTATATTCACCTCACCTATATAGCTAGTGATCTATCTTTAATAATAGAGCATGCAGTCAGTAGTGTTAGGAGATAGTGCGTGCTGTCTGCGTGCTCTGTACCCAGTACATACCGCTATAATCCACCTACATAGCTGTTCTCTATTTGGGCCCAATTGTCATCTGCAGGAGTTATTGGAAGTTGTGTGTGCTTCCAGCACAGCACAGTATACATCTGTATATACCCCTTTATCTCTGCTGTTTTCTGGTTATTGTCTGCGTGCCCTGAACGCAGTATACACTGTGATATTCACCTCACCTATATAGCTAGTGGTCCATCTTTAATAATAGAGCTTGCAGTCAGTAGTGTTAGGAGATAGTGCGTGCTGTCTGCGTGCTCTGTACCCAGTACATACCACTATAATCCACCTACATAGCTGTTCTCTATTTGGGCCCAATTGTCATCTGCAGGAGTTATTGGAAGTTGTGTGTGCTTCCAGCACAGCACAGTATACATCTGTATATACCCCTTTATCTCTGCTGTTTTCTGGTTATTGTCTGCGTGCCCTGAACGCAGTATACACCGTGATATTCACCTCACCTATATAGCTAGTGGTCCATCTTTAATAATAGAGCTTGCAGTCAGTAGTGTTAGGAGATAGTGCGTGCTGTCTGCGTGCTCTGTACCCAGTACATACCGCTATAATCCACCTACATAGCTGTTCTCTATTTGGGCCCAATTGTCATCTGCAGGAGTTATTGGAAGTTGTGTGTGCTTCCAGCAGTATACATCTGTATATACCCCTTTATCTCTGCTGTTCTATAAAAAAGGCATCTGCAGGAGTTAGTGGGTGTTGTGTGCCTCCAGCACAATATAAACTACCCAACTACTGTTTTACCCAACTCCCTTCGGGCCATTACCATGTCTGGAAGGCCAGCAAGGAGAGGCAGACAGGCGCGAGCCGATAAAAGAGGGCAAGCAGGCTCTGTGTCTAGAGACAACAGTGCTGGTCGTGGACGCGGTGCATTGTCATCAGCACGTGGCCATGGGACATGCTTGTCCTTCTTTTCTGCAGCTGGACATGTTGAACCGCAACATGCCAACGACTTGGTAGAGTGGATGACCAAGCCCTCTTCATCCTCCTCATCCTCTCTCACCCAGTCTCAGGGTAGTAGCAAAGCAGCTGCCAACACATCGTCTTCCCTCGTCTCAATGTCATCATCAGTGACTCCTTCCCTAGACCCACCACGTCCTCCTGAGGAGTCTCCTGAACTCTTTGAGCACAGTGTTGGGTACATGCTCCAGGAGGATGCCCAGTGTTTGGTGGGCTCTGATGCTGACACTCAGCTAGAGGAAGGCAGTAGCGTGAGCGCAGAGAGAGGGGATGCTCAAGAAGGACAGGAATCTGGCAGTCATGTTCCACAAGCTGCAGCATACTGCCAGGTTTGCTACAGCGATGAAGAGGGAGGGGATGATAGGGGCACTGACTCCACGTGGGTGCCTGGAAGGAGGGAGGAGGAGGAGGAGGAGAAGGCACATGTCCAACGAGGCAGGATGCCCTCCGGGGGTCAGCTTAGGGGCAGCACACCAACTGAATCACACCGCAGAGCTCCGCCTGCGCAGAGCGCTTCCTCTGCGCGTTATTATAAAAGTTCTTTGGTGTGGGCCTTTTTTGAGACGAGTGCATCAGATCGCACCGCTGCTATTTGCAACATATGTCTCAAGCGTATCTCACGTGGCCAAAACATCAGCCGCTTGGGCACCACATGCTTGACCAGACATATGTTGACCTGCCATGCAGCTCGTTGGCAAGCGTACCTCAAAGACCCACACCAAAGAACAAAGCGGGCCTCTCCTTGCTCCTCATCAGCTGGCATCTCCAACCCCACTAGACCTTCAGTCCTCTCTAGAATTAGGTGTGTCACAGCCAAGTGCTTCCAGGAACTCTGCTAGTGGTACATCCACATCCGATTATAGCAGGCAAATGTCCCTGCCCCAGCTGCTGGACCGGCGGAAGAAGTTTACTCCCAGCCATCCACATGCCCAGCGGTTGAATGCTAGCTTGGCTAAATTGCTAGCACTTCAACTGCTGCCTTTTCAGTTGGTAGACTCAGCCCCCTTCCGTGAGTTTGTACAATGTGCGGTTCCTCAGTGGCAGGTCCCCAAACGCCACTTTTTCTCACGGAAGGCGATTCCGGCTCTCTACCGGCATGTGGAAGGCAATGTCCTTGCCTCGCTGGACAGGGAGGTCAGCGGTAAGGTGCATATTACCGCTGACTCATGGTCCAGCAGGCATGGACAGGGACGTTACCTGTCTTTCACGGCCCATTGGGTCACTCTTCTGGCTGCTGGGAAGGATGCAGGACAAGGTGCAGTAGGATTGGAGGTTGTTCCGCCACCACGCCTCCAAAATGCTACTATTGGTTGTGACACACCTCTCTCCTCCACCCCCTCCTCTTCTTCTTCCTCCATGGCCTCTTCCAGTGCTCTGTCCTCAGAACCAGCGGTGCTCCGTAGGCGTTCCAGGGGCTACGCAAGTACGCAGGCAAAACGATGCCATGCCGTGCTTGCGCTGGTTTGTTTGGGGGACAGGAGCCACACTGGGGCGGATGTTTTGTCAGCTCTGCAGGGGCAGGCCGAGAGGTGGTTGATGCCACGCCAGCTTAAGCCAGGAATGGTGGTTTGCGACAATGGCACCAACCTCCTCTCCGCCCTCCGACAGGGACAACTGACCCATGTGCCCTGTGTAGCTCACGTCCTTAACCTGGTGGTGCAGCGGTTCTTGGGCAGGTACCCCGGCTTACATGATGTCCTGAAGCAGGCCAGGAAAGTCTGTGTGCATTTCCACCGATCATTTAATGCCTGTGCTCGGCTGGCTGAGCTCCAAAAGGAGTTGAACCTGCCCAAGAACCGCCTTATATGTGACATGCCCACCAGATGGAACTCAACATTGGCCATGCTGCAGCGGCTGCACACGCAGCAGAGGGCCATCAATGAGTACCTGTGCGACTACGGCACCAGGACAGGGTCAGGGGAGCTTGGTTTTTTCTCACCACGCCAGTGGGGCATGATCAGGGATGCATGCACTGTCCTGTCACCGTTTGAGGAGGCCACAAGGATGGTGAGCAGTGACAGTGCATGCATCAGTGACACTGTACCTCTTGTCCACCTCTTGGAGCATACGCTGCGTGGAATAATGGACAGGGCACTTGAGGCAGAACAGAGGCAGGAAGAGGAGGACTTCCTTGCCTCTCAAGGCCCCCTTTATCCAGACAGTGTTCCTGCTGTGCCACCCATCACACAGGAAGAGGGTGAGGAGGAGGAAGAGGAGGAGGAGGATGATTGTGTCAGCATGGAGGTGGAGGCTGGCACTCAGCATCAGCAGCAGCAGCAGCAGTCTTATAGGGATGATTTACAGTCCCAAGAAACACGTGGACTTGTACGTGGCTGGGAGGAGGTAGCTGCGGATCATGTTGTCCTTAGTGACCCAGAGGACTCCGGACCGAATGCCTCAGCTAACCTACGCTGCATGGCCTCCCTGATCCTGCAAAGCCTGCGGAAGGATCCTCGTATTCTTCGGATCAAGGAGAGGGACCATTACTGGCTGGCCACTCTCCTTGATCCACGGTACAAGGGTAAGGTTGCCGACCTTATCTTGCCATCGCAGAGGGAGCAGAGGATGAGACATCTCCGGGAGGCCTTGCAGAAAGCTCTGTGCAACGCGTTCCCAGAGACTGGGAGGTCACAAACTCCTGGTCCTGGACAACGTGTTGCTGAGGCATCAGTCAGAAGGAGCGGTGGAGAAGGTGGCCGTCTGACTGATGCTTTCAGACAATTTTTTAGTCCGCAGCCCCAAGGTATGATTGGTTCCAGCACCCATCGCCAGCGTCTAATTTACATGGTGCAGGAATACCTAGGGGCAAGGTCAGACTTGGACACCTTTCCCACTGAAAATCCTCTGGCTTACTGGGTCTTGAGGATGGATCACTGGCCAGAGGTTGCACAGTATGCAATTGAGCTACTGGCCTGTCCTGCATCCAGCGTTCTTTCGGAATGTACCTTCAGTGCTGCTGGTGGCTTTGTTACCGATCACAGGGTGCGCCTGTCCACCGAATCAGTTGATCGACTGACCTTCATCAAGATGAATCAGTCTTGGATCACCCACAGCTACCAAGCACCTGAAGCTGATGTAACCGAATAATTTTTTTTGAAATACCACATCCCTTCAAGACTGCCTATGCTGATGCTGAGTGACTGTCCTGTTATGTTGATTGTCTATCCTCTTCCTCCTCCGCTGATATGTTGGAAGAACATTTTTGGTTCTGGGTGATGCCAGCAGCCCAATTTTTCAGCCCCTGTTTAACAGGGGCGTTTAATTACAATTTTTGATGCAATGCTTTACAGCAGGGCTAATTCCTGCAATAAAACTAGAGTATATGGCAGAGGTTGCAGTGTGGTGGCACCAGCACCAGTGCCTAAGGCCCAATTTTTCTGCCCCTGTTTAACAGGGGCGTTTAATTACAATTTTTGATGCAATGCTTTGCAGCAGGGCTAATTCCTGCAATAAAACTAGAGTATATGGCAGAGGTTGCAGTGTGATGGCACCAGCACCAGTGCCTAAGGCCCAATTTTTCTGCCCCTGTTTAACAGGGGCGTTTAAGTACAATTTTTGATGCAATGCTTTGCAGCAGGGCTAATTCCTGCAATAAAACTAGAGTATATGGCAGAGGTTGCAGTGTGATGGCACCAGTGCCTAAGGCCCAATTTTTCTGCCCCTGTTTAACAGGGGCGTTTAAGTACAATTTTTGATGCAATGCTTTGCAGCAGGGCTAATTCCTGCAATAAAACTAGAGTATATGGCAGAGGTTGCAGTGTGATGGCACCAGTGCCTAAGGCCCAATTTTTCTGCCCCTGTTTAACAGGGGCGTTTAAGTACAATTTTTGATGCAATGCTTTGCAGCAGGGCTAATTCCTGCAATAAAACTAGAGTATATGGCAGAGGTTGCAGTGTGATGGCACCAGTGCCTAAGGCACAATTTTTCTGCCTCTGTTTAACAGGGGCGTTTAAGTACAATTTTTGATACAATGCTTTGCAGCAGGGCTAATTCCTGCAATAAAACTAGAGTATATGGCAGAGGTTGCAGTGTGATGGCACCAGCACCAGTGCCTAAGGCCCAATTTTTCTGCCCCTGTTTAACAGGGGCGTTTAAGTACAATTTTTGATGCAATGCTTTGCAGCAGGGCTAATTCCTGCAATAAAACTAGAGTATATGGCAGAGGTTGCAGTGTGATGGCACCAGTGCCTAAGGCCCAATTTTTCTGCCCCTGTTTAACAGGGACATGTAATTACAATTCTTGATATAATATTTCACAGGAGGGCCCCTTCCTGTGCCCACCGAGAGTAACGGTGAGGACTTATAGTGTTGTGGCACCAGCACCACAACCACCAAAGGTCAATTTTTCTACCACTGTTCAACAATGGCATGTAATTACAATTCTTGATATAATCGTTCACAGCAGGGCGCTCCAGCGCCCACCAAGAGTCACTTTCAGGGCTTACAATGTTGTGGCAAAACCAACACCTTGTTCCGCCATTTCTGCAGAGCATATAGGGCAGGCCCCTACTTACTAACATCCAACTTACAAACATCAGACAGCAGCAAGTGAGATGAAAAAAGATGGACGACAAAACAAATTATACAGGGGTGATAACCCTTCCCTATGTTTTCCAAAAAGCTTAAAAATAGTATTTTTTGACTGGAGCTACACTTAAAAAATGTACCAGTTGAAAATTACAAACAGATTCAACTTAACACAACAAACCTACACAGTCCCTGTCTTGTTTGCACCGCCTGTATACTGCTGTTCTGAGTATATAGGGCCTGGGGGCCACACGCATTTCCTTTTTTTAATATGGGTACGGGGTTCCCCTTAATATGCGTACAAGACCCAAATAGGCTGGTAATGGGCAGGGAGGGCTACCCATGCCATTTTTGTGAATGATTTTCAACCATATTGCAGGAACCAGATATAACATTAAAACCGCAAGCAGTTTTAAATGGTGTTATTTCCGTTTAATGTCATTTTGTGCAGGGACTGTTCTAAACACGGGAAACACGCACTTCACAGGCATACTACAGACACCCCCCAGGCACCATATTTAAAGGAATATTTCACTTTTTTTTTCACTTTAATCGTCATTAAAATCAGTGCTCCCGCCAAAACGGCCGTTTTTAAAACCTTTTTTTGCATTAACCCATGTCCCCTGAGGCAGGAGTCAGGTCCCCAAACCCTTTTTAGGATAGTATCTTGCATATTAGCCGTTAAAATTAGCACTTTCCATTTTGAACGTTCGAGTCCCATAGACTTCAATGGGGTTCTAACGTTCGTTTCGAACGCGGGGTCCGTTCGAAAGTTCTGGTGCGAACCGAACCGGGGGGTGTTCGGCTCATCCCTACCAGTTAGTGTCAGTTTGTTTACTCCGTTATGCTAATTGCACAGCTCTTTGTATAGTTCAACTACTTCCTGACTGTGATATAAGCATGTTATGATATAAGCATAATCTATTTTCTGTCTATACACCTCATCTGTGATGACGGTCTCACTGCATCGTGCATGTATCTATTGCATCTATATTGTATCCTCTTTTTTATTTCTCAATAAATACTCTTTAAAAAAAAAAAAAGACAAAAAATTAGTAATTTTGCAAACCAACATTGCAAGCAGATTAGACACCAACATTTTTGGCCAAGATCAGTATAACATTTTGGGAACTGAGTATTTAAAGCCTAAAGTATAAGGTCCCCTTATCAGAGTCATCACTCCCCCACCCCCCCCCCCCCCCCCCATCTGATGGGCCCTTGCTAAAAAATGAGGGGGGGATGTTTTGGACAGGTAACCCTCTCCACTTGATTGAGAGCTGAATGCCTAAATAATGTGTGATACTTTGGGAAGCCCCTCCTTACTTACACTATTGGCAGCCTACCGGACAGGTAAGAAGTGTCATAATACCAAAAAGAAAACAAAATGGAAGCACATTTTCACATTCTGCTATTACATATCAAGATAATAATAGGGGAAAAAACAAAAAAAATTATAGCATTTGAAAGTATTGAGGCAGGCCC
This sequence comes from Lithobates pipiens, assembly GCF_037356315.1. Classification (NCBI taxonomy): domain Eukaryota; kingdom Metazoa; phylum Chordata; class Amphibia; order Anura; family Ranidae; genus Lithobates; species Lithobates pipiens. The sequence goes on along the minus strand of NW_027507718.1, from coordinate 157,972,069 downwards.
TTGCACTACATGCTTTGGTGAATTCATCCATAAATGTGACCATCAAAAAGGTAGATATAGTGTGTATTGGGTTTGGTAAAGTCAGCAGATAGAGGATTGCTAGCAGCTGACCTAGCAGTTGGGGGGAGGGGGGGTTCCTAATGATTTTGGCACAACCAAAAAAAAATGTCACTCTGCATGAATTGAAGCACACACATAACATTTGTAGACATTTTAGGGGGTGTTTAGGGGAAAGCAAGACTATGGAGCTGACAAAAGACATTGGTAAGTGACTAGACTATAGTTTTATGGGCCAAGAAGAGCATGGTGGGGAAGTTAGTGAGCAAATATGCCTGAGGACAAAGGGGCAGAGCATATAAATTAGAGCATATTGCAATGATGGTAATTAGGGAATGAGGAAAGAAATGCAAGACATTAGCAATCGTTAAATACATAGAATGTGATGTTAAAGGATAAAACTTACCTTCATATAGTCCTTCTGCAGGACCTGAATGATGGCAGAACAGGTCTCTGGAATAATGATCCCCAGAGCCTGGGGGGAGATGCCTGTAGAGAACTTGAGGTCCTGAAGACTTCTCCCTGTCGCCAAGTAGCGCAACGTGGCGATGAGCCTCTGCTCCGGAGTGATGGCTTGCCGCATGCAGGTATCTTGCCTGGTGATATAAGGGGTCAGCAAAGCCAGCAGACGGTGAAAAAGGGGTCCGTCATCTGGAGATAATTCCTGAAATCATCAGGATTATTCTCCCGGATCTCACGGAGCAAAGGCATGTGCGAGAACTGGTCACGCTGGCGCAACCAATTCTTGGTCCACAAACGCCTCCCCTCCCTGTTCATGGACCGGGCTTCTGTCAAAGTAAGAACCCCAACACGAAGCCCCTGCACAGCACAAACTCTACGACGAGTACGTAGATGAAACATGGTTTGAAAACGGTCGGCTGGTCAGAACGGACAACAGAAAGCACTGATAAAAAGCAATGCCTGAAAGAACGACCTGAATAGCAGAAGTAAGCAGACAATAAGCAATGCAAATCAAAGTGTACTATACCAAGATATAGTCCACAATGAGAAACAAATACTTATTGACTACACGCACTGATTATCAGATACGCAAAGACATGCAGAAGTTGAAGAGCAGTAGCGAACTGAATCACAAATCTGAAAAGCGCGAATCGTCTCTCACCAAACTTCTACTGACACGCGATGCACACGAGATCAGCAGAAGGAGCCCAAAGGGTGCCGGACGTGGTGCTGAACTTCCCTTTTCTAGGCCCGCCATACGCGGCTTACGTCACCGCGTTCTTGGCAACTGGAAATTCCAACAACTTAGTCCGACCGTGTGTATGCAACATCACTTTCCGGACCTCGTCCGAAATTAATCCGAAATCTCCGACCGTGTGTACAAGGGCTAAGAGAGACTCCTTTGGGTAAGAGCCCAGGTCCAGATGGGCTTACAACTTATATTATAGAAAGTTTGGAGATATCCTGATTCCTAAATTATGTTCATACATAAACAGGATTGGAACGAAGTGGGCAATAAGGAAGAAAGCTTTAGAGGCGGATATAACCATTATACCAAAAGAGAGGAAAGATACTTCTTTATGTTCAAGTTATAGGCCAATTTCCTTGCTGAATGATGATATTAAGCTGTTTGCTAAGGTAATGGCGGGAAGGTTGAAACCTTTAATGAGCGAACTAGTACATACTGATCAGGCAGGGTTCATACCCAGTAGAGAATGCTGAGACAATGGAATCAGGACATTGTTGGTGGTGCATGAAATAAAGGAGTCCGGGACCCCCGGTCTGCTCCTATCAATCAACGCTGAAAAAGCTTTCGACAGGGTAGACTGGGGGCTCATACAGGACACCCTAGCGGGGATGGGCATAGTTACTAGATATGTGCAGTGGATAGGTAGCTTTACAACTGTCCCACAGCAAGGGTGAAGGTGAACGGATCAGTTTCAGAATGCTTTGAAATGCATAACGGCACTAGAAAAGGGTGCCCCCTGTCCCCCCTACTGTTTGTCCTGTCACTTGAACCATTACTAGCGAAAATATGGCAGGACGCAGACATTAGGGAGATCATATATCCCGATGATATATTGTTTTTCATTTAATTTAATTTCAGGATAACTCTGCCAAACTTGATGAAAGAACTGAAACAGTATGGTGATCAAATTTTAAATTAAACCCAGTTAAGTTGGAGATCTGAATATAGGTGTCCCTTTTCAGGAGGCACTTATATATCAGGAGAAGTTCCCATTTATTTGGAGAGAGAAAGAGCTAAAATATTTAGGGGTCAAGATTACAAAGTCCATGGACATGCTTTACCAAACTTCCTGCCCTTACTGAATGAAATTAAAAAGGACTTAAGTAACATAGCGTCTAGACATGTGTCTTGGCTGGGGAGAATCAATATATTTAAAATTAGTCTATTGCCAAAGATCATGTATCAATTTCAGATTCTGCGATACCTCTCCCACAAGCTTATTATCGGCGAACAGTGAACAATTTGGGGTGTTCGCGGCAAATTCGAAAAGCCAGGAACACCCTGTACAAGTCTATGGGAGAAATCTAAAGTGCTAATTTTAAAGGCTAATATGCAAGTTATTGTCCTAAAAAGTGTTTGGGGACCTGGGTCCTGCCCCAGGGGACATGGATCATTGCAAAAAAAAGTTTTAAAAACGTCAGTTTTTTCGGGAGCAGTGATTTTAGTAATGATTAAAGTGAAACAATAAAAGTGAAATATTTGTTTAAATTTCGGACCTGGGGGGCATCTATAGTATGCATGTGAAGGGGCGCATGTTTCCAGTGCTTAGAACTGTCCCTGCACAAAGTGTAATTTCTGCAGGAAAAAAAGTCTTTTAAAATCACTCGCGGCTATAATGACTTGTCGGCTCCCGTAATACAGAGAACCCTCATTGAAAGTCATTGATAAAAAAATGCGGGGTCAAAAATAAAAATCTACATGGGGTCCCCCTAAATATCCACACCAGACCCTTCAGGTCTGGTATGGATATTAAGGGGAACCCCGCGTCAAATTAAAAAAAATTATGTGGGGTCCCCCCTAAAAATCCATACCAGACCCTTTATCCGAGCACGCAACCTGGCAGGCCGCAGGAAAAGAGGGGGGACTAGAGAGCGCCCCCCCTCCTGAACCATACCAGGTCACATGCCCTCAACATTGGAAGGATGCTTTGGGGGTCTGTGACCCCTCAAAGCACCATGTCCCCATGTTGATGGGGACAAGGGCCTCATCCCCACAACCCTGGCCAGTGGTTGTGGGGGTCTGCGGGCAGGGGCTTATCAGAATCTGGAAGCCCCCTTTAACAAGGTGACCCCAGATCCTGCCCCCCCTGTTTGAAATGGTAAGGGGGTACAAAAGTACCCCTACCATTTCACAAAGAAAGTGTAAAAAATTGTTAAATAAGACAAACACACTTTTGAAAAATTCCTTTTAATTAAAAAATTCAAAAAATAAAAAAAAGATTCCAGCGGTGGTAATCCACTCTTGCTATCTAGCGACGGATGATCATCTCTCCGGGGTCCAGCGATGGCTGATCTGATCCAGCGCAGTCCATCCATGCATCCATCTTCTGTCTCCACTGTCAGAGACACTGCGGGATGCCAGCGCCTGACGTTTCTTATATTAGGAGGGCGGGGACACCCGTCACCTGATCCCGCCCCCTCTGACGCTAGTGAGGGAAGCCGGGGTTCCCCAATGACGTATGGGTGACCCCGCCCCCCTCTGATGTAACGCAGGTTTCCGTTACAGGGGGGACCCCCACGTCAATTTTTTTTAAATTTGACACGGTGTTCCCCTTAATATCCATACCAGACCTGAAGGGCCTGGTAATTGAATTTGGGGGAACCCCATGCTTTTTTTTCCTTTTTTTTTTTATTAATGACTTTCAAAGAGTGTTCCCTGTATTACGAGAGCTGGCAATTCATTATAGCCACAAGTGATTTTAAAGGACTTTTTTTTCTGCCGAAATGGCACTTTGTGCAGGGACAGTTCTAAGCACGGGAAGCATGCGCCCCTTCACAGGCGTACTATAGACACCCCCCAGGTACGAAATGGACACTTTTATTGTTTCACTTTAATCATTATTAAAATCACTGCTCCCGAAAAAACTGCCGTTTTTAAAACTTTTTTTTTGCATTGATCCATGTTCCCTGGGGCAGTCCCCAAACACTTTTTAGGCCAGTAACTTGCATATTAGCCTTTAAAATTAGCACTTTAGATTTTGAACGTTCGAGTCCCATAGACTTTAATAGGGTTCTAAATTTCACACAAAGTTTAGGTCTGTTCGCAGGTTCTGGTGCGAACCAAACAGGGGGGTGTTCGGCTCATCCTTACTCCTTAGGTTTATTTGGAAAGGGAAAAAGCCAAGAATAAGCTTACAAGTACTACCGAGAGACAGAAAACAGGGGGGCCTCGAATTCCCTAATTTAACCACTTGGGATCCGCGCTATTGCAAAATGACGGCAATAGCGCGGACCCACATTTTCGGGACTACGTCTATTGACGTAGTCCCGGTTACGAGCGGCCTGCGCGCCCCCTGAGGGGCGCGCGCGGCGCGCTCTGTGATCGGCGAGTCCGTGAGACTCGCCTGATCACCGATCCGTGTAAGGGGTCGATCCCGACCCCTTATCACGTGATCAGCTGTCAGCCAATGACAGCTGATCATGTGATAAAACGGAGCCGGTAATCGGCTAGTATTCCTCCTCGCGCTGACAGCGCGAGGAGAAAAAAAAAAAGCCGATCGCCGGCGGCCGTGTTCGGGACATCAGTCCCGATCACGGCCAGCAATATAAAAGGACACCTGCCCCCTGCCAGTGCCCACCTGCCACCCGCAGTGCCATCCTGAATAAAGTAAGTGCCCCCCTGTCAGTGCCACCCAGCAGTGCCCACAGTGCCACCCACAGTGCCACCCAGCAGTGCCACCCACAGTGCCACCCAAAATCTGCCTCAGGTGCTGCACCCCAGTGCCGCCCATCAGTGCCCAGCAGTGCCGCCCATCAGTGCCCAGCAGTGCCGCCCATCAGTGCCCAGCAGTGCCACCTATCAGAGCCACCTATCAGTGCCACCTATCAGTGCCCATCAGTCCCATCTATCTGTGGTACCTATCAGTGCCCATCCGTGCCACCCATCCGTGCCACTTATCCGTGCCACCCATCCGTGCCATCTTATCTGTGCCCATCTTTGCCCATCAGTGCCGCCTTATCTGTGCCCATCGGTGCCGCCTTATCTGTGCCTATTAGTGCCGCCTTAACTATGCCTATCAGTGCCCACCAGTGCAGCCTATCAGTGCCCACCAATGCAGCCCATCAGTGCCCACCAATGCAGCCCATCAGTGCCCACCAATGCAGCCTATCAGTGCCGCCTAATCAGCGCACTTCAATGAAGGAGAAAAATGACCCGTTTGCAAAATTTTATAACAAACTATTAAAACATGATTTTTTTTTTTTTTTTTTTTGCATCTTTTTTTGTTTGTTTAGCAAAAAATAAAACTCCGAGCTGTGACTAAATACCACCAAAAGAAAGCTCTATTTGTGGGAAAAAAATGATAAAAATTTCATTTGGGTACAGTGTTGTATGACCGCGCAATTGTCACTCAAAGTGCATCAGCGCTGAAAGCTGAAAATTGGTCTGGGACTGAGGGGGGTTTAAGTGCCCAGTAAGCAAGTGGTTAAAGAACTAATATAAAGCAGTTCTCCTCACGCGGGTTATCGACTGGGCAAAAAACAATAACAATAAAAGATGGGTGGAACTAGAAAATACAATTAGTAAGACAGAGTTGGGGAAAATGATTTGGGTACCTGCACATTTGAGGAATTTAGGAAAAAAATCACATAAGATGACACTTAAAACCTTAGAGACGTGGGATATGATACACAAAAAAACAAAATGTATCTATAACTCTCCATGTATTCCACTGGGGAAAAGTAATTTGTTTGGAAATTGGATTAAAAAACCGAACGCACAATTAAAAGATACACTGGTAAGGGGAAGGTTATGCACATTTCAAGAGTTAAAACAAAAAAAATATATAATGGTGATAGATGAATGGCGGTTTTCCCAAAACATTTTTTTGATTCCCTGCCTTAACCAGTGAGGTCAGCAGATAATCTACTACCGATGGAGAAACTCTATTCGGAGGTAGAAAAAAGGAGGGGTATATCAGTATTATATAAAATCCTAATAGAGGGAACTGGGATGGTAAAGATGCCATACATCAGTAAGTGGGAGGAGGAATTAGGGTCACAAGTGAGTCAGAGATGAGAAAAATCATGAGTTTGGTTTTTGTATCGTCACAGAATAGCAATATGATAGAAATTAGTTTAAAATGTTTAGCACAGTGGTATATAACTCCAGATAAAGTCCACAAGTTTCAAACTGAGACCTCGCAGTGCTGTTGGAGGGGGTGCAGAGAACGGGGAACTATGTCTCATATCTGGTGGATGTGTCCTAAAATTAGACAATTTTGGAGAGAGATAATTCAGAAAATAAAAGAGATAACAAAAGAGGAAGTCCAAGAAGATCTGTTGGAGTGTTTATTCCACCGGATGAAAACACCAGTTAAACAATATCTGAAAACCATGGTCCCCTCACTCCTGAACGCAGCCAAAAGCAGGATTTGAGAGAAAATGGAAGGATTGGCACTCATATAGTTTACTTTGTAGTTGGCAGAGATGGTAGGAGCCTGATTGGTTTAGGAGCTGGTACCAAGATAGATGTAAGCGACATTAAATGTCGGCTCCAGAGCAGGAGAGGGGAGGGGAGGGGATAGTGTGGGGATGGGGGGGGGGGATAGTGTGGGGATGGGGGGGGATAGTGTGGGGACGGGGGGGAGGGGATAGTACGGGGATGGGGGGGAGGTGTTTTAAAAGCTTTGAGGAAATTTGTATCTAGCTGTAGAGAAGAGTTTTCAGGTGATGAAATGTATGTTATTAAACTGTATTGGAACTTTTTTGTACTTAAATCTAATAATAAAAGATATTCAAAATAAAAAAAAATAAAAAAAATAACTTAACATATTCCGCAATCTCTCTGGTTTGGGAATTAATGTAACCAAATGCTCTGCCTTACCTATACACTTCTCCCCAATTATGACATCCCCATTCCAAGAAAAAATTCATTGATTTGGTGCTCCCATTCATTCAGATATTTAGGTATATATATAAATCACTATTCAGAACGAATTACCCCCCACTTTTCACGCATATTAGTTCTCTGATAAAACTATGGTCATCATACCAAATATCCTTCTTGGTAGAATCTGTGCTGTTAAGATGACATTTCTCCCAAAACGACTCTATTAATTCCATGCTCTTCCCATCAATATCCCTAAAACTAGATTAGAATCGTCTCGGAGAAATACAATTTATTTGGTCAGGCAAAAAAAACTAGATGTAGCTAGTCCCTCATGCACAGACCATGAGCTCAAGGCAGACTAGGCCTTTCCAACATATGGCTCTACTTCCTCGTGGCCAGATTTACACAGTTGGCTCAAATGATTTGCCCCCACAAAACAACATTCCATGGATTTCCTTTGAGTCACTCGATATTTCCTTTTTACTTACAAAGTCTTCTTTGGTCCGGTATAAATTTCCAATGTGAGAACCATACTCATAACACGATAGTTGGTCATTCATACCAATTATGGCTCCACCATAAAGACACCTTTAAACTATCCTCTATGGTTCCACCACTGGCCTCTTTTTTGGGAGACCCCAGATTTACACCTGCTTACAAAGATAGTGGCTCATTTGCATTATGGTTAGCAATAACCTTACAACATTATGATCCCTGGCTATTAATATGAAATTCCCCTCTTTTGATTCGCTCCAATCTAAATATAAATTTCCTCCCTCAGAATTTTTTCACTATTTAAAACTCAAATTTCTTTTTGAAAAACACTATCCATTAACCCTTCAACCTGCAAATACACAGTTTGAACACATTTGTATAACATCTGAGACAGAGGTTTGATTTCTCTTGCAATGTTGCAATGGGAAGAAGACTTGGAATGCACTTTTGCTATAGAAGATTGGAACACTATGATAGATAACCTTGGCAAAAGTAATCGCTCAATTTCATTCAGAGAAACCCCAACAAAATTACTTTCTAGATGGTATATCTTACTGTAAGAGCAGCACGGATGTGGAATTCCCTTCCACAGGCTGTGGTCTTAGCGGGGGGCATTGATAGTTTCAAGAAACTACTAGATAAGCACCTGAACGACCGCAACATACAGGGATATACAATGTATTACTGACATATAATCACACACACAGGTTGGACTCGATGGACTTGTGTCTGTTTTCAACCTCACCTACTATGTAACTATGTAACTATGACCCCCACCCAAATTCATTCATTTTACCCCTCAGCCCCTTCCAACTGCTTTAGGGGATATCCAGAACAAGGAAATTTTCTGCATATTTTTTGGAGTTGTAACTCTCTTCAGCCAATATGGCAGGCAGCTACCAGCAGGGTAACACATGCTACAAGTAAAACAATCATCCTTACACCACACAGGGTGCTATAGACCATTACAGTCATTATTCAGCTCCATACAATGGATGATTGCATATAATTGGAGGTCACAGCTGCTAGCTAGAATGGAAATGATTAAACTATGAATGAATTCTCCATACACTCTATGACAATATGCATACCTTCAATAAAAAATTTAGTTATTGATATATACCTTAAATAATCACATATTCATGCTGTCTCTCTTATCAATTTTGTATTCCCTTTACAGTTTTTTTTTGTGCCGTAATCTCTTTAGCTAAATGGTGTATTGCTCCATCCCAATTTCACCCTATTTTTTTCTAAGCACTAATCTAAAATCCATTGATTGTACCTCAGGCTTGCGTTCTTCCTGCAATATACCTGTTCACTAATAAGGATCAATAACATTTATTGTATAGCTTTTGCACAATACTGTATTTTGTGAAACATTTGCCATTCTTTAAATTTCTGTTTTTGATCTTCCAAATGAAAACATTTGTACGCCCATATCATTGGAATTGGCATGTTTAGAGGAGGTCCCTCGGCAAAGGGAAACCAGACAAGACATTGCAGTGTACCTTAAAGTGACGCATATATCTACAGGCTGAGCAAAGGTTCCACACATGCAATGAGTGGCCTAGAGCGTTAGCGCTATGAGCACTGTTGCACGGTCTCAGTTAATGGGGTGATCACATATGCCTTTTTGCTTTTGTGAATTGAACACAGTGGTGGGGGAGTGACCAGAATTCCCGGCACTGACAGATTGGAAAAAGGGTTGGTTATATGTGAATTCCAAAAGCCAGAGATATGTGTGTCCTTAGCCACCATATTTGACTACGTGATAATGATACCTGGCATACACGATATCAGACAATTGTTTGTTGTGTTTTGTTTATAAATTTGCTCATTGTACATAAGGGTGATGACTATATGTTATATTTTACATGTTGTCACTAGGGATGCTCCCGATTGTGGAGTCGAACGTAAGCTCGACTTGAACATTGGGTGTTCGCCGAATAGCGAACAATTTGGGGTGTCCGTGGCAAATACGAAAGCCACGGAACACCCTTTAAAAGTCTATGGGAGAAATCAAAAGTGCTAATTTTAAAGGCTTATATGCATGGTATGGTCATAAAAAGTGTTTTGGGACCTGGGTCCTGCCCCAGGGGACATGTATCAATGCAAAAAAAGTTTTAAAAACTGATGTTTTTTTGGGAGCAGTGATTTTAATGATGCTTAGTGAAAGTGAAACAATAAAAGTGTAATATTCCTTTAAATTTCGTACCGGGGGGGTCTAAAGTATGCCTGTAAAGTGGTGCATATTTCCCGTGTTTAGAACAGTCTGACAGCCAAATTACATTTTTAAAAGGGAAAAAGGTCATAGGGCTTGACTCACCCCATAGAATAATAGAAGGAACAGCCTGCGGCATCCATAGTGGTTTTACTGCCTCACTGATCATTCTAATTTCACTCATGGATCAAACACCACAGAGGCATATTACTGGCCAAATTTGCCTTCAACTTGTCTGAGAACCAAATGGCCTTGGCTACTAAAGTGAATTCCAACACAGGCCACACCATACTCCCTAATGGTAGCATAAACCTTAATTTCCAAATCCATAGTGCTGTTCCCATGCCTCTGCGAAGGCTATTGAATCATTCGCTGGCAGACTGTCACTTCTGGCTAGTCTGAGGAAGATTACTTGGCTAACTGCCTCTGCAGTAAATGCTGGGCTTTACAGAGGGGATCTTGCATCCTCTGCTAGCATGAAGACACATCTGGCCAATCTGATAAATGCTCCTTGGCCTGGTGCTTTTGAGGCAGAGGTACCCTTTAAACAAACTCAGCTGTTTGATTAGCTTAGTACCTGAGTGTTGATGACTAGAGATCCACTCATTTGCAATTGAGTCAACAACGTACACAAGATATTCAAGACATCACCAACTCTCCCATAATCACCTTTTAAACCTTCCCAACCCCTACAATCCTTTTTCCCCTTTTTACCTTACCCCTTCATTAACCAATAATAGACCACACAGGAGTTTGGAGTGTAACTGGCCATAGCAGCCTTTATTAAAAAACTATTCAAACCAAAAATAAATAACTTCAATTAACATACATACAACCTTTGTAACGACAATTTCAAACTCCCAGTCTGCTGGTCTTTGACGGTACCCCACTTCACCTTTTCCACTTAAAACTTTTCACCAGTACACTGCGGGACCAAATGTCACCATACCAGGCCTCCGGCCATTTATCATCTGTTTTCTTGCCACCATCAAAGACCAAAGACACTGCCACAGCCCGAAAAGGATGGCCCTCTTAGCCTCTTAGCCTTAAGGGGCCCTACACACCTGCAGGGCCCTTTCAATCCTGTCTTTAAGGACCAAAGCCCATGAATCAATATCCACAGCTGAAAGATCCACTCTATCCCCCCTCGTAGGTACATTCCCACATTAATCTCCAGCTCTGTGTGTCGAATAACCAATCCCCCATTTCTAATGACAAATCTACCCAGTGCCATATTTACTTTAATTCGTGCTTTGTTAAGCCTGGCAACCGATCTCGCCATACGCCAAGAGGTTCGTGCAACTATGACAGGCCAGTACCATCCCCAGAAAAGCCATGCAAAGCATAAAAAAAATCACATTTTACATCCGCAATCAAGTCCCTGGTAGATTGAACCCTTAAGTCGTTCCCTTCCACATGCAGCACCGACACGTTTGGTGGCCTATCTAGGCTAGAGTACCGTTGAACTTCCGGCACTACTCTGCTCCATCTCATATCAGGGATACCCAACCACCTAATGCATGCTTCTCTGCGAGAAATCCCCAGCTGTCTGCCCTCCGGCCTGACATCTGCTCTCCTGGCTCCCCAAAAAACATAAGAATGCCCAAGGATCCAGACGAGGCATCTGTGACCTCCATATGAAATGACATAACAAAACGATCTATATGACAGTTAATAACACCGGATAGCCTATATAAATTTTACATTAACCCCATTTTCCTCTTCTATTTTATTTTTTTTTAAAACCCCTCTGACAACAAGTGTGGGCACACGTAAGACCAGAACCTCCTAGATTCCCACCTCCCGATCCTTTTTAAAGGAGCCTCATCCAAACCCCATCTGGCAACCTCTGTAGCCGCCCCTATGCGGAAGGAGTAGGAGGCAAACTGTGTACTCTCCAGCCCCCCAGCCTTAAGGTATTTAAGAAAAAAACTGCCACAAATTGCCAACAGCGGGCCATCCCCGGTCGAATCCTAACAAATTCCTTTACCACCCTTACTGGACAGACCGTTGACCCTGGTAACATATACAGCTGAACATCCACCCCCCTCACCCTTTGATCCATTTTTGACCTGCAAAGCTTCAGCACAATTCTATCTTCCCCTATATACACGTCCTGCATCAGCAGACCACCTCCTACCCACTTCGCTGGACTGACCAGCTCCCCCACCCGAAACGCTCCAAAAAACGTAATTGAAAATGCTGTGCTGAACAACCGCACCTCATAAACCGACTCTCAGACAACACCCAATTTTTCACAAATTACCTGCAGAATTGAAAAGGACACCGGTCTCCTCATATCCTTTTGTGGATAACCTTTCCGGTACCCTTTTACCGCTTGTCTCGCTCAAAAATGCCAAGGCTGCCAGTTTTTGCTCAATGACAGACACCCATCCCATTTTTTCCATCTGTCTGGACACAAAATACAACACTAGTAAACCCAAATCAGACCTTCCAAGCTGGGCTCCCGCCAGCCATGTACAGACTAACCACTCCTTCCATACTTTATTGTAGGCCACTCACCGACCTCCTGATCCATCCCACGGTGACTCCATTGCAATCTCCCAGAGCCTCTTTCTCCACGGCTGGTGCCAGTTCCCTGAACCTCTGCCACTGAAACCGAGACAAGGAATCAGCCAGGTTATTCTCAACGCCTGGAATATGGACAGCATACAGAAAAACGTTCAGCTGTAAACACCGTAACACGGTGGCGCAGCAACCGTATCACCGGCTGAGAAGACACTGAGACACAATTGATTACCTGCACCACCCCCATGTTATCACAGTTCAACCTAATCTTCAAATTCTGACAAGCTGTACCCCATAATTCCAAAGCCAGCACTACCGGAAACAGTTCCAGCAGTACCAGATTTAGCGTAAATCCTGCCTCCACCCACGACGTCGGCCAAGCCTCCTCGCTCCATTGTCCCTGGAAGAAGGCCCCATAGCCCGTTGACCCCGCCGCGTCCTTGACCAATTCCAGATCGAAATTACTTACCAGCCCATCCATCCAAACCGATCATCCATTGTATGTTTCCAGGAACGTGTGCCAAACTCTTAAATCCTCCTTATGTTCCCAGTTCAATCTAATGAAATGGGTCGGAACCTGCATCCCCGCTGCAGCTGCCGACAGCCATCGGCAAAAAACCCTGCCCATCTAAATAATGTGGCAGGCGAAGTTCAACTTACCCAATACAGATTGTAACTTCCGAAGTTGCACCTTCCTCAGCCCCGTCATCTCCCTAATCTCCACCTTGAGCCCTTCCACCTTATCCATCGGTAGGCGGCATTCCATGGCGACTGTGCCATCGCGATGCCCAAGAAACTAAGTTCCGTCTTTGGACCCTCCGTCTTGTCTGCTGCTAACGGAACCCCAAATTTTCCCGCAATGTGCTGCAACCTGGACAAGAGGATCGCACACACATTGGCGGAAGGGGGGCCAACGACAAGAAAATCGTCCAAATAATGGATGACGGAAACAGAGCCAGACACATCCCGCACCACCCATTCCAGGAATGAACTAAATAGTTCAAACAAGGCACAGGTGATAGAATAACCCATGGGCAAGCATTGGTCCACATAAAACTGCTCCTGCCAACAGCACCCCAAAAGGCCAAAGCTCTTCGGGTGCACAGGTAGCAATCGAAATGCCGATTCAATGTCTGACTTAGCCATGAGCTCCCCACGCCCATAGTGCCTAACCCACCCAACAGCAGCATTGAAGGATGTGTATGACACAGTGCAAGCTTCAGGATCTGTGGCTTTATTCACTGAACCCCCGTTCGGAAACGAGAGGTGATGAATAAGGCGAAACTTGTTCGGTGCCTTCTTAGGCACCACCCCAATGGTGACACTGCTAAATCCTGCACTGGCCTCTTGGCAAAAAAAGGCCCGCCCATACGCCATAAAGCCATCTCCTTCGCCAATTTCTCCGATACCACCCCTGGATTCTGCAGTGCCGACCTCAGGTTCTGCGCCATCGGTGGGATCACCGACAATGAACATGGAATCTTAAAACCCACGAAAACCCCTCCCTCAACACAAGTGCTGCTTCCTTCTCCGGGTACCTATTTAGAAAAGGCCGCATTCTTTCCACTTTCACCAGGGTTATCCCTCTTGTAAGCAACCTCGCCGGGGGGCTTTCCTTTTTTGAAGCAATGGGACAATGGGTGATTCCCCCTACAACCCGAGCACTCATGCTTGAAAAGACAGGATCCCCCAAACTTGCAAGATCCTTCGTTAAATTTCCAACATACCCCTCATTTTTTTTCCGGCCGGCAGTCCAGGGGTTGTAGTTCCCCTGCCCCCCCCCCCTGAAAAAACTGGTTAGGGGCCCTGGCCAACGACATCAAGCGCATCCATAGCCTGATATCCTTGTGGTCCCACCTGAGATCCAGCCGAACTGCTCTAAGCTGCCTGAACTGCTCATCATAACGCAGCCACGCGTTCCCGCCGCACACCCTGTGAGCCTCACCTATGGCGTCCATATAGCTGAACAACGCTGAGCAATGTTTCGGGGACTTTTCACCTATCACACTGGCCATGATGGCGAACGTCTGCAGCCAGTTTGCAAATGTCCTAGGTATCAGATGGTACCTCCTCTTCTCCTCGTCCTCCTTTTTGGAGTCATCGGGCTTCACACTGTCCAAATTAAATTTCTTGAGGGGCAAAAGGGAAAATATCTCAATGTACTCACCCTTTCCAATCTTGTCTCTCACCTCCTGTTTTAGATGCACACCCAATGGACCCTCAATGCACACGTATACCTCGCAGTTCGCTGCATCCGCTAATCTGACCACATCAGCCCTCGCCGTCACCGTCTTCTCTCCAGCCTTCCCCCCTGCCGTACTTACCGACACTCCTCCCGATGTCGTAGCCTGTGGCTCCACAGTCGCCCCGGGTTGTTCCCCAGTCCGCGTCCCCTCAACTTGCCCCCCAACCCACGGTGCTGTCTGTAGGGGCACTACCTGATTGCCCGCAAAACGCTGTATCGGATCCTTCAGACCCCCCCAGCAACTCTTGTAGTGGCTCCCATGTCCCCTAGGTGGCGGGGGGCTGTATATCTCAAACTTTCTCCTCGCTGCTTCACTTTCTCTGTTCCCGAGAGTCCCAGCCCATCTTATAAATAAAGCTCAACCCTCCCCAGCTCGTCTCGCCATGTCTCCTTCCATTCCTCTCTTTACCTCATTTCTTTTCTATCTCTTATTCTGGGCCTCCCTTTTGTGTTTACCCTTGCGGGTACGACTATGCCTTGCCTGCCGCCTTGGTGTTGTTCCTGCCTACCCAGCCTTCTTTAAGATCCGCTGAGTGTCCTGATCTACAAGACACCTTCCTCTTTGATCCGGTGTGAGTGTTCCTGCTGTTCCTGCTCACCGCTGACCCCAGTTCCAGTCTGCATCCGGTTACCCGTCTGCTTCTTGGAGTCCGGACTAGCCCTTGCATCTGTGACCTGCCAGACACTTGTGCCCCTTCTGTGCTCCTGAACATCTGTCTGCTCTTCCAGGAGTTCTTGAGCCAGAGGAATATGAGATGCCGCTCCCATCATCTGTGGGCTCAACCACCAGGTGCATGACAGCTATGCATCCTTGTGGCTACTTTTCCAAGAAATTGTCACCTGCAGAGTGCAATTACGAGATTGGTGACAGAGAGCTGTTAGCGAACATTTTAGCCCTGAAAGAATGGAGACATCTCCTCGAAGGTACCACTGTGCCAGTTCCCATTCTTACTGACCATAAGAATCTCACATCCTTGTCTGAGGCTGAATGCCTCTCTCCCAGAAGGGTACGACGGGCTCTTTTCTTGTCAGGTTTAAATTACATTGTCTTATTCTTACCCGGTACTAAGAATGTAAGGGCTGACGCTTTGTCACAACAATTTTCCTCCAATTCAAAGATGGAGCAGGCTCTGGTTCCTGATCGTATTCTGGCTACGGTTTGCACCACTCTCACTTCTCCTTTGGGTGACAAAATTCTTGCTGCTCAGGTCTATACCTTGTGACCTCTGCTTTGTCCCAGAGAGTCTCCGTACTGCTGTGCTCCAGACTTACCATTCTCCAAAGCCTGCTGGCCACCCTGGGAAGAATCAACTCTTTTGGGCCATTTCCCAACAATTCTGATGGTCTAGTCTACATGCTGATGTAACCGCTCTCATAGCTGCCTGTTGCGTGTGTGCTCAGAGTAAGACTCCACGACACCTTCCAGTGGGTCTCTTACAACCCATACCCAGTGGAGAGAGACCCTGGACCCACCTGTCTATGGATTTCATTGTAGATTTACCCAACTCTCAGGGCAACACAGTTGTCCTTATGGTGGTTGACTGGTTCTCGAAAATGTCTCGTTGTATTCCACTTAAGAAGTTGCCCACTTCTAAAGAACTGGCTTCCATTTTTGCTCAGGAGATGTCTCCATGTTTCCTCACTCTTTTGTTCCACAGGGTATTCCTGCGTTAGAGGAGCATCTCCGTGGTCTTCTTGGACACGAATCTAGGAGGCTTTGTGACATGCTTTGTGACACAGACTCCATGCTGACCGCAGATGGGTTGGGAACAGGGTCTGGCTGTTCGTGTTCCCTTTCTGAAGTTTGCACCTCGGTTTATTGGGCCTTTCCGTATTCTTCGCAGGATTAACCCAGTGGCTTAAGCATTAGAACTTATTTCTAATATGCGTATCTCAAATGTATTTCATGTCTCCTTATTAAAACCTTTGGTCTGCAACCACTTTACCATCTCAGTGCCATGTTTTCACCCTGTTCAGATTGAGAACTAGGGATGTGTTTTCTGTTCGGGTCAAATATTAGTTAGACTCAAACATTGGCTGTTCCTTCGTTCATCGAAAATGAACATTATGGGCCATTCACGCCAAATTCGAGCTCCGCGTAACAGCCCATAATGCACTGAGGGAGTGCAGTGCATTGCTGTATGATGCTTGGCCAGAGCATGCACCATGACCTGCATGCTTTGGCCAATCACAGCACCCTCAGCTAAGAGAGCCATAATTGGCCAAAGGCAGGGTGCCTTTTGCCAATCATGGCGCAGGTGGACCACACCCACACTATATAAGGTTGACTGCACGTCGGCCTCGTGTAGTGTGTTGTTGCCGGCGTGGACTGAGAGAGAGTGTCATTTAGATTGAACAGGCAAGCAGTTTTTTCAGTTAGCTGTAGTGTATGTATATATATATATATATATATATATATATATATATATATATATATATATATATATATATATATCCACTGCATGCAGTTTAGCTAGAGCTCACTGCAGTCCATTCCTGGTGGTGTACTGTTTCTATTATACTTCTGGCAGGCAGGTGATTCTGTTAGCTGCAGTGTATTTCATATATATGTACAGTCAGTCTAATATATATATATATATATATATATATATATATATTAGAGGGTCAGCCTGGGGCAGGGTTAAGAGGGGGTTAATTGAAGAAGGCAAGTACTTCCCCTTCAGGCCTGCTTATTATCAGGTGTGCTCAGGGCTGGACTGGGACAGAAATTTGGCCCTGGACTTCATCCAGACCAGCCCACTTACATTTTGGGTGTCCCATCAGCACTCCCTTACATCAGAGTGTCCCATCACCAGCCCCCTTACAACAGAGTGCCCCATCACCAGCCCCCTTACAACAGAGTGTCCCATCACCAGCCCCCTTACAACAGAGTGTCCCATCACCAGCCCCCCTTACATCAGAGTGTCCCATCAGCACCATCTTACGTCAGAGTGTTCCATGAGCAGCCCTTTTACATCAGAGTGTCCCATCAGCAGCCCCCTTATACCAGAGTGTTTCATCAGCACCCCCTTACATCAGAGTGTCCCATCACCAGCCCCCTTACATCAGAGTGGCCCATCACCAACCCCCTTACATCAAAGTGGCCCACTGAGCCATCGGCCCACCGGGAAGCTCCCGGTAGTCCCGATGGCCAGTACATGCCTGGGTGTGCTGAAAGTGTCAGTGGGGAGTTGTTGAATAGGAGAGAGAGACACAGCAGCATGCTGTGTGGAAACGTCCATTGTTGGACGGTGTACCTGCTGGGTGAGCTTAAACTACAAAAGACTTTAGCTGTATTTGGAGCTATGAACTGTTACCTCTAAGCCTGTGGGCTGATGAACTGTGAGCTGTACCTGGGTGCAAATCCGTGTGATAAGACAAGCCTGCCTGATCTTATGTTTTGTTTTGCTGTTTTTGCTGAATAAAAGCCAATTTTATTTTACTGAACTGTCTCTGAGCCAGCTCTTCACCCGCTGAACCCCTACAATTGGTGGAGCGTGCATCGGGAAATTTGAGGGGTCCAGTCTAATCCCATGTCCTGGGTTAAAGCTGCACAGACAGTGACATCTTCTGAACAAGCCATGGAGGATGTAGTTAAGCAGCTGGTACTGGCTAATACACAAGCGCAGGCCCGCCATCAGGAGGCCCAGGCCTGCCATCAGGGGGCCTTGGTACAAGCACATGCCCACCATCAGGAGGCCCTGGTACAAGCACAGGCCCGCCATGAGGAAGCACAGGCCCGGCAGGAGCAGAACCTGGTGCAGACAGTCGCTGTACAACAGGAAACAAATCGCTTACTGAGTGAACGGTATTACAAAAGATGGTGACCCAGCAGGCTGAAATGACGAAAGATGACCCCGCTGTAAAGAGTGACCCCCGGAAGGCAGTGCAGCGGACCCTGCAAAAGATGATGGCTTTAGACAATGTGGAAGCATACCTAGCTATGTTTGAGCAGGTTGCTGCAAGGGAGGGTCTGCCTGATAAAGACTGGGCAGGTGTACTGGCTCCTTTCCTGACCGCAGACCCCCAACAGGCGTACTGTGACTTGGGCCCGGAATCAGCACGCGATTATAAGCTCCTGAAAGCAGAAATGCTAGCAAGGCTGGGAGTGACTGTCGCTTTAAGGGCGAATCGTGTCCATGACTGGTGCTTTGACAAGGCTAAGCCTGCGCGTGCGTAACTCTACCATCTGATGCATTTGTTCCAAGATTGGCTGAGACCTGAGGAAAAGACACCCACTCAGATTGTGGAAAGCGTCACACTCGATCATTTCCTGCATGGACTACCCAGGGAGCTCCACCTATGGGTGGCTCAGTCCGAGCCTCAGACACTGGATGAGATGGCTACAGCTGTTGAGCGCTACAGTTGTGCGGAAAAGTTCCGGGAGAGTCCCTCTGTCACAAGAGAGCTGGCCCGTTTAAAAGAAGTGCGTTCCAGCACCAGTGTGCCTCCCGGTGATCGCATAGCGGCTGCTCGGAGGCATAATACAACTACCAAGAGCACCACAGGACCTAAGCTTCCAGGGAACCGACAGGGGGAATCCCGTGAGGTTCGCTGTTGGTCCTGCCATCAACTGGGTCATCTGGCGGCCCAGTGCCCAAATTGGGAAGAACCAACAGAGTGCTATATGGGTCGCCGTCGCTCCATGTATATCCATGCCTTATGTGCTGCAACCAACCTAAATCCGCATGAGTGTGTGGTGAGGGTCAATGGACAGGAGGTGGTAGCACTCCTTTGACTCTGGGAGTGTCATTACCCTGCTCCGGTCGGACGGTTTGCCAAGAAAGCTGGTACCAAGGGAAGGGGTTGGGGTCATCTGTGCGCATGGTGATGTCAAAAACTATCCGGTTGCCCGTGTTACCCTGTGTACACCAGCAGGAATGGCTAAACTAAAAGTGGGGGTGGTCCCGGGCCTAACCTCTGTAATTGAACATGATGTCATTACAGACCCTGGCGTTCGAGTAAACCTCAAACCCTACCGCATACCTGAAGCTCGCCGGAATATTGTCTCGACCGAGCTTAAGAGCATGTTGGACCTTGGGGTCATTGAGGAGTCTTCAAGTAGCTGGTCTAGCCCTATAGTCCTTGTACCCAAGCCGAATGGAACCTGGCGGTTCTGCAATGACTTTCGTAAATTAAATGAAGTCTCCAAGCCAGACGCGTATCCCATGCCCCGGGTCGATTAATTAATCGAAAGATTGGGACCAGCTCGGTACATCACCACTCTTGACTTGACCAAGGGATACTGGCAGATCCCACTTTCCCCAGAGGCTAAAGAAAAAACTGCATTTGCCACACCCGAGGGCTTATGGCAGTATGCCTGAATGCCATTTGGGTTACATGGGGCCCCAGCCACTTTCCAGAGGGCCATGGACTTCGTCCTGAGACCTCATAAGGATTTCTCAGGAGCCTATCTTGATGACATTGTCATCTTTAGTAAGGACTGGGAGAGTCACTTACCGAAGGTCCAGTTGGTCTTGGATGCCCTCCGAAAAGGCGGGGTTCACAGTGAACCCAGAAAAGAGTAAGGTTGGGTTGGAGGAGGCCCGCTACCTGGGGTATGTTGTAGGCAGGGGTGTGATTAAGCCCCAACTAAACAAGGTGGAGGCTATTCAGAAATGGCCCTGTCCACTCACAAAGAAACAAGTGCGTTCTTTCCTTGGCATTGTGGGTTATTATAGGAGGTTTGTCCCCAACTTTTCCAGTCTAACAGCACCTATGACTGATCTCACCAAGGGAAAGAATGCAACTGTTGTTCAGTGGAGTGCAGAAGCAGAAGTAGCGTTCTGCCGATTGAAGCAAGCTTTGTGCCAGGAACCAGTGTTGGTAGCTCCCAACTTCCAAAAAGAATTCCTGGTACAAACAGATGCCTCAAAATTGGGTCTGAGTGCAGTACTGTCCCAGATGATTGGGGGCCATGAGCACCCTGTTGTGTACTTGAGCCAGAAGCTCACACCAGCTGAGAGGAACTATTCCATTGTGGAAAGGGAGTGTCTCGCAATAAAATGGGCTTTGGAGACACTCCGCTATTACTTGTTGGGCCGACCCTTCAAGTTAGTTTCAGATCATGCACCCCTTAAGCCCTTGTACACACGGTCGGAGATTCCGAGGGAATGTGTCTGATCGGACCGTTTTGTCGGATATTCCGACTGTGTGTGGTCTACATCGGACTGTTTCCATCGGAGTATCCGAAGGACCAAGTTTTCCAACTTGTTGGTAAAATTTTCCGACAAAATGCTCCGATCGGACATACTCCGATCATGTGTAGAGAATTCCGATCGGACAAAATGCGACGCATGCTCAGATCAAATTCCTACACCAAAGCTATTGGCTACTAGCGTGAACGTAGTCCCGTCATAACGAAATAGCGCCATCATGTCGGATTTTCCGACAACTTTGTCCGACCGTGTGTATGCAACAGTTTCGGACAAAATCCGTCGGACAAAATCCGACGGACAAAATCCGACGGATTTGGTTGTCGGAATCTCCGACCGTGTGTACAAGGGCTAAGTGGATGGCCCAAAATAAAGATAAAAACTCCAGAATCACCCAGTGGTTCCTTGCTCTACAGGACTTCAGGTTTGTAGTGGTACATAGACTGGGAAAGGTACATCAGAATGCGGATGCCCTTTCCCGGGTCTACTGCCACTGGAGTCGTGGTGTCCAGACCCCTGGCCTGGAACAGAGGGTGGGGGGGGTATGTACAGGGTCAGCCTGGGGCAGTGTTAAGAGGGGGTTAATTTAAGAAGGCATGTACTTCCCCTTCAGGCCTGCTTATTATCAGGTGTGCTGAAAGTGTCAGTGGGGAGTTGTTGAATAGGAGAGAGAGACACAGCAGCATGCTGTGTGGAAACATCCATTGTTGGAAGGTGTACCTGCTGGGTGAGCTTAAACCACAAAAGACTTTAGCTGTGTTTGGAGCTATGAACTGTTACCTCTAAGCCTGTGGGCTGATGAACTGTGAGCTGTACCTGGGTGCACATCCGTGTGATAAGACAAGCCTGCCTGATCTTATGTTTTGTTTTGCTGTTTTTGCTGAATAAAAGGCAATTTTATTTTACTGGACTGCCTCTGAGCCAGCTCTTCACCCCCTGATCCCCTACAATATATATCCACTGCATACAGTTTAGCTATATCTCACTGCAGTCCGTTCCTGGTGTACTCACTGTTTATACTATACTTCTGGCAGGCAGGTGATTCAGTTAGCTGCAGTGTATTTCATATATATATATATATATATATATATATATATATATATATATATATATATATATATATATATATATATATATATATATCCCGACAACCCTGGCCATTGGTTGTTGGGGTCTGTGGGCGGGGGGCTTATCAGAATCTGGGAGCTCCCTTTAATAAGGGGGCCCCCAGATCCCGGCCCCCCACCCTATGTGAATGAGTATGGGGTACAATGTACCCCTACCCATTCACCTGTAAAAAAAAAATTACAAAAAAAAACACAACACACAAGGGTTAAAATAGTTTATTGCACAGCTCCGGGGGTCTTCCGTCTTCGGGGGTCTTCTCGCCGGACTCCTCCGCTATCTTCTGCTAGCTCTTTACTAGCGGAGGAGCCCGGCTTTCTTCTTCGCCGCCGCTCTCTTCTTCCGACTTCGTGGGTCTTGTCCCCCTCTTTGGTTCGTCTTGCCGGGCCACCACGCCTTCTTCTAGCTCTTTTACAAGCGGTGGCCCAGTCTTCTGTCGTCGCCGTCGCCGGAGCTGTGCAATAAACTATTTTAACCCTTGTGTGTTGTGTTTTTTTTTTGTACATTATTTTTCACAGGTGAATGGGTAGGGGTACATTGTACCCCATACTCATTCACATAGGGTGGGGTGGCCGGGATCTGGGGGCCCCCTTATTAAAGGGAGCTCCCGGATTCCGATAAGCCCCCCCACCCGCAGACCCCGACAACCAACGGCCAGGGTTGTCGGGAAGAGGCCCTTGTCCTCATCAACATGGGGACAAGGTGCTTTGGGGTGGGGGGGCCGCGCGGCCCCCCTTCCCCAAGGCACCCCCCATGTTGAGGGCACGTGGCCTGGTACGGCTCAGGGGGGGGGGCTCACTCGTCCCCACCCCCTTTCATGGCCGGCCGGGTAGCGCGCTCAGATAAGCCTTAGAATCCATACCAGACCTAAGGGCCTGGTATGCTCTCGGAGGGGGAACCCACGCCAATTTTTTTATTTTTATTTTTATTTGGCGTGGAGTTCCCCCTTCAGAGCTCATTCTCTGATCGGCCACGGCAAAAGTTGCCTGGCCTGGGGTGACTTAAAGTCGTGTTGTAAGTCGCCCCAAGCCGTGTTCAAGTCGTGTTCAAGTCGTGTCCAAGTTGCCTCCAAAAGTCGTGTTCAAAGTCGTGTCGCCCCTGTGTGAACCGGCTCTAAAGGATGATTCTGTTTCAGGTTTCAAAACCGAGTTAACCTCTGAGGGGGGGGGAGTCTTCCCGTTACAGGTTATGCTGGGGGAGGATGACGAGGAGCTCTCCCGCTGTAGTTCCCGGTTGAGGAAGGTGAAGGGGAGACCTCCTCAAGGCCAGTGCACCCAGACCTGGATGTACCCAGGGATGCGTTCGGCACCGCCCATTTGCGGGATCGTAACTTGGTCAATGCCAGAGAGCAGGTTTCTGTTGTAGATGGGGTCTTACAAATGCCAGGGGCAGATCAGAGGTTTCCTCATTTTGTGTTGAATTTTGCTTTATCGAGTGGCTGAAAGCCGTGGGCAGTTGCTGGTTCCCCAAACGTATAGGCGGATGCTACTTGATCTAGCCCACAACGACGCACTGGGAGGACACTTGGGGGTAGAGAAAACAGAGGCCAGGATAACCGACCGGTTTTACTGGCCAGGGGTGAAGGTTGAGGTTAAAAGATATTGTGCCGCTTGTCCCGTTTGCCAGTTAACTGCCCCAGTGCCCCACTATAGAAGCCCTCTGATACCCTTGACAATTATTGAGGTTCCATTCGAGCGGATCGCTATGGATCTCTTGGGACCCCTGGTAAAGTCGGCAAGGGGGCACCAATATATATTAGTCATCCTAGACTACGCAGATATCCAGAATCAGTTCCTTTTGAGGAAAACTTCTTCTAAAGCCATTGCTCGGGAATTATTTCAAATGTTTTCACAAACTGGATTTACCAAAGAGATACCAACGGACCAGGGCACCCCTTTCATGTGAAAGGTGATGGCGGACTTGTGCAAACTGTTTCAGATTAAACAGTTGCGGACGTCCGTCTATCACCCGCAGACTGATGGCCTAGTTGAGAGGTTTAATAAAACTCTAAAGTCCATGCTAAAAAGAGTGGTCCAGAAAGACGGGAAGGATTGGGATGTGTTACTCCCTGCCCTCTTGTTTGCCATCCGGGAGTTTCCACAAGCGTCCACGGACTTCTCACCATTTGAGCTCCACCATATGGGCGAAGGCCCCAGGGATTGCTTGATCTGGTAAAGGAAACGTGGGAAAGTGAGTCCTCACCGCACAAACAAAACTGTGGCATTGCATATCTCTCAAATGCAAGAGAGGGTGGCTAAGGTGATGTCGCTGGTGAGGGAGCACATGCAGAAGGCTCAGGATGCCCAAAGAAGGGTGTATAACCGATCTGCGAAAGTCAGACAGTTTGGCAAGGTCCGTTTTGAGGTAGTAGAAAAAGTGGGGGAGGTAAACTACAAGGTACACCAGCCAGGGAAAAGAAAACCATACCAGATCTATCGCGTAAATTTGTTGAAACCCTGGAGAGACAGAGAATGGGTATCCGCGGTGGTAGCAGTACAGTCAGGAGACCGTGCAGGGATAGACCTGGTGCAGGTGGCTGCTACCTTAACTAAGCCCCAAACCCAGCAAGCAAAAGAGTTCCTTCAAAGAAATAGGGACATGTTTTCGGGGTTGCCGGGACTCACCAATGTCATCGAGCATGACATTGTAACTGAACCCAATGTAAAAATTCGGTTAAAGCCTTACCATATCCCAGAAGCTCATAGAGTGGCAGTGTCTGAAGAGGTCAAAAGAATGCTTGAGCTTGATGTCATTGAGGAGTCGCAGAGCGAGTGGTCGAGTCCAATCGTGTTGGTACCCAAATCCAACGGCACTCTTCGCTTCTGCAATGACTTTAGAAAACGTAATGAAATCTCCAAGTTTGATGCTTATCCCATGCCTCGGGTAGATGAGCTAATTGAGAGGTTGGGTCCTGCCAGGTATATTACCACGCTGGACCTCACGAAAGGGTACTGGCAGATTCCCCTGACCAAGGAAGCTAGGGAGAAAATGGCATTCTCTATCCCGGTAGGCCACTTCCAATACAAAAGAATGCCACTTGGTTTACACTCTGCCCCGCTATGTTCGAAAGGGCCATGGACAAAACTTTGTGTCCACATCATCGGTACGCTTCTGTTTATTTGGATGACAGTCATTTTCAGCCCTGATTGGGAGTCCCATCTTCCCCGAGTTCTGGCAGTCGTAGACTCCTTGAGAAGAGCAGGATTCACCATCAATCCAGAAAAATGTGCAACTGGGGTGGAGGAAGCCAAGTACCTAGGGTACATTGTGGGTAGAGGGCTGGTGAAGCCCCAAATGAGTAAAGTAAAAGCCATACAGGACTGGCCCCGTCCCCTAACCAAAAGAAGCAGGTCAGAGCATTTTTGGGCATAGTTGGCTACTACCGGAGGTTTATCCCCAACTTTGCCACCATTGCTGTACCATTGACTGACCTGACCAAAGGCAGAAATTCTATGATAGTAAAGTGGAATGGCGATGCCGAAAAAGCTTTTCAGAAGCTTAATCCGGCATTGTGCCAGGATCTGCTACTCGTTGCTCCGGACTTTACTAAGGATTTTGTAGTACAGACAAATGCTTCAAATGAAGGGTTAGGAGAAGTCCTGTCGCAAGTGATACACGGAGAAGAGCACCCCGTAGTTTTTCTAAGTAGGAAGCTGACGGCAGCGGAGAAAAAATACATGGTGATGGAGCGGGAGTGTCTTGCCATTAAGGGGGCTTTGGACTCTTTGTGGTATTTCCTCCTAGGCAGAAGGTTTTCGCCTGGTATCCGATCACGCCCCACTGACCTGGATGAGGCAAAATAAGCACACTAATGCCAGGCTAACAAGGTGGTTCCTTTGTCTCCAGGAGTTCAATTTCGTGGTAGAGCACAGAACCGGGAGACAACATCAGAACGATGATGCCCTCTCCCAGGTCCATTGTATGATGTCAAGTGGTGCCTCCAACACCTCCACCTTGAGACGGCGGGGGGGAATATGTACAGGACACCAAGGTTGGGTCCTGGATGGGTGCTAAGGGGTGAGAAATTCCGGGGATAGTCTTTAGGAGAGGACTGACTCGCGGCCCTCTCTATATTAAAAGAGAGATAGTTGGGACCTGGAATTTGGGAGGCTCTGAAGTGACATTTGAGTGGGAAAGAGCCTCCCTCCCTGACCACAGGGATTCTGAACACAGGGGGTTAAAGGCCTCCAAGAAGACAGGAAGTAATAGAGAGGTGGTGGTGAGGAGGAGTAGGAGAAGCGGTTCTGCACTGCTGAATTTTTTTTTATTTTTATGGTTATGCTTTAACATTGATGTTTTTATATAAAAAGGCTTACTTGTCTTAGTTTTCTGACTGCTGCATGTCCGTTTTTGTGCAAAATGTTCATTTATATTCACAATGTTCGGCCGTTGTCATTTTTGTTGTGGGCAAGTGAAGCCCACAAGCAAAACTTCCTCCTTATTTCCTGGGTTTCTAACCAGCATGCTTTGCCGGTTCTCGCACATGCTCTGTAGCTACAGAGCAGAACTGTGTCATTCCTGAATGTTGTCAGGACAACGGGCGTCGTCCTATCAAGTTTCCTTCCCTGTTCTCATGTGAAGCTATCTCAGTACTAAAGAGCTTCACATGAGAGGAATGTCTAGTTACTGTATGCTCTGTGTGAGCATTTTTCATCATAACCCTTTATTTTTTATTTCTTCTAATATATTGATTATGTATTTTCCTTATACTATATTCGGGAAAGGGGAAAGAAAGAGGGGGGAAAAATGCAACAGGGGATTTTTGTGCGGTACAATTTACAAAAAAAAACAAAATATTTATAAAAATTCATTGAATTTTATTTCAAATATATTAAAAATATTGTATGAAAACATTAATCACAAATACACTGATTGTACAAAAATTGCAAATTCATAACTACAGAGTGTAAGGGATCCTGAAAATATTAGTTGATTGCACTTCTTCCCGACATGTTTCGCAATGTGCTTCTTCAGGGGAGTGTGCAGCTAGCAATAACATAGAAAAGAGATTTATATATATGCATATAAAATGTACAAATACATAAGTCAGTGCTATACAAGTTTTATAATACTAAGGCCGCGTACACACGGGCGGACTGTTCGCCCAACCTTGTCCGCTGAACAGTGCTTGGGCGGACAGTCCGCTCGTGTGTGGGCTTCACTGGCCCACACACGGGCGGACTGTTCGCTCAAACACAGTTTCAGCGGACAGTTTTTCGGAATTTCCGAAAGACTTTGTCCGTCCAACTGTCCGCTGAAACTGTCCGCTGAAACTGTGTTTGAGCGAACAGTCCGCCCGTGTGTGGGCCAGTCCGCTGTACTTTCGAAATGAGCGGACTGTTCCCGCTCGGAAAGTCCGCCCATTTCGAGCGCGTGTACAGGTAGGCGGGGCCCGCGAAGGAGACGTCGCGGGCTCCGCCGCCTGGAATGGGCTTAAAGGGGAACCCCAACGCCGAAAAAAATCGGCGTGGGGGTTCCCCCAAAGTCCACACCAGACCCTTGTCCGAGCACGCTACCCGGCCGGCCAGGAAAGGGGGGCGAGCGAGCGCGCCCCCCCTCCTGAGCCGTACCAGGCCGCGTGCCCTCAACATGGGGGGGGCCTTGGGGAAGGGGGGGCCGCGCGGCCCCCCCACCCCAAAGCACCTTGTCCCCATGTTGATGAGGACAAGGGCCTCTTCCCGACAACCCTGGCCGTTGGTTGTCGGGGTCTGCGGGCGGGGGGCTTATCGGAATCCGGGAGCCCCCTTTAAGAAGGGGGCCCCCGGATACCGGCCCCCCACCCTATGTGAATGAGTATGGGGTACAATGTACCCCTACCCATTCACCTGTGAAATAAAGTACAAAAAAAAACACAACACAGGGAAAAAATATTTTATTGCACAGCTCCGGGGGTCTTCCGTCTTCGGGGGTCTTCTCGCCGGACTCCTCCGCTATCTGTGTGTAGCTCTTTTACTAGCGGAGGAGCCCGGCTTTCTTCCTCCCCGCCGCCGGCCTCTTCTCCCGACTTCGGGGGTCTTGTCCCCCTCTTCGGTTCTTCTGCCGGGCCACCGCGCCTTCTTGTAGCTCTTTTGCAGGCGGTGGCCCGGTCTTCTGTCGCCGCTGCCTTCCGTTCTTCTGTCGCCGCCTTCGGTTCTTCTGCCGGGCCACCGCGCCTTCTTGTAGCTCTTTTACAGGCGGTGGCCCGGTCTTCTGTCGCCGCTGTCGTCGCCGCTGTCGCCGCCGCTGTCGCCGCCTTCCGTTCTTGTTCTTCTTGTTCTTCTTCTTCTTCTCCTGGAGATGTTGACTCGACGAGCTCTCCGGCCGGAATGCCAGGGACACGCTCCGCTGCCACTTATATAGTGACAATGGGGCGGTGTCACATGGGTTGGTCACATGGTGACCCCGCCCCCTTACGATGTCATAGTCCCCATGTGACATCAACCCATGTGACCAACCCATGTGACATATACCATGTGACACCGCCCCATTGTCACTATATAAGTGACCGCACAGCGCGGCTCTGGCATTCCGGCCGGAGAGAGCGACGTGTCAACATCGCCTGGAGAAGAACAAGAAGAACAAGAAGAAGAACAAGAACGGAAGGCGGCGACGGCGACAGCGGCGACAGAAGACCGGGCCACCGCCTGTAAAAGAGCTACAAGAAGGCGCGGTGGCCCGGCAGAAGAACCGAAGAGGGGGACAAGACCCCCGAAGTCGGGAGAAGAGGCCGGCGGCGGGGAGGAAGAAAGCCGGACTCCTCCGCTAGTAAAAGAGCTACACACAGATAGCGGAGGAGTCCGGCGAGAAGACCCCCGAAGACGGAAGACCCCCGGAGCTGTGCAATAAAATATTTTTTCCCTGTGTTGTGTTTTTTTTTGTACTTTATTTCACAGGTGAATGGGTAGGGGTACATTGTACCCCATACTCATTCACATAGGGTGGGGGGCCGGTATCCGGGGGCCCCCTTCTTAAAGGGGGCTCCCGGATTCCGATAAGCCCCCCGCCCGCAGACCCCGACAACCAACGGCCAGGGTTGTCGGGAAGAGGCCCTTGTCCTCATCAACATGGGGACAAGGTGCTTTGGGGTGGGGGGGCCGCGCGGCCCCCCCTTCCCCAAGGCCCCCCCCATGTTGAGGGCACGCGGCCTGGTACGGCTCAGGAGGGGGGGCGCGCTCGCTCGCCCCCTTTCCTGGCCGGCCGGGTAGCGTGCTCGGACAAGGGTCTGGTGTGGACTTTGGGGGAACCCCCACGCCGATTTTTTTCGGCGTTGGGGTTCCCCTTTAAGCTCATTCCAGGCGGCGGAGCCCGCGACGTCTCCTTCGCGGGCCCCGCCTACCTGTATACGTGCTCGAAATGGGCGGATTTGCCTCCGCCTTACGTGGGCGAGTCCGTTCATTTCAAAAGTTGAGCGGACTGTTTGGCAAACAGTTCGCTGAAACAGTCCGCTCGTGTGTGGGCAAGTCCGCTCATGCAAATTTTGAGCGGACTGTTTGCCGAAACTGTTTGACGAACAAGGTTGGGCAAACAGTCCGCGCGTGTGTACGCGGCCTTAATGTTCTCAATGTGCTTGGTCCAAGAAGGAGCAATGCTTACCCAAGTGGTGGAATCTAAACAACGCAATGCAGGGGCCGTTTAAAAGTTGTTATAAGTGGTGGAATTTATGGAGTAGGGTCAATTGGAGACCTCCCAGGCCCAATGCAGTGCACAGATGGAGGAGAGCAGACGCTACAGAAATAATAAAACAGTTTTTAAAATAAAAAACAAATAATAATGAATAATAATCAATTATACTAAAAAATGTATGAACAATAGAGTCCTCTATATTACATAAGAGGGTCGGGGCAAAAAAGCCTCCATGTTAAAGATAAATATTTCTAATAATTTATGAAATGCGCCAAAAGATTAGCTGTATGGTTAAATGGGACCAGCTATGCATATAAATTTTAAATTTTAAATTTAAATTATCAGAATTAAGCATTTATTTTATATAGAACCAATGCATAAAAGATAAATGAATAAATAATTTCAATTAATTTTACCTGCAAAAATAATGAAGGATCAAGAGATTGTTTATGTGATAGTATGATGCTGTGCATGTGCAAATAATCACCATGAGTAGGTTAGCCAATTCATTAGACTGCCCTTTATAAGCTGCAGAGTGCAGCTCTGTGCTGCCCCTCAGAGCCTACTGAACCTAAAAACGAATAAGAAGGAAATAGATAGGAGTATTTCAACATGAAGTGGATATAGAATGCTATTGAAGTAAATGTATTCATATGTACCTGAACAGAAAGATCCGGCGTAAATGCGCTGCCTGTGTTGTGTCTGTAGTATATGTGTAAGGGCGACAGCGCCGCTTTTTATTTCCTCCATCCATCGAGCCGGCGTCTGACGTCACCGGCTCGATGCGGACAACCAGGGGGGAAGGCAGTGCGCACGCGTGAAGCCCGTAGCGTCGGCATCTATACTACAATCCCCATAATTCCCCAGTGCTGACATAAATGTCAGCATAGATGGATGACAACGGAGATAGGGCTGTATAGGCTCTCTGCCCTGAGAAGGGGCGGGAAGAAGAAAAGCCATTACAGGAGCAGATAGAAAGACGGCGCCTTGCGGGATTGCGTGCTCACAACCACCCCAATTCGGGCGCCCCCTGGGTAAAACAGCCCTGTGGCGCCCTTGGGTGTCCGTATGCCCTAGCATAATTGGTGCCAGGGGGAGAAAACCAAAGATCCACTCCGACACCACAAATTAAATCGGCTTCAGATTGTGACATAAAATAAAAAGAAAGGGCAAAGCTCCTATGTAAGGATGGGATTCATAGAGAGCAACAGAGATCCCAACATGTGCAAACCATGAATCCCATTAATGGGCCAAGCAATATGAGACAGCAAAATCAACACTTCACTGTATATATGAAAATTAAAATAAAAATAACAATGACATTATACAAAAAGTATTTGAGATATTACATAATCTAACGATAAATAAAAAACAAAAATTAATAAATAAACAAAAAAAAAAAAAGGGAGGAAATGTGAAGGGAACGGGAATGAGGGAAAGTTCTCTCTTTTCATTCTCAAAAAACAGGCCCAATAGGGGGCTCGCAGCGGGGGAAAGAAGATCCTCATGAAAAACAAGGACATCAAACTATAAAAAAGATCTATAGCTTATATTTTCATTGAATCCGGGATATTTTGTAGCTTTTAAGGTAAAGATCCACTTGGCTTCAGTTTGTAAAAGAAATTTATCCACTGAGCCACCTCGTGAGTTTAAAGGTATATGAGCTAGAGCAGTAAAACGGATCCAATTGGGATTAAGTTGGGAGGTCTCCAATTGACCCTACTCCATAAATTCCACCACTTATAACAACTTTTAAACGGCCCCTGCATTGCGTTGTTTAGATTCCACCACTTGGGTAAGCATTGCTCCTTCTTGGACCAAGCACATTGAGAACATTAAGTATTATAAAACTTGTATAGCACTGACTTATGTATTTGTACATTTTATATGCATATATATAAATCTCTTTTCTATGTTATTGCTAGCTGCACACTCCCCTGAAGAAGCACATTGCGAAACATGTCGGGAAGAAGTGCAATCAACTAATATTTTCAGGATCCCTTACACTCTGTAGTTATGAATTTGCAATTTTTGTACAATCAGTGTATTTGTGATTAATGTTTTCATACAATATTTTTAATATATTTGAAATAAAATTCAATGAATTTTTATAAATATTTAGTTTTTTTTTGTAAATTGTACCGCACAAAAATCCCCTGTTGCATTTTTCCCCCCTCTTTCTTTCCCCTTTCCCGAATATAGTATTTTCATAATATTAGGGGATGAGGTACCTATAATATGAATGTGTCTCTGGGATAGTGTGGACTAATCAATTCCTATGTATTTTCCTTAATTTTAACAAATTTAATGTTAATAAATAATTTAATTGATTTCACTGTGTGCGACTCTTTTTTTTTTATTTTAGATATAAAAAAAATGATTTTAAAAGTATTTTAATTGTCTTGCTATATATATATATATATATATATATATATATATATATATATATATATATATATATAATATTATATATCTAGACAGATATAAATATATATATGTATACACACACAGATAGACAAATATGTGTATTTACACATGAAACTATATTTATATAATTATTTTAAAAATGTCAATGTAAAAAGATTTTAATTTTCTTGTATGTATGTTATATAGATATATAAAGATATGGTTTATTGTGAATATATTGTTTTGGTTTGTGTCCTTCTGTATGTGTGTGTGTGTGTGTGTGTGTATATATCTATATATTACAGTTAAGTGTGTGTATGTAAAAGTATACATCTATATCTATATACATCTATATCTATATCTATATATATATATCTATCTACACACACACACACACTAACATCTATCTCTCTAAATATATTAAACCCCAATTTTTTTAATATATATATATATATATATATATATATATATATATATAATGTGTGTGTGCGTCTACATTAGCAATAAATATTAAAAAATCAACAGATATACATTACGTCATCCTTGACTATTTGAGTAAATACATGTAACATGGTTGTGAGACCAGTATTTATCTGCAACTCTGTCTGCTAGAAGAGATTAGATAACATTCATTCCATGAATGTTATCTATTGAGTTTTAAAAGAAAACCATTCTAAACTATTTTAGCTTTGTCTTTAGTCTCAAATTTATATATATTTTTTTTAATTAAATTAAAATGAATTTTTTTAAGAACCATTAGAGATAAATATATATATATATATATATATATATATATATATATATATATATATATATACACACACACACACACACACACACACACACACACACACACACACTTTGACATTAGGTATTAAAAATACAAATAAAATAAAAAAGACACTTTTTTTATTTAATTAAATAATTTATTTAAGAGTATATTCAATATTTTTTTTTGATCACAAATAAAAATTATAATTACATAAAAAAAAAAAAATTAACAACTCCGTTTAAAATAGAAAATTTTATATAATTTTACATTGCGGATTACACAAGAGAAGAGAGAACGGGAGCAAGCATGGATAGAGAGAGCGTGAGGGAGGGAGAGAGCGCGAGGGAGAGAGAGAGAGAGCGCGAGGGAGAGAGAGAGAGAGCGCGAGGGAGGGAGAGAGAGAGAGAGAGCGAGTGAGGATGGATAGAGAGAGAGAGAGAGAGCGAGCGAGGATGGATAGAGAGAGAGAGAGAGAGAGAGCGAGAATGGATAGAGAGAGAGAGAGAGAGAGAGCGAGCGAGGATGGATAGAGAGAGAGAGAGAGAGAGAGCGAGGATGGATAGAGAGAGAGAGAGAGAGCGAGGATGGATAGAGAGAGAGAGCGAGGATGGATAGAGAGAGAGAGCGAGGATGGATAGAGAGAGAGAGCAAGGATGGATAAGAGAGAGAGCGGGAGCGAGGATGGATAGAGAGCGAGCAGAAACTAGAAGAAAGAAGATGAAGCACAATAAAAAAAAAAACACATTAAAAAGAAAACAATACATTTTTATTATGGATTAGAAAGTATCAAATCCAATTGTCTGAGGGGAAAGAGAGAGATAGGTGGTTAGATAGCAGTAGAGTCAAAATGCGGGATAATGGTGATATAAAATAGATGTAGAGATATAGATATAAAGAAGATGGAGACATAGACAAAGGAGAAAGAGCTAAAAAGGTAAAAGAAGCCATGATTGAGACAATACACACAATTATGCATTGATTTAAAAAAAAAAAAAAAAGTTTAAAATTATGGATTTTTTAATCAAATCCAATTGTCGGAGATGGAAAACAGAGAGCGAGCGACAGAGGATGCGAGAGAGCGAGCGACAGAGGGTAGAGAGAGCGAGGGACAGAGGGTAGAGAGAGCGAGGGACAGAGGGTAGAGAGAGCGAGGGACAGAGGGAAGAGAGAGCGAGGGACAGAGGGTAGAGAGAGCGAAAGGACAGAGGGTAGAGAGAGCGAGGGACAGAGGGTAGAGAGAGCGAGGGACAGAGGGAAGAGAGAGCGAGGGACAGAGGGTAGAGAGAGCGAAAGGACAGAGGGTAGAGAGAGCGAGGGACAGAGGGTAGAGAGAGCGAGGGACAGAGGGTAGAGAGAGCGAGGGACAGAGGGTAGAGAGAGCGAGGGACAGAGGGAAGAGAGAGCGAGGGACAGAGGGAAGAGAGAGCGAGGGACAGAGGGAAGAGAGAGCGAGGGACAGAGGATAGAGAGAACAAAGGACAGAGGATGGAGAGGGACAGCGGAAGCGAGGGACAGCGGATAGAGAGAGCGAGCGACAGAGGATGGAGAGAGAGAGAGAGAGCGAGCGACAGAGGATGGAGAGAGAGAGAGAGCGAGCGACAGAGGATGGAGAGAGAGCGAGCGAGCGACAGAGGATGGAGAGAGAGCGAGCGACAGAGGATGGAGAGAGAGCGAGCGACAGAGGATGGAGAGAGAGAACGAAGGCCAGAGGATAGAGAGAGAACGAAGGCCAGAGGATAGAGAGAGCGTTGGACAGCGGATAGAGAGAGAGCAAAGGACAACGGATAGAGAGAGAGCGAAGGACAGCGGATAGAGAGAGCGAAGGCCAGAGGATAGAGAGAGCGAAGGCCAGAGGAAGCGAGGGACAGCGGAAGCGAAGGACAGCGGATAGAGAGAGCGAGGGACAGCGGAAGCGAGGGACAGCGGAAGCGAGGGACAGCGGATAGAGAGAGCAAAGGACGCGAGGGACAGCGGATAGAGAGAGCGAAGGACCGTGAAGCGTTTCAAATGATGGAATAAAAAGGGGGGAATGTAAAGAATGGAGGAGAGGAGATTCAGAAACAAGTAGGAGGCAAGAAAAGTCTCACATATAAAATCACACACACACACACACACACAAATTAAATACAATATTAAATTTTTGGCATGGCTTTGAATAATCAATTCCACTTGTCTTTTGAATCTATGGGATAAAAAATAAAAATTATTAAAAATAAAAGCAAACAACAAAAACAGTACAATTTTTTTTTTTTTTAGAACATAAATGTGATTATAGTGTGTTAACCACTTGCCTACTGGGCACTTAAACACCCCTCCTGCCAAGACCAATTTTGAGCTTTCGTTGCTCTCACACTTTGAACGACAATTACTCAGGCATGTAACACCGAATCAAACTTTTCTTATTTAGATTTTTTCACACTGTTTTTTGCTCTTGTATGATCACCTGTGTTTTTTTTTTTTTTATTTAATTTGTGCTATAAATGAACAAAGTCGCGCTGTCCCATTGATTTCGATGGGTAGGAGCGGTTAATACACCGCTCCTTCATCGCTCAGAAGATGCGGCTAGCAGGACTTTTTTCAGCATCCTGCTAGTGCACCGCTCCAGTGTGAAAGCCCTCCGGCTTTCAGGCTGGGTTCACACTGCTGCGGCTACAAGAACTGGATGTGATTCGCACCGCACTGCAGTGCAAATCACATCCGATCTCTGTGCGATGCGAGTTCAGCCATACAGATAGTATGGCTGAATTCGCATCGCACCCGCCCCAAACTCGCACAGGACCCTTTTTTTGGTCCGCAGCAGAATCGGATCGCATGGGTGTTCACACCATGCAATCCGATTCCTGTCCGAGTTTGCAGATCGCACTGCGATATGCAAACTGATCTGGGGGTGTCATTAACGTTTCACTGACACTCCCAGCAGTTCGCATAGGGCAGTGTGAACTGTCGCCGGGAGGTATGCGATGCGGGAACCCGCCGCAGATTTGCGGCGTTCCTGCATCGCTGCAACTTGAACCCAGCCTCACACTGTAGTGAAAGAGGCCGGTTTTTTCAGGCGCTACACAGGTGCTATTTTTACCGCTGTAACGCATGAAAACCGCCACAGTGTGACAGGTGTCTTAGCGTCCGCTCTGCAGCCATCTTTTGGCTATAAAGCGGGCGCAAAGTGGTTTACAGACACATACACACATTTTTTTAATGCATTAAATAACTTACTTGAATCCGATGTAGATTAAACAGCTAAGAACTCGGTCACAGAATTTTCTATGCAGTAGTTTGTTAACTGAAAGGAAAAAAATATAAAATAAAAATACATTAGTAAAGTTTAATTATGTTAAAAAAATAAAAAGATTAAAACATTTTTTTTTATAAAAATGGCTTTTTAATAATTTTTGTAGTTACTAAAATATTTTAAAATTAAAAATTTTTAAAGTATTAATGCAGACAAAAAAATAAATAAAAAATAAAAATAAAGTATAAACGCAGCCAAAAAAATAAAAAGTTGGAACTTACCTTATAATTGATTTAAGGTTTTGATTGACAATGAGAAAGATCTTCCATTTTAAAAGGCACAATCAGAGTACTATATAAAATCTGAGAAGACAATTAAAAAAATTTTTTTAAAAATTACCTAACATAAATTGATGTAAAAAAAATAAAAGACTAAAAAAAAAAAATTAATATTCTTAAATAACATATATATATTTTTAAAATTACACATTATTAAAGTAAAATAAAGAATAAAAAAAAAAGAGATCAAATTAACAAACATAGTTAAATAAAAACAAATAAATGTGTTAAATAATAAAAAAAAAAAATGTTGACGTATATATTCTAAAATAAAAAGAATTATATAAAATGTATACGTGTGTTCTAAAAATTAATAATAAATTAAAATACAAATATAAAAAAATTAAAATTATAAACATGATAAAAAATATATATAATTTTAGACATTGATAGAGCCAATTCTTGATTATACATTTTGATTTTTTAAAAACAATCTAATATAACAACAACCAAAAAAAAAAAATAATATAAAAAAAAAAAAAATGATTCGTTCAAAAAAAAAAAAAAAATAAAAAAATTTGCGGTTGTTTATATTCTAAATTAAAACTAACATCGATATAACATTTAACAGTAAAAAATAAATAAATAAAAATAAAAAAAATGTATTACTATATATTATAAATATATATATATATACACACATACAAAGCATTAGGATCTAATATTCTTATTACAGTGCAATTTAAAAATTAGTAAAGACAATAAGATTACTTACCTCTGAGTTGTGTTTGGGGCAGCTGTACCGCGTGGAGTCCGTTCGCCTCTTGTTCTCAGGTAAAACTGGTAATGTTTACCTGTTTGCCCTGGAGAACAATGGCGAAATTCAAATCGCCCTCCAAACGTGGCCGGCGTGATGACGTCACGTCCTCGAAATCTCGCGAGATTTCGGCTGTATTAGCCGAAATCTCGCGAGATTTCGGCTGCATTAGCCGCAATGTCTCCTGGGATTACTTGGACAAGATCCCAGGAGACAGTGCCGGGTTCAGCAGGAAGTGATGCTGATCCCCGCAAGAGACCGCCCATCGCCGCAGGGGATGAAAATAAAAAACTACAAATTACACAAGGTAGATTAATAAAAAATAAAAAAAATGTGGCATTATCAAATGTACGGTCTAGAGGCAACAGAATAGGAAAATGTTATTATTTTGTGTGCAGAACCGCTTTAACACCTGTCTGAGGAGCTGTGTTGCTGTCTTGCTATCTTGGAGGCTACAAAAGATTGCTGTAAGCTACAGAACTGTAGGTGCTTTCTTTTCTTGTTCTTTTTGTGCTGAAGATAAGCGGACTTTAATTTACGTTTTGATTTAAATATAAATAAAAGTAAATATAAATAAATAAAATGTATGCACTTGGTCCCGCGGAGCTAGTATCCCCAAACTTTACTATATATATATATATATATATATATATATATACTGTATATACAGTATATATATATATACAGTATATATATATACTGTATATATATATATATATATATATATATATATTGTATATATATATATGTATATATATATATATATATATATATATATCTATATATATATATATATATATATATATATATATATATCTCTCTATCCACTGCATTCCAGTCTAGCCAAGCCTATATCTGACTGCAGGCCATTCCTGGTGTACGTTTTCAAATTTACTTTCAGGCACACAGGTGATTTAGTTAGGTGCAGTGTATTATATATATATATATATATATATATATATATATATATATTTCTTGATCATACATCACGGGACACAGGAGCTTCATTACATAGTGGGTTATATAGGCACCTCTGGTGATTGGACACTGGTTAACCCCAATTAAGGAGAATTCCTCCCCTATATAACCCCTCCCATATGGGAGGCACCTCAGTTTTTTCGCCAGTGTCTATGGTGGTTTGTCACGTAAAACTTTAGCTCTGTGCAGGTCCCTGCGGGGGCCTAAGGGCTACAACAAACCGGATCCATACCTCAGGCCGATATTTGACTCCCAAGATGGTATGGTACCCGGGCCTCGTCAGCCGAAGAAACAAGGTTTGGCCTGTAAGTCCTCTCCTATTGGAAGACTTGGCTCTGGGAAAACCAGACTTGGTGTACTGTTTATACAGAGAGCACGAAAGTTTCTGGCAGAGTCTTTTACATGGTCCAGGTAGGAGGCTCTTCTGAGAAAGAGCCCCAGATAAACCTGAAGGTTGGCTAACAAGAGGGAGATAAAATCGGCACTGCCCGCAGTGATGGGTGAAGGCTGGAATTTGTCTGTTTCAGCAATTCCAGGTAAGGGAAGTTAATCCTATCTATATATATATATATATATATATATATATATATATATATATATATATATATATATATATATATATATATATAATTATATGATGGATTTCTTCATTGTGAGTAGTTGTATGTCTTACCTGGTTTCCACCACTAGAGGGAGTAAGAGCAGCCTGATGCATACTTACATGCCTTTCAGTACACACGCTCAGTGAAGCCTGGTTCTCCAACTGTCTCACGTCTCCACTGCAGTCCCTGCCACAACAAGGTAACACAGGAGTCCCACGTAGTCTGGGGGTCCCACGCAGCTCTGGTGGAGCTCTCCCCCCCCCCCTGGATCATGCGGTCCTCATGCGCGCATGTTCCCGGCCTAATGGAGGAGGGGGAGTGTGCTTGTGAGCCGTGCACGTCAGTGTGCACGGCGCTGTACTGCGCAGGCGCCAGGCGGCAGATTTAAAAAGCCCAGAGCGTCAGGGGTCTGTAAGTGGAGACACAGGAGCTGTGGACAGTAAGCATCCGTGGGGATTGGATCCAGGCAAACCTTAGACACCTACTCAGCATCAGGTTGTGCAGTTTAAGCATATATATTTATTGTGAGACTTTAAGCACAACAATGATTGCACTTTTACTAGTACCTCTGCTTTGTAGCTTAGGACTATGTCTCCTTGTAAGAGGGTCTCAGGGGGAGGTAGCAAAGGCACTGGTAAATCACCACCGCCTAGGTCCAGGGGTTCTAAAAGTGCCTGTAAGTTATCACCCCCCCTGCAAGACTGGAGCCAGCCTCTCAAGATGAGTCAGTGCCCCTGTCAGGTTTTGCAGCCTCTCCTAATGTCCCAGCCCCGGTTTATGTCACTGAGGACATTGGAGGGTTTTGAAGGGAGAATAATGAATTTTATTTCTGCTTCCCTGAAAGATAGCAGGAAAAGGGGTAGATCCCTCCCTCTGCTGAAATTCCTCTCTCAGATGACTCTTCTGAAAATGAGGAGAGATCCCTGTCTTGGGACAGGGATCATGAGCAGTCGGATGAATCAGAGGAAGAGGAGAGAGTCCCCTCCTCCCAGGCACAGGCGCAGTATTATACTGAATTGGTGCATACCACATTCAGAATGCCTGCTGCTGAAGTCGCTACGTCCTCTGTTTCTTCCCTGGGAGTCAGGAAAGCCCCACAGACTGCTTTTTCCTTCCCAATTCATCCATTAATGGATAAATTGTTGTATGAGGATTGGGGACATCCCGATAAACTGTTTGCTCCTCCTAAAAGGTTTTCTATGCATTATCCTCTGGAGGAAAGTTTCACCAAGAACCATCTGTTGATGCGGCTGTTTCTTGCTTGAATAAAAACCTCACTTGTCCCTTGGATAATGCGCAGGTATTTAAAGATCCAACTGATAAGAAGCTGGAAACCTTATTAAAAGCCTTCTTTTCCATGACTAGCGCTGTAGTGCAACCTACAGTCGCAGCCGTGGGGTTGTGCCAGTTCCTCAAGGAACAGGTTAAGCAGATGCTTGGGCTCCTTCCCAGCGAGGAAGTAGAGAAGTATGCAGAAATGCCTCATATTCTGTGGTTCATGATTGATGTGATTTATTTTTTTTTTTTTTTCTGTCCAACAAGCATCACGTTTGTCCCTCATGTTGGTACACATGCGAAGGGCCCTATGGCTAAAGAATTGGGCAGCTGAGCTGTCATGCAAGAAGCATTTGATTGGGTTCCCGTTTAAAGGGGATGTTTGTTTGGAGAAGAATTAGACAAATTCTTCCAAAAAATTTCAGGGGGTAAATCTACTCTCCTTCCAGTCAAAAGGAGCAAGCATCCTTCATTCAGGCGTGCTCTCTCTCCCGGAGCATCAAGCTCTAAGCAGTGGTGATGGCCTTCTCAACCCTCCTCTACAGGAAAGGCTCAGGGCCGAGCCCAGGTGCAGAAAAAGACTTGGGGGCGAAAGCCTGCCAAGCAGAGCCCAAAAGCTTCCTTGTGAAGGGGCGCCCCCGCTCGGCTGAGTGGGGGGAAGGCTCCTGCAGTTTGCAGGAGCCTGTCGGGAAGAGATCCGGGACAAGTGGGTGATCTCTTCGGTATCTCTGGGCTACAGGCTAGAGTTTCAGGAGATTCCACCTTCTCGCTTTCTAAGGTCAAGGATCCCCAGGGATCCAGTAAAGCAAAAACCGCTTTCTGGCCTTAGATCACTTACTATCCCAGGGGGTGATAGTAGAAGTGGACCCAAAAGAACAGGGTTCAGGGTTTTACTCAAATCTCTTCACCGTTCCGAAGCCAAATGGAAGTGTCAGACCTATCCTAGATCTGAAGGATCTGAACCGGTCTTTACGCATCCGGTCCTTCTGAATGCAGTCAATCCGCACTGTGGTCTCCTCCCTGCAAGGGGGAGAGTTTATGGCATCAATAGACATCAAGGATGCATATCTCCATGTGCGAATTTTTCCCGCACACCAAAAATTTCTAAGGTTCGCGGTAGAGCGGCACCATTTTCAACTTGTGGCCTTGCCGTTCGGGCTTGCTACGGCCCCTCGAGTCTTCACAAAGATTCTGGACCCTCTCTTGGCAAACCTAACCTGGCTTATCTAGGCGATTTGCTTCTCATGGGGAAAACAGTAGCGTTCCTGAACCACAGCGTTACCAGAACGCTAGAACACCTGGAACGCCTAGGTTGGATCATAAACCTAGAAAAGTCGTCCCTACAGCCTGCCACCAGGTTGGAATACCTGGGTATGATCATCGACACTGCTCAGGGCAAGGTGTTTTGTCCAAGGCCAAAGGCCTTGGCCATTGGGGATCTGGTGCGCCTAATTCTGGGCAGGAGATCTTCCCCCATTCGATTGTGCATGAGACTGTTAGGGAAAATGGTCGTCTCCTTCGAGGCCGTCCCATTCGCCCAGTTCCACTCAAGGCCTCTGCAAAGATGCATCCTTGCGGCTTGGAACAGGAAGCCCCAATCCTTGGATCTTCCTGTGCGTCTATCCCCAGGGGCACGTA
The DNA here is from genome assembly GCF_037356315.1 of Lithobates pipiens. Lineage (NCBI taxonomy): Eukaryota > Metazoa > Chordata > Amphibia > Anura > Ranidae > Lithobates > Lithobates pipiens. Next base: position 157,930,606 of record NW_027507718.1, on the reverse strand, counting down.
GGAGTCTCATCTGGTGGTTACAAACCAAGAATTTTCTGAAGGGCAAAACTTTTCTTCCTCTTCCATGGAAGATTATCACGACAGATGTCAGCCTGACAGGCTGGGGAGCAGTGTTGGAGGAGACGTGCTCGCAGGGGAAATGGTCTGCGATCGAGAAGCTATTGCCCATAAATGTCTTGGAGATCCGGGCAGTTTATATGGCTCTCATAAAGTGGTCTTACAGACTACGAGGTCTCCCTGTTCGGGTTCAGTCCGACAATGCCACAGCAGTGGCTTATATCAGTCACCAGGGCGGTACCAGGAGTCTGGTGGCCTAAAAAGAGGTGAATCGCATACTTGTCTGGGCAGAAAAGCATGTTCCGTGTCTTTCTGCAGTCTTCATTCCAGGAGTGGAAAATTGGCAGGCGGATTTTCTGAGCCACCAGCAGTTGTGCCCAGGAGAATAGGCTCTGCACCCCGACGTGTTTCGGAACATATGTCACAGGTGGGGTACTCCAGACGTAGATCTGTTTGCATCCAGGTTCAACAGGAAACTGGACAATTTTGTGTCAAGGACAAAAGATACTCTTGCTCAGGGGTCAGATGCTCTGACAGTTCCCTGGGATCAGTACAATCTGCCTTCCCCCCCCGAGCCCGCTTCTGTCGCGGTTCCTGGGAAGAGTCAAGAGGGAGACAAAATCGGTCCTTTTGGTGGCCCCGGCTTGGCCCACATTCTGAGAGACCGTGGCCTTTCGGGGCCAGTCCTTTCTACTCTGGTCAATGCCAGAAAGCCGGCCTCCAGGCTTATTTATTACAAAATCTGGAGGGCATATGTTTCCTGGTGTGAACTCAGGAAATGGCATCCTAGAAAGTATGTCATTAGCAGGATCTTGGCCTTTCTCCAGTCAGGCCTAGAAATGAATTTGGCCATAAGCACTATCAAGGTGCAGATTTCGGCCCCGTCAGTGTTTTTTCAGAAGCCACTTGCATCGCATTCCCTGTTGTGGGCTTTCATCCAGGGGGCCATGCGGATGAGACCGCCAGTCAAACCTCCGGTATGCCCATGGGATCTGAATTTGGTTCTCTCGGCTTTGCAGGGGCAACCATTTGAACCTTTGCATCTGGCTTCATTAGTTCTCCTGACTAAAAAATTGGTCTTCTTGGTAGCCATATCTACGGCTAGAAGAGTATCAGAGCTAGCAGCTCTTTCCAGCAAGGAGCCATATCTAATTATTCATAAGGACTGGGTGGTCATGCGTCCCAACAGGTCCTTTCTACCTAAGGTGGTTTCGGGATTCCATTTGAATCAAGATGTAATCCTACCATCCTTTTTCCGGACCCACAGTCCGCAGAAGAAGAATCTTTGCACACTTTGGATGTGGTTAGAGCAATCAGTATATATCTTCAAGCAACTGCTCAGATAAGGAAAACTGATTGCTTGTTTATTTTGCCGGAAGGCCCTAGGAAGGGCCAGGCGACGTCAAAATCCACTCTCTCAAGGTGGATTAGACAGGTTATTTCTCAGGCCTATAGTGTAAAGGGGAAGATTCCTCCTTTTCAAGTGAAAGCGCACTCAACAAGGGCTGTAAGTGCTTCTTGGGCAGTGCATCACCAGGCCTCCCTGGCTCAGATCTGTAAGGCTGCAACTTGGTCATCAGTCCACACATTCACCAGATTCTATCAGGTGGATGTCAGAGGGCAAGAGGATATCGCCTTCGGGCGCAGTGTACTCAAGGCTGCAGTTTAGGTCCTCCGGTCCCTGGCGGTCTATAATTATGATCTGTGTCTCCTTCCCCTCAATCTGAGCATTGCTTTGGGACATCCCACTATGTAATGAAGCTCCTGTGTCCCGTGATGTATGATCAAGAAAATTGGATTTTTATATACAGCTTACCTGTAAAATCCTTTTCTTGAGAGTACATCACGGGACACAGGGCTCCTGCCCCTCTTGGGTTTTACGTGGTTTCTTATTGCTTTGCTACAAAACTGAGATGCCTCCCATATGGGAGGGGTTATATATGGGAGGAATTCTCCTTAATTGGGGTTAACCAGTGTCCAATCACCAGAGGTGCCTATATAACCCACTATGTAATGAAGCTCCTGTGTCCCGTGATGTACTCTCAAGAAAAGGATTTTACAGGTAAGCTGTATTTAAAAATCCCATTTTTTATATATATATATATACATACATACATACATACATACATACATACATACATACATAGTCAGTCTAGTGTGTGTGTATATCTCTATCAGTTTAGCTGTCAGGTGAGTACTTACTGAGGCCGGGATGCCAAGAGCAGTTCGCCCTTTCGACTATGCGCACCCCGTCCCCTGGAGGTGGTATAGGGAGCGGGTGGCATGCAGAGGCACGGGCCACCAACAGGTAATAGTGTTCCTGAAGGAAGGCTGCAGAGCTGAACCAAAGTTTGCAGAGGCTCAGGAACTGGCTGAGGGTCCAATGCAGGATGTAGTGGGCAATCTGGGTCACAGCAAGGGATCAGGTACAAGAGGGGATAAGCAAGTCTGTAGGCAGGCCGAGGGTCAAGCACTTGTAAGCCGGTAAGGCAAAGTCCGTTAGGAAGGCCAGGGGTCAAACACTTATAGGCAGGTAAGGCAAAGTCTGATAGGCAGGCCAAGGGTCAAAAACGTGTAGGCACATAAGCAAAATCCATTAAGCAGGCCGAAGGTCAGAACAGCAGCATAGTCAGGAACGGGCCGGGTCACAGTAGGTAGTCAGATACGGCAAACTGGAAACAGGTACAAATGGGAAGCTGACGACAAACCAGCAACCCGTTGCCATGTCAGGTGTGCGCCATTGCTAATGCGCACACATGCAAGCCACTGCGCGCACACATATGCGCCGCTCCATCAGGCCGCGCACATGTGTGCGCCGGAGCACCAATCCACCGCGCATGCGCGCAGGAACATGGCGAATGCAGCTGAAAAAAAACCTTCTCTGACATTAGCTATATCTCACTGCAGGCCATTCATGGGGTACTCTTTGTAATATACTTCAAGCAGAAGAAGTATATGAAGGTGATTCAGTTAGCTGCAGTGTATTTAATATATATACATATACACAGTCAGTCTTGTGTGTGTGTGTGTGTGTGTGTGTGTGTATGTATGTATATATAGAAATATATATATATATATATATATATATATATATATATATATATATATATATATATATATATATATATATATATATATATATATATATATATCTCTACTGCGTACAGTTTAGATATATCTCACTGCAGGCTGTTTCTAATATACTTCAGGCGATGTACACAGTACTACTTTTCTGGTGGTGTACACAGTACACAATACAGTGTAGTGTGGTGTTGCAAAACTAAATCACCATCATGTCTGGAAGACTACCCAGGAGAGGCAGACTCACAGGCCACTAAAAGAGGGCAAGCAGGCTCTGTGTCTACAGTCTACAGCGCTGGCCATGGACATTGTGCATCTCCTGCAGGTGGCCGCAGGGCACCCTTGTCCTTTTTTTCTGCTGCTGGGACAGAGGCAGAAAAAATGGGCCTTTGGTGGTGGTGTCACAACACTGTAATCCCTCACAGAAACTCTTCTTGGGTGCAGGATCTGGCCATGCTGTGAAATATTAGATCAGAAATTGTAATTACATGCCCCTGTTAAACAGGAACCGAACAATTGTTCCTTAGGCAGTGGTGGTGGTGGCCTAAACTAAAAATATTGTTGGAAGCTAGCATCATCAAGACCGATTAATTTTTATGAATGTGAGCCTATCAAGGGAGTCTGTGAACAAGCACACTCTATGATCCGTTACAAATCCTCCAGCAGCACTGAATGTGCGTCCAGTTCATAGGAATGCAATCTATACACTGGGGGAGAACCTTTGGGAGAAACTAGGATGGAAAAGGACCTGGGGGTCCTTGTAGATAATAGGCTCAGCAATGTTATGCAATGCCAAGCTGCTGTTAACAAAGCAAACAGAATATTGGCATGCATTAAAAAGGGGACCAACTCCAGAGATAAAAAAATTCTCCCTCTCTATAAGACTCTGGTTCGGCCGCACCTGGAATATGCTGTCCAATTCTGGGCACCAGTCCTCAGGAAGGATGTACTGGAAACGGACCAAGTACAAAGAAGGGCAACAAAGCTGATAAATGGTCTGGAGGATATTAGTTATGAGGAAAGGTTTCGAGCACTGAACTTATTCTCTCTGGAGAAGAGACGCTTGAGAGGGGATTTGATTTCAATATACAAATACCATACTGGTGACCCCACAACAGGGATAAAACTTTTTTGCAAAAGGGAGTTTAACAAGACTCGTGGCCACTCATTAAAATTAGAAGAAAAGAGGTTTAACCTTAAACTACGTAGAGGGTTCTTTACTGTAAGAGCGGCAAGGATGTGGAATTCTCTTCGCGAGGCAGTCTCAGCGAGGGACATAGACATGATAGTTTAAAAAAATTTGGAGAAGAGCCTGAACGACCACAACATACAGGGATATACAATTGTAGCACTAACCCCCGAAAGAGCTGCTGGTTATTTTTGGGCTTACCGTTACTTTTCGTTCTCCTTGTTTTATGTCTAGGGGATGTCCCATGATAGATGGCCCAGTAACTTGAGACTGACAATAGATCCACTTGAATGGATTTTATTTGCAAAAACTCAAACCATTGAACAGTCTTTCAACTTGGGATCAGAGGGTTGGAAAGGAAAGTTTAGGTACTCTCAATGTCAAAATCCCAAAACATTAAAGAACTGGCTTACTTTGACTGCATCCAGAGAATAGACATTCGCAGGTGGATGAACACTTAGATTGGACAGTCCCTCTCTCACAAGGCCTAGCAACCAACCAGGTGTTTACTCAGTAACAAAGTCTTTATCACTGACGTTGTTGCAGAACACATAGGGAAATTAAGCTGTAGAACACTTGTAGGATACCTGCTTGGCGATATCCACAAGACTGGATTCTCTAGGTTACTCCAGCCCTTCCAGGCTCTTGTTAAGAACCAACCACACATGGTGTTCTTCTAAAAGAGTCCTCCCCTGGAATGCTCGAAGTTCAATGGGTCTGTCCCTATCCGGAGACAGCACCCATCCACCTTGGAATCCTTCCTTAGTTCCCTTGCCTTGGATCCACACCCCAGGCCATAGCCTTCCTGGGGGCTGGTCAGGAGGACCAGGACCATGTAATCAGCACAGCATACTGGATCGGAACCCAGAACCACATGACGTCCGCATCTTAAATACCCTCTCCCAGAGGGCACAGCGAGAGGGCCACTGCCACTGACCTGATTCCGAGAGGGAGTAAATTAAACGCCCAACCAGACCATAGTTCCACACCTGCCACCAGAGACAGCACCCCCCTGTGGCCAGGCTGAACATCTCACAGCCCAGTCAGACTGACATAGAAGTCAAATTTAGGCAAATAGACCCAAACCAAACTGTAGTTTGGGTAAAGTTACATTTTGAAAACACATGCTCTTCGGGAGCCCGCCGCTACACACTCCCCCTGCTTATTTAGACTATGTCCCCATCGTCTGGGAAAGACAGGAAAAAGCAAACCCAGAGCTAACAACTACAAAAAAAAAAACATTAGAGTACCTGAATGTTTGGGTGGGGAAGGGAAAAAGGGAAAGGAAAGCAACAGTAAAACTTTCACATTGCAGCAACACAGAATTATTTTACATTACAGTTACCACCCAAGCCTGTCTATCTAGCCCACTCATTCTCCAGTGTCTTGATAGATGCTCTCCGATGAATCCTGGAAAAGAAAAAAAACAAATGTACAATAATTTACACCTAACTGTTAGAAAGCAGGATTCCACCAATCTCCGAGGATTTCTCTTTTCTAACCCCTAAAACTTCTTAAGCCACGTACACACGGGCGGACTGTCTGCCCAACTTAGTCCGCCGAAACACATTTCAGCGGACATTTCGCTCGTGTGTGGGCTTCAGCTGACTTTTTCAGCGTGCAGTCTGGCGGACTAAGTATTTCGGAATTTCTGTAATATTGTCCGTCCAACTTTGGTTTCAGCGGACAGTCCGCTCGTGAGTAGGCTAGTTCGATGGACTAAGTATGGCGCATGCTCAGAAAGGATTTACACGGCGGAAGGTTGCATTGCTGTGTATTGGACGTCCTATTTCTAGTCCCGTCGTACGCGCTGTACACGTCATCGCGCAAGCTTTCGACGGACTGTTTGTTCATCGTGTGTGGTCAAGTCCGTTCATTCGAAAGTAGGACGGACTGTCCGTCGGATTGTCTGACGGACTAAGTTGGCCATACAGTCCGCCCGTGTGTACGCGGCTTTAGATTCCTAAAAAACTTTTATTTTTATTTTTATTTTTTTTCTGTAAAAGTACTAACTGTGCCGACTCATGCAACCTAGTGGTACGCGTTGCTGAAATGCAGTCTTTAACCTAAAACAGCTTAAGTATTCTTGACACAGTGGATGTTCCATTTTCTGTGTGACTGACTCTAACTACCCCAAAGTTCAGTAGCTTGAAGAAAAATTTCAAAGAGGCAAAGACCAAGAGAAACCCTCCTTGCAAATTTTAAAGTCTTGACTCAGGAACAGTTCACCATTAGAAACGGGGATCAGGCAAGGTTAAGTCTCTCCCCTGTGCATCCACAGTAGTAACAAAGTACACAGCACTGTCTTTATCCGGTCTGCAGATCACAACTTTGTCCTCATAGATGTGCCGACCGTAACTCCATTGCTGTAAGCATCCGACAAACCGTTCGCCACTCCAGTGGTGAACAAAATGAAACGCCCCTGTGGCAGCAGGCGAATGCCCGTGTCCATAAGTACAGTATCGGGCAACTGTATTCCTGCGGGACCCCTTCTGAGAGGCATCCTGGGTCCTGGCGCAGGCTGCATTCCTGGGACACGGTACATTTTCCAGTAAAACTTTCTTCAAACTCCAAGAAAGTATCAACCAGTCTTTCCTCTTTCCGCAGCACACTCTCACGCGGTGCCTCATGCAGGAAAGAACAACTCAGACTCCTCCCACTGGGATGCTTGGGTTGCGCAACTTCGCAGGCTTTTTGGCAAGGGCTCCTCCCACGCTTACGCACCTCAGTGAAAGTCAGAGTAAAGATGGCGCAGTTACAAAACACAACCCTCTGTCCTTGCTTTACCACGTGTACAGTTCCTTTTTGCGAGGGAACGGTAAAATCCCGGACTACGAGCCCCCACATGTAGCACTAACCCCCGAAGGATCTGCTGGTTATTTTTGGGCTTCCCGTTACCTTTCGTTCTCCTTGTTTTACATCTAGGGGATGTCCCCTGGTAGATAGCCCAGTCAAATTTAGGCAAATAGACCCAAATATACCTAAACCAAACTGTAGTTTGGGTAAAGTTAAATTTTGAAAACACATAGACCGCTACCATGGGCGTCCGCAGCAGGGGGCAAGGGGGGTCAAGTGCCCCCCCCTGTAATCCCCAAGGTGTTGCCGCCGCCGCGCTGCATTTTTTTTCTGAGTTAGTTTGTGGCTGCATCCTCCGCTCTCTCCTCTGGATCACAGCGCTGGATGGCTGTGTTCGGCGGCCGCTCTGTAACACAGTCCCGCCCCCCAGACCAGCTCATGTGATAGTAGAGACAACGTTCCGCCTATCACATGAGCCGGTCTGGGGGAGGCGGGACTGTGTTACAGAGCAGCCGCCGAACACAGCCATCCAGCGCTGTGATCCAGAGGAGTAGATGTCCATTCATGCTACAGTGCCTGGATAGGAGGATCGAGGGGGGGGCTGCAGTGCTCCCCACCACCACACTCTCTTGCCCCCCCAGTGCTCTCCTCCACCACCGCACTCTCCTGCCCCCTCCCAGTGCTCTCCTCCACCACCGCACTCTCCTGCCCCCTCCCAGTGCTCTCCTCCACCACCGCACTCTCCTGCCCCCCCCAGTGCTCTCTTCCACCACCGCACTCTCCTGCCCCCCCAGTGCTCTCTTCCACCACCGCACTCTCCTGCCCCTCCCCCCCAGTGCTCTCCTCCGCCACCGCATTCTCCTTCCCCCCCCCCCCAGTGCTCTCCTGCACTGCCACACTCTCCTGCCCCCCCAGTGGTCTCCTCCACCACCACACTCTCCTGCCACCCCCTCCAGTGCTCTCCTCCACCACCACACTCTCCTGCCCCCCCCCCCCCCCCGTTTTCTCCTCCCCTGTTCTTGCTGCTCTCCAGCTCTCCCCATCCTTCTCTAGCCACCATCCCAGTGCTTTCCCCTCCAGTGCTCCCCTTGTTCCCCCCCAGTGCTCTCCCCCCGTTCCCCCCCAGTGCTCTCCACTCCGCCCAGTGCCCTCCCCTCTGTCCCCCCCCCCAGAGTGCTCTCCACTCCCCCCAGTCCTTTCCCCTACGTGCTCTCCCCCCGTTCTCTTCCCCAATGCTCTCCCCCTGTTCTTTTCCCCCCCGGTGCTCTCCACTCCCTCCAGTGCTCTCCCCTCCCCAGTGCCCTCCACTCTCCCCAGTGCTCTCCCCCAGTGCTTTCTCCCCCTGTTCTTCCCCCCCCCCCAGTGCTGTGCTCTCCCCCATTCTTTCTCCCCCCCAGTGCTCTTCAGCTCTCCCCATCACTCTCCAGCCCCCACCCCAGTGCTTTCCAGCCCCCCTTACTCCCCACCCCTGTTCTTTATGCCCTCCTTGTGCTCTCCAGCCCCCCCCCCAGTGCCCTCTTCCCTCCGTGCTCTCCACCCCTGTTATTTTTGGCTCCCCTCTGTACTCTCCACTCCTCCTGCATTTTACCCCCACCCCTGTGCTCTCCACCCCCCATAGTGCTCTCCAGTCCCCCGTGCTTTCCACCCCTGTTCTTTCTGGCCCCCACTGGTGCTCTCAAGCTCCCCCCATTGCTCTCCACTCCCCCCCTGTTCTTTGTACCCCCCCAGTACTCTCCAGCCCCCATGCTCTCCACTCCTGTTTTTCTGCCCCCCCCCAGTGCTCTTCACCACCCCACACTCTTAGCCCCCCCCCCCAGTGCTCTCGGCCTACCGTGCTCTCTACCCCTGTTCTTGTTGCCTCCCGTGCTCTCAAGTTCCCCCCAGCGCTCTCTGCTCCCCAACCCTGTGATCTCCACTCTCCCTCGCTCTTTGCCCCCACCCATGTGTTCTCCAACCCCGCCAGTACTCTTTGCTCCCCCTTCTCTCCACTTCCCCAGGCTGACTGGGGCTGGAAAATGAGGATGGCTGAAGGTGCAGGTGGCCAGGGACCACTCCATCTCACAGCAGACAGATCCTCTGGAAGGAGCACCGTCCCCATCCAAAACGAGAAAAGTACACAAGAGCACTTGTGTGGACTGTGGACAGGAGACTATAGGATAAAACCTCCAAGCTGGAGCCGACTGACTGAGCCCTGCACAGTGCACCTGAGAGGAGGTCAGTGAAAGCACCGCCAAGCCAGTCGGGGGTCACTGATGTAAGGGGGGAGTGAATACGATAATGTAAGGGGCACCGATATAAAGGGTTTGCTCCTTATATTAGTAACCCACCCCCCTTACCTTAGAGTATTCTTTCTGCAGAAGGTGGTCCCCCTCCACGTTCTGAGTTTCTGGGGTCCCCCTTGATGATTGATCACTTACCACTATTAACTGGAATTTGAAATAAATAATAGATATAGATATTTGGGGGTTATTTAGCCTCTGTGTAGAGCACACCAATGAGAAGAGTCCATGCCAGTTATGCCATTTAAGGGCTTGTTGGCCCACTTTTATTAAAAGTAAAACAAAACAAGTCCAATAATAGGAGGGTTTCCCACACAGGGGTTTCAGCTTTCCACAGCAACAGCGTAATAAAACGAAAAATACCAAGCCACCTGGCTCTCTTCAGGAGTACAACCGTTCAGGCTTTACACTTCAGCCCTCTTATCCCTATAACAGAGATGTCGTACAAATACTGTACCTCTTTCTCTTCTTTGCTGCTCAGCCCACAGCTTTGGGCCCTCTGGCTATACCATGCAGACATGCATGCTTCTCCCTTGCTTGCCTGGACTCCTCGGGATGGTGGAGCCCAGAACCATGGTCTTGGCTCTGTTATAAGCCCAGGACCCCCCTGTTCAATCATCCAGCCAGACTTCTGGCTGTTCCCAAAACCCGGTCCCAGGATTGGAGATTCCGTCCCACCCATAACACTATGGAATCTCCGGGCTCCAGGTCCCAAACTGGATTTTTGAAAACAATGAGGAAACTGAAAAAAAACCCACAAACAACTCCCCTGGAGCCCCTCAACCTGCCTGGTTGAGAACCCTGCATCCTTCCGCTGGTGGGGTACCATACTACCACAATATATATATATATATATATATATATATATATATATATATATATATATATATATATATAAACGCCCTATGTGATTTCATATCTATATCTAATACTCTTTTCATCAAATGTGCTTTAAAATGTATGGTTTTTCCCTTTCATGAACAAGAAAATAATGACGTTATGCTGTTGGGCTGGTATGATAATGCTGTGAGGCTAGTATGAAATTTTTTCCAGGGTTGGTTTTAGAAAGCATGGGCGTCCGCAAGGTTACTCAGGTGGCTGCGTACCATGCCCATATAGCCTACAGAATGTACATCTTTTTACATTGCAATACATCTGTTGTTGCCATATTTTTTATCTTGATGAAAACAGCCTATACAGTGACAGTATGAGATCAAAATATGGCCACAACAGATGTATTGCAATGTAAAAAGATGTACATTCTCTAGGCTATATAGGCATGGAACACAGCTGCCAGAGTAACTTCCAATACAAAGTGAAGATGAATTATCTGTTATATAACACATATGTATTATCAGTGGAAAGATTTTCATGAGATTGTCGAAAAGGGGCGGAGCATGAGTGACCTTGAAATGATGCCCCCCCCCTGGAAAAAGTTCTGCGGACACCCATGACCACTACACAATGTAATACTGACATATAATCACACACATAGGTTGGACTTGATGGACTTGTGTCTTTTACTGCCCACTGGGTGAACCTTCTGATGGCCGTCAAGCATGTAAGCCGTGGCACCCGTGTAGATTTGGTTTTACCGCCATGGATTGCATGCAGGCCTGCCTCTTCTTCTCCTCCTCCTCCTACTCCATCCTCCCTCTCCTCGGCTGACTCCTCCTTTTCCGCTGCTAGCGTCTCTTCCGCTGTGCCGCCCAAGATCCCCAGAACCTATTCGACATGCCAGGTGAGACGTTGCCATTCTGTGCTGCGTCTGTTGTGCCTGGAAGCCAAGAGCCACACTGGCCCTGCACTCCTTTCAGCTTTGCGTTCACAGGCAGATCAGTGGCTAACACCACTCAACTTGACAGTTGGTAAAGTGGTGTGTGACAACGGTGCCAATCTGCTTAGTGCATTGAAACAGGGCAAAATTACACACGTGCCATGCATGGCACACGTCATAAACTTGGTCGTGCAGTGATTCGTTGTCAAATACCCTGGGGTCCAGGACATCTTGCGGGAGGCAAGGAAAATCTCGGCCCTTTTCAGAAGATCTTACACGGCCATGGCTCGCCTTGCTGCCATTCAGCAGCCCGACGTGATGGAACTCAACCTTCTATATGTTTGATAGGTTGCTCCAGCAGAAACGTGCAGTTAACAAATACCTGTACGAACTCTGCAACAGAACAGGTTCTGGGAGCTTGTTTTTTTTCACCGCGCCAGTGGCTGCTCATGCGCGACGCATGCAGACTTCTGCGGCCATTTGATGAGATCACCAAACTGGTCAGTCGCAGCCATGGCGCCATCAGTGACATCGTACCTTATGCCTTCTTTATGGAGCGTGCATTGCTTCTTGTCATTGATCAAGCCGTGGAGGAGCAGGAGCAGGAAGATGAGGAAGTCACAATGCTGGATGACTTCCCAGGGGGGGCTACTCTATCTGAGACAAGTCAACAACAGGAGTCTGAAGAGGAGTCAGAGGATGATGGTGCCAGGGCGGATGAGGAGGAGCAAGAAGAGCATGCTTTAAACCTTTCTGGGATCCCTGTTGTTGTGGGAGAGGAGAATGAGGAGGACGACATTATCCTGGATGATGAGCAGGAGCCAGGCCACCACACCGCTTCCAGTTTAGTGCAAATGGGGACCTTCATGCTCCAGTGTTTTAACAGGGACCACAGTATATAAAGCATAAGGGTCAAGGACCAGTACTGGGTGGCAACGTACTTAGACCCCTGGTACAAACACAAAATGGAGGAAATGTTACCACCGTCACAGAGAGCTGTTAGAATGGAGAACTTGCAGATCTTGCTTCGACAACTGCTGCATTCTGCTTTTGCATGCGCTGGCAGAGGAGCAATTCCTACTCCCAGAGAAAGAGTTGCGGGTACCAATCCAACAGCGCCTGCAAGAAGACGGCGGTTTGAAGATGTGTTGGTGACTTCTGATATGAGGCCATTCTTTCAGCCGACCCATCGACAGGTGCCATCAGGATCCAGCATCAGGGAACGCCTAGACCGTCAGGTGTCTCACTACATCGGGTTAACGGCCGATGTGGACGCTCTGAGGAGTGATGAACCCCTGGACTACTGGGTGGGCAGGCTTGACCTCTGGCCAGAGCTTGCACAATTTGCAATGGAACTTCTGGCTTGCCCCTCGTCCAGTGTCCTGTCCAAAAGGACGTTCAGCGCAGCAGGGGGGATCGTGACTGATAAGGTCACCTGCCTAGCTCACGACAGGGTTGACTTCCTGACATTTATAAAAATGAATGAGGCATGGATCTCAGAGGAATCGAACACATGTGACCAGTAGACCATGTATATGCATAACTCTATAAACGATTTATTTAATCGAGCACACTGACCTTTTTTCTACCTTTGGCTCACTTCCTTGTACAAAAAAGCACACCGTACTATATGCCCGCACCCTCCTGTTTGAAGAGGTTGAGCGGTGTCCTATTTTTGGGTCCTGCAGCGAGTTCCTGGTATAAGTGCTGCTTTCAGTGCTCTCTATCTCGGTGCTGGTGTCATTGTTCTCTCTCTCTCTATCTTGGTGCTGGTGTGGTCTCAGTGCTATTGATCTCGGTGCTGGTGTGGTCTCAGTGCTCTCGATCTTGGTGCTGGTGTGGTCTCAGTGCTCTCGATCTCGGTGCTGTTGTCAGTGCTCTCTATCACAGTGCTGGTGTGGTCTCAGTGCTCTTGATCTCGGTGCTGGTGTGGTCTCAGTGCTCTCGATCTCGGTGCTGGTGTGGTCTCAGTGCTCTCGATCTTGGTGCTGTTGTCAGTGCTCTCTATCACAGTGCTGGTGTGGTGTCGGTGCTCTCTATCACGGTGCTGGTGTCAGTACTCTCTAACTTGGTGTGGTGTCAGTGCTCTCTATCACGGTGCTGGTGTCAGTGCTCTCTATCACGGTGCTGGTGTCGGTGCTCTCTATCACGGTGCTGGTGTCGGTGCTCTCTATCACGGTGCTGGTGCCCGTGCTCTCTATCTCGGTGCTGGTGTCGGTGCTCTCTATCTCGGTGCTGGTGTCGGTGCTCTCTATTTCGGTGCTGGTGTCAGTGCTCTCTCTCTATCACGGTGCTGGTGTCAGTGCTCTCTCTCTATCGTGGTGCTGGTGTCAGTGCTCTCTATTATGGTGCTGGTGTCAGTGCTCTCTATCACGGTGCTGGTGTCAGTGCTCTCTATCACGGTGCTGGTGTCAGTGCTCTCTATCACGGTGCTGGTGTCAGTGCTCTCTATCACGGTGCTGGTGTCAGTGCTCTCTATCTCGGTGCTGGTGTCAGTGCTCTCTATCACGGTGCTGGTGATCATCTCCTGCACCCTCTTCATAGCCTGCCCTGACCTTTCCTCTCCTCCATGGCCTTCATGCGCTCCTGAATTGTCAAAATTTCACAGATAAAAAAAAGAATGCTTGTCGTTGTCGATCCCATATTCACTTAATACTTCTGGTATGTCAGTGTCCATGTGGTGGGACTATCTGTGCACAGCTAGTAAGTATTTTGTGGCTGAAAATATGACCCATAGGTTTTTAAGGTTCGCCTGCCATTAAAGTCAATGGGGCCCGCCGCAAACTTTGCGGTTTGCAAACTTTTGGGTGCGTTTGTGGTTTGTGTTCGCGAAACGTCCCGTCAGACGTTTCGTCCATCTCTATTCTCTATCTTGGTGCTGGTGTGGTGTCAGTGCTCTCTATCACGGTGCTGGTGTCAGTGCTCTCTATCTCGGTGCTGGTGTCAGTGCTCAGTCTCTATCGCGATGCTGGTGTCAGTGTTGAATCTCAGTGCTGGTGTCAGCGAGGGAGATGGCAGCGGAGAAACCAATCAGCAGGCAGTGCCAGCACCATGGGTGAGGATCAGCACTGGATTGGCACCTCCAGACCACCGCAGTGGAGCCCTGCATAGGTGGGGGTAAGGGCCGGGCAGAGGGAGGGGTCAGAAGCTCAAGTACAGGTTGGCACACTGGGACACTGGCACAGGACTGCGCTGCCCTGACTGTGGCACTGATCATCTCCTGAGTCCTGCACCCCCTTCATAGCCTGGCCTGACCTGGCCTCTCCTTCATGAGCTCCTGAATTGACAAAATTTCACAGATAAAAAAAGAATGCTTGTCGTTGTTGATCCCAGATTCACTTAATACTTCTGGTATGTCAGTGTCCATGTTGTGGGACTATGTGTGCACAGCTAGTAAGTATTTTGTGGCTGAAAATATGACCTGGAGGTTTTTAAGGTTCGCCTGCCATTAAAGTGAATGGGGTCCGCCGCAAACCTTGTGGTTCGTGAACACTTGGGAACGTTCTTGGATCACGTTCGTGAAACGTCCCGTCGGAAGTTCGTCCATCACTAGTTGCAATGACAAAGTCACTCAGCCATCACATAGGCTAATACATAGAGAAATAAAAATATATGTCCACTGCTGTTTGTAAAACAAACAGCCTCAAACCGGTATTGTTTCAAATAGAGCGCTTGATCTGGATCAACAGCGTGTACTTCAGCTGCGTTCCCTTCCGGATGCTCGGGTGGAACGCATTTTTTATCTCTTTTGAGGACTCCATTCGAGTATACCTTTTTATATATATTTAAACACCAAAAAAGGAAAAAGAAGGGGGGATCCTTTGGTAAACAAAAGACTCCTGGAGGTGTGCGGAGTGGAGATAGCAGCTGTAGGAGCCGAGCAGGTCCAGCTGGAAACAGTAGAATTACATGCCCATTACCCCTGCAGGGGTGTGAGGATTCAGTGAGTAGGGACGTTTTGAGGGGGAGCACTGAAGTCACTGGAAGTTTCTCCCAAGCACTAAAGTCACCTTCGTTTATGATCTCTGCATTTTGTTGGACTTTTTCTGCACACTAACTTGATTTAAGAATATACAGACATTTTATTTATTTAAGTACACAGGTTATATATAGTCACAATTTTGTTGTTTATGATATTTAGGAGTCAGACACTAAATTCTCTAATTTTTATTATTAATATTATTATTATATATACTCACTCGGATATTTTCAAATGTACATGGTTTAGGGCTGGATGCACAGTACATGCATGTGTTATGTGGAGCACAGTTTGACATAGGGATGTGATTCAACTATGTGGGCATTTAGGTGTTTCTTTGCCTAAGTATTCCGTTGTCCAATTTGTATTTTATTTAACTCACTTTGTGCATTGTTTGCTAACAATTACATATATGCACAGGGTGAGCATAATCTATATGTGACACAGTTTCTATATGCAAGGTGCACAAATTGAGTATAATAGTATATTTTGCCATATATATACACTGATAGGGCAGATTGAAGGATGCCCTCTGAGATTGGGAATCCTTTGTAAACTACCCGCCTCCCCCTCCTCCTTATCTCTCCTCCACTACACCCCTCTCTCCTCCACCCCCTTTTCTCTTCCCTTTGGTTAAGAGTATCTATAGGGAGGCTGCATTGAGGAAGGTCTTTGCGGGACTATATATAGAAAGGCCAGTATGGTGGCCTGAAATTATGGGAGGAGCCCGGTGGTGTATATAACCTGCCGTTCGCCCATCTTCCTCGTCGGTTCCGGTGCGCGATACCTGATACGTCAGATATCAAGGGCCGACTATCCAGAGCAGACGCAGCGAGCCTGTTCGGCGGTTCCCGCATTTTTCGTCTTCAATTCGACAATCCCGTCTCGTCCATCAGCGTCCGTAGGTTCGTCGACGTCGTACCCATCGAATTTGTCGCTCGGGCCGGCTGTCGCAGGTAGGGCTTCGGCACCCTCTTTTCATTATGTTCTCGATGTACCGTCATTATGCTTGTACGCACGAGCCGCTCGGTTCTGTCATATCGAATGTTTCGGTGGCCTCGTACGCTTGTCACTGTATGCTACTTTCGATGTAGGCGTTGTCATCATTCGACACGTTCGATTACGCCACGTCAGGCGATTCATTCGCAGCTACGGCATTCGAAACCGTTCGACTGCCCGTGCATTTCTATTGTAGCGGTCGAATCGTTCGACCCACAGCCGACTGCTTGTTACGACAAGGCAATCAGTCCGCACGTTTCGCTTGCTCTGCTCCAGTTCGAATATGTCTCTTCATTTCTTGCAATTATGTTATGTGTCTCATTTCACCTCGTTCAAACATTTCAGTCCCAGTCATTTCTGCTGCTCCAATATCATTTCTGTCACTAGTCGCGCTCCGTCGCGAATCCTGTCGCACCGCTGGTGCACCGATTCGCTTTGAAGTGCCCCAGGGTTCGGCCTCATTTCTGTACATGCTCCAGAGACTGAATCACTTGCAGGTTCACGCTCGGTCCCTGATTCTTGTCTTTGTCATGGCATACCATTTCTGTCACTTATTACGCTCCAATTCGAATCCTGTCGCATTCCTCTATGCACCGATTCGTCCTGGTGCGCCCAGCTGCTACGCCTCATTTCAGTACATGCTCCAGAGACGGATTCTTTGGTTACCTACAGTCCAGTCGTTGAATCCTGTCTCTGTCATGGGACATCATTTCTGTCACTTATTACACTCCAATTCGGATCCTGTCGCATGTTATTATGCACCGATTCGTTCTGGTGTGCCCAGCTGCTACGCCTCATTTCAGTACATGCGCCAGAGACGGATTCATTATTTGCTACCATCAGTCCAGTCGTTGAATCTTGTCTCTGTCATGGGATATCATTTCTGTCACTTATTACACTCCGATTCGAATCTTGTTGCATTTATTTTATGCACCGATTCGTTCCGGCGTGCCCAGCTGCTACGCCTCATTTCAGTACATGCTCCAAAGACGGGATTCGTTTGTTAGGTGCATGGGCTCGTCTTCTGATTCCAGTCTTTGTCATGGGTTTCATTTCATTTCACCTATCACGTTCCGGTACGAATAGTCATGTTCATGGACCAATTCGTCCCGACGTGCCCCAGGAATGGCCTCATTTCAGTACATGCTCCAGGTTCCGTTTCGTGCTCGGTCGCAAGTTTGTGGCATGGCGATTCGGATCTCTGTCATGGCAGATTCATTCATTTCACGGTCACGTATCACTTCCCGCTTCTAGTCCAGTTGATTCTTCAACGTTGGATTCTTATCGGGGGCCCTTGCTCGTCAGCCTCATTTCACTAAAAAAAAAAAAAAAAAAAGAAAGGGGAAGAAGAGAAAAAAAAAAAAAGGGGGGGGGGTAAAAAAAAAAAAAAAAAAAAAAAAAAAGGGGGGGGGGCGATTCAGGGGGGGGGGAAAGAGAAAAATTTTTTTTCCTTCTTTGGTGTCATTTTATCTCATGTGTGACGTCTCACCTCTACTGTTAGCTAGCCTTCGTCAGGTGGGAGTCTCAAACAAACTTCACCTTCATCTCCTCAGGTCAGTCGAGTTCAGTAGGTCCAGCCTGCACCTGGTCAGACGGTGCCTCCTTAGGTAAGCATAATCATCTAGCGGGGAAAATGCCCTTCAGCAAAGCTGCCTTCTTTGAAACAGGTATTTCTTTAGGAGTCTCCAACCAGTTGTAATCCATGTCACCCCTTATAGGTCCGTATTAGGAGAAAGACCCGCATCAGAGGGCTTGTGGCCTCGTCAGACCCAAATTCCGCCGCCATGTCCCAGGCCGGCAGCGAGGACCTCACGGCTCCATTGTCTCCATCCGGTTCAGAGAATGGCAGCCAAAGGGCCTTCAGAGCTTGGACCATTCCCAGGCTAACAGCCGAGCTGAGACGCAGGGGTGTGCCCTTTTCAGCAACAGCCAGAAAGGCAGAGCTTTTCCGGCTCCTGTTTCCTCCTCCCGCGGCGGTGGAGGCTTCTACTCAGCAGGCCTCCTTAGGCTCCATCGCCTCTTCTATCTCCCAGCTCCACACCCTGGTGTCATCCATCACGACCTCAATGACAGATCTGCAGGGCCGAGTGGCCCTCCTCGAGACCCAACCCTCTGTTTCTCCGCCTGTACCAGCATCCCTGCCAGTTGTGAGCCCTCCTGCAGGTATCCCCGGAGCTGCACCAATAGTGTACCCATCTCATTTGGTGTCAGCAAACATCAGGAAGGACATCTTAGAGGGAAAGGACGTCAATTTGGCTTCCCTGCTGATCTCAATTCATGAGCTGGCAGAGAATAAGGCCTATACTTGGGGGGACGTATCAGTGGTCCTCAAAGCTAAGGACCCCAGATTAGATAGAAAACTCTCTGTCACTGAGTTTACCTTAGCCTTTGGCATGATGAGGGACATCATTTGCTCAGCCTCCCCTGCCAGGAGGGAGGAGCTGGATCGGTACCTCCATGTGGTAGTTGACCTGGGCTACAAGTACGGCGGATTTTCATTTTATGACTACCACCGATCCTTCTCCGCTAAAGCAGCCGCCAGGCTCTCCCAGTTCCAGACCCCTACGGATTGGAGCACCATGGACACAGAACTGTTCTGCCGCCACTTCGCGGGGCTTCGGTCCCCTCTGTGTGCAATCTGCCAGTCAGCAACACATACTGCGGCCTGGTGCGCTACCTCAGTGGCAGCCCCGCCCTTCGTCGGCCCATCTACCTCGGGGACCGCTCAGGGCCCGCAAGCGCCAGCTCGCCCGCCACAGACCGATAAGCTAGGGCGCCCAGTTAAGACCATGGGCGGTGCTTCAATCTGCAATAATTATAACAGTGGGTCGTGTAATTTCAGCCAGTGTAGGCTGCTCCATGTGTGCACTCAATGTCATAGAGCTCACCCCCGGCTCATGTGCGAGATCAAGCAGCTCAAAAGGTCCTGACTAAGCCGGCTCAATGTGTCATGGCTTAGCGTCTACCTATCCAGCCACCCTACCCCCTCACTGTCCACCTTCCTCGTCCAGGGCTTCACGGAAGGCTTTCACACTGGACTTATCTCTCTCCCTCACGTCACACACGAATGCCAGAACCTCCGCTCAGCAGCCACGGATGAGCTAGCCATCGACCAACTGCTACAATCTGAACTAGATCAGGACTTTGTCATCGGCCCTTTCGTACAGCCCCCATTCGTCACCTGGCGAGTCAGCCCTATTGGGCTTGTCAAGGGCAAGTTCTCTAATAAACTCAGATTGGTTTATGATTTGTCAGCGCCTCATTCCTCCACGGTTCCCAGCCTCAATTCCCTTATTCCCTCTGAGGAGTTCTCCCTTAAATATGCATCAGTAGACATGGCCATCCAGGCCATTCTTAAGACAGGCACAGGTACCTGGCTCTCCAAGGCCGACATCTCAAATGCTTTTAAACTTCTTCCTATCCATCCTTCCCTCTGGTGCTGGCATGGAATCAAGTGGAGGCAGCGGTACTACTTTGCCACTAAGCTCACGTTCGGGTCCAAGAGTAGTCCTTGGCTCTTCGACACCTTCGCACAGGCTCTTGCTTGGATCTTGTTACACGTAGCCCAGTGTCGGGAAGTCATTCATTATCTGGATGACTTCCTGCTGATAGAGCCGCCCGGCTCTCCCCCACAAGATCTGGCTAAGTTGAGGGGAGTCTTCAATAACCTTAATGTCCCCATTGCCGAGCACAAGGTGGAGGGTCCGTCGCAGGCTATCACCTTTCTCGGGGTCAGCCTAGACACTAACACTATGCAGGCCAGCCTTCCCCCGGATAAACTGACCCGCATCAGGACGGTCCTGAGGGACTTTACTCATGCCAGGACTTGTACCAAGAGACAGCTCCAGTCCCTTCTTGGTATGCTCAATTTTGCTATGCGCATCATCCCCCAGGGGCGCTCGTTCGTGTCACGCCTGCTGGCCTTATTATCCCACTCTCAGGATCCGGAGCAAGTACTCAACCTGGATTCCGCGGCTATTGCAGACCTAGCCATGTGGGAGGAATTCCTGTCCTCCTGGAACGGAGTGTCCCTGTTCGTCCCCTCCGTGTCCGCCCTTTCACCTCGGGTGGTGACCGACGCGGCGGCCTCCACGGGCTTTGCGGCTATTTTTGGCAACCTCTGGCTCGCAGCCCCCTGGCCTCCACAGATACTGGCTATTCCTGGCTTCACTGAGACGTCCTCCCTGTTCGAGCTATATCCCATTGTAGCCGCTGCACACACCTGGGGCCGCAGCTGGTCAGGCCAGACGGTGGTCTTTTCTACAGATAACCTGGCCACTGCGGAGATTGTCAATAAAGGCAGGTCCAGATCTCTACAGATTATGTCCTTCCTGCGGCGACTGACCCAGCTCTCATTATTGTTTCAGTTTAACCTTCATTGTTCTTTTGTCCCCGGCAAATTCAATCAGGCGGCGGATGCCCTCTCCCGCTTTAACTTTGTTTCGTTTTTTGATCAGGTGCCCGGAGCCGGACCAACTTCTGCAGCTATCCCGGACTGGTCTCAACTGACATTGGATTAGCCCCGCACTTGTCAGCAGCGACTCAACTTATTGATCACTCCCTCTCAGACAATACCCGCAAGGCCTATCAGTCGGCCTGGAGGGCCTTTACTCGCTTCATATCATCCCACAATACAGAGACCTCCCGGGTCAAGCAAGTCCTTGCCTTCCTTTCCTACTGCCATTCGGACTTGGCATTGTCTTTCAACACAATCCGATTGTACTTGGCCGGGGTACAACACTTCACGTCCCTCCAGGACCCTACCAAGCCCTCCTTATTCACCTTTCACGCCGTCCGGGCACTCATGCGCGGCATTCAGAAACGTCGGCCGGTTTCCAGCATCAAACGGCTGCCTATCACGGGCGAAGTGTTCAGGGACATGTCAGACGTTCTGGCCTCCTCACCTTTCGGTCTCCATGACAGTGTCGTCCTGCAAGCAGCCATACACCTGGCCTTCTACGGCTTCTTGCGGCCAGGCGAGTTTACCTGCAGTGGCCCCTCGGCACGTATGCTGTGCAAGCACCATCTAGTTAGGTTTGAGGACCATTTCATCCTACATTTAGCGGTCTCAAAGACACAGCAGCTTGGCCCAGGTACGGACATACATCTCTATAAAACCCACAACCGCTGGTGTCCGGTTGCTGTCCTCACCCGCTTGCTGACCCTTTTGGCCGATCAACCAGGAACTGGCCCACTTCTCCCCTTTCACTCCAAACCTCTCAACGCAGCCCAGTTCATGGAGCATGTCAGGATACTCCTGGGCATCCTTCACCTCAATCCCGCACACTACTCGGGACATTCGTTTCGCATCGGGGCAGCTTCAACGGCCTCCCGCCAAGGGGTCCCGGTCCACGTTATCAAAAAGTTGGGTAGATGGAAGTCCTCCTGTTTTGCCCGTTACGTACCCAATCCGCAAGTTGAGATGGCCCAGGCCTTTGTCAAACTTACCCAGTAACAGTCTTGGTTCAATAAAATACATCCCCTACCTGAGTGTTTTGCCCCCTTATTTTGGTATACCGTACGTTAGACCAGGGCACACTTTCAGGTCCATTTCAGGTAGCGAGTTTATGTTGTCCTTGTCTATCATCCTTGTCCGTATCGGTCAGAGGGCTCTTCACCATAAATAGAAAGGCCAGTATGGTGGCCTGAAATTATGGGAGGAGCCCGGTGGTGTATATAACCTGCCGTTCGCCCATCTTCCTCGTCGGTTCCGGTGCGCGATACCCGCCCACCCGTCCCCTTTTATCAGGCCTTCACTGTAGCATACTCCTCATATGAGTACTCATTTCACCCATTTCATATTTATTTCATTTTAAGGTATGCCCCCTTATTTTGGTATACCGTACGTTAGACCAGGGCACACTTTCAGGTCCATTTCAGGTAGCGAGTTTATGTTGTCCTTGTCTATCATCCTTGTCCGTATCGGTCAGAGGGCTCTTCACCATAAATATATATATATATATATATATATATATATATATATATATATATAAAAATATTTATATATGTATGACATACCCCACTTTTAAGTACACAATGAGATTTATTTACTAAAGCTAGAAAGTGCACAATCAGGCTCACTTCTGCATAGAAACCAATGAGCTTCTAACCCCAGCTTGTTCAATTAAGCTTTCTTAATAAAACCTGGAAGCTCATTGGTTTCTATGCAGAAGTGAGCCTGATTTTGCACTCTCTAGCTTGAGTAAACCCCATTGTGTACTTAAAAGTGGGGTATGCCTATACATACATATCTAAAACCATATTACGAAATTGGAATTTGGTACAGAATGAATTCGAATTCAAATAGAAAACATTAGAATATAATATATTATATTTTTTCCTATTCTGTTCTATTGTTTTTAAATGCTATTCTTTTCTATTCTTTTCTATTCTAATCTTTTCTATTGGAATTCGATTTCTTTCTATAAAAAATTTGAATTTTGCTAAATGGTTATATATAGTTTACTTTTTGAAAATCGTCAAATTTTTTAGAAATTTGATAATTTTTTTTAGAATTAAATGAAAATGAACCATAAATGAGAACCATAAGGTTCTCTAAACTTGTTGTTACCAACATACCAATATTTATATATAAGAAAACCCCCTTAAAAACTGAATATCAGTACCCCGCGGTACAGCGGGACTTTTAAGGCGAACAGAATGTATTAGTATAAAAATATATACATTTATTCAAAAAAGAAAAGACAATGCATAGACATACAAGTAAAAATCCATACATATGGGGGGCGTGGCTTTCCATGAGGGAAGTTGGCTGTTTAGCTCTCTAGCTCCGCTAAACCTTAGCCGACTATCTGCTCCTAGCGGGGAACTGAGCCATCACTAATTTACCAGACGATGGGGACAGCCTCCAGGGGGCCATCTACCTCAAGATCACGATCCCCGAGGGAAAACCATAATCGGGGGACCCAGAATATCCCCGATCTTTTCAGAGCACAGAGGGCCAACATGGCGACGGCCTCCTCAGAATCCAGACGAGATCGTCCTTTCCCCGACCACCTCACCTCCCGCTCAGATGGAGACCCTGTCACCAGCTCACCAACAACCGAGCCTCACAAACTTGCGTACAATAGCGGCCGACATCAAGGATACTCTTTTTTCGCTGCTATCACCAACCTCCGCCACGAAATTCAAGCCATAGCGGGAAGAGTTCAGGACGTGGAGAAGAAGGCTGCAATACAACAAACAACGATTACAAAAATACGCACTATGGACTCTCACACACTACAGCTCAGTGACATCCAAAGGCAGACTACAGGCTAAAAGAAGATATTCTTAATCAAGCCAGACCAAAAAAGACAACAGGAATACGAAGGCCATGTCATTCACATATTTCAAGACCTCTCAGCTATTACCCTCAGAAATAGGAGGGACCTACGCCCACCACTAGAAACACTGAAGAATGAGGGAATTGTATACCGCTGGAAATTTCCATTCAGATTGTCAGCTTCTAACCACGGGAGATCAGCGCTGCTCAGAGTACCTGAAGAGCTGGAAACCTTTTGTCACATGCTGGACATACCCTATGTGGAGGTACCTAACTGGTATGCTGATTTTAATATTTACAACTCTATATCCAGAAGACCAAAAGAAAACCTGATGGAGACACAAAATACACACTTTAGAGGACGCCGTTCACCTTCGTTGGCAAGATCAACTCATACACCGCCGTCACAATTCCAGATCCACAGTCCTACAGCTGCCCCGCTGCCTCGCAGAGCTCGCTGAGACCGCTGAGACAGAAGTTGTCCCACCATGAATGCAGATAAGTTACCACCAACCCAAAAGTTATTTAGTTCAGTTATCGTTCACTCCTTTTCTCTTTTGTTTATTGTGAAAACACTCATTTTGATACTCTTGGATCGTTTATTTCCGCACTCAAATATACTGTACACGTTTGATATAATCATTCTAAATACAGACGATTAAAAGGAGTCCCCTCCACTTATTCACTCACAACATAACTGACCCTTTCGTACAGCTATTGGAGGTTAAGAAGACACCATGCAGAGACTTTGTTTATAGCAAACTAACTATTCTTAACTTCTCCTCCCACTTCGACACCTGCTACCAGATGTCACAACTCTCTGCTACAGAAAAGACTTCCAGACTCAGACGTGCAGTGACTCCTCAAGGCTATCCTTCTCCGAGTTACTTTTCCTTATAGGTACCAATTTTAAAAGCTTTTTTGCTTTCTATTATGCATTTACGCCTAATCCTGCAATGGAAACACTGTTCAGGATGGCTATAGGTCTAGCTGCTTAAGGAAAAGATTCCTTGAGCAAATTTGAAATGCTAAAGCAACCACCTGTTAGAGTTACACCGGTTTTCTTCAAAGAGGACCACTTGTATTAATAGCTGACCACAGTGGACCAAAGAACCCACACTCTCCCTTTATAAAATATTCTGACAAGTCACATTTAAGATGGGGCAGACACATTATCAGGCACACCGGCACTTTGTTTTGCCTTAACCAACCCACTCACACAAGCAATAGAATGCAATTTTAACATCAAAATGGGTTGGCCTCTCTAGACATAGCATCTAGTGACAAAATATCCTTACAATATTTAGAGAAGCATGCTCAAAGAATAGAATCTATTATTTCCTACTATCGGTGTGCCCATATGATACAGTATGTCTGCTTTGCTAAACCGTAGAATTGTTACGTTTTTGTTCCTTCTGCTGTTTTCTTGTTGTTTTTTTTTTTTTTTTATTACGGTTATCCTTGTTTCTCACAAATTACCCATACAGAGTACCAGATACTGCTCTTTTTTTTTCTTCATCTATGAATTACTAATATAAATTACCACTACCCATTCCAGTTCAAGCCTAACCCCTTGAGACAGGTGAGCAGGATCTCAGCTGTTGCCGGATATCCCCCAACCCGCCGAAGACAACACATATCCCCTACACTTTATCTCCCCTCCCCCCATACCTATATAGACATATCACACATGGGTCAGGCTAAAAGATCAAATCTATCTCTTGCACTACTTTCTAAGGTAGACCTCTCCTATTCACCATAGCTCCTTCAACACCTATTCGCTTATAAAATAATAAAATTAAAATATTACATTAACAATGACTGCAAAGTCCTCTACAACCGACCTTGACCGACTTAAAATCATCTCACTAAATGTAAAGGGATTGAACATTCCTGAAAAGAGAACCCAATTACTTTTACCTAAGCAAAAATTTAAAGCTGACATTTTGTTTATACAGGAAACTCATTTCCGGACAGACACAATCCCAAAACTACATAATCAACATTATCCAGTAGCTTACCACTCAATGAACGTGGATTCAAAATCTAAAGGGGTTTCCATTTTGATCTCAAAACACTGCCCCCTCCAGGTTATTGATACACTACTAGATGAAAAATGCAGATATATTTTCCTAAAAGGTTCCTACAAAGGTAAGACAATTACACTAGCAAATCTATATGCTCCGAATGACAAAAAAGTTTATTTTTTCTGTGACACCTTACAAAATTTAACAGACTTTCATGAAGGCACTTTAATACTGGGTGGAGACTTTAATGTCCCCCTAAACCCTTTACTTGACACCTCCACCAGCATCTTGTTTCTCCCCTATGCCACTCTGAGCCATAAAATCTCAACTCCAAACCCTCCTACTTCACGAAACATGGCATACTTTATACCCAGACACTGAGGACTATACGTTTTTTTTCAGAAGCCCAAAATAAATATTCTAGAATAGACTACCTTTTTCATCTTACAAAAAGACCTCCCCACCATTAACCATGCATCCATTGACCCAATGTTTCTTTCGGATCATTACCCAATTTCACTAACAATAACGTTCCCCACCTCCCTTCCTCATACAAAAACATGGAAACTCGACCCATCTCTCCTCACAGATCCAACAATAGCCTTGGAGGTTGAAAAAGGCATACTGATACATCACCTCTAATAAACTGGGAAGCACACAAATGTGTAGTAAGAGGAATTTTTATTGCAGCAGCGGCCAAACGAAAAAATAGAAACCTGAAATCACTTCAATGATTTAGCCAACAAAATCAGACAACTAGAAAAATCACATAGAGCCACTAGCGCATTGAACACATTGAATACGTTGATCCTAGCCAGGAAAGAAATGTTAGAACTTATGGGGAGACAAATTAGACGCAAATACATTCTCTCCCAAAAAACATTTTATGAACTTGGTAACAAAACCGGCAAATTCTCTCCCACTTTGTTGGAGATGTGACAAAGACGCTGGAACATTAATACACATATGGTGGTCCTGCCCCAAACTTCAATACAATACACTCACGGACTCGAAGGGACGTACAATTAAATTCCACACCAGACATAGCCCAACAATTTGTAGACTACTACTCTAAATTATACAACCTATTGGAGCTATCCACTCCCCAAACACCATCTAAGAGAAAGCAATTAATCACTGATTTTCTGCACCAATACAGCCCTACCCCAATCTTAGAATACTCTTATCATATGCTAGACCCACCCCTGACAATAGAAGAAGCTGCTACCGCCTTAAAGCTCATGAAAATGGGTAAGAGCCCAGGACCCGAAGGACTGACTATTGGATACTACAAAACTTACGCTCAACTACTGATCCCTTGCTTCACATATTCCTTTGACACTACAGTAACACTCCCCCACGAGACCTCCTAACAGCACACATCGCGTTCATCCCCAAGCCAGGAAAGGACTCCACACACGTGACAAACTACAGACCTATCTCACTCTTAAATGTTGGATCTTAAATGGTATGCCAAAATATTAGCAGAATACTCCCATTACTCCCTGACCTCATCCACCCTGATCAAGTGGGTTTTATCCCCGGTGGAGAGGCGAGAGACAATACCCACAAAGCACTAAACATACATCACTGGCTCACATCCCAACAACACAAAGGTTTTTTCCTATCCTTAGACGCGGAGAAGGCATTCGATAGAGTGGCCTTCAAATTTGAAATTTGAAATTCAAAATTTGTTGACGGGTCAACAAATTTTAAATTCGGCAGCAAATTGAGATATATTTTGTACATATATATTAATACTACTAA
This sequence comes from Lithobates pipiens, assembly GCF_037356315.1. Lineage (NCBI taxonomy): Eukaryota > Metazoa > Chordata > Amphibia > Anura > Ranidae > Lithobates > Lithobates pipiens. The sequence goes on along the minus strand of NW_027507718.1, from coordinate 157,903,370 downwards.
ACCTCTGTAAGAAATACAGCTATACAAATTATGTTTATACAGAAACAAGTGGTATGTACCTTGGAAAAATATGAGTGCAGCAATGCTAGCTTTGCCTTGTTAGACATGCCTGTTAAAGGAATCTCTTTTTTGATCTCTTTTCAGATCAGTTATATCTGCTCTTCTATAAATATGCCTCTGAAGAAGAGAATTTTTTCCTGAAACATGTCAGGCTTTTGGAGTTCATGTATATGATCATGCACAACCTATTTTTTTCATAGATTATGTGTGTGTGTGTGTGTGTGTGTGTGTGTGTGTGTGTGTGTGTGTGTGTGTGTGTGTGTGTATATGTATGTATGTATGTATGTATGTATGTATGTGTATATGTGTGTGTGTATATATATATATATATATATATATATATATATATATATATATATATATATATATATATATATATATATATAATATAATCTCTATCCACGCATTGATATATGTATGGATTTTTACTTGTATGTCTATGCATTGTCTTTTCTTTTTTGAATACATTTATATATTTTTATACTAATACATTCTATTCACCTTAAAACTCAATTTTTTTTAAATGCGGGCAAATTTTTTCGAATTATTATTATTTATGAAACTAAATGAATCCCGAAAATGAATGCAACAAATTTAACTAAACGGATTTAGTTACATAACGTATTGAAACGAAACGAAACGAAACAATTTTTTTCATCCTGCACATGTCTATTCGTAGCTGCCTGTTCCGTGTGTGCTCAGAGTAAGACACCACAACACCTTCCAGTGGGCTTCCTACAACTCATACCCAATGGAGAGAGGCCCTGGACCCACCTGTCTATGGATTTCATTGTGGCATTACCCAACTCCCAGGGCAACACTGTTATCCTTATGGTGGTTGTCCGGTTCTCTAACATGTTGCATTGTATTCCAGTCAAGAAGTTACCTACTTCTAAGGAACTGGCTTCTATTTTTGCTCGGGAGATCTTCCGCTTACATGGGCTACCCAATGTGATAGTCTCAGACTGGGGTAGTCAGTTTGTGTCTTGGGTTCTATTGAGAATTTTGTGCACAGTTGGGTATTCAGCTTGCTTTCTCCTCTGCGTATCACCCGCAGTCTAATGGGGCTGCAGAATGAGCCAATCGGTCCTTGGAGCAATTCCTATGCTGCTATATTTCTGACCATCATAACAACTGGTCAGACCTCTTACCGTGAGTGGAGTTTTGCTGACAATAGTGCCTTGAATTCAGCTTCCCATTTGTCCCCATTCATGGTGAACTATGGTTTCCAACCTTCCGTATTGCCTGCCTTGTTTCGCAGAGTATTCCTGCGTTAGAGGAGCATCTCTGTGGTCTTCGTTCCACTTGGGCACAAGTCCGGGAGGCTTTGCGACATGCTAACAATAGGAACAGACTCCATGCTGACCGCAGACACCTGCCTGCGCCTTCCTACCAGGTTGAGGACAGAGTCTGGCTGTTGTCTCGCAACCTTCGACTTTGTGTTCCTTCTTTGAAGTTCGCACCTTGGTTTATTGGGCCTTTCCATATCCTTCGCAGGATTAACCCAGTGGCTTATGTGTTGGACCTTCCTCGTAGTATGCACATCTCTAATGTGTTTCATGTCTCCTTATTAAAACCTTTGGTCTGCAACTGCTTTACCACCTCTGTGCCATGTCCTTACCCTATACAGGTTGAGAACCATGAAGAGTATGAAGTACAATCCATTGTTGACTCCCATAGGTTCCGTGGGCGCATACAGTACCTGGTACATTGGAAGGGGTATGGCCCGGAGGAACGCTCTTGGGTCTTATCCTCAGACGTACATGCCCCTGTCCTCCTACGTGATTTCCATAGACATTTTCCCCTCAAGCCCGGTGGTCCTCTGAGGGGGAGGGGTTGTTGAGGAGGGGGTACTGTCAGGGCTGGGCTCAGCCTTCATCCTCTGAGCTGGCTCAGCTGTTAGCTAATTTCCAGCTCCTTTCTCTCTATAGTGACTCAGCTGTTGTTGATCTGCTAGTCAGTCCTGCCTACTTTAAGCTGTCTATCTCACTTCATCTCTGCCTTCGCCTTTGGTCACATCTCAGAGACTTTTCTCCTGCGTTCCTGTTGAAGATTTGCTCACTGATGTCCCTTCTAGCTCCTGATCCTGCTTGCTTTACTACTACTTAAATCAAGGAGAAACAATCAGCGCTCACATATATCATAAGAACAAATTATTGCAAGCTGGACACCTCAAGGAGCAATACACAAAACACCTTAATAGCACATTAAATTATACAAATGGTGCAGCGCAAAATCCGAAAGTCCACATATATTGGTCATGTATGACAGAAGAAGAGCATGTAGAGAGGAGACACCACGTGGAGAGACAACTATTCGCTTGTATGTGACCCTCCTTCCACCAGTAGGAATAAACTCTTACCAGCTCAAATGGACCTCTGAAATCTCAGATGGTCAAAAGTGCAGATTCACACTCAGGATGTGCCGGAGACTTATTAGTTGATTTCCACATACGGATGAGGCCATTTTTAAATCCGTTTAGTCAGGTGCGGCCGACTCCAGATGGAAGCCCAACAAATTCACTCCAGATGTAAATGGGCAGGCATGTATAAGCAGGAGAAATCCAGGAAAAAACTCCAACCAAAAATTAATAAAAAATTAAAAACCAATCTAAGTGTAGGTTGAAACAGATCGTTTTATTAAGATACACATTAGAAAAAAATATAAAAAATAAAAAGATTATACACCAAAAAATCTTTCACTTATAAAGTCCTCAGTTGTATGAGTAAGTTACTTGCAAACAGTGACTTGCTGTCAATACTGCTTACACCACAAGATGTCAGTATAGTGTATATATTAGCAGACATTGAACATAGGATGGTAAAAGCTGAGCAGGAGATGCACTAGAAATAAACAAAGAACAAAAGCACGAACTGGACGGCGGGTGACGTCCGCAACAAGCTCCTCCCCCGTACGTACGTTACGTCCTATCAGGACTTCGTCAGCGGTGGGTGGAGCTAAACGACGTCACCCTTTACTTTTAAATAGTGCTCTGTTACCATGGTAAGCCTGGATGCTTGTAAGACGGCTGTGACCGGAAACGGAAGCCAGCCGTTATATATACAAACATGCTTTACACCTGGGGACACTTAAAACAAGCATATATAAACAGTGCACCGCCATTCTTTTATTAAGAAATGTAGAAAGAAACTACAAAACAGGCACTAGTAACAGCATTAGCATATTCTACATGCCCTGCTAAAATGTCACAGTGCCTGATTGCTATATAAGCAAATGAATATACATTATATATATATATAAAAAATAATAATAAATATTTATAAAAAATAATTTTTTCTTCCCAAAGAAATTATTGGGAAAATTATTCAATTAAAATTCACATATGGACAATTCACCTGCCGTTACAAAAATAAGCTTCTTTTGGAAGCTCATACAACTGAGGACTTTATAAGTGAAAGATTTTTTGGTGTTTAATCTTTTTATTTTTTATATATTTTTTTTCTAATGTGTATCTTAATAAAACTATCTGTTTCAAGCTACACTTAGATCGTTTTTTATTTTTTAATAATTTTTGGTTGGAGTTTTTTCCTGGATTTCTCCTGCTTATACATGCCTGCCCATTTACATCTGGAGTGAATTTGTTGGGCTTCCATCTGGAGTCGGCCGCACCTGACTAAACGGATTTAAAAATTGCCTCATCTGTACGTGGAAATCAACTAATAAGTCTCTGGCACACCGTGAGTGTGAATCTGCACTTTTGACCATCTGAGATTTCAGAGGTCCATTTGAGCTGGTAAGAGTTTATTCCTACTGGTGGAAGGAGGGTCACATACAAGCGAATAGTTGTCTCTCCACGTGGTGTCTCCTCTCTACATGCTCTTCTTCTGTCATACATGACCAATATATGTGGACTTTCCTATTTTGCGCTGCACCATTTGTATAATTTAATGTGCTTTACTACTACGTTGATCTCTGGCTCTCTGACATTGGCTGACTACCCGATCTGGTTACTGAACTCTGAACTATTGACTACGTTTACTCTGTTTACCTTTTTATTATTATTAAACAAGTGTGATTAACTGTACTTCTGTCTCGCTCTGATTCATGGTTTCTAACAGTGGAATTCCCTTCCACAGCGGTTGTCACTCTCAGCAGGGGGCATCAATAGTTTCAAGAAAATATTAGATAAGCACCTGAACACCTGCAACATATATACAATGTAATACTGACATATAATCACACACATAGGTTGAACTTGACGGACTTATGTCTTTTTTCAACCTCACCTACTATGTAACTATGTAACTAATGCACCGCATTGCATCTTTTTGCCTGAGTGCTTGCGTAGCCCCTTGAATGCTTACAGAGAACCGCTGGTTCAGAGAACAAATCTACAGAAGAGGCCATAGAGGAAGAAGAGGAGGGGTGGAGGAGAGAGCTGTGGCAGAATCACTGCTAGAATTTTAGAGGCGCGGTGGCGTAACAAGCTCCAACAATACTGAACCCTGTCCTGCATCCTTCCCAGCTGCCAGCAGAGTAACCCAGGGCGCCATGAAGGAAAGGTAACATCCCTGCCTATGCCTGCTAGACCATGAGTTTGTGGTAATATACACCTTACTGCTGACCACCCTGTCCAACAAGACAAAAACATTACCTTCCACATGCCGGTAGAGAGCTGGAAGGACCTTCAGTGAAAAGACAGTGCGTTTTGGTACCTGCAACTGAAGCACAGCACATTCCATAAATTCACGAAAGGGGGCAGAGTCTATCAGCTGAAAAGGCAGTAGTTGCAGTGCTAGCAATTGGGCCAAGCTGGCATTCAAGCCAGCATTCAGAAAGTGAGAATGTGGATGGCTGGGACTGAATTTCTTTTTAATGTTTAGCAACTTTTTAAGGTTGAACTGGATGGACTTGTGTCTTTTTTCAACCTGACTAACTATGTAACTATGTAACTATGTAACTGGGGTAGGGAAATTTCCCTGCTAAAATCACATGGTGGTGTACTGCTAGCAGATTGGCTGCAAGTACTTGGGACACCTATTGCTAGACCTTCATTCCTCTCAGTGCAGGTTTTCCAGAGAACTGGAGTAGGGTTGGTGATCCCAGATGAGGAGCAAGAAGAAGTCTGCATTTTTCTTTGATGTGTGTCTTTTGAAGTGCTGTTGTCGTAGGATATTGTAATTATGAATATATTTAATTTATATTGAATTTATTTATATTTAATTCATATGAATATATTGAATTTAGCTTGTAGCTATGTAGGGCGGAACATTTTATCTTCACCGAAATCTCTGGTAGATCAGACAAGTCGGTGCCTAGGCTTGTGTATACAAACAATGGGATCAAAACCTCACTTCAAAGGATCCCATGCTGGGATATTCAACGAAGGGAGACCAATTCGTAATCAATACTTAATTTCCCAGGAAGATTCAAGTTAAGCTCCTGCTCAGAATAGCCACAAGAATTTGCATTAAAGGGGGCTGACTTATGCAAAGTATAGGGATTGGCTATGCCAACCAATGAGGCATCGGCATGTAATGATATACACAGACTAGATGGGAGGGAAACGCACCCTTTTATGGGAGAGCAACCATCAGAATGGATGGAACCTTGGTGCAAAGGGTAATTATGGGAAAGGTCTGCATCTTACTTGTAAATAACTAAATTTATTTGCAGATTAATTTTTTCAGGAATATACTCTGTTTTCCTTCATGTAATTCTCTTATTTTAACCTAATATCTTCTTCCTTGCTGTAGACTATAGATGGATGGTTGTGTATTAGACTTTCAACTACTCCCCAATAAATGCTGTTATTGTGTTTAAAGCTTTCACTCATTGTCAAAGAACTCTCATTTAACCCAAATCATATCTGAGACATATTAAATCTCAAATATAGTATACAGGAAAAAGACTGCATGGGAGGTCGTCATATGTCTGGTCAAGCATGTGGTGCCCAAGTGGCTGCTGCGGATCAAACGTGGCCACAACAGCAGCCACTTGGGCACCACATGCTTGACCAGACATATGACGACCTCCCAAGGAACTTTTCAAAATCAGTGAGGAATCAGCAGCGCCCTGCACCTGCGGATCTCTGCGGTGTGATGCTGTAGGGTGGCTGCCCTTAAGCTTCCCTCTAGAGGACATCCTGCCTCTTTGGAGTTGTGCCTTCTCCTCCTCCTCTATTCTATCAGGCACCCAAGTAGAGTCAGTGACCTCATCATCCCCTCCCTCCTCATCATTGGAGCAAACTTGGCACTATGCTGTAGCTGGGGGAACATGACTGCAAGTTTCTTGGCCTTCTTGGGCACCCTCTCTCTCTCTAGGCTTTTCCTTCCCCTACCTGAGAACCAACATCAGAGCCTTCAAATCGCTGCGCATCCTCCAGCAGCATGTACCCGACACTGTGGTTGAATAGTTCGAGGGGACTCCTCCATGCATGATGGTTGGGCTACGGAAGGAGTGACTGTGGACAAGGTTGCCGGTGGACTAGAGGCCACTTTGGCAGCTGCATAGGGGGGAAAATTACTCTGAGCCTGGATGACAGAGGATAAGGTGGATGAGGACGGCTTTGTTATGCACTCCACCAACTGTTCTGCATGTTCTGGCTCAATAACACGGCCAGCAGCAGAAAAAAAGGAAAAGTGTGCCCCACGGCCACTGGCAAAGGATGCACCATGTCCATGACCTGCACTGTTGACTGTAGAAAGAGAGCCTGCTTGCCCTCTCTTAGTGGCCTGCTGTGAGCGTCCGCCTCTCCTTGGTGGCCTTCTGGACATGATGATGGATGTTTTGTTTTGCAATATCTCACTACACTGTATTATGTACTGTGTACACCACCAGAAAAGTAGTAGCAACTGTACCCTGGCTGCATTGTAATTACAATTTTTGATCTAATATTTCACAGCAGGGCCCATTCCTGCGCCCAACTGGATTATCTGTGAGATGATACAGTGTTGTGCCACAACCACCACTGCCTAAAGCCGCGTACACACGGGCGGACTGTCTGGCCAACTAAGTCCGTCAGACAATCCGACAGACAGTCCGTCCTACTTTTGAATGAACGGACTTGACCACACACGATGAACAGACAGTCCGCTGAAAGCTTGCGCGATGACGTGTACAGCACGTACGACGGGACTAGAAATACGACGTCCAATACACTGCAATGCAACCTTCGGCCGTGTAAATCCTTTCTGAGCATGCGCCATACTTAGTCCGTCCAACTTGCCTACTCACGAGCGGACTGTCCGCTGAAACCAAAGTTGGACGGACTGTATTACGGAAATTCCAAAAGACTTAGTCCGCCAGACTGTCCACTGAAAAGGTCCGCTGAAGCCCACACACGAGCGGACTGTCCGCTGAAATGTGTTTCAGCGGACTAAGTTGGACAGACAGTCCGCCCGTGTGTACGCGGCCTAAGACTCAATTTTTCTGCCCCTGTTTAACAGGGATGTGTAATTACAATTTTTGATCTAATATTTCACAGCAGGGCCCGTTCCTGCACCCAACAAGAGTAACTGTAAGGGCTTACAGTGTTATGGTACCACCAACACCTAAGGCCCAATTTTACACAGTGTGTATAGGTCAGGCTGTATAGTATATACAGGCAGTCGTCTATTTTCAAACATCCGACTTCCAAACGACTCCTACTTCCAAACAGAGGGAGACAACAGGAAGTGAGGTGAAATCTACCCCTAGGAAGGGAATGTCTCGCCTGTAAGAGTTAACATAGGAAAATGTTACAGGGGTGATAACCCTGCCCTATATTATTCAAAAAGCTTAAACATAGATTTTGGGGCTGGAGCTACACTTAAAAAATTTACCTGTTTCAAATTACAAACAGATTCAACTTAACAAACCTACAGTCCCTATCTTGTTTGTAACCCGGGGACTGCCTGTATAGAGTATAGAGCCTGGGGCCCCAAGCCTTTTTTTTTTTATTTGGGTGCGGGGACCCCCTTAATATGGGCTGGGGGGGAAACATTACATTACAGCCGCAAGCAGTTTTAAATGACTTTTCTCATTTAGAAATGTCATTTTTTGCAGGGACTGTTCTAAACACGGGAACCACGTGCCACTTTACAGGCATACTATAGACAACCCCCAGGTATGATATTTAAAGGAATATTTCACTTTTATTTTTTCTTAAATAAAATTTTCATTAAAATCACTGCTCCCGAAAAAGTCAGTTTTTAAAACTTTTTTTTGCATTGATACATGTTCCCTGGGGCACGACCCGGGTCCCTAAATAATTTTAGGACACTAACTTGCATATTAGCCTTTAAAATTTGATTTTTCACGTTTGAGTCCCATAGACTTTAATGAGGTTCGTGTGTTCGCACAAATTTTTGGTCTGTTCGCATGTTCTGCCACAAACCGAACTGGGGCGTGTTAAGCTCATCCCTATTGAGAACCATGAGGAGTATGAAGTACAGTCAATTGTTGACTCCCGTAGGTGCATGCAGTACCTGGTGCATTGGAAAGGGTATGGTCCGGAGTAATGCTCTTGGGTCTCATTCTCGGATGTACATGCCTCTGTCCTCCTCCGTGATTTCCATAGACATTTTCCTCTCAAGCCTGGTGGTCCTTTGAGGGGGAGAGGTCGTTGGGGAGGGGTTACTGTCAGGGCTTGGCCAGCCCTTTATTCTCTGAGCTGGCTGCTCAGCTGTCGACTAATTGCCAGCACCTATCTCTCCACAGTGACTCACCTGTTGATGATCCTGCTCATTGGTCCTGCCTACTTAAGCAGCCCAGTGCAGATGATCTCTGCCTTCGCCTTGGTCACATCTCTACAGACGCTCTCCTGTTTTCCTGTTAGATTCCTGATTCCTTCTGGCTCCCTGACGTTTTCACTTGTCAGAGTATTCATTCCAGTTCCTGAACTCTGGCTATGTTTTGACTACGTTTACTATGTTTACCGCTTTATTATTTATAAACAAGTGTGATTTAACTGTACTTCTGTCTCAGTCTGATTCATGGTTTCTGATAAGCTTCCTGTTGCTTAAAATATTTTTTTCTAGCAAGAACTCGTCCATGTGGTCTTTTTTATTAAACTCTCCAGTATCTTCCGGAATATAGACGTTAAACTAACACGTCTATAGTTACTTGGTAAAGACTTTGATCCCTTTTTGAATCTGGGCACCACATTGGCCTTACACCAATCCAGCGGTACCATTCCTGTCATTAATGAGTCCTTAACCACTTCCCACCCGGCCAATGCACATATACGGCCAGGTGGGAGCCGTCTACTTCTGATAGGACGTTCAGGAATGTCCTTCAGAAGGAGTGGGATCGCCCGCGCAGCTACACGATCCCAATGTGCTCATGTCACCCGGACACGGCGCATCTCAGATCGGCAGGAGGGCTCTGTGATTGGCCCTCCTGATCACATGACGGCCTTGTCCAGTCACGGCCGTCATGTGATGTAAACAAACAGCCGGTTGCTAGGCAATCGGCTCCTCCTCTCCTCACACAGAAGTCATTGCTGAGGAGAGGAGAGCAGATCGCTGCAGACGGCTGATGATCAGTGAGTATGAGCTGTTTTTTTACAGCTTTTTACTCACTGATCACTAGTCTAGTGTCAACACACAACACACCACACAGTATAAACACAATGTCCCCACATCTGTCCCCAAAACACACATGTCCCCAAAACATACATGTCCCCAAATAATAAAAACACATGTCCCTAATAATAAAAACATGTCCCCCACATATGTCCCACTAAAATCACATGTCCCAATGATTATCTGCACACACATGTACACGATCATTTGCTTACATATGTCCGTGATCACATAAACCAATTATTATACACTTAACGGAATTTTTTTTTACCAAAAACATGTAGCAGAATACATTTTGGCTTAAATTTATGACAAAATTTGATATTATTGGATTTCTTTTAAAATAGAAAAAAGAAATATAGTTTTTTTTTCCAAATTTCCGCTTTTTTTGCGCTTATATCGCAAAAAATAAAAAACGGAGTCGTGAATAAATAACACCAAAATAAAGCTCTATTTGTGCGAACAAAATTATAAAAAATTCATTTAGGTACAGTGTAGCATGACCACGCAATTGTCACTGAAAGCGCTAGAGCGATGAAAGCTGAAAATTGGGCTGGGAAGGAAGGGGGCGAAAGTGCCCTGTATTGTAGTGGTTAGAAATTAGAAACAATGGGGCTGATTTACAAAGCATTTGCGCTATGAGTAGCGGCACACGCTGACACGCAACGGCCGTAACACATTTGCGCCTGTAACACTGCACAATTCCCCATTTGCTATCATGTTGCCCTTGCACCGATGGCCGCGATCTGTGCGCCGCTATAGACCTGGCGCACGGCATCTTCAACTCAGAATTAAAAGAAGCTGGAAGTGTGAATATTATGGGGGTGATGTGAGGAAGTATAGATATGACTGTCCAAGTAACAAATATGGCTAAAATAGGACGACATATAAACTTTCTCTGAGCAAGCCTGCTGCGCCTGCAAATACACTCAGAACTCCGTGAGATCATTTTATGCACTGCGCATGCGCAAACGGCATTTGCGCTTGTTCAAGTGCTCTAGTTCACTGCGCCGGGAAAATTTTAGTAAATGTCAAGTCACGTAGGCTCATTTGCATAAGTTAAACAGGCGCACCTCTCAACTTGACTTTTTTATTTTTTTGCACACAGGTCATGTTAGCAATAACAAAAAAAAATGAAGAAAAAAATGTGTGGGGGTCTCCCAAAATTCCATACCAGGCCCTTCAGGTCTTGTATGGATATTAAGGGGAACCCTGCACCAAAAAAAAAATGACGTGGTTGTCCCCCTCAAAATCCATACCAGACCCTTATCCGAGCACGCAACCTGACATGCCGCAGGAAAAGAGGGGGGACGAGAGAGCACCCCCCTTCCTGAACCGTACCAGACCACATGCCCTCAACATTGGGAGGATGCTTTGGGGTCCCCCCCAAAGCACCTTGTCCTCATCAATATGAGGACAAGGGCCAGGGTTGTGGGGGTCTGCAGGTTTATTGGAATCTGGAAGCCCCCTTTAACAAGGGGAGTCCCAGATCCCGCCCCCCCCCCCCCCTGTGTGAAATGGTAAGCGGGTACAAAAGGTAATTTTGGGAGGTATTTGTACTGTCCTGGCATTTTAAAGGATTCAGGAAATGAGATAGGCCATCAATACCTCAGAATTTACCAATGTCTACTACAAAGGTTATCATTGGAGTTTGTTATAGACCTCCCAGTGTTAATGAAGAGGTGAAGACTCAGCTCCTTACACAGATGGAAAGGGCTGCAAGGGCTGAGATAGTGATAATAATGGGGGATTTTAACTACCCGGCAATTGACTGGAGTAATGGCACTGCTGGGACAGTTAAACAATATAATCGATCCAATCGTTATTTGAAGTGCCAAGCTACTTTTAAAAGGTGACTGGTACCGTAGACAGTGTTAAATGCAGTGTTAAATGCTAAAAAAAAGTAATAATCTATTACTGATTGAAGCTTGAAAAGCTTTTTTCCAATAAAGAAATAATGATTAAAAAAGTTCAAAGTGATCAAGTGTTTATTGCAATGCACAAATGTCGTGGTCAGAATGAGAACATAAAACACTTATTTACCTGGAAAACATATTGAAAAACAAATCAACTACCTTGTAAGGTTGCAATCATAACAAATCAATTGCAAGAATATAACAAAATAACTCATTGAACAAAGTGCAAGCTAAATTGTACATTCTACTCCTCCTGAGTATTATGATACCACATGTGTGGGACTTTTCCACAGCCTGGCCACTTAGAGAGGCCCAACCTGCAGGGAGCACCATCACGTGTTCTAGAAGAATAAATTACACATCTAACTTCTTGACTACTTATTACAATTTTGAAGGCCCTGGAGCACCAGGACAATGACACGTGACACTGACATGGCACTGATACGTGGCACTGATGACATGTGACACTGATGTGGCACTGATGACAGATGGCACTAATACGTGGCACTGATGACACATGACAATGAGGACAGATGACACTAATACGTGGCATTGATGACACCTGACACTGATAACAGATGGCACTAATATGCGGCACTGATGACAGATGACACTAATGTGTGGCACTGCTGACATGACACTAACACGTGGCATTGATGACAGATGGCACTAATACGTGACACTGATGACACATGACACTGATAACAGATGGCACTGGGGACAGGTGGCACTGGGGACAGATGGCACTGGGGACAGGTGGCACTGATGACACGTGACACTGACAGATGGCACTTATATGTGGCAGTGGCACTGATGACAGATGGCACTGATACGTGGCACTGGGGACAGGTGGCACTGGGGACAGGTGGCACTGATGACAGATGGCACTTATATGTGGCAGTGGCACTGATGACAGATGGCACTTATACGTGGCACTGGGGACAGGTGGCACTGGGGACAGATGGCACTTATATGTGGCAGTGGCACTGATGACAGATGGCACTTATATGTGGCACTGGGGACAGGTGGCAATGGGGACAGATGGCACTGATACGTGGCACTGATGACACGTGACACTGATTTGGCACTGATGACACGTGACACTGATGACAGATGACACTAATATGTGGCACTGATGACACATGACACTGATAACAGATGGCACTAATATGCGGCACTGATGACAAGTGGCACTAATACGTGACACTGATGACACGTGACACTGATAATAGATGGCACATGGCACTGGGGACAGGTGACACTGGGGACAGGTGGCACTTATACGTGGCAGTCAGGGCCGGACTTTCCATAGGGCTTGACGGGGCTCAAGCCCATGGGCCCCGTCCAATAGGGGGCCCCCGCAAGCCCTGCCTGTTAATTCTTTACACTAGGCTTCCGCGCTATAGCAGGCTACAGAGCGAATGGCAATTGTTGGGAGGGCGTCCTCTTGTTTACTTCCCCAATGCATGCCGCAGGCGCACATTGGGTAAGTTCTGTGTTGGCAGTGTCCCTTGGACACAGCCAATCACAGATCATGTGAAATGGCCAATCACAGCGGCCATTTAGCACTGATCTGAGTGTCCAATGAGAGATGATCTCATGAGATCATCTCTCATCGCCGGCTCTCCACCTCACAGAGAAAGCCTGTGAGGAGGGAGAGCGATTTGCAGCTCGAGTAAAAAAAAAAAACTGTGGAAAATAAAGTGCTGTCACTAGTGCCATCAAAATCTGTCCCCAGTGCTACCTGTCCCCAGTGCCACGTATAAGTGCCATCTGTCATCAGTGCCACTGCCACGTATAAGTGCCATCTGTCATCGGTGCCATCTGTCCCCAGTGCCATCTGTCCCAAGTGCCATGTATAAGTGCCATCTGTCAGTGCCACTGCCACGTATAAGTGCCATCTGTCCCCAGTGCCATCTGTCCCCAGTGCCACGTATAAGCGCCATCTGTCCCCAGTGCCACCTGTCCCCAGTGCCACGTATCAGTGCCATCTGTCATCAGTGCCACCTGTCCCCAGTGCCACGTATAAGTGCCATCTGTCATCAGTGCCACCGGTCCCCAGTGCCATCTGTCATCAGTGCCACTGCCACATATAAGTGCCATCTGTCATCAATGTCACCTGTCCCCAATGCCACCTGTCCCTAGTGCCACCTGTCCCCAGTGCCATGTATAAGTGCCATCTGTCACCAGTGCCACTGCCACCAGGGCAGGACTTGGGGTGCTGGGTGCCCCTGGGCTTGAGTCACTTTCGGGCCCTACCTTCTATATTAATTTGTCGCCATCTGTGCCGTAACAATATAATCAATCCAATTGTTATTTGAAGTGCCAAGCTACTTTTAAAAGGTGACTGGTACCTTAGACAGTGTTAAATGCTAAAAAAAAAGTAATAATCTATTACTGATTGAAGCTTGAAAAGCTTTTTTCCAATAAATAAATAGTGATTAAAAAAGTTCAAAGTGATCAAGTGTTTATTGCAATGAACAAATGTCTTGGTCAGAATGAGAAGATAAAACACTTATTTACTTGGAAAACATATTAAAAAACAAATCAACTACCTTGTAAGGTTGCAATCATAACAAATCAATTGCAAGAATATAACAACATAACTCATTGAACAAAGTGCAAGCTAAATTGTACATTCTACTCCTCCTGAGTATTATGGTACCACATGTGTGGGACTTTTCCACAGCCTGGCCACTTAGAGAGGCCCAACATGCAGGGAGCACCATCACGTGTTCTAGAAGAATAAATTACACATCTAACTTCTTGACTACCTATTATAATTTTGAAGGCCTTGGAGCAGCAGGACAATGACACGTGACACTGACATGGCACTGATACGTGGCACTGATGACATGTGACACTGATGTGGCACTGATGACAGATGGCACTAATACGTGGCACTGATGACACATGACAATGAGGACAGATGACACTAATACGTGGCATTGATGACACCTGACACTGATAACAGATGGCACTAATATGCGGCACTGATGACAGATGACACTAATGTGTGGCACTGCTGACATGACACTAACACGTGGCATTGATGACAGATGGCACTAATACGTGACACTGATGACACATGACACTGATAACAGATGGCACTGGGGACAGGTGGCACTGGGGACAGATGGCACTGGGGACAGGTGGTACTGATGACACGTGACACTGACAGATGGCACTTATATGTGGCAGTGGCACTGATGACAGATGGCACTGATACGTGGCACTGGGTACAGATGGCACTGGGGACAGGTGGCACTGATGACAGATGGCACTTATATGTGGCAGTGGCACTGATGACAGATGGCACTTATACGTGGCACTGGGGACAGGTGGCACTGGGGACAGGTGGCACTGGGGACAGATGGCACTTATATGTGGCAGTGGCACTGATGACAGATGGCACTTATATGTGGCACTGGGGACAGGTGGCAATGGGGACAGATGGCACTTATACATGGCACTGGGGACAGGTGGCACTGGGGAAAGATGGCACTGATGACAGGTGGCACTGATGATTGATAGCACTGATACGTGGCAGTGGCACTGATGACAGATGGCGCTTATATGTGGCACTGGGGACAGGTGGCACTGGGGACAGATGGCACTTATACGTGGCACTGGGGACAGATGGCACTGATGACAGATGGCACTTATAGGTGGCAGTGGCACTGATGACAGATGGCACTTATACGTGGCACTGGGGACAGGTGGCACTGGGGATAGATTATTATGGCACTAGTGACAGCACTTTATTTTCCACAGTTTTTTTGTTTTTTTACTCGCGAGCTGCACGTCACTCTCCCTCCTCACAGGCTGTCTCTGTGAGGGGGAGAGCCGGCGATGAGAGATGATCTCATGATATCATCTCTCATTGGACACTCAAATCAGTGCAAAATGGCCACTGTGATTGGCCATTTCGCATGATCTGTGATTGGCTATGGACATTGCCAACAGAGAACTTCCCTGATGTGCGCCTGCGGCACGCATCGGGGAAGTAAACAAGAGGACCTCCAGGTAGGGTTGCCACCTTTTCTTCAAGCCAAACCCGAACATTTTAGTGTTGTAAAGGCAATTTTTTTTGTAGTATACATTATAAGATTGTAAAAGACCTGGGGCACTGTTGGGTGTCCCAATGAGAGTAGTAATGCAGCGTGCTATGCGCGCCATGGTGAACAGTAGGTGTGTCCAAATTGCATTAACAGTGTGAGGGGCTTATATAGTGGCATGGTTAAACAAAAACATTTTTGTATTCATAAAATATTCTTAGATAAAAAAAAAACAAATGTCACTGTAAATATATGAACTTAACCTATCTTAAAAGTGGACAGTGTCAGTCTGCAGGACAGTGGATGTTAGAAGTAGATGAGTGGACACAATTGAAAACCTGGACTGTTCGGGTGAATCTCCAACAGGTGGCAACCCTAACTACTGCTCGCTTAACCCATTCCATTTAATCGAATGTAATGAGGAAGTGATATTTCACCTCCTGCCTGCCTGTCAAATGCCTTCTGAAAAGCAATCCAAATGTGGATTGCTTTTCAGGGGGCCCTACATGTATAAATGAACCCTATGTCTGTTCAGCCATTCCAGTATTTTCTGTCAATTCAGGAACAGGAACAGGACTATTAATGTTTACTTTGGGGCATTGCTGAGTAACCACATGGTCTGCACCAATTACAAAAAAAAACTTCCCTGGGCCCCATCTACTTAGCTGGGGGAAGGAACAGGACTATTTAGGGCCCTTTAACACTACGGGGCAGCAAAATCTGCAAGCAGCAAGATTCTGTGTTTCAGATGTGTTTCCTGTTGTGTTTCTGGTGCGTTTTTGGGTTGCCTGTACCTGTGAAAAATGGACACATGACTCAAAAACCCACCAAAAACTTGAATGGAAAGCTGCATTTTTGGTGTGGTTTTTCAACACCACACTAAATACGCAGCATGCAGGACTTTTCAAAACGCACTGCACCCACAGCGCAGTGGTGTAAATCATCCCCATTGCAAAGTAAAAACGCATCAGTGTGAAAGGGGCCTTAGGCTACTTTCACAGTGGCGATTAGAGCTGGTGCGAATTGTAACAGTTCCTGATGTAGCTCTCAGCAGCTAGGTGTGGCTGCTGGCCCCCTTCACTATAGTGAAAGAGAAGGGATCTCACCGCTCCAGGAGCACACATGCAGGCTGTAAACTGTCTCTTCGGATGGGAAGCCACAGGTGCTGGCTATTACCACTAGCAACAGACGAAAAACAAGCTCTGGACTGCCGCACTCTTCAGAAGACCGCTTTCTTTTATTGGAAAATCACATCACAGCTCAACAAACACAGCGAACAAGGAAAAATTGCTGATGTTTCGCACTAGCTGTAGTGCTTATTCATATGAATAAGCACTACAGCTAGTGCGAAACGTCAGCAATTTTTCCTTGTTCGTTGTGTTTGTTGAGCTGTGATGTGATTTTCCAATAAAAGAAAGCGGTCTTCTGAAGAGTGCGGCAGACCAGAGCTTGTTTTTTGTCCCCTTCACTATAGTGACATTTTGCCAGTCCGGCATCCAGCAGCAATCAGTACAGGTAATCATTGGCCATTCAGAGAGGAACGAATTGCTGCGGCCCCTGGTGAAATGTCATTATAGTGAAGGAGGCCTGCTGCCGCACCTACTCGCCAACAGCTGCCATAGGAATCTCTAATACCGGCTGCTACTATTCACACCAGCCCTAATCGCCAAGGTGAATGTAGCCATCAGCTGTTAGTGATTTGCCTTCCTTGAACAGTTTATTGCTAATTTACAGCACATTACTGGAGGTGGACTTTAAGAAAATTAGGGCACGGAGGAAGAGAAGCTGGAGTTGGGCTTTAGGCAGTGGCGGCTGGTGCTCAAATTTTTTTTTTTGGGGGGGGGGGGGGCACAAACAAACTGAAATAAAAACCCCATCAATTGCAGCCACCGTGCCCATCAGTTGCTGCCGGTTTGCCCCCTGCCCGGCACTTCCCAGTCTTAGGTCACAGTGATGGCCTGCACGCTTCCTCCAAGTCCTCAATGTCTTCTCTTGTCCTCTGCTATGATTGGATGCCTGATAGGCATCCAATCACAGCGCCTGTCGCTTCAGACAATCAGGTGACAGGTAACCAGACCCAAGCATCCTGATTGGTTGAGAGGTGGGTCAGTGTTAGTAAAGCGATTTATTCGCTTCCCTAACACAACACTGTGTAAACAGTGAACACACAGCGTTGCTCCCGCTGTTTACCAATTTGGAAGCCTATTAGAGCCTATGGCTCTAATTGGGTGCTTCCAAAAACACCCCTACCACTGGAATTCAGATGCCCGACAAGGAGCTGGACACCTGAATAGGGGGCGGGAGCGGCAACCATAGATAGATTCATGCAATGCATGTACTGCCACTGGCTTTAGACTTGGTTCACACTGGAGCCGGCAGAGGATCGCAGAGGAACACTGTGCTCCCTGTTCTCCATTTCAGAAACAAATCGGGAATGAATCTATGCCTGAATTCAGCCCCGAAGCAGAGCCAAAGATGCAGGCGCTATAGCGTTAGAAATAGCGCCTGCAATCCGCCCTAAAGAAGCTGCACCATTGTATGTAGTGTGAAAGCCCGAGGGCTTTCACACTACAGCGGTGCGCTGTCAGGACGTCAGAAAAAAGTCCTGCCAGCAGCTTCTTTGGAGCGGTGAAGGAGCGGTGTGTTTTAATGGGGCAATGGGGCAGCGCTGTAATACCGTCGGCAAAACGCCGCTATTGCGGCGTATTGCCGGCGGTTTTAACCCTTTCGCGGCTGCTAGCGGGGGTAAAAGCACCCCGCTAGCGCCCGAAATGTGCCGCAAATCCGCCGGTAAAAATTGCGGCGTTTTACTGCCGACGCAATGGGCGGTGTGGTGTGAAAGGGGGTCTAAAACTTTCTAAGGTAACAAAAGATGCCGAAGTTGTTCAGGCACCATAGCAGGACTAGTTAAAGCTTATCAGGGAGCAGCGGAGTAATCCTTAATTCAGTGGTTCTGACAAATAAATCAGAATCCTGACAATCCGCGGGGGCATGTAAAAAAACAAAAAAAAAAAGCAGAAGGTGGAGGTCAGTAGTATGGCAGAGGTAATATGTAATACAGAGTAACCATCAGTGGCCCACACACAGTCACAGGCAGCCCCTGTGCACATCAGTCTTGTCCATCCTGTGCAGCCCCCCCTTGCCCCAGGTTCACATCCTCACAGATGCACACAGGCAGCCCCTGAGTTCAGTTTTTATCCACCATGCACCCTCACATCCTCCTCTTCCTCTTACCAGCAGAGATAAGCAAGGCAAAGACCACCCCCCATTAACTCCTCATCTTCTAATCTAACAACCAGGTTACAAGAGTCTGATCAGGCTGGGGAAAGAACAGAAGTAGTTAATCCTTATCTTGCAGCATTCTTTATGTCAAGCTCCAGACCTCCACTTCTCTATCAATCCCCCAGACTTGGAATTGCCCGGAACCGCAGCACAGGGTTTACTTCACCTGTGCCCGAAAATCATCAAATAGTCCCATCGGAGTAATCCTTGTACTGCGGCCCCCGGCAATTACATGCCCTGGCGGATTGATATACACAAGGGGGGCCGGGACTATAGTTTAATTGTCGGGAGCAGCTGTACAAGTTTTAGTGCTCTGCTGACTGATTTAACTAGTTCTGTTCCTTCCTCAGCCCCCAGCTGCTGCCCTAATAAGCACTAGCTACGTTCCTTCCCCCGACCCCCAGCTTCGGCAGTCTGATCTGAATGTATCATGTGTCTGGGATCCAGGGAGACTGAAAACCGGATACATGATTCAAAACCCGTACTGTCCGGGTGAATCCCGGACAGGTGGCAACCCTACGTCCAGGGACGTCCTCCCAGAAATTGCTGTCCGAGCTGTAGCCTGCTATAGCGTGGACGCCTAGTGTAAAGAATTAACAGGTAGGGCTTGTGCCCTATGGAAAGTCCGACCCTGGTCACATCACAATCTCTTGGTGGGCAGTGTATGAATTGCTCCACATTTTCCTTTTCCTGTATAGGTGTCCCTTCTATTTATATGTAAACGCTGGCAACTACACAGTATACATACCACTGCTTATCAATAGGTTCACAGGTTCTCCTTCTACAAGTTTAATGCTTTTTACAAGTCAGTTTGTTTGTCTTTAAATACATTATTACAAAGACATTATAATATAGAACAGATGCTATAAAAGGACCATTTGCATAAATGTCACATGGTATGCATTTTAATGGTTAGTTTGCTGCATTTAAACTTCTCAACTTCCTGTGTTTATTCTTCCCTTGCTTGTATTAACTCCATGTGTCTCTCTACAGGTGATTGTATCCCGTGTTGCACAAGTATGTAAGAATGACATGGGGGGATCTCAAAGAATTCTAGAAAAACAATTTACATCCTTCCTGAAAGCTCGCCTCAACTGTTCTGTTCCTGGAGACTCTCACTTTTATTTCAATCTTATCCAGTCATCAAGTGAAATTCTGGCCTTCGGTGGAAAGCAAGTTCTAATTGCCCTCTTCTCTACCCCAACCAACAGGTACATTTTTTATAATTCTAACAACTAGGGATGCACCGAATGGGTTTTTTGGTGCCGAAACAGAAAATAAATCTTCCTTGATCCCGAAAACCGAAACCGATACTGAAACAGCACCAATACCGAAATTGACTATTTAAAAAAAAATGTATACAGGAGATGGTCAGAGACTGCAGGCATGCTACAGGAGCTGGTCAGAGACTGCAGGCATGCTACAGGAGCTGGTCAGAGACTGCAGGCATGCTACAGGAGCTGATCAGAGACTGCAGGCAAGGTACAGGAGCTGGTCAGAGACTGCAGGCATGGTACAGGAGCTGGTCAGACTGCAGGCATGGTACAGGAGCTGGTCAGTGACTGCAGGCATGGTACAGGAGCTGGCCAGAGATTGCAGGCATGGTACAGGAGCTGGTCAGAGACTGCAGGCATGGTACAGGAGCTGATCAGAGACTGCGGACATGCTACAGGAGATCAATGCAGCCTCACTGTGCCCAGCAGCCTACCAGTACCTGCCTGTGCCTCACCAGCGCATATAAACATACACATATAAAAATGCACACACACACGCATATATATGAACATATAAACATACAACACACATATAACACATGCGCGCATACACACTTAACACACATACATATAAACATGCACACATATTACACACACACACACGCACACATATATATATATATATATATATATATATATATATACAAACATGCACACATATCACACACACACACACACACACACACACACACACACATACAACACACAGGCATACAAACATATATATATATATATATATATATATATATATATATATATATACCGTATATACTCGAGTATAAGCCGAGATTTTCAGCCTCTTTTTTGAGGCTGAAAGTGCCCCCCTCGGCTTATACTCGAGTCATCGCTGTCTGCCCGCTCGATCAGCGTGTCGAGCAGACAGACAGCGGCCATTCTATAATTCAAAAGCCGCGCCTCCGGCTCCGCCTTCGCCTGTGATAGGCGGAACACTGAATTTCCCAGCAGCCTGTGTTCCGCCTATCACGGACATCGTCTCATCCTCGTACTACGGACGAGGATGATACGATGTCCGTGATAGGCGGAACACAGGCTGCTGGGAAATTCAGTGTTCCGCCTATCACAGGCGAAGGCGGAGGCGCGGCTTTTGAATTTTACAATGGCCGCCGAGGCGCCGACGAAGAGGGCACGGGACGGTGGCAAGGCAAGGCACGGCACGGCACGGGACGGGACGGGACGGAGGCAAGGCAAGGCACGACACGGGACGGAGGCAAGGCACGGCACGGGACGGAGGCAAGGCACGGGACGGAGGCTCGGGACAAAGGCTCGGGACACAGGTAGGCTGGACACACACACACACACACACACACACACACACACACACACACACACACACACACACACACACGGATGGATGGATGGAGACACACACACACACAGGGATGGATGGATACACACACACACAGGGATGGATGGATGGATGGAGACACACACACACAGGGATGGATGGATGGAGACACACACACACAGGGATGGATGGATGGATGGATGGATGGAGACACACACACACAGGGATGGATGGATGGATGGACACACACACACACAGGAAAGGATGGACGGACACACAGGGATGGACGGACACACAGGGATGGACGGACACACAGGGATGGACGGACACACACACAGGGATGGACAGGCATGTCTCACCCTCGGCTTATACACGAGTCAATAAGTTTGCCAGTTTTTTTGGGGGTAAATTGGGGGCCTCGGCTTATATTCGGGTCGGCCTATACTCGAGTATATACGGTATATATATATAGACAGTCTTTTTTAAAAAAATTGGCAGCTGCAGCTCTGTACATTAATTTCCATGCTGGGTACTGCACTCTAGGGGGAGGCAGAGAGCACAGCACACACTGCTAGACGCCTCTCCTTTGCGTTCACTTTCACAGTAAACAGCGTGCCCAGCTCCTGCACAGCCAATTTACACATCGGCTGAGGAGACATATGCAGCCACCGCTGTGGAGAGGGGGACTTTAGAGCAAGACCCCACAGGCTGACTGCAGCATGGGTGAGGAGGGAGGGGAGTAGGAGAGCTAAAGACAGAATGACACCCCCGTGATGGGTGGCGCCGGGGGCGGGGCCAAGCCCAGCAAGCCCCGCCCCATTTCCGGCACCAGTATCGGCTGAAATTCTCTTTCTGCTTTTTGCCGAAAGGGCCATTTTCGGCCGATATGTTTCGGCGGCCGAAATTTCGGTGCATCCCTACTAACATATAAATATAAATGCATACCTCTTATGCCGTGTACACACGGTCAGAATTTTGGCCAGCAAAAGACTGATGAGAGATTTCCGTCGGAAAATGCGACCGTGTGTATGCTCCATCGGAATTTTGCTGGCCGAATTTCCGCCAGCAAAAGATTGAGAGCAGGTTCTTAATTTTTGAGACGGAAAAAGTTTCTATTGGAAATTCCGATCGCGTGTATGCAATTCCGACATGCAAAAAAACACGCATGCTCTGAATCAAGTACGAGACGGAACCGCTCGGTCTTGTAAAACTAGCGTTCGTAATGGAGATCGCACATTCGTCACACTGATAATATTTAAATCTTTCAATGCAGTACATTCTCTTCTTCTTTATAATGCTAGAAGGATGAAATTGTTTTTCTGCTCATATTCACACAGAGTTCTCACAAACATCTTTCTTTATTATTTCTCCTGATCTCATGAATAATATATTTTTTTTAAGCCAGATCTCCATAATAATGTTTAGAATAAAAACATTTTTCTTTTGTTATTTTTTTTTTTTTAATCAAGATCTGATGTTATTATTTTATAGTGATCTCCATTTTTTTTTGTATGTCACATTTCCACAACACCATTATTATCTTGTATTTGTAAATCTCAAGGAGGTTGTTTGGTGTTGGTGTCCCTTGTTCATTTGACATTGTATTTTTTTAAATGTACCTGCCTACTCACAAACAAACTATCCTTTTTGAAGAAAAACACATAGGCAAGTATTTCAGAAAACAAAATAGCCATTTATTCGTGGTCATAACAAAATAAAGAGGAAGGCAACTCTAGTGAAATTTGCAAAGCCTTTGTACCCCAGGGCACACATCAATTATTTTACAGTCAAAATTGGTGGCCTGAGGAGCCCTTACAATAGTGAGCACAATCTGGTCCAGGACTCCAAGATATCAGGAACAGCAGTAGATGACATATCTGTCCCCAGGCTGTGGTACTGCAACAGCCTGCATCTTTTGTCAGACCAGACTGAACCCAGGCCATGACTCTCTAGTCTTCCTTAGACGCTTCCTTCCAGGCCATGGCTCCGGTGTTGGGGGTGTAGCAGGAGGCGGAGGAGGAGTAGGACCTGGAGGAGGAGGAGGACCAGGACCTGGAGGAGGAGGAGGGCCATGGTTCAACTCACAAATGTGGTTTGTCTTGTGAGTTGACCCCTCAACCCCTTATTTAGGGCTTGCAAGATGACTTCCTCACAATAAGAGGCATTGGCCCGCCTCCATTTCCAGCATTTTGCGGGCTGTAATGTAGGCAAAGTCCTCTTGAAAAAGAAGAGAACTGCGCAATCGCTAATACTTCTATTAGGATGTAAACCACTCTACCTTAAAGAAGTGTATCTTGTGATCTATTATTCTAACACACCAAACTTATGACTAAATAAACCATAAGACATTACTTATAACTAAATACAGTAAACATATATATTGCCCCTCATAGGTTATGAACCAAAAGGAAAAAATGTACAATTCTAAGTCAACGATTCAAAGACAAGAAACATATAAAGTAGAATCAAACAGTACTGAAAATGTATGTGATAACATAAAGTCCATTAAAAGTCCAACTGGAGAAACACCCTGTGTAGAAGGGATCTATTCAATCGTAAAACTTTTCAATCAACGTGAAGTAAAACCAGGTGCACCTCGACCAGACAAGTAATAATAGCCCCTTACCAGACGTCCCGGTAGGGAGCGCTTAATCGCAAAATGGGTCTGAAGATGGATCAAACTTGAGCCCTCCAAATGGAACACTTTAACGTAAGACAGGTTAGGAGATACGCCAGTCATAAACCATCCAGCAGGGGAAAACGCTGTTTGAAGCGGGACTCAGATGTGTAGCATTGTAGGATCAAGGAAGGTTCACCATAGGGAGGAAAAGATGCTCCAAATAGTGTAAAATCATTTATTAAAACAAAAATATAAAACAAGAGATGCACTTACAAACATGAAAGAACATCGGGCATATCATCAAACTGGGCAAGCGTCGGCCGATCGCGAACACCAATCGATATCCCTTCTGGTGCCAGTTCACATGAGGCAAGTCAGCGTGTCACGCCACCCAACGCGTTTCGTGAAAAATTCACGTCGTCTGGGGTATGGGTGACACGTCATATTGCCTCCATTATATAGTGAATGTTGGAACAAGCCACCTCCTCCGTTGTGTGAGAGCCTGTTTCACTTCCGGGATCAAAGGACCAGGCCTCACTCTCATATCCAATAGAGTGCGAGCCTATTTCACTTCCGGGATCAAAGGACCAGGCCTCACTCTCATATCCAATAGAGTGCAAGGTCAAAAGGCCAAGGCGGCGGAAGTGATCCATGCAATCACCCGCCCCTCTCTGTTTACGACTGTAAAACGAAGCTCCTTACAACGGCGTGACAACACGCCGTACGTAACGAGCGGATGACGCCACATCGTACGTCACGAGCGGATGGCAACACGCCGTACGTAGCGAGCGGATGGACGGCGCATATCACCCACTACAAGGAAGTATGTGCACTCCATCTGATGCCAAGTCTCGCTTTCAATACAATGTACGTAACGAGTGGATGACAATACACCATACGTAGCGGGCGGATGGGCGGCGCACATCACCCCCTACAGGGAAGTGTGTGCGCTTCATCTGGTGCCATGTCTCGCTTTCAATACAGTGTAGTCGTGGCTCCAGACCTCCATAGCAAATAAATCTTCCTCCATATCACGAAGGAGGAAGAATAAAGAATTATATATATATATATACCTCAAATAAAATTAAATTAAAAAGGGAGGAGGGGACATGTGACAATCACACATGTCCAACCACAAAATTAAAAATTATTAACTAACACTTAATAATCAAAATGGATAAAACATAAAGGCACTATGTAATACATGGCTAACTCATTATGTGGTTAAACACTTCATAATATTAACCCTTTCCCGCCGAGCGTACGCACATCTGCGTACTCGGCTTCCGGGGGTTATACCGGGATGATGCCCGCACCTGCAGGCATCATCCCGGTACCGTTTTTTACAGCAGGCGATTGGCTATCCAGGCATAACAACCGATGCGGCTAAAAGCCGCTCGGCTGTTATGCCGGAGGAGCGGGAGGGGACGTCCCCCCCTCCCGCCGCCTCTCGCCGCTGTTACCGGTGCTCCCGCTCGATCGGGAGCACCGATTAGAGATCCGTCGGCTCTGGCTGCTGGGGAGGAACTGGAACGAAGCCGTAATCGGCTTCGTTCCAGTCTCCTCATCGTAAACATGGAAGCGACGTCATGACGTCACTTCCCGTTTACTCGGCTGCCAATGGCGCCGGTTTTAAAAAAATATCCGGTATTCAGAATCGCCGTTTTCGGCGATCTGAATACATTGAAGTGTAAAGGAGGGGTGGGGGGTCTTTTAGACCCCCGATCCCTCCATAAAGAGTACCTGTCACTACCTATTACTGTCACAAGGGATGTTTACATTCCTTGTGACAGCAATAAAAGTGATCAAATTTTTTTTTTTTTTTTAAACAATTTAGTCATTTAAAAAAAAATAAAAAAAAAAAAAAAAAAATTTCAAAGCGCCCGCCGTCCCCGCGAGCTCGCGAAGCAAAGAAAACGCATACGGAAGTCGCGCCCGCGTATGTAAACGGTGTTCAAATCACACATGTGAGGTATCGCCGCGATCGTCAGAGCGAGAGCAATAATTCTAGCAGTAGACCTCCTCTGTAACGCTAACCTGGTAACCGTAAAAAAATTTTAAAGCGTCGCCTATTGAGATTTTTAGGTACCGTACTTTGTCGTCAATCTACAAGTGCGCGCAATTATAAAGTGTGACATGTTTGGTATCTATTTACTTGGCGTAACATTATCTTTCACATTTCGCAAAAAAATTGGGCTAATTTTACTGTTTTGTTTTTTTTTTATTCATGAAAGTGTCCCTTTTCCCAAAAAGTTGCGTTTAAAACACCACTGCGCAAATACCGTGTGACATAAAATATTGCAACAATCGCCGTTTTATTCTCTAGAGCCTCTGCTAAAAAAATATATATAATGTTTGGGGGTTCCAAGTAATTTTCTAGCAAAAAATATGGATTTTAACTTGTAAACACCAAATTCCAAAAATAGGCTTAGTCATGAAAGGGTTAAGATAGCGGTATTAACTAAGCTACAAAGTTCACCCACAGCAAAAAGTGAAAGGGGCATACACAACTGTATTATGTAGAACTCAATACATTATGAGAAAAAAGATATTTCTCTCTCAAAATGGAAAGAATGGGAGCTTACAAGAAAAACCATCAAACGCTACATTGAGGTAGAAAGATCCACAAATATCCAGATCCCACAATGTCTGATGGAAAAAGTCATAAATGCTTTACGTCTGTGCCTAGAACACTGGCAGGAACAACACGTTAAGCATTATTAATAAACGCATTAACGTCTGTATCTGTGTTCATACCGTAAGGGGTGTAAGTTTTTAGTCTATGGATCCACGACATCTCCAGCCGTGAGATCTCTCTGACCAGAGCTCCCCCCCTCCAGTGGGGTTTGTACTTATCAATCCCCATGTACAAGGTGTTAGACGGATCCCTTCCATGTTTCTCGTCATAATGTCTAGAAAGGGGATGTTTGTCAAAACCCCGTTTAATGTTGGCGATATGCTCATTCAATCTGACCTTGAGGGCTCTCTTAGTTCTCCCCACGTACTGAAGCCCACAAGGACATTGGATGAGATAAACCACTGCTTCTGACGAGCATGTGATGAACGGCTCCACTGTATATCTTCTCTGGGTGCTGGTGGAGACGAATTCAAGGATTTTAGAATTTTTGTTCTTATTGTAGGAGCACACCTGACAATTCCTACATCTATAGAACCCTTTGAGGTTCTGAAAAAAGCATCTGTCCTTCACAGGGGGGTTCTGTACACTAGGAGCAATCATATTGCCTAGTGAAGAGACTCCTTTAAAAATCACTCTAGGGACTTCCGGTAGGATAGTTCCAAGAGTTTGGTCATTGGTCAAAATATGCCAGTGTCTACGAATCAGCTGTTTAACCTTCTGATGTTGCATCGAGAAGGTAGTAACGAAGGGTAATAAGGACTGATTGGCATCGGCCTCACTCTCCCTATCTGCCAGCAAGGTAGATCTGTCTCTCTCCCGTGCTTTTGTATAAGCCTCGGTCAACAGGTCTGCCGCGTAGCCTTTCTCCGAAAACCGCTGAGATAGTAACTTGGCTTGCTCATCAAACTTGTTGGTATCAGAACAGTTTCTCCTTATGCGTAGGTACTGTCCCAAAGGGACCGACCTTAACCAGGAGTCCAAGTGACAGCTGCCCATAGGAATATAGGAATTCCTATCTGTGGATTTGAAGAAGGTGGAGATAACAAAACTCTCACTATTAACCTTGATGTTTAAATCTAGAAAGTTCACACCTTCCTGGCTGGCTTCATAGCTAAATTTGATGCCTCTCGTGTTGTTATTTAGCCCTTCCATAAAGGCATGGAGTTCATGTTCGTCACCATCCCACAGGAGGAGGACGTCATCAATATATCGTGCCCACAGCACTATCTCCGGTCGTCTGGGAGAATCGATGACATCCTCCTCCCATTTGGCCATAAATAAGTTAGCCAAGCTGGGGGCATATTTGGCCCCCATGGCAACCCCTTTGTCTTGACGATAAAACTGGTTATCGAACCAGAAATAATTGTGCTTGGCTGCAAAATCTAAAAGGGCCAAAATGAAATCAATCTGGATCTGTGTTAAACCAGAGTCTCGCTCCAAGTAAACCCTGGCGGCTTCAAAACCCAATTCATGGGGAATAATGGTGTAAAGGGATGTGACGTCGGCTGTCACGAGCCATAAGCCTGGGGTTGGTTTGTAGGAGTTTAGCATATTAAGGATTTGCTTGGTATCCCTCACGTATGATGGGATTTTCTTCACAAGTGGCTGAAGAAAAAAGTCTATATACCTGCCCACCCTGGACGTCACCGAGTCTATACCGCTAACAATAGGGCGACCAGGGGGGCAGGTAGTACTCTTATGTAGCTTCGGGAGATAATAGATAACTGGGGTTCTAGGGGCCATAGGTATAAGGAAAGATTTTTCCTTGTCCGTAAGGATCCCTCTACGGAAGCCCTCATCTACAATCCCTGTTAATTCCTTTTTGTATTTAATCACTGGATCCCTGCTAAGCAGGGAATAAGTCTCCCTGTCATCAGTAATACGATGCAACTCTTTGAGATAGTCGCACCTGTCCAGGATGGCAATGCCACCCCCTTTATCTGCAGGTCTGATGACAAGGGACTTGTTGTTGCAGAGGGAATCCAAACCCTTCTGCAGATCACCCCGAAGTTTGCATTTCTTTACTTTCATTCCATCCAAATCCTTAAGTACTAGATCCCTAAAGACTTTGATACTAGGAGCCAGTGTCCCTGGGGGATTGAAAAGGGATGCATTGGCAAGGCCGGAATGTTGAAAGACCGGACTCGACCTATTATTCTCCTGAATGGGGTTACCCAACATGTACCGCTTGATGTTTAATCTGCGTACAAACTTGTGTATGTCCATGTAGGTCTGAAATTTGCTCAGACATCTTGGTAGAGCAAATTTCAGACCCTTATCCAAAAGCCGTTTTTCGGGGTCAGAAAGTGCCTGGGTGCTGAGATTAAAAATACCCTCCCCTAATGCCTTTTTCGTTTTAGCTGCTTGTATCCGCCTCCCCCCTCTGACTCCCCTCTTGGTTCTATAGGCCTTTTTAGGCCTCTGTGGTCCCTGGGAAAATCCCACCCACGATTATTGATGGAGTCATGACTGGGTTGGGAGGGCCTAAACACTGCACTTTGATCTACCCTCCGTGATCCAATCGGGTATGGTGCTTGCTGGGGATTATCCTCTCTCTGGCTCCCCATGTATGGGGCTTCAAAGTCTGCCAACGGGAAGAAACGGTTTTGAGTCGGAACTTCCCAAGGTTGATTTCTCCTATTGGAGTATACCGACCTCTCTTGGTCAAACCCTTGAATGGAGTCCCATACTGGATAACTGCCAGGTCCTTGAGTTAGGGTAGGTCTCTGATGACCACCCTGATAAGGGCCCTTATTGTACTTTTTCTTGTTTTTGTTATTGTATCTCCCATTTACGGGTCCCCTCCCCGGGGAAGCCCACGGGGGTCTTGGAGATGCCAGAGACAAAGAGGTATTACCTCGTAGCTGCCATGGACCTGTGCCCGGATGGGCCTGATTACTCGGTGTGACTCTGACTCCCTGTACCCATTCTGTGGGATAATGCACTATGTTGTCCCTTGGGACTGCCTCAGGAGGACCCCTCTGAGTATTATTAGGAGCATTGGGAGGAAGAGTATCCATCTGTTCTCTTTCCATGGCTAATTTCTTCTGCCATAGAAAGATGATCCCAGACTGGTAATCCTCCTTGTCCCTGATGAACTTCTTTTTCTTCTTGAGCTTTTGCTCTTTCTCCTCTTTCTCAAGAGTTTTAAGGAGGTTCTTAGAACACTCCTTATACTCTTCAGTAGTGCTCAGAGGAACTAGTGATTCCTTGATTAGTTTGATTTCTTCATCAAGGCGGGCTAATTTCTCACTCTTTTTTTGAGCTAGAAATCGTAAAAGACAGAGCCCTGAATCATTAAAAAACTTTTGCCACCCTTCCATGTCGGACTCATCCCTGTGTGGGCTCAGCTCCCACCTGAGACTCCTGGGGACCATGCCCTCTCTGAGATATGTCTCAAAGAAAGCAATGTCCCACTGGGCATGTAATTCGGAGGTCGTGAGATTTTTTAGTCTGGTGAATACACCTTTCATATCTGAACCCGCAGATATGGGTGTAGAATCAAATACCCCAGCCGTGTCTATCACCCTCTTATTTCTAAACTCAAAGATGTCCATAGTGTAGGACTGAACCTATCTACTGAAGCCGCGAGATTATTATTTGGAAAAGAACAAAGAAAAAAGGAAGAGGAAATCTGCGCTACAGTGTATACTTAACGAAAATGTGTGATGCAGCAATTCTAATATATACCCAAAGTGAAATATACATATAAAGACAAAGAAAAAGAAGAGAACTGCACAATCCCTAATACTTCTATTAGGATGTAAACCACTCTAGTGCCTAGTGAAGAGACTCCTTTAAAAATCACTCTAGGGACTTCCGGTAGGATAGTTCCAAGAGTTTGGTCATTGGTCAAAATATGCCAGTGTCTACGAATCAGCTGTTTAACCTTCTGATGTTGCATCGAGAAGGTAGTAACGAAGGGTAATAAAGACTGATTGGCATCGGCCTCACTCTCCCTATCTGCCAGCAAGGTAGATCTGTCTCTCT
The DNA here is from genome assembly GCF_037356315.1 of Lithobates pipiens. Classification (NCBI taxonomy): domain Eukaryota; kingdom Metazoa; phylum Chordata; class Amphibia; order Anura; family Ranidae; genus Lithobates; species Lithobates pipiens. The sequence continues at coordinate 157,872,699 of NW_027507718.1, read as the reverse complement.
CCCGTGCTTTTGTATAAGCCTCGGTCAACAGGTCTGCCGCGTAGCCTTTCTCCGAAAACCGCTGAGATAGTAACTTGGCTTGCTCATCAAACTTGTTGGTATCAGAACAGTTTCTCCTTATGCGTAGGTACTGTCCCAAAGGGACTGACCTTAACCAGGAGTCCAAGTGACAGCTGCCCATAGGAATATAGGAATTCCTATCTGTGGATTTGAAGAAGGTGGAGGTAACAAAACTCTCACTATTAACCTTGATGTTTAAATCTAGAAAGTTCACACCTTCCTGGCTGGCTTCATAGCTAAATTTGATGCCTCTCGTGTTGTTATTTAGCCCTTCCATAAAGGCATGGAGTTCATAAAGGCTCGTTACGTACGGCGTGTTGTCACGCCGTTGTAAGGAGCGTTGTTTTACAGTCGTAAACAGAGAGGGGCGGGTGATTGCATGGATCACTTCCGCCGCCTTGGCCTTTTGACCTCGCACTCTATTGGATATGAGAGTGAGGCCTGGTCCTTTGATCCCGGAAGTGAAATAGGCTCGCACTCTATTGGATATGAGAGTGAGGCCTGGTCCTTTGATCCCGGAAGTGAAACAGGCTCTCACACAACGGAGGAGGTGGCTTGTTCCAACATTCACTATATAATGGAGGCAATATGGGGTGTCACCCATACCCCAGACGACGTGAATTTTTCACGAAACGCGTTGGGTGGCGTGACACGCTGACTTGCTTCATGTGAACTGGCACCAGAAGGGATATCGATTGGTGTTCGCGATTGGCCGATGCTTGCCCAGTTTGATGATATGCCCGATGTTCTTTCATGTTTGTAAGTGCATCTCTTGTTTTATATTTTTGTTTTAATAAATGATTTTACACTATTTGGAGCATCTTTTCCTCCCTATGGTGAACCTTCCTTGATCCTACAATGCTACACATCTGAGTCCCGCTTCAAACAGCGTTTTCCCCTGCTGGATGGTTTATGACTGGCGTATCTCCTAACCTGTCTTACGTTAAAGTGTTCCATTTGGAGGGCTCAAGTTTGATCCATCTTCAGACCCATTTTGCGATTAAGCGCTCCCTACCGGGACGTCTGGTAAGGGGCTATTATTACTTGTCTGGTCGAGGTGCACCTGGTTTTACTTCACGTTGATTGAAAAGTTTTACGATTGAATAGATCCCTTCTACACAGGGTGTTTCTCCAGTTGGACTTTTAATGGACTTTATGTTATCACATACATTTTCAGTACTGTTTGATTCTACTTTATATGTTTCTTGTCTTTGAATCGTTGACTTAGAATTGTACATTTTTTCCTTTTGGTTCATAACCTATGAGGGGCAATATATATGTTTACTGTATTTAGTTATAAGTAATGTCTTATGGTTTATTTAGTCATAAGTTTGGTGTGTTAGAATAATAGATCACAAGATACACTTCTTTAAGGTAGAGTGGTTTACATCCTAATAGAAGTATTAGGGATTGCGCAGTTCTCTTCTTTTTCTTTGTCTTTATATGTATATTTCACTTTGGGTATATATTAGAATTGCTGCATCACACATTTTCGTTAAGTATACACTGTAGCGCAGATTTCCTCTTCCTTTTTTCCAAAGTCCTCTTGAACACTGTGGGGGGTTGTGAGGGCCGCAGTAGCCTTCAGAAATAGGCCAATTGCTGCGTCCTTCACGTGACTCCTCTTCCTGACACTTTTTTGTGGAAAACGGAGGGGAGGGACATGGGATTCGGGCAGGCTACTGGGCCCGGCCACCTCCTGGCTGCCACTTTGCTTGTCCTGGGTGAGGCTTTCCTGTGTATGAAAAAGGGACATTGTTTTAGTTTTGGGTCATCAATCACACAAAATTTTCAGCTCATGACTGTTGCAAATTGAATGTTAATAAATAGAAAAGACTATCATTCTGACCCCAGCATTTTTAATTCTTGTCACAATCATTTGTGCCCACTACTGTCTACGCCAAAGATATACCGGTAGGTTAATTGGCTTCTGTCCAAAATTGGCCCTAGTATATAAATGGGGACCTTGGATTGTGGGCTCCTTGAGGGTAGGGACCAATGTGAGTATGCAATGTACAGGGATAGGGACAATTGTAGACACTGTCTTTATTCAACCTTACTGACTATGTAACTATGTAACTATTGATATGTAAAACACTTTGTGAAATCAGAAATTAGTGATCAAAACTAACATATATTTCACATCATTAATTTGACAAACAGAAATATTCTGAAGAATGCTATACCTGACTCAAGCTGGGCTCCTCCAAATGTTGCTGCCTGGAAGGCCCAGGTTGGTCGTCAGAAGCCTCAGCTGGGGGGAAGGAAGCCTTGAAGGAAGACTGGTGACTGCTGGCCTGGGTTCAGTCTGGCCTGCCAGAAAATGCAGTCTGTCATAGTACCACAGCCTGGGTACATAAATGTCATCTGCTGCAGCACCTGACCTCAGGGAATGCTGGACCTTCTTGAGCTCCCTATTATAAGTGCTCCTCAGGCCGCCAATTAGGGGCTTCAAATAGGGGATGTCTGCAGTGGGAACCACCGGCTTCACAAATTCCACCAATTGATCCAGCGCTGCCTTCTTCTTTGTTTTATTACGAAAAAACGGGTAGTTCAGCTGCCACAGACAGGGGAGCTCCCTGTACATATCAATGAATCTTGCTAGAAATTCCCTATCATTGAAGGGATCCATTTTCTCTGCAGGACACAACATAAGACAAACCCTAATGTCAAGCGAAAATTCTCCTAATCTTGACTCCTAATAGGCCTCAATCTATAAGCAGTATAGGCCACTCAGGCACCAACTTCAAATTTTACATTCGTTATAACAATCGTCGCTCCAATTACATCGTCCTCTGCTCACAGATCATATGTATGACACACACGTGTTATGCTTTATATACACTGCACATGCGTGAAACTCTGCCCGCGGCGCCCATCCCTGACGTTCTTTCTAGAATATTCCCTGCCCCTTCTCTTTCTTCACAGTGGGAGACGATATGGCGGAGACACAGCAGGTGCTTAATAACAGTAAGAAGGAGAAGGAGGAAAGCCGGAGCATGAAACGTCCCGTTCCCAGAGGAGAAGATTTTAGGCCACAAATATGTCCTTTGAAGTGATGGTAGAAATGGTGGGCATATTGAATGGGAACATGGGAAGTATGGACCGTACCTAAACCCAAATGTGAGAAAAGCCAAGATCATGAATAAAGTTGCGAAGAGTCTGCGGCGGAATTTTGGGGTACGACGATCCAAGGAGCAATTGAGGAAACGCTGGTCAGACCTCAAATTAAGGGAGCAGGATCAGTACTGAAGGATCAAGAAAGTTCTTCTAAAAAGTAAGTAGTTGTCATGTGTTCCTATTATTATTATTATTGCATGCTGCGCCATGTGCTTCTCTTTACTGTTGTACAGTTTAAAATGGCTACTGTAAAGTTCTTTGGGCGGCACAGGAATCATTCGTAGTAAACATCATTAGTTTGCCAACTAAATATGATGTTTTTGGCAGATACAGGGTTAACTACATTTGCACATGATAATTGGTATTTAAAAAAAATGTAGGACATTGTTGTCTAGATGTGTTTGAAACTAGAAGGAATAGCAAACTTGATTCAGTGGAATGTAAGGAGAGGACACTCAGCAGCTGTTTACATATCTGGACTCAGAAGTACTAGTGTGGGACACCAGAGAACATTTTTTATGGTGTCTCACACAGGTGTGTACATGTGTGAAACTTGTCCAAAAAGGTAAGTATTCCAGTTTGGTTAAGGCAAGTAATCATGTCTTCAACTTGGAACTCTGCGCAAACAGACAATTTCCCAACAATGTTTCACAATCATATTTCTGGCCTCAAATATCTGTGGGCTAAGTATACCTTTTTGTTTCATTCTCATAGGGAAGCAAGGACTCGGGATGTCTGAGCACACCAGGGACCCCCCCCCCACCTCCTGATGAAAGGGAACAGAGGTCACAACTAGAGGATGTGGAGGAAGGAGAGGTGGTGGAGATTTTCACCACAACAGGTGATTGTCTGACACCCCCGATTCAGGTAATAGAGGGTATGCATAAATATTTATAATACATGGTGTGTATTTTATTTTTTAGGTGATGTACAGGTTTTGGAAGAACAATCTCATCATTTCACCAGTGACAGTGCCCAAATGCTAATCCAAGAGATAATGTGTTGTAGTAGGGATTTAGACTGTATAAAGCAAAAAACAATTCAGATTGAACAAAAACTGAAGAACACGATTGATGTCCTAGGAAGACTCTAAATACCCCAAAAATGTGAGCATTTTTTTTATACCACAATTTTTTTTAACATTTTAAAAGCCAAATTTTGAAGATGCACACAGTGTGTCAAAATGTGCTATCTGCCATCAGGGGATATCAATGTACACGTTTTGTGGCTGAAACCCCTTTCCCAAAATCAAGTAGGTAAGATGAAGTGGTTGCACCCCCCAAAACACGACCATTGATCCCCGATGATGGGAGATAGCATATGTTGCCATTAGGCATGGGATCAGGAGGGAAATCCCCAGATTGGCTCCTAAATTGTGTGCATTTACAAAATTTGTCTTTTACAGGGGACCCCATCTGATGAAGGCAATATCAAGAAATTTTGGACACTATAATGACTGATATTGCCTTCAGTGTTTAGATGTTGTACTTTGTAAGTTCCAGAGTTGTGTATGTTATGTTTTGAAACATGCCTGTTTATGTACCCTAAAAGTTTTTGTAAAAAAAATAAACCAAAAATATATTTTACAACGCACAGAATAAAAGATTTTATACTCAACAATGTGTGGCTTCTTCTTTCAATGATCAATACCAGTTTAGTTAGTGTTTAAAGTGACGATGGGTGTTATGTAATAGTGTAAAAACCACTTGTCACTGCAAGTGCAATAGGAGAACCTAGGAAACAGCAAAAATAAACCCAAGCAGTAAATGACAATCCAGATTTTATCTGATAAAAAATAAAATGTATTCTAATTTGGGTGGCAAAGCAATGGCCCCCCTACCCGCAAAATATTGCAGATATTTTTGCCGCACTGGCACTTTGGGGGGGGGGGGGGGCAAGCCAGGGCGGCTCGCTTCCTGGGCCGTCAGTGTTTCATTACTAAGTCTGACCTCAGGCCCAACTGTTGCAACATAATTAGCATTGTTTCTTTTTAAAAAGTTGTGCAGGATGCTGCAGCTCAAAATGATATAGTTCAGTTTGTATTCTGCCATATTTATGGCCATTTGAAACAGCCAGAACCGGCTGGCCAGGATCCCAAACGCGTTCTCCACAACTCTTCTGGCTCTGGCCAGCCGGTAATTAAAAACCCTCTTCTCCGGGGTGAGGGCCCTCTAGGGGAATGGCACCATCATGTGGTCACCCAGACCGAATGCCTCATCTGTGACGAACACAAATGGCAGTCCTTTGGCGTTTTCCTCCGGAGGTGGCAATCCCAAGCTACCACTCTCGAGACGTCGGTAGAACTCGGTCCGGGCAAATACTCCTCCATCCGACATCCGTCCATTCCTCCCAACGTCCACATACAAAAACCTCCCGACAGGATGTTCCCTTAATCTGTTTAGTATTTTCTTCACATGAATTCGAACGGACTGTAAGGAGGTGGAAAAAATTAAGATGTCATCCAAGTAAATGATGGTAAATAAATCAAGAAAGTCCCAGAACACATCGTTTACAAAATGCTGGAAGGTAGCCAGGGCATTAGAGTCCAAAGGGCATCACTAGGTACTCGAAATGTCCCAAACGAGGCCTGAAGGCCGTCTTCCACTCATGCCCCTCCCTTATTCTGATCAGATTGTATGCCCCCCTTAAGTCCAATTCTGTAAATATACGGGCCTCTCGTAACCTCTGGATTAGTTCAGGAATAAGAGGTAAAGGATATGGATTCTTTATGGTTACTTTATTCCTGGTAATTAAGTCCCAGTAACCAATACAAGGCCGGAGGGAGTGGTCCTTTTTTTCCACAAAAAATATTCCTGCTCCCCTGGTTTCAGGGTCTGAGTTGATGCTGAGGAGTGGTCCTTCGGACTTGGATGGAGGAGAAATGCAGAATTCTTTACAGTAGTTAAGAGGAAAAGGTCACTTCTCCTGTGACCCATTTGATGAGAGGATTGTGTGCCTTTAACCAGGGCTGCCCAAGGATGACTGCAAATAAAGGAGAAGTAATGACATCTAAAACATCTTGGCACACAAGGTAAGAGAGTGCATATTAGCAAAGGCAGAGCCCACAAAACAGCTACAGGCCCCAGTGTCCACAATGGCAGAAATGGTTAGAGTCTTTCTGGATAACTGGAGGGAGACTGGCAGCAGGGTGTGGTATTGGCTGGAACTCAGTGCTACAGCTGTAGAAGATGGAAGGAGGGGTCTTCTAGGAAGTCTCCGGGAACAAGTCTGCAAGAAGTGCCCCTGCTCACCACAATAAAGACAGAAGTTATTGAGGCGACGTCGAGACCACTCTTGTTTGGTCAGAGGAGGCCTAGGAAAGCTGGCATGTGAAACTTTCCTGACGTCAGAAACATTTCTTGGCAAAGTTGAGGAGGAGGTGGGTGATGAATCCATCGAGCAGGTAGGTAGTAGATGAAGGTTCCCAGCTCTTTCAAGCTGTCTTTCACCTAGGCGACGGTCAATCTGTATACGTAGATGGATTAAATCATTCAGGAAGGTAGGCATTTCCACTCTGGCGAGCTCATCCTTGATGGCTTCTGACAGGCCAAGACGAAATTGGAAATGTAAGGCTGAATCATTCCATTCAGTATCGATGCTCCATAAACGAAAGTCCGAGACATAGTGCTCCACCGGCTTGGAGCCTTGTTGTAAATGACTCAGTGAAGTCTCTGTTGTCTGGCGACGGAAAGGGAAAAGGCATATAACTGAGCCATGGCAGCGAAAAAGGAATTGACCGAAGCCAAGATAGGGTCGTGTTGTTCCCGAAGCTGAAATGCCCAAGCCTGAGGTTCCTCCAGCAATAAGGAGATGAGGAATCCCCCCTTTACTTCCTCGGTAGGGAATGTATGAGGTAACAACGAAAAATACAGTTCACAGGCATTCTGAAAAGTTCTGTATTTTTCTGGTCCCCAGAAAACCGTTCAGGTAGGGGTACCCTGGGTTCAGGAAGGTAAGACAGTCCGGTTTGAGTTAAGCTGGATGTATACTGCAGTTGGTTATGGATGCGGGTCAAGTCCATGTGAAACCCTTGCACTACCTGTGACAGTACAATAACAGTCTGGCTGAGGGTTGACAGCAGAGAGGCCTCCCTTTCAGACTCCATTGCTGGCTGACTGGTACTGTTACGTACCTGTGGGGAGACTGAAATGACGAGGTCAGGCTCTCTTGTATCTCCAGCCCAGGTCCCACTGAGAGTGAAACAGAAGGAACCAAGGGACAGGAGGCACACGAGTGCCTGCAAATGGAAGCCTGGGATCCTGAAGCAGAAAGTCGCAGCTGGTCGCAGGACTGTGGTTGCAGAACAGGAAGTCGCAGCTGGTCGCAGGACTGTGGTTGCAGAGCAGGAAGTCACAGCTGGTCGCAGGACTGTGGTGGCAAACACTCGGGCTGTAGCGCTGGGCCGAGCAGGGCACCTGAGCAAGGTCACAGAAATAGCCGGGTTCGTCAACAGGTGGGCAGCAGGATAACAGAACATCAGACAGAGACTGGTCAGATGGGAAGCCGAGATCAGGAACCAAAGATTAGGTATAGCAGAGTTCAGAGCAGGGTCAACGGGAGCTAAGGTCAGCAACGGGTAATCAGACAAACAGTGCGGGTTTCAGAGCAATGGGAACTAAGCTGAAAGACCAGTCAGCACTGATTTGCTGCTGGAGCCCCCCTTAAATAGGCCAACTGGCACCAACTATCGCCAAAGCGTGCACACCGCGCATGCGCATAGGCGTGCACAGGCATCTGTAGTCCCCTGTGCATGCGCGTGTGCCTGGCGATCGCTGCTCGTTCTTTTAGTCCCATGCATACGCATGCGCACCAGCGTGCGCCAGGCGCACACTTCCCTTACAGAGGTATTCCAAATTCCTATGATCAATGTAGATAAGTATAGGGTGTGAGGCTCCTTCCAATAGATATTGCCATTCCAGTATAATAGCAAGGAGTTCCCAGTCATCATAGTTCTGTTCGGCAGGGGTCATCTAAGTACACTATCATGAAGAGGTCAAGAAAATCCCAAAATATGTCATTCACCAAGTGTTGGAATGTTGCTGGGGCGTTACACAACCCAAATGGCATGACCAGATACTCAAAATGGCCAAACCTAGTACGAAAGGCCATTTTCCATTCCTCTCTTATTTGTATTCAATTATAGGCCCTCTGTAGGTCCAATTTTGAGAAGACCTTGGCGGTGCGGAACCTCTGAATGAGCTTAGGGACCAGAGGCAACGGGTATTGTTTGTGATTGTGATCAATTCTCTGTAGTCAATACATGGTCTTAAAGAATGATCCTTGTTTTCCACAAAGAAGAGTCCAGCGCCAGCAGGAGAGATAGAGGGCTGGATGAACTCTTTCCTAAGATTGTCATCAATGTATTTTCAGAGGATTTCTAATTCAGGCTTAGAGAGTGAGAAGATCCTCCCAAATGATATTGCAGAACCAGGAAGAAGCTTACTGGGGCAATCATACGGCCGGTGAGGCAGCAGGGATTCAGACTCCTTCTTATCAAAGAGTCCAGGAAGTCTCTGTAACAGTAAATGGCTGGGGTTTCTTACATAGTGGGATTCCATACTTTTTGGAGAAGTGGATGTCAATAAAGCAGCTGCAAGTCCCAGAGTCAATAATGGCTGTTACCCTTCCCGGTATCTGCAAAGAGAGGCAGAGAGTGAGATGCGAGGATTTAACAATGTATGGCAAAACAGATGAAGATCCCTGAAAGTGACCTCCTCCACCACAATACAGGCATATATTCTTCAGGCGATGGCGTTGTCGCTCTTCGGGTGTGAGGGGTGCACAAACTTAGCCGAGTTGCATCAGACAGCCATCTAAATTGTAGGTTACAATGTATCAGTGAGCCCCACCCTTGCTAATTTGTCTTTGAGGGGCTCTGACAGGCCCAAGCGAAACTGATGGCGCAAGGCAGCATCGTTCCATGCAGTGTCTGCAGCCCACTTGCGGAATTACGCTACTTAGTCCTCAACAGGGCATTTCCCCTGTTGTAGAGAGGTCAACACTGTTTCAGCTGTGGTTGTTCATTGTGGGTCATCATAAAGCATTGCAATGGTATCAAAGAAAGACAGTGAGTACAGTATAGGACTCTCCCTTTCCAATAGCTGATGAGCCCATGCTTGAGGTTCTTCTGTAAGTAAGGCTACTAGAAGTTCCTAGGCTGTAAGGTAAAGTA